>NW_027045448.1:0-636122 GCF_025399875.1 Dalotia coriaria
TTCTTTGTTTTGAACTTGGGATTTTCTTTCTGGTACACCCTGTATATTCATTTTCCTTCGTGTCCGTGAAAGATTTGCTTTAACTGTTGTTTTTAAAATTTTCCTTTTTACACTTTGAATTTTCTTTCTGTGACACCCTGTATATTAGTTTCCCTGTTCCTCGGGTGAAAACGAATGATATTTGTAGTGTTAAAATGTTTTGTGTTTTCATAGTAAATTTTCCATTTGTAACACCCTGTATATTTGTTTCCATTTTCAACCACGTAGAAAATAGGCTTTGCTAATTTCATTATCCCGGTCGAACTTTACAAAGTAGTACTTGCTTGCATGTGCGCGGCTAAACAAATCGTAAGACCTGCTTCACTATGGCGATCTAATTTGAAAACGACAATAGAACATTGATAGATAATCGCTTCAAAATATACTATTAAAATTATATTTTATTCAAACTCATATACTAAAAGATAGTACATATACAAATTTAATTCTGTTACATAAAATTTAAGTACATGTGTTCAATGCGACTCACGAAAGTGACTTAAGTTACAAGTTACACTTACTTGAATGTTTAATCTTCACAAACTGAAAATGGATTAGATTCCCTACGGACTTCATTCCACACGTAAAAACAAATCTGTGCTTATATTCTCAATGTTTGAATTATTTAATAAAATGTACAAAAAATATATAAACTGGAAAGGTAAGAACACCTCTTCTGTGTCAACGAGATATCCGGACGGACGACGGCATATAAAAACGCGCACAAATGTACACCCTGGCTTCCACGCGCGATAATTCACAAATAACCGCACGCCGCACCAGTCCATTAATTCTAAATGTTATCTTGCTGATCGATTCTAATCTCAACTAACACTTAAAATCACAAGAAACGCGCAAATCCAGTTACAAGATCGACTGGTGAACCAAACACACGTGCGTAAAAATCTAAACCAAATATCGTACCGGTCGACTAAATGCTGAAAGTAGATATGCATTTTGCGCTACGAACGAGCGACAAGAAAATGATAAAGAATTTCAATACTCAATAAATTTAATGCAGGCACGATTGCAATCGATCTCGTACACCGAGACGTTCAAACTCCTTGACGTCTAAAACAAACAGATGCAAAATCAGATACTCTGTGATTTGTGACTTTAATTCATATTTAATTCGCTAAATTAATCCAAAACAGTTTCAAGATGCCCCAGGACGAAACAAGTTAAACTCAAAACAAAAACTGAACATCCAAAAAAATCACATGGAATTTTAATAAATAAATATATTTTTTATACATATACAATTTGAATATCAGAAAGAATGATTGTTTTACGATATCAATGCTCGCCCGCTAGACACCCAAAAACAACCAAAAAATTAGGGCGTTCAAAGCACAAAAATCGAACTTCGTTATTTTTCGTTAAAATAAAAACTAAACAAAAAATAAAGTAAAGATTTCAAACTAAATTCCATGAAAGCGCCATCTGGTCGCGGCGGAACAAAACAAAATATTAGGCTGACATGAGCGCCTGATAGTGGCACCATCTAGTTTTGGGGTAGAATTACCGAACTTGAAACGAATTAAGACGAAATTGTAATGTTTCTGCTTTATATTTAAAATAATCCAATTTAATTTACTTTCATTGCATGAAACATGAAAATTATTTACAAGAATGAGAAACAATTTCAATTCCTACAATATCATAATAGACCGTTGTCTAAACATTTCAACGCCTCGCTAGACACCTCCCAAAAATCATCAAAAAATTTGCATTTCCCTGAAGCACACATATGAGATTTCCCCGCAGATATCCCGTGTGTTAATCACACAAATTATTTATGAAAATGATAAAAACAAATTCATTACCTACATTCCTGATGAAGAATCGTTGTCCTAGGGCAATTTGTTCGCCTGCTAGACACCTAAAACAAACAAAAATTAGTATATCGAAGCTAACAAAATGACATTTTGCAGGTTTCCGTGTGATAATAACAGAAATTATTTATGAAAAGTGATAAAACAAATTCATTACTCACATTCTGATGAAAGAATCGTTGTCCTAGGGCAATTTGTTCGCCTGCTAGACACCCCAAAACAAACAAAATTAGCATATCGAAGCACAAAAATGGCATTCCATATACCGCCAAACATTTCATGAAATGATAAACAAATTCATTACCATTCTAATGAGTTAGAATCGTTGTTCCTAGACAATTTGTTCGGCTGCCAGACACCCAAAACAAACAAAAATTAGCATATAGAAGCAATGTAAAATTCCATTTTGCAGGTTTCCCGTGTGATAATCACAGAAATTGTCAGTGAAATGATAAACAAATCCATTACTCACATTCTGATGAAAGAATCGTTGTCCTAGGGCAATTTGTTCATTGCTAGACACCTAAAAACAAACAAAATTAGCATATCGAAGCACAAAAATGACATTTTGCAGGTTTCCCGTGTGATAATCAATACTGAAATTATTTATGAAATGATAAACAAATTACTCACATTCTGATGAAAGAATCGTTGTCCTAGACAATTGTTCGCCCGCTAGACACCTAAAACAAAACAAAATTAGTATATAACAGCCACAAAATGACATTTTTGCAGGTTTCCCGTGCGGATAACTGTTAATAAAATTATTTATGAAAAATGATAAACAAATCCATTACTCACATTCTGATGAAAGAATCGTTGTCCTAGGGCAATTTGTTCGGCTGCTAGACACCCAAAAACAAACAAAATTAGCATCAAAGCCACAAAAATGACATTTCAACGCTTCCGTGTGATAAATCACACAAATTATTTTATGACGTTTGTAAGCCGCCAAGATCGCGCGCAAACACAAAAAAAAAATACAAAACATTTCACGAGAAAGGGTGATTTTTTCATGCGAATTATCACTTTACCGCTGGCCTCGTAAAAGTACCCTGAATCGGAGTCACTTACTGCTGAACAAATACAACCCGATGGAGAATTTACTCTAAACACCTGCCTGGAGTTTTTGTGTACTTTGGCTTGCGTTCAATGATTAAAATGATGCGCACCATTTTACCAACACCACACGTGGGGATAAGTACAAACAAACACTTAGTTACACATACCACATACCAGTATTTCACTCGTTGCAACACTCAGGGACTTCATAGTTGAAGATGATAAATCTGTGAAATAAATGACATTGTTAAGGGGAAATGCGGGCGGGGTGTCAATATTTATTTTACCGCAATCGGGAGTCGACTGACGAAGCGAATCAACCTGCATTCTACCTAGCTCGTGATTCGGCATCGGAACTCGAAGGCAATTGCTCAAACAGAGAAAGAGAAACGATAAACATTGAGTGCGCACAAAATAAGGCAGACACAAAACATGCAATAAAACTTCTGGCGAAGTGTAAAATATGATAAATATAAATGCAACTCGAAACTTGTTTATACACAAACAAATACTGGATAGTTAACAGGAATTCGCCGAGAACCCTGCATAAAAAGTTTCTGCAAAACAATCGGCGAAAATATGTATTGTCAATACGTTATTAAACTATATGGCTGGTTGCCAATGGTCCTTATTAGGTCGCACGAACTAAAGGTAAATCACATTTAAATACAGTAATAATAGATATGGTTAGATAAGCATTGTTCACAACACACAAAGGTAAGATTTCGTTTTTAATCCGACAAACAACGACTTCCCGAACAATGCATGTACGAATGGGTGAATTAAATATAGAAAGGAAAACGTTTGCATCTTTGCTACTCGTTTTCTTGGTTTATACTGCAAAACATTGTTCATATTTCCGGGGAAAATACCACACACAATGACAATCAGAGATAGACCGCAATTAAACGAAATAATATCGCAACACACGTAGCAAAACGATGCAGGGTCATACCGCACCCGTATCTCGCGAGCGTGCAGTGTAAACAAGTTATAGGTTTGCGGCCATCTTGCAATACGCACAACAAACGCAAAGAAAATAACGATTTTGTATATTCACCAGCCAATTCTTCACTAATGGAACACTAAACATGTATGTAATAACTATATGCGGTCGATGCACAATCGAAATAAATGCGATTTATCGATTTGCAAAGTGAAAATAAAATGATAACATCCGCGAGAAACACGTACGACACAATCAACGACCGGCACAAAATTGAGCTGAGCACGACACGCAGCGCAACCAGCGACAGCGCAATAGATGCGCAAAGCTGGCGGCGCGTCGATGACACACCTTGTGTGCGAATTTAAGCTAAACTAGAATATGCTTCATACGGCATGAGGGAATTTCAAAGACAACATACGGGAATCTCATGCGTTGCATTTCACGCGGCGGAAGAGATAAGAAAGTAAATCGTTCAAAACAAATACAATTGCCGAATGTCTACTCTTCTTCTCTAAAGAAAACTTCAAATTTCCAATTTTAATTTTGCTGTCATTTGGTAACAACAGAAAAATAACAAAACGCAGAGCTAAACTAAAATCTAGGTACACGGCAAACTCTTTCCATAAATAATAAAGTATGAAAATTATTTGAAATAAATATTAAACAAGACATCATTTTCAACCATGTTGAAATAAATTTTAGATCCGTCGGAACGCAATCATTGAATTAAAATTCTTGTTATTCGAATAATAATGATAAGAATGACAATAATTACCAGGTTGCACATTAGTCCATGCTCCTCTGTTGATGACACAAACGTTTTGCACAGTCAATTAATTATTGGCATGCACAAAATATCATCGGCCGTCGCCCGTCGCCCGACGGCAACGGACTCAGAAACACGTGAATAAATTAAACACGCAAAATTTAGAATTTAGAAGATTACACACGCGATAAATAGTTGAAAACATATCAAACACGTTTATTAACACTAATTACCACCGGCGATCAGGAACTATAACGCAATTTGGCCAACTTATATCAAAGAATAACACGAGCCGAAAGTGTGGAATGTGTGCTCGCTGTTATCGCACCGATGCAACAAAACAAAATGCACTCGTTGGAATATTTTCAGTTAATACTACATCCTTGCGCCATCTGATGACTCTTTATAATACCTCACAAAACAACAAAGTGTTTCAAACAGTATGGCGCGCATGTGTGTCAGTGCGAAGTTGTCAATGAGGCAGTGAGTGGTCACGCGCATAGATAGTAGCGTCCGTGTGACACACGAACGCGACAATGTGCATGCACCACCTAGTCTAAAGGAATAGCAGTTTTGTTCACAAATGCAATAAGTTAAATGCAAACGTCACAAAACACATGACACAAAATAAGACGGAGTGAAAATAAATTGCAGACTAGTGATGGTTAACTCGAGTACCTAACTCGAGTTCAACCCGAGTTACGTGAATTTTAACTCGGGTTAAATCGAGTTTTGTTTTTTTTCCGTGTTGGCACATCACTACTGCTACGGCTTGGCCGCCCGTATTCAAAGTACCACGTTTTGGGTCTATATGCCGTGTTAATCTACGGACTGATCTGAGAGATGAAATTTTTATTCTTAAGAAAAAATTGCCATACTTTTTTTCGACGATTTTCAAAAATTAATATCTCTTAAAACAAAGGAGATAGCTACCAACGAATTGCTGATTATGAAAGATTGGAAAATTCTCAATCAGATAAAAGTATAAAATAATTATATTTCCTACAGTAAAAGGTCGAAAATCGCGACTGAAAGTGCTAAAAAGTGACATTTCTCAATTTTTGCCCATTTTATTCAAACGCGAATATCTCGTAAACTAAAAGAGATATTTAAAATCTGATCACAGCGTCTTAATCTACGGACTAATCTCTATAAGATGGAATAGTTAAAACGGAAATCTGTGAGATGAAATTTTAATTCTTAAGAAAAAAATTGCCAAGGGGTGGTGCTTGATACTTTTTTTCGACGATTTTCAAAAATTAATATCTCTTAAACTAAAAGAGATAGCAACCCACGAATTGCTGATTATGAAAGATTGGAAAATTCTCAATCAGATAAAAGTATAAAATAATTATATTTCCGACAGTAAAAGGTCAAAAATCGCTACTAAAAGTGCTAAAAAGTGACATTTCTCCATTTTTGGCCATTTTATTCAAACGCGAATATCTCGTAAACTAAAAGAGATATTTAAGATCTGATCACACATCGATATTTCTCAATTTTTGCAATGCAGACTAAAATAGACATACCAAACATGCAGCGCCATCTGTCAGACCACGAAATAATGACGAAAAGAAAATTGCATATCTGCCTACAACTACGAGCACCATCTAGTGGTGGCTGTCAAAATCACTTTGTTTTATAGAAAACTGTAATTGCAATCAGCAGTTCTCTCAAACCTGTCATTTTTCTGTGGCGTTACCGGATTGACAAGCGCACAAAAATTTGATTTGACTACAATTTTAATTATATGTAAACCGAAATAAGAAATTCATAAGAGAGAAAAGTTAATTACCTTTCTTTTGATGTGTGTTGTAATCATTCCAGAGCAGCATAAGCCCTAAAATGAACAAAAAAATTCAATTTTCTTGCATGGTTTTAGTTCTTGTACTAATTTTTAAACAAGGTTCTCTGATATTCAGATAATCCACGGAGGACTGGGTGGTATTTGATACTGGGTAGTCATGAAGCAATAAATTTGACTTACCGAGGTTAAATGATGATACTACTTCTTCAAAACCGCCGAAGATAAGGTCCAAAGTGTGTGTGCACAATGTTCGTTTTTCAAAACAATGGCAATAACAACTATTTTGAGACAGTAAATATATAAAACAGATAAATCACGGCGCAAACCTTTAATTTAATGGAAACCTAAGTACAAACAGCGTTTTTATATTGTAAGAACGCAAAGTTATGAATAAAACGACGAGCGACGCGTGCTACACGACGGACGAATTTATACTGGCGTGCGAAAATGGCGTCGACGCAAAGCACAGTGTTGGTAAACAACAGTTGGCAGCACTGTAACAAACGTCAAAACCAAAACAAATATGGTGTGTACGTGGAGGCCGTTGAGTTCACCGACTGAGTTACCCTTAGCTTTCGTTTCGGTGTTGAAAATATTGTTTTTTAACCAACATTTTTATCTCAATATTTTTGGTGCCAAAATTAGGTATTACTACTTTGTGATCAAGGCAGCCATGAGCTGTTGTCGCTATTTTAATCTAACTATATCACATCGACTTAACCTCACCTTTTTCGTATGACATTACAATATGCTATGTTTCTCTTTGCAAGTTACGTTTACGGTCATTGCTAGTTTTACTCTTCTAGGTAATTCACAGCCAGCATGTGGAAGGGTACAGACGATCCGGGTGGAGGATCTGACAATACACCACCGAGTAGTCAAGAACTACAAGAAATGAAGGACCAATTTGAGCAGCAGCAAATGCTCATTACACAGTTCAAGGAGATCATGAAAAAGACTGATCAGACCTCAACAACTGTGACACAGGAGAAGGTAGCAGAATATGCTAACACTCTAACCAAAATGAAATCTAGAGCTAAGAGGCTTAATTTGGCAAAAGAGAAAGATTGTGAAGGTGAGGTGACCAAGTTGAACACCCCTGCAAATGAAAAAGTATTATTGCTAAGACAACAGTTGGAGCAAAACAAAGTTAAGTTAGCTGAAAGGGGCAAAAACCAGAAAGGCATTGAAGAAATGGTGGCCCAGGTCAAAGCACAATTGGATGATTCACAGCAACAAATCAATTTATCCCAGACACCACTCAATATTTCCTTGTTTGATGAAAGAGTGGACTACACACCACAATTAAGCTCTCAGGAACTGTACAACATTTTACTCAACAAAGATAAACTCATTAATGAAATGAATGCTAAAATATCTAAGCTACAGGGGAATGTGCTAGACCTACAAGAAAATGTGAAAGAAAAAGAGTCTGTGATTGATGCCAGAACCAAAGCAATTACACTGATGTCTGAAAATTTGAGTAAAAAAGGCAAATCTACTTTGGACGCGCTGGAAGACACGAAGGTGCAGATGCGACGCATGCAGGAAAACTTTATTGAAATTGAAGAACATTTGAAGGCAGAAAATTCAACACTTAAAGCAGATTTAAACAATAAATCCATCGAAATTCAACGGCTGCAGGTTGAAAATAGAGAGTTGCAAGAAAATGAATCACGGTTACAAGTAAAAATTAATGAATTAGAGAAGGTGAAAACTTCACCGACGGTTTCTCCGTCGAGGCGCTCACCATCTAAAAATAGAAAAAGTAAAAGAGGGAAATTTCCATCAAAACCAGATACATCCAAGGCAGATGATGAATCTAATGCGCTGATAACTGCTTTAGAAAAACAATTGAATAATAAAGAGGCGGAAATTGAAATATTGAAGAAACAGCATCAAGATCAAGTTCTGAAATTAACAGAAGAATTGAACACGCAGCGTGAATCTGCTGTAAAAGTAGCTAAAGTAGAAACGATTGTCCATGAAACAGACGATGCCGAGTTAAATAGGCTGAAGCAACAACTAGATGAAGCAAATAAAAACATGATTAAGGTGAAAGCCCAACATAAGAGCAAATTGAAGGAAATGAATAAAAAAATTGAAGAGTTTAAGAAGATTGGCGACGTGAACGCCGAGCTGGTCAAGATGGAAAATGAAAATTCGAAATTACAGCTGAAAATCGTTGACTTAGAGGAGGAAAAGGACAACTGCAATTAGGTATGTGCAATTCAAATGGTAATTCTTAAAATAATTGCATTATTTCCAGAATCCACCAATATAGGTGTAATGGAAGCCACTATCAAAGACTTAACAACTAAGCTAGCAGACCAAGAGACCACTATAAACAACAGTGTAGCAGGTAATTACAAAAAAGTTCATATTTTTGCTTGTGCGATTTGGAAAAGTTTAATTTAATTTTTGCGTAAAAGTTAAAATTTTCTGAATTCATTGCATTTCAAAGATGAGCGGTAATAAAACAGGTAGTTTTGTATCATTTTTCATATGTGTGTTTATTAAATTTTAATTGTTTTTAATAGAAAATAAAAAATATCAAGAAGAACTCCAAGCAATGCGTGATAAACTGGAGCAGATGACAAACGACGAAGTCAAGCAGGAGTTGTCCACTGTTCAGTTTGAAGAACAATATGAATCACTCGAAAAGGAAAAGAAGTTATTACAAACTACTATTGAAACATTGGAACATAAAATAGTTGAGATGAACACGCAATTAGAGGCACTGAAGACTGAAAAATCAGAAATTCAGTTAAAGTATGACGGCTTACTGCAAGAAAACGCAGAGTTGATCGATCGATTAGAAAAATTAAGTACTGAGAAAGTATCATCCGCAGAGAGTATTGAAATTGTCGAGAATTTAACGCAGCAGGAGAAATTGGAGCTGGAGGCGTACCAAAAGAGCTTACTGCCGAAAACAAGCATGGATAATTTAGATGATAATGTGGACGGTGATCTTAACGACAGCGTTAATCAACTTACTGAGGAAACATCTGAATTGCTGCAGAAGATTGAACTATTCACTGTTGAAAGACGAGAAGTTATGGAAAAATTAGAATTATTGACTGAGGAAAATAATCAGTTGAGTCTGAAATTAAGAGAAGTTGAAAACAATAGGGATGTCTTGGTAGAAACATATGAACAGCTTCAAACTGAGAAAGAAATTTTAGATAATAAACTTGAAGAATATGAGGAACTGATTTCAGAATTTAAAAAACAAAATTCAAGTGACGTTGTAGATCATTCTGCAGTTGAAGAATATAAAAAGTTTGTTCAGGTACAAAAAGATGAAATCAACGATTTACAATTAAAATTGTTGTCATATGAAAAAACCGATTCTGTGCGAGATGACAATGTTAATAAAGAATTGGAAGATAATTATATGAGATTGATTGCAGAAAACGAACAATTAACTGCACAATTTGCCGAGATTAAAGAAACTAGCCAAAATTACATTGAGATTATCGAGGACAATAAACAGGAATTGATTAAATATGCAGAAGTGCTGGATGTTAATACAAAATTGAACGCGGAGCATGAAAAGTTAAAGATGCAATTGGAAGAACATCAACAAAATAAAACCGAACAAATTAAAGTTCTTGGTGAAAGCTTAGATGAGTATGAAAAGGAATTGAATGAAAAATGCAAACTTATCAAGACGTTGGAAAATCAAATTTACTCTTTGCAGGAAGAAAAAGTACTTATCGAAACTAATCTGGCGGAGAAATCAAACGAAGTCGAAAGTGTTCGTTTAGAAAAGAAACAAAAAGAAATTGAGAATGAAAAATTGTTGAATCAAGCAATAACCACGGAATCTGAAGTGAAGATTCAAGAGTTACAGACTAAGAATAAAGAACAACTTGAGAAGATGAAGAAAATCGCAGCGAATTTAAAGAAAAAGACGATTGATTTCAAGGAACTTGAAGCTAAATACAATGAATTATTATCGATTAAGGAGGGTATGGAATTACAACAGTCTGCAGATTGCGATAAACAAAATAAAATATCTTCGTTGGAAGCAGAATTAGGATCGTTGTCAAGTGAGCTACAGCGTCTTAAACAAGAGTTTGCTGCCAAGAACACAGAATATTTGAATATTATTGAACAAGAACGAAATTTACACCAAGAAAATCAACAGATAATGACGAGAAATGAAGAAATCACTACTCAGTTGCATACTTATTCAGCACAGATTGAAGATTTGCAGAATATAATTCGTGAATATGAGTCGCAAATAAGTTCTTTAAATCGTGAAATGGAATCATTACGCTCTTCGAAAATATCTGATGAGAAAAATGATATGATTCTGCAATTAAATGATGAAATTGAAGCTTTAAAGTACAATTCACAAACTTCAAACAATGCTTTGCAGATGAAGATTCATGAACAGGAGGTTTCTATTGAGACATATGAACAGGAACTACAGATGTATAAAGAAAAAGCATCCAGATTAGAAGAAGGTTTGTCAGAGGTGGAGGCACGTCGACTAAGTTTAGAGCAGAGATCAATCGACCTTGGTACCAAGCTGGAAATTAAAGAATCAAGCTTTATGGAAGCCACAGAAAAGGGAGAACATTTAGAAAATCGTTTAAAAGCTCTAGCAGAAAAGGATCAAAGGATTGAGGAAAAATTGATAGAGGTACAGGAGGAAAACGCTGTATTGCAAAGCGAAAATCAAAAGATGATTGCCGAAGTAGACAGTTACAAAAAGCAAGTTGAGCAATACAATTATCGTATCAAGCATTACGAAGAGAATCAGGAAGCTGCAAATGCTTTGGAGGCTGAAAAGCAAAGCATGGAGTTAAAGTGTAAAAATTTAGACAATGAATTGAAAAAACTTCATATGGACTTTACTACTCTTCAAAATGAATTCGAGAAGGCTGAGAATGAATCTCAGCAACAGCTACAACGTTCTGCGGCCGAAAGAAAACAGATGATGGAAGAATTAGAAATTCAACGTGAAGAAATTTCGGTTTTGTTAGAGACTAAGAATGATATACAACGTACTGTGGAGGATCTCAATAGCAAGTTAGATCAACAACAGACGGAGTTCGAGGATACAATCAACAAATATCATGATTTGCAACAAGAACATAAGAAGGCTCTAGGCCAACTGGAAGAGTACGAGGCGTCAATTCGATTCCAAAAAGATGTACAAAAAGATATCGAAAGTCCTGACGATGTGCAGCAATTACTAAATCGTAAATTGCAGGAACTTGAAGAGTTCAAGCGGAATTATGTTCCATCACCAGCTGATTTTTTCAATGAAAATCCAATTGAATCTAGCCTCAATAAGGAAATTCAAGATTTAAAAGAAAAGTTAAAACAATTTAATAATACAGAAGCTAAGAGTTTAGAACTGGAACAAGAAATGCATGAAAAAGAAACACATTTACAGATAAACGAAGAGTTATTGAAACGGTTACAGGAAGAATTAGAACTAAAGGACCAGCGTATTAAACAAGACGAGGCTGAAATAATTGATTATAAAACACAGTTGGATTTTGCTAGAAATATGTTAGAGCAGGTGGAAGCGAATAACTTCCAAACCTTAAATCGTAACAATGAACTGGAAAAATTAATTCATAGTGTGGAACAGCAAAAAAATGATCTTCAGCAACAATTAAATAACGAACGTCAATCCCAGCAGCAACATCAAGTGCAATGGCCAGAATCGTCAGCATCTGAACCATTTGCATTCATCCAAGAAAAATCTAATCAAGAACCTACAATGGTGAAGCATGACGTGGTTCCTGTGCAAGCCTTGAATGAAACAAGAAACACTCAAGAAGAATTACTACAGAAGATTAAAACGCTTGAGTTTATAGTGTATAACACCGAACAAGAGAAAGAAAACGCTCAGATTCAATGTGCCCAACTCTCAGAAGAACTCGGGCGACTTATTTACGAACGGGAGCAACAAATGATTGCAACTTCGAATGTCAACAATAGCGATCGTTCCAATTCACAATTCAATCTAGAATCACAAATTGTCTCCGGTGGTGAAGTATCCATTCCACCGTCAATTCCGTTCCAACCATCCAAGGACCCCGAGCAATGTTTCTCCTCGCAGAACATTTCTGAGGACTTGTGTGAACAGCAACGTGCATACGAATGCAATCCGTCAGCGTTTGCCGACGATGACGGATGGGGATTCGACGTAGAGGAAACCAAGGTGGAAGAGGCGCAGGTGCAGTCGACGCCGCCAAGTGATCTTCAAGAAAAGATACGCTTGTTGAATCTTGAACGAGATGCACACCTGGAGGAAATTCATCAGGCGAATGTCAAGTCAGGCAAACTGATAAAAAAATTGAAGGAGTTCAAGGTACGCAACGAGCAGTTGATTGCCAAGATTAAAGCAAAGGATAAAGATGATTTTGGACTTGAAGATACTATCCAAGATGAATTAAAAGCGCAAATAATTGGTTTGGAGAAGAAATTGAAGGAAGCGGATGCCGAGTTGGTGAAGGAACGAAACGAGCGAGAGAATATTGCTAAACGGGTAGATGTACTCACAGCGGCTAATGAACGGATGGTGGAATTGAAAGAAAAGCAAGATATTGAAGTGATGGGTTATCAGCAACAAGTTCGCGACTTGCAAATCAAGTTGGAAAAAGTTGCTTGGAGTTCCGACTTTGGGGAGCAGGTGGTGTCTACTTCTTCAAACACTTCGGTTGCGTCGCTGGCGACCGATAACACTACGTCAGAAAACAAGTTGGAAGAACTACAAGTCTCTGTTAGAGAATTGACATTAGATAATGAAGAATTGCAGGCAATGTTGGAAGAACAGACACGTTTGCGTAAGGAGGCTGAAGCCAGAGCAAAGATTGTGCCCAATGAAGTTGACGCGGAGCAACTTCGAATCGCCTTAGACGAACAGGCTAAGTTAATTATTCAGATTGATGCACACAAAGCCGAATGCAGTAAAATAAGTGACGAGCGCGATTCAATTCAAGAAGAATTGAGGAAACTTGGCGTTACGCTTCAGGGAAATTACAAAGAGAAAACATTATTGGAAGCGTCTCTGTTGGAAAATGGTATTTTGATTGAATCGCTGAAGAAAACAATCGATGAACTGCAGATCAACATGAGCGATGTCGAGCAATTAAAAACTGAATTGGATTGTTTACAAACTGAAAAGGCAACGTGGAATAAAATTCAAGAGGATAAGATGAAGGAACAACAAGATATACTTGCTGAGAATGCATTATTACAGACAACACTGAATGATTTACGCAGTCAGTTGCAAGGAATGCAGTCAACTAACCAAGAGAGCGCAGGATTGATACAAGAAATCGCCAATTTAAAGGTGGAATTGGAGGAAGTCGCTAAATTGAAGCAGCAGCTGATAGATCAAGGGTCGGAGTATGAGCAGAAATTGGTGGCTGCAAGCGAACAATTAGCCTTGGAGTGGGCGCAACACGTGGATCAGCGCGGTAATGATGTTGCCGAGAGCTGGAAGCTGCACGTGGATCAACGCGAGAACGAATTTACGCAGTTGGAGCAATCATTGCGCAAAGAGCTGCACGAAATGGAGGAGAAGTGCAATGCGCTCGTCAATGAAAATAACGAGCTACGACGCAACGTCGACGCCGAGATACGTAACGAGGTCGACCGAATATCCACGCTTCAACAGCACGTCGCCAAACTGGCTGAGACACTTCAACAAAAGGACGCCGACTTTGAACGACTACAAGAAGAGAACGGCAATTTGATTAAGCAGTTGCACGACTACGAAGGGCGCATAAACACCGACAGCGAAGAGCTATCTACCCTTCTTCAGCAGCACGGAGACAAGGACAGGGCAAGCGGGAATTAATTGAGAAATTACGCGACGAATTAAAAGCGAAGGATAACGAGATTACGCAATGTAAGTGCAATATTGAAGAATTAACGAAGGCCAAGTCACAGATCGAGGATAATCAATTGCTACAAAGCGAAATTTCCAAAGAAAAGGAACGAAATGAAAAACTTAAGGCAAAGGTAGAAGAATCGTTGTTGCAAGTTACCACTTTGCAAGGCACACTGCAAGAGAAAGAACATCGCCTACAAGAGCTTGAGGCTTACCTACAACAATTACAAAACGATGATGCCAGCTCCAAGATTCAACTGCAGACGAACGTGCAAGAGTTACAGCAGCAGATCGCGCAATATGTGATGCAATTGCAGGAAAACAACCTACACATCGGCAGTCTGAATGAAGAAATCGAAAGCTACAAGGTGCTGAGTAATCACCTACAGAGCAAGGACACAGAAATACAGCGACTTAACAATTTGATTGAGGAAACTAGTCGTGAACATGAATATGCCTTGGAGAATCAATTGTTGGAAAGTCAATCCGTATTGTCTACAAAGTCTCAAGAATATGACGCGTTGAAGCGAATATTGAATCAAACCGAAATTACCAGAGACGAAATGATTGCAACAAAAGATTCAGAAATTGAAGCGTATAGAGAGCAGTTTGAAGGCGTAAGCAAACAACTTGCAGAGTACCAAGTGGAATATGCAACATTACAGAATAAACTTGTAGAAACCAATGGACATGTTGCTACCTACGAGCAACAAATTTCACAATTGAACGGAATAATCGAAAGTCAAGTTCTAAAAATTGAAGAACTTCAACAAGATATTTACGAAAAAAGTCGGAATTACGATGCACTCGTTGCAGAATTGGATAACACCCAAGAGTTGCAGAAGAAAGTGACGTTTGCAGAGTCTGCTTCTTCTCCCGGTAATGATTCTATCAAGGAAGGAGTGCAGAAAGAGGAAGATCCTTTTGATGCGGCTTCCAAGGCAGAGTTAGATTTGGCTTTGTATATGCTTCATCAACGTGACGTACGTTGTGAAGAGCTCACTGTCGAACTGATGCAGCTATTGGAGGAGCGCGACACCCTTCAACTTCGATTATCGAATGCGCTTAGGGAAAACGAGGCAATTCGCGCGAACGAAGCACTTGTGGGAGAAACAAGTGCTACTAGTTTGAACGTTGACTCGTTAAAGGCTATTGCTGGAACACCGGAGGCAGACAGTGCATTCTTGAAGGAAGGACAAGCGGAGGCTGGATTAGCTAATAAGTATGAAATTATTATCAACACTAGAGTGGAGATCCCTAATTAGTTATTAATATTTTATTCCTAATTTTCATATAGGTTAACGGAACTAAAGGTTGTGGGATACAAGAAAGATAAAACACTTGTGGATGAGCAAGAATTACGTCGTCTGCAGCAAATGGCCTTTCTTCAACAGCACAAGGACGACGTGTCCAGGTTGCCGGCTGAAGCTCAGGCCAGGCTACGCGACGCCAATTATACCCTATGTAAGTTCATACAAAAATTTATTAACCATCACGTTGGTGTACTTAATTATCAATTACAGCACGCGACGTACAGAGCCCCTCCAAGGTGCTGCTCAACTGGTTATGGGGCACTAGCACGCCAAAGGTAAACAACGCTTGAGTTTCAATTTGGAAATAACTATATAGTGCCTCCCCCCACAGTCGCATTTATTTCCATAATTTGTAAAAAGTATTTTATAGCTAAATAATGTAAATATATGAGAAAGTGAATTGTTGGAAAGTACATATGTTGAGTGCTTTTTGTAGTTTGATACAAAAAAGCTTTGCGAAGCTACTTACGTCGCAAAACAATTAATCATTAATCCGTGAATGATATTCGGGTTCTCGAGTGGATCAGCGTGTAAAACATCGATTTAGATTACCTGAGCATACATCCATTTCTATTACGAGTGCAAATATTTGCAAACACTTACCATATTACACCGTCGATGTTTTGATAATGTTCGAGTTCATATGCCGCTAAATAAATCGAAGCCGCACACAAAAACAGAAATTAAGTACACTAAGATGTACAAAGTATGATTTATAATAAATTCATTTTAATGAGGTCTAGTTTTAGATGCTTAAGATGATGGGGATGCTTAAAACTCTGCAAACTTTCGTGATGGACACGTTTGTGAAATAGATTAATTTTCATATGGAGTGCGGCGGCGCGCGTATAGGCGGCACCGCCCCCGTCCGATTTTCGCTACAGGACGCAGCGGCGAACGGCGTCTCTCGGCTATGCTTTCGGCAGTTGGTGGTGGCGGCAGGTACGCTCGCAATCCGCGGTTCACGCACCTCGCCGACGCGCTGAGAAGCGAGTGTCGCGCGACGGACAGCCGTAGTCGGGCGGGCGTTTTCGCTTTCTAATCTCTGGGCAGCGCGACCACGGCCCCGCAACACACATGTTCGCGTTGCGCTAGTTTTTTTCGACCCGCGCGCGATTAAGGACGTGGTGGTTTTACGCGTTTCGCGTTGCCGTGTGTGAATTCACCGTGATAAGTTGCAAAATTGCGATAGGGGCCTCGGAAAGAATGACCGGAAAAGTGAGCAAATTTGTTTCGATTCAAAATGTGCGCAGATAAAAATGAACGTAGGGCTGGAATCTACAAGAACGTAAAAACTATCGAAATTCGACTGAACGAGGTTTGTTTACATATCGTCTTAAAAGTTAACTTAACCTAACTTTCCCATGTCGTTGTTTAAACATATTCAATCATATGTTTCAGGCGTAATGTAGACGAACGAAAGTATATTTAGTGAAAAGATACAATGTCCAAGAGACACTCGACGGTCAGCTTCACCAAGTCAGACTCAGCCAACTACAATGAACCAGAGCAGCAATCCTCTGATGTCTTTGATGAAGACACTGCTCAGCTTTCATTTGCGCCACAGCTGCAGATGTACCTGGCACGTCTGTCGCAGGAATCCGGCTGCTGGGGCAAGTGTTTCCCAATTCCCTTCGAGCGCGCTGCTGGCAAGTCGTGGTGGGATCCAACATTTGATTCGGATGATTTGGAGGAGCAGTACAGGACCAGTTCAGCCACTCACAACAGACTTAAGTTCAGGTAATTATATTTATATATTGAAAATAATATTGTCAATTTGTGTTTGACATTTCATTTATTTTGTTTGTTGCAATCATTGTGTGAATTTATGTTCAATTTGTGCAATAGATATTTGTTGGTTTTTTCACAAGCCGTGTTTTTTTTATATTTCCTGAGTTATTCATGCTTATTCATTGGGACACAAGTAGGGAGAAAGTTTATTAAGACAATCAGAGAAACCAATACTTACGCTGTTTCACACCGCTTTATACACTTGGCTTTGTCAAGCAGCTACAATATTGATCAAGCATTCAATTAATTATAGTGTTGCATGTCAAAAAAGTGCGGCGTTGAACACATGTGGTGCCTATATAGCGATATATTTTGATATACTGTGATTTTAACATTAATAAGTATTAATGAGTTGCTTTGTGCACTTTCTACTGGTCTAGTCGTCGCGTAATATCGATCTTAAGCCGCAATTTTGTGAATTAACGCAATCCTAATGAAAATAATTACAGGCAGATTCTTCGCGCAATTTTTTTAATCGAAAAAATGACCGAAACAAGATCAAAATTCTTTAAAAATGACATGCAAAAATTATTGTATGCCTTCGCCATGTTTTTTTTTTGCTATATATTTTTTTAAGGACCTAATTTAATCGTTTTCGATTTGATTCGTTGGGTAGGGCAAAGCGTAATTAAAAGCAAATATTATTATGATTGCAATTTTGTCGCTCCCTTCTCTCGGCGGATTGTTGACTTCGCCGTCCCTGCACGTCCGGTGCGGTGTTTATTGAATTACTGACATAAACATGCGCAAATTGACGCGATCGCAACGCGATGCAATCCAACAATGTGCGCTCGCGCCCGCGTAATGTACGAAGATTGGAAATGTGGTGAAGAGTGTGTCGAAACAGTGTTGTGGATCACTATAATTATTTTTTTCCACCTACATCTTTAAAGCATAAAGTTTTAACTGCAAAACTATTTAGAAACAATCTTATTACGAAAATATGCTAACATCAGTATATCGTTTCTAATTAGATTAGTCAGTATACTTCATTCTCCCCTCATCTATCCGTGTAGTATTTATAGCTGATGAATCAATAATTGATCAATTAGGTCAAGATACTCTAATCCGATCGCACAGTGTCTACACCCAATCTAGCTACACCTTCTTACTTTAATCCCTTATGGCAAGGCTTTTGAGCTCTATGAAGGCGCTAATTCATGCGTGTAACATCTTAGGAGATTCTCTTAAAGTCTGTGGCTTTGATATTCGGAGATAGATTCGATTAAAGCATTTAACTTGGAATCCATTAAAAATCGAAATAAAATTACAAGAATTTCATTATTTTCGCAAAATTAAATGCAGTCGTTCATTATAACATGTATTGTGCAGCGCTGTGAGCTAGAGCTTACTTTGTTTTACCTGGTGAATAAAACATACCGGGTGTTTTGATATGAACTTTCATTGAAGCAAACTTTGCATAATTATATGTGAGCATCACTTTGTATATCGACAGGGTACAGATCGCCATAATTAAACGCTCCATAAATTATAAAAAATACAATTAGTACCGCACAATATCACATAGACTTCATGGGATATTAATGGAATAGCACAAAACATTTGCTTAACTTATTTGAGTGTTGTGTGGTGTTATACCTACAAGTTCGTAAATCCTTCTATGAATCAAAACAATCCTCTTTCGTCGATTGTCGATATGAACGCAATCGTAAACAAGGCCAGCGGTGACCTTACGTGTGTGTGTTGTGCTGTTTGTGCGCATACACGCAAAATCAATATTTTCATACGCATTATGAGCTTACCGCGCTGCGTGTGCATTCCGTGCCGATGCGGCTGACGACACAGGTTCCCCACAACTCCAGGCGCTGCCTCCAGAAGTCTCGGAAACGCAATTAGTTTGTCCTTAACGAACGGCGGAGGTATTATGCAGAAGCGGAAGGAAGCAAGCGGGTTGTATTTAAATTAAAATTTTCAATGCGCGCTTATTACTACGCGTTGTTTACTCACACCAACAACGTACTGTTTATGTGGTTGCTTAGCGACGCCTGAGTTTGCGAGGATAAACTTTGATCAATGTTCTTCGCGCAGTCGGTTAGGTGAAATTATCAAGAGTTGGATGCTTACTAACAAAATGGAAAGCGAAACTAACATACCCGGTGTAATATTGTTACGCGATTTATCGCTGGAGGTACGCAAAAGACTTGGATTGGACGCGGTGACCATACGCCATCCTTACACAAGGGTACAAAGGGGTCTATTGATTCGTGAGGAGCTGATTGAAAGAATCAAACCCCAGGGGCAACAAACAATTCGCGAAATTGATGAGCATACTGACGAAGATCAATTCGCTGATGAGGATGAAGTGGATGAGGCAAACGACGAAACCTTGTTGCTCATGGTACGTACGCCTACGCACGACGATTGCTTCCAATTGTGCATCATGCCTCAAGCTGAACAGGAAACAATTCGATCATTAAAACGGCTCGAAACTCGTGTAACTTCGCAAATAATCCGCCACCCTAGGCATCGATGGCAAGCGGATCCTGCAACTGAGGAATATATAAATGCTGAAAAACCAAGCCTTTTTCGGGGTTTAGCCAAAGTTGAAATGGAGACTATTTATCCTCGGTATAAAACTATAGAGTTGAGGTTGTGCCCTGCCCGGGAAGTGAGCAAAAATGGCTGTTATACGGAACTGGTTACCACCGAAAAATATCGCAAGGCAATCGTTCACCAACGCCGCGTTTCCGTTTACGTACAGGCCAAGCCCTACACGAATGAAGCAGGCACGCAAACGCCACTTAAATATCCGAAGACCACTTGGACGCAGTACGAGTTTGCTTATCCGGAAATTGCTGCACCGGACGAAGAGTTCGCCATTTATTTCAGTGATAAATTGCGCAAGAAAATACGCGTGCTTGAAGAAGCTTTCTTGCACAATTCGCACATTAACTTTTACTCCCTTGATTATTATTCTGGTGTGATTCCGTATCGGCCCGCCATTCCACTGGAATATAATTTAAAAATAGTACTAAAAGATGTGTTACGATGTAAGGATAAAATGGTTAATTCGATTGTGGAAATGGCGAATGGTTACATGGCGGTCTCGTATAGTGACCAATCATGGAGGGCTTCGAAAAGACAGAGAGTGAAACAGTGTGCAGTGGATTTTAATGTGGTCCTTGTCTGGAGTACAGAAGATCCTTTACAACCTAAAATATTAATGGATACGTTGGGTCATAATGTCACGAGCTTAAAATTTAAAAATGGTTTTCTTTTGGGAGGCTGTTCTAATGGGCAAGTGTTGATGTGGACCTGCAATGTTGATAATAATGACAATACTGATAATGAACACTACCAATTTGTATGTGGGTTGCTTAACTGGTCATGGGACATAGTTAATTTAAGAGTAGAAAAACCAATTGCCATGTCTTATATTGAGGATTCTCATCTACATGGAATTGGTGCTATAGAGTGGTTAAATCATCAAGTGTTTGGCCGCTTTCCCCCTCTATGTCTTCAATTTTATACTGTGGGAATTGACGGTGTCTTGAAATTATGGAATTGTCCCTTAGATCTCGTTAAACCTTGTATAGGAAAATCTAAGTGGAAATCATCGAAGTGGGATGTAATTAGAAACCGGATTCTGCCTAAAACTGACCATGTAGCAGACAATTCAGCATTGTTTCAACTAAAGCCATACTTTGAGATCAAACTGACTGAGAAACCAGTCTCAAATGCATATTTTTACACCGATTCCGAAATACAAATAACTTTAGGTACATATTTAGGTGAATTATTGTTTTTCAAATGGAATACATCCATAAATAATTTCGAAGAATATTTGTATGATGCTGTCCAACATCATGGTCCAATTGTCAGAATTGAAAAACATCCAGAGTTCGACGACATTCTGCTGAGTGTTGGCGGCAGAGCGTTCTCGATTTGGTTGCGCGCAAATTTGGTCTTGGCGAGAAGTTGCTCCTCGCCTGGGGTCAAGTACACAGACGGAAGATGGATCCACTCTGCTGGAGGAGTTTGCTTGTCTCGTAACGACGGTTATTTAGAATTTTGGGATTTTTCCACTCAAAGCAATACCTACCTGGAAAAAATCTGCATCAGCAGTGAGGAAATTTTAGAATTTACTTTTGATAAATTAAATTTAATTACTGTAATATTAAGTGATACAAGCGGATCTATTTTCTATATCGAAATACTTAATTATTGCGCCAAAGATACAGCAGAAGATACCGAAAGCACCCGAAAAATCTTTGAGAATTCTGCTGAGTGTTATTCTTCTTGGATTAATTGGACTAACAAGCGCAACGAGAAGAAAAAATCAGCTGAATTGAAACTGCTTGAGGAACAGAAATTGGCTCAACTTAGAAAAGTGCGGCGGTCTCAACGAGCACCGGAACATAAGACGATAATAACAGTAAAACCCCGGCCGACTTTCAATCAATTGGAAACACAATACGCCATCGATACGGTGCTGAATCAAAAGAATTTGAGTCTGGACGAAGCGCTACGGTTGCAAGTTCCGATACAAATGGCTCGCGCCGAGGAAGTGCGACTATTGCGGAAGCAACGTGGGATAACAAGCCGGGCGATGACGATATTCGCCGCAAACCTGTCGACGTATTTGCCGCAATTTGTGAGCGCCAACGAAGATAAACACGCGCTACCCGCATTAGCACCGCCCCTTTCCGCCGGCGAACAAACAGAATTGAAGCACACCGCGGTAAATCTGCAATTTGAAGCCGACGGCGAACAACAAGAAGCTTTGCACGAGCAGCAGCAGCATGTCGTGGCCGAGTACGAATTGATTCTCGCGGAATTGAAAGCTTTCATCACAAAGAATCGATTCCGCATACAGCAGGCAGAGCGGCAGCCGTTTGTTCTGCGCCATGCTTTGGGCGAAAAGCGGCGGCAATTTTGGGCGCCAAAAGAGCGTCGACGCTCGCGGAAGGATTTATGAAGGCTTTACCGAGCTAGCGAAATCTAATAAAGGAAATGAATAGTTTTACATATGCGCGATAGAAGTTCATTGCACGCATTAATGATTTTTTGTTGCTCTCCTTACTTGTGTCTTGCAATAAAATAAAACTGATATAAAATTGTATGTATTGTTGCAATAACTTTAAATGATTGTTTCAGATACGCCCTGTGGTACATCCTCTTAACATCGTTGTCATGGCTGGCGTATTTTCTAATCACGTGCTGGTCGTCTTCTGCATCCAAACAGTACTGGTCAATATCTTGCACTGTTCTCGCCACTTTAATGCTCCTTGTTGTGATTGTCCTGCTGTTGACGCATACCGAGTTCTTTGCCTCATATATGCTCTCGATCTCGTTAATCGTTGCCATTTCCTTATGTGTACTCAGCTTGCTCTTCGTGTCGCTCATATCATCGAATGTCATATTTGGAGAAATGGGCAAACCACCGGATATATCACCATTGGGACAATTTTCAATCTGCACCGAAGTCCTGCTATTGATATATACGGTCATGCCGCTAAGATTATACATTTCGATCTTGTTGGGAATTGTTTACTCGGTCTTATTTGAGTTGCTGACCTACAGTTTCAACGAGCAGGCTTGTGATGGTGTCACCGTTGTTGTACGCTGCATGGCGCACACCTGTATCCATTTAATAGGCCTGCACATCCTCATCATGACGAATGTCCGCCTTCGTAACACGTTCATGAAGGTTGGACAAAGTTTACTTGTGCGACGCGAACTAGAATGCGAAAAGCGATTGAAGGAAAAAATGATCGAATCACTAATGCCGCCGAAAGTTGCAAGTTGGTTACTCAACGAAGACGAAAACTTAACGCGCAGTGGGATGGAACCGAGAAATTCGAATGGCGGGGCTGATTCTCATGACATACAAACATTATTTCGACCATTCAATATGAACCGTGTTGAGAACGTTTCCATACTGTTTGCTGATATTGTGGGTTTCACAAAGATGTCCAGCTCGAAAAGCGCCGAAGAACTCGTAGAAATTCTGAATAATTTATTTCAGCGTTTTGACCTATTGTGCAAATTCCACAATTGCGAGAAAATCTCCACCTTAGGAGATTGTTATTATTGTGTCTCGGGATGTCCGGAACCACGACCGGATCATGCGCAATGTACGGTCGAGATGGGCTTGAGCATGATCGAGGCAATAAAACAAGAAAAAAACGAAGGTGTTAATATCCGCGTGGGTGTGCACACCGGCACCGTACTTTGTGGAATTGTTGGCACGCGGCGTTTCAAGTTTGACGTTTGGAGCAACGATGTCACTTTGGCTAACCGGATGGAATCCACGGGGAAACCAGGTTTTGTGCATATTTCGGAAAATACGTGCAAGTTTCTTCCAGATTCTTATTTTCTAGAAGAAGGTGAACAGATTTTTGGTTAGTATAAAAAAATCGTCTTGAAATTTAAATATTTGAAGCTAATTTATTGCAGGTCTCAAAACATTTTTTGTTACCGGAAGAAAAACGGAACGTTTGTCTTCATACAATGGGAGTTTTAAGGGTATTGATAGACCTCAACCAAATTCGACTTCATTACAACTTGTTGTTTCCCCTCCTACGTCACCTCCATCCATTTCACCGCATACGCGACCACGCGTACTCTCTTGTTGTGACGCGCCCACTGCATCCTCACTCCTCAAACCACAACAATTATACAATCCCTCCCTGCTATCACCCGATACGTGTAAAATCAAGGCCAGTAGTTTGCCGAGCATCCTTGACTCAGACAACGAACAGGATCAGGAACCGACCGAGAAAAAAGATGAAAACATTAAAACGCCAACGTCGACGGCATCATCGGGGCGGTATTCGGTGAAATTGAAAAACTGGAAAATTCCAAAATTCCTACGTAAAGGATCCGAAAGTGGCGGAAAACCGGAATGTGTGATTTCGCAGGATTGCCCGTCACGCAGCTCCACGGGCGATGACAATGCATTCATGCAACCACCTGAAAATACAACTGGCTACACGCAAATACCGATGATCATTGAGACGAAAAACGACAATCCCCCGATTATGGCCGAATTAAGTGTGGCAGCATCGAGCGGTTTGTATTTACACGAGCCAAAGGATTACATTGACGTGAAGAGTTACATCAGTCAGTCTCGCAGCGACGTTGGACAATTTGATTATTCGCCGAGCGAGTTTTCGCATTTCATCAGAACGGGTAGTTATCGAAGTCAATATGGCCGCTCACCGAACGAGTTCTCGTTTCTAAGTCGAGCCGGTAGCAACCGATCTAAACGCGAAAAATCACCAATCAATGATCTCATGCCATCGGAAAGGGCGAGGAGTGCGACTGTAACCGTTGGGCAATTGGAGCGTCACAAAAAGAGCAGTTTGGATGTACCTGGTGGAAGATTATCAGGTATGATGATTGATGATCAAATCAGTACTGGACCATCAGTAAACAGCAGAAAGGATTCAGGGATCAAGAGTAATAGCAGACGAAGTAGTATAATGCAGGTTAGTGCCACTGTTCAATGAAGTGAAGCCAACATTTTAATAATATTAAAATGTTTTTAGATTGAAAACCGCTTGCCATCAACCAGTGACTCCTTTCACCATCGCGTTAGTGGTTACTTCACCTCTAGTCAGTCGAGCATTAACTCTCCTCAATATTCCTCTCGTCTACCAGGTCCTTTTCCAGCAAAGTGCAAGATTCAAAGTTTACGTAAACAATCTGATCGACAATTGATCAAGTGCGTGCAGGACAACTCCAAGTCACGTCGTTCGTATTTTATAAAACCACCGCTCTGTCCGATTAGTTTATTCTTCTGTAACAAAAAAATGGAGCACGATTATCGCGCGAATGTACATGCCATGCACACTCCGACAGACTCTCTGCCCACACTGGCCAACACAACGCTGAACACGTACTTTGATATTTTTGTCTCCGCGTTGATATTTTTTATTGTCTCCACCGGGCTGTTCTTACTGTACACTCCGTCACCGCTCTGGATCTGTACGTTTTGCATATTCGTTTTGATCCAGCTATGCGCGGTTGCCATTTGTTTCCCCCGCGTGGGTTTCCTTTGTGATTTTTATCTCAATTTTATTCAGAAGTGGTATCGCTGGAACGCTTTCGGCGGTATCTTAGTAAGTCTTCCGTTGATTTCCGTGTTGGTCAACTTCAACTGCCCGAAAATCCTCCAGAACGATTTGATGATGGGGGAATATTTATACGGCTTCCTGCTCTTTGTAGGGCTCATTCACTTTTGCAACTTTATTCAACTGAACTGCTGGATGAAGAATCTGTTAGCAACGTTGTGTTGTACTTGTTTTATTGGTGGAATTTTAAATTGTCCACTGGACGACGAGAATTTTAATCAGTTTTTAAACTTTAGCACCAACAATAACGGCAGTGAGTTTAACACCACGGGAGTGATCAACGACCATAGCCGCATTCAGAATTTGAATTTTATCTTCGATTCTGAGATATTGATGGATTTATTATTATTGCTAGTGCTGGTATGGATTTTAAATCGAGAATTTGAAATTTGTTATCGATTGAGTTTCCACGCTAATTACGTGGCTAACCGTGATCGGTACCACGTGCAGAGTCTGAAGAATCAAGCAGATTGGCTGATATACAACATTGTGCCGGAGCACGTGGCCGAGCTGCTCAAGAAAAATGCGAAATATTCGGAGAATTTTAAAAATGTTGCTATTATTTTTGCCAGCATCGTAAATTTTAACGAGATGTACGATGAGAGTTATTTAGGTGGGAAGGAATTTTTACGAGTGCTTAACGAACTTATTGGAGATTTCGACGAATTATTGACACTGCCACGTTTTCAAAGCGTGGAGAAAATTAAGACGATTGGAAGCACATTCATGGCGGCCAGTGGGCTCAATTCCAAAATGCGTTTACAACAAAATGATGAACATGACCACCTCTTTGCTCTTATGGACTTTGCAATCGCCATGCAAAAGGTCGTCGATAATTTCAACCGAAACCTATTAGAATTCAACCTGATTCTACGCATCGGTTATAATTTCGGCGACGTTACTGCTGCTGTGATCGGTAAAACGAAATTATATTACGACATTTGGGGAGATGCGGTAAATGTGGCATCGCGCATGGACTCAACCGGCGTCAATGATCGCATCCAGGTGGGTGAGCACTGTCTGGATATTCTTCGGCAGCGATACGAATTTGAGCACCGTGGATCTGTCTATGTCAAGGGCAAAGACAACATGAACGTGTATTTGTACTCGCACAAGTTGCACGACATCGACGCCGACGATATCGTCGAGATGTGAACATTCCGAATGTTGTTCTTTTTAAATACTCATCATTGTTATTTAACGGTGCATTTTGGAAAAGTACAAAACATCAGTTCGGTTATTTTTATATATCTATATATTTTATTATTCTCATGGGATTTACTAGCGAAAAATTTTCATAGTGCAAGAGTTTTAACACTACTAACATTAATTTCTTAAAACAGAAGTGAAACTGAAATCGATTCTTGCCAGAGCACAAATTTAAAAATCAAAAGACTGCTTTGCTTTTATTTATTAACACGTTGAGCGTTTATGATAATTTGCTGAAGTTTAAAATGAAACCAAATTGTGACCAAATACTAAAAAGCTTGTTAGAGACGAAAGTAAAACGTGGACCATTTTATATATTGTAAAATTGAACTATTTCAATAGTTAGGGATTTTTGTATTGTTGCACGAATGCATACAGTATATTATAACCGTACCAACTAAACTATTCCAATTTGATAATGGAGTTTTGTGATTGCCATAATAGAATTTTAGAGTGCATTAAAGACAATTGTGTATAGGCCGAGTGGGTGGACGTACGTTGAGATTGAAGTTGATTTATATATGTATATATATATATTACTAGTCGAATATTATAGTAGATAATATTCCTGAAATTTCAACAATATTGTATAATTGTGCAGACGTACATATGATGGCGGACTGCGCATAAGTTAATGATTTTTTACTATTTGATACTGAAGTGACCGACACACCAAACAAATATTTATGAAATGAAAACGACGACAAATACCGAAGGAGATTAATAATGATTAAAGATCCAAACCCTAACATTCCAGAGCTCTTAATTGGCAACAAAAGCATCTAATGTAATCTGTTATTTAATGTTTTCTCTCGGGTCCTACAACAACATTTTACATAAAGTGCCTTTCTATGAACAAGAAACAAATTATACCCTTTGTTGCATTGTCAGGGATATATATTAAAACATGAGGTACGGGAGGAATATAATAGAAAATTGCCTTTCTAACATATAACGCGTAAGTAAATCACAAATATAATGAATGTATTTGTCTTGGGATGCCATGCACTTATTTATTGAAGCATTTACGTTTTTGCGTTGATATTACATTGCAGGGTGTCACATGAAAAAAAATTGATGTATGTAGGCGATATTTTATAACTTTATGATTGGAAAGTTGAACATTTGAATTACGTAATTTTCACAAACTAATTTGTACATACAACTATATGCTAAAACAAATAAAAGTAAAATAGATCCTTTTTTAAGTTTAATGATTTTTATTAATGTATCTACAACGCGCACAAGCTGTATACATTTAATATTGCCTGCTTCATGTAAAATTAATCTTTATCCTTGTGCATTGGGGTAATATTTAATGAAATGGGCTTGGGAAGGGCCGTCAGCGATGGCGCATTTCCCACCGCGCATTTCACGACGCGCAATCGCACCGCAGACACGCCAGCAGGAAACGCACGCGGGACGCAGGCAGGGAAATCGTAGCCAATATTCACAAAGACAACATTTATCCAAGTGCGTCTCAGTGACGGTCGACCGCGAACGCGTTTTCGACCTTTTCAATAATCAATTTTGATTCGATTGTACCTCGAAGAGTTGCAACACTTTTAGGCTACGAATGCATGTCGAAGAGACAAGAAATGTCGTGAGCATTGTGGTAAACGAGAGAAAGCTTTCTACGGAAGTGCAATTAAGTCGTTGACGTAGGCTGGCGTACGTGCCATATCAGACGCCTGAAAAGCACACAAACAAATTATCGAGACAACAAGATAGTCGAAGCAAATTCGATAACTTTCAGGTACTTAATTAATACATTTTGTTATGTATGCATGAAATTTCAGTGCTCTGTTAGAATCCGCTTTCCATTCCTTTCTTTCATTACACGTAACTCACAAAAATGTTTTAGTTGGTAGAGGATATTTATTTTAATAAAATTTTGCGCCCGTGCGGCTGTTTGCATTTTCTTGCACCCTAGGCCGTGTTCAAGGTGGGTGTAACGACAAGGAATAAATTATTGATTATAACGCGACATCGTACGCAATAACTTTTGCTTTCTGGCCACAAAATAATTCCAAACATTTCGTTATCATATTATTATATTTAATACCTACGAGTGTTCGGTTGCTAACGATATTGTAATTTAAGATTAATGAAGTGCTTTCGTCATTGCTATTATCTATGCCTTTCAATTGATTTATTTATATTAATAACAATAATTTTATTCATTTCAAAATAAACTTTGCAATGTTTGCCTCGAAATAGCTGTTGTCAAGTGCTGATACTTAACGCAATCGTTGCTAATCACAATCACACGTGATGTATTCGATCGTAGTTTGCACTGAAGTAATAATTACCAAATTTGACCCAGCGGTCAATATTCGCAGTAACTGCTAATGTATATCCGGAGAGAAAATAATTATCTCATAATCATTGTAAATAAACAACCCAATAAATAGCATCATCTTTACCAACATGTATCGCTGAATCATTGTTGTCAATGTCCGCAAATTGTATTTAAACAATTTAGATTTTTTGATAAAACTGTTAATTGCAAGGAACTTTATTCAACACCAAATGCATCGTACATGCTTTGTTTAATGTCGCACTCACGTTGGATATGTTTAGATTTTTCGATGGCAATTTTCTTAATGAGTTTGATTGCACTCGAGCACAATAGACAGCACAGCTCGCGGTACGGTACGAATGAAGCGACATATATTGCGACACTTACTGCGCCTCATTTTTCGTTTCGGATAACATGCGCGCACGGCGGCTCGCTTAACTTGAGCTGGTTTGAGTCGAGCGGAATAAAAACACGGCATGCATGCTCGGACTTTATATGCTATGTGAGCCCCGAGTTGACTCAGTGTGTTTGATTGTTATTGAGTGTGGAAGTCGCGGCTTGAGTTCACTTTGTGGTCGTTGTTGGTCAGTCGGTCGTCGCCGCGTACTCAGTACGCAAACAACGTGGAACACTTTAACAACATTAGAATTAAAATTCCGGGATTGAATTATTCAATGATAATCAAATTCAATCAAGTTTAATGCGAATTTAAGTCGGCAATTTTTGGAACAAAGAAAGTTCATTCAAGTGCAACAATGTACAATCGCACATCAAACAGAAAACGGGGTAATCGTCAGAATGGAAAAGTCAGTAAGTAATAGTAACTACAACAATAAAATGTTAAAGAAGTGCAGAGATTCAGGTGCAATTAAACTTTTTATTTATATTGGGCAACTTTGGTTGCATATGATACGTAGACGCGCATGTTTTTTGTTCAAAAATGAACTAATAATTTATTTATCACTTCCAGTAACTACATCTTTATTATATAAGAAAATATTTACCTATATAATAAGTGTTGTGACTTTTGATCAGCTGACGTAACCTAATGTTCTAACTATTATGTTACCGTAGAAAAAACGTATGCAACGATCATTAAATAATTGATTCACGCCGTTTATGCGTTAGGTAATTTTCAATTCGTACATTTAGGTTTTGATATTGTGTGACGCACGACTTGACACTGAAAGGTCAAAATTTTGCTTTAAACGATTCGTCAAATATAACTCAGTGATAGTTATCACTTGTTTAAATTTATTGCGCTCGTTAAACTTTGATCAATCATAAGTATTTCCTTGCAGAAAAAATAAAAATGTTGGGCGATTACGAAGAGGATTCGTCCTCGTCAGGTGGCGAGCTCACCCCAAGACGTAAAGCACCACAGCAAGATGGCAACGTGCAGCAAAACAGCTCTTCAATTCTTTCCTCGTTGCGTAGCGTGCTAATCGTTATCAGTTCGGCGTTGATCTGCTTCGCGGCTGCACGTAATTCCATCACTTGGTATGTCTATCTATCACTGATAATATTTGATTGATTAGAAAACAAGGAAGTGATTTATTGAGATCATTATCATTTGATAATAATCACAATCATGTACTTGAAAAAATAAGTGATGTTTATTGTTTTGAAGGCATTGTCAGAGATTCTGGGGTGCGTCAGGTGATTTCTGGCAAGGACAATGGGACAAATTTCTGGACAGCGTAACCGACGATCCATTCATCCTGTGGGTCTTCGGATCGACCATTTTAACTTCTGGAGTGTATTGGTTTGTCGGGGGTATTTATACAATTCTCGACTTGACTAACAAACCGGCCGCCATCAGGCGATACAAAATACAACCAGGCACAAATGAACCTGTCGAAACTAGGAAGTTAATCAAGGTAATCTGGTCCGTCCTGGTTAATCAGTTTCTAGTTGGCGTTCCATTAGGATGCTTGATCTATGTTTTCATGGATTACCGCGGTTTTCCGCCGATTCGTGAACTTCCAACATTTCATTGGGTGCTCTTGGAGCTGGCTGTGCACATTATTATGGAAGAAATTGGATTCTATTATTCTCATAGGTAAGAAACAATTTGTATTTTTTTTGTACTTGGTGGTAATTTGTAAATTATTTTGCAGGTTGTTGCACCACAAGGTACTCTACAAACATATACACAAGATGCACCACGAATGGACAGCTCCCATAGCGGTGACTGCAATTTACTGCCATCCGCTGGAGCACATCTTCTCTAACCTCTTGCCGCCGGCTCTTGGCGTGTTTATCATGGGTTCACATGTTGCCACCGCCTATCTATGGTTCTCCTTGGCAATCCTCTCTACTCTCAACGCTCATAGCGGTTACCATTTGCCATTTTTCCCATCGCCGGAAGCTCATGATTTCCACCATTTAAAGTAAGCTTGAATTAATATCTCAATATATGTATAATATGTTAAATATTTTAGATTCAACAATTGTTTCGGCGTTTTGGGAGTACTGGATCGCATTCATGGCACGGATGCGACTTTCCGCACAACGCGCGCTTATCCTCGTCATATTATGATGCTCAGCTTCATTCCCCCACGCGAGGCATTCCCGGAGTCCAACTGCAAGCACAAAATGGGCAAAACCAACTAGACAAACATACCAAAACCCCGCATTTCCAAAAGACATGATTAGATTACTAATTACTACTTAAATTTATTAAATTAGACTCCCGCTCTAGCCCACTCCTCGCCGACAGAACTTAAACCATGAATGTAGCGATTGCCAGAGAACAAACACTTTTTAAAAATACGTATACAGTATACAGAAACAAATCCCATTTGTGACTGGGTTAATTTTTAGACTTTGTAGGCACATGTATTTAATTTTCGTTTTTAACGAGATTAGAAGCAACTATATAGATATAGATGTGCTAATAATTATAACTATTGATAAAACTTTAATTAAAATGTAACTGTATAACTCCGTGGACGTTTATTTGATTCAAATGTTCCGGTTATGAGATGTATAAATAAGTGACAAGGTGTTAACGCAACAGTGTGATCGAATGTGATTTAAGAATGCAATTATTCTTTAAATACTACTAGTTATACTACGAAACTATTAATGTTCTAATATTATATGACTTTACGTGTGTTTATCATAAGAGAGTCGCATTATTATTATTATTACTATTCTATAACCATGAATGTGGCCAGAACGCTGTACTCTGTAAAATTGAACTTTAATACGTTGTAACTAAATTATAGTGTCGCATTTGAATGTTTATTGAATATTAATAAACGATTTGTGAACTATCGTTGCTGGGACGGTCAAGATTTCATGGCTGGAAACAGTTGTCATATTTTCTTTTAGATTTCCCTTTCCATTGTAACCATGGTAACCATGTATATGAAGTACCGCCTATAGGTTGGCACTGATTCCGATTGGGTCTGATCGCCATAAACCCCATAAACGTTATTAATCGTCCAATAATAAACCTTCATTTAAGTCATTCGTATAGAGAAGACATTTGATACCAAATGTAAACATGACACATAATTTGACTTTATTTATGCACAGCTTAAAGTTTTACAGCAACGTAAGTTGTTTAAAATACACGTGGCCAAAACATGTGCTCTTATCTGCTATATCAAATGTTGTGTTGTATTATTATAATATCTTTTAATTCCTAATTCTAATTTCACAGATTTTTATTCATTTGCCACAACAAATACGGATATTGTTGCATACAATGCAATGTAATATCATTTTCTAAGCGCCGATTGCGTTTTGATACAAACCCGATTTCCTATCTTATTTAATGGTTCTTTTGTAGTATATCATAGTTTTTGTGCGGGCGTGATGGCTTGCACATAGACCGCGACTTCTGTGTGTGGCGGCTCGGGTGTGAAGACTGCTTCGCAATCCACTTTGTAGTCTGCGTATTGTTTTGTATAGATGCACTCGAAGCCGAGGCGAGCGATCGCTTTAGCGCTGTAATGACTCGTGCAATCAACACGCATCAGCTGTTGGCCTTGTTGTCTTGCCACATCCCTTAAAAATATTGTAAAGTTAATTCTTATCAACTTTTTCCATTGGGGTAGTTATAAACCCCTCAATACACATTTCTATACAGGTGAAAATAAAATAATTTAATTTTTGTTTTTGCTCACCTCGTCTTATCCAGCAATTGCTTAGCAATCCCCCGCCCCCGCCAAGTTGAATCCACCGACAAAATCTTGCAGTTCATCACCGAATTAACGTCTTTGTACCGATTGAAAATGTCCACTTCACAATCAATAGTCATTAGCAAGTTGATAATTTTCTGAAACTTGGGATTGCCACAATCTTCGGCTTCCTCCTGACCGTCCGAAGGACGATCGACGGCATTCACAGACACACCCACCACCTCGTCGGAGCTCGAGACTGCCATGTACGAACAGCCGTGGTCCAAACATTTCTTCGAAAAATCCTCGAGCTCCGGGCAGGTGTTTTTTCCGCCCAACAGGTTTATGCTCACATTGAGCGGCTCATCTTTGAAGAAGAAGCGTTGCAGGTGATGCAATACTCGAGGATAGTCTGCTTGTGTTACGTATTTTATTTCGTACGGTTCTGTAGTCGTAGACGGTGTTGATGTCGGCATTACTTTTGATTTGTGCTACGAAAAGAAACAAAATTGTAACATGAGTGGTTTTATTTGAAGTTTTGGATCGGATCCAAAAAGCGATTTCTGCAGCCAAAAATATTTAGAGCACTCCACTTGCCAAGTGTAGAATAGGTCAATTTATAGGTATGATAATTAATTTACCTACTTGGTAATACATGCAAAACTGATTGGACATTGTTCAATTCTTGAAAATACTCAACATATTTTAAAACTATACCTCATCATCCGCATTTTTTGTATTATCCGTGAGTTGATATATATCATTGTTGGCATAGAACGATAACTTTTGTAATTTACCAGTGAGGGTCGGTACATCATAAATCACATTACTTAATTCAACCGCCATATTGAATCCGATTAAAATCACTAATGTATTTTATTATTTACACAATTATTTAATATTTATTTTATGCTGCCTTAGTCGAAGTACGATAAATACGCTTGAGAACCGACCCGGACGAAATGAGTCGTCTTCTTTCTTGGGCAGGCAGTTTTATATAAAGCGTTGAGAGCGGTAGTGGCGGCGCCGCGGTCGGTGCGGACACGAATTTTCAATTATTAGCAATCGTCCCGTCGTCAAGAACAACAATGACGACGAGTTTTGCGCTCGTGTGGTCGAGTTGAAAAGGAAACCAGCGACTGCAAGGCGCCGTATTCCTAGTTCTCGACCACCCCGAGGCTACAACGCTGTGGCAACTAAACTCCTTTTGCAACCCCACGTCGTACACACGAAGAGTGTTAGCGCAGTAATTGCATACAGACTGCAGTGGTAACATGCATGAATACCATGGAAGTATTTTCTCCAAACAGATTAAATATTCAATTTTACATACATCGTATGCAAATAATAGCATTTGAAAGCAAACCACAATTTAGTGTATTATTATAGTGGTCTAGTTCATGGACGAATTTGATTGTTAAACGACTAACAAGTCAATTATACAACAAAATATATATGAAACTGCCTGCAACCCAGCCCATTCTGATAAATACAAAACCAAAAGCGGTTAATTAAACTGGCTTCACGATGATCGACTTGATAATAAAAAAATTTCCGGGTTTATACCGTACCTACCTACAAATTTCAACTCATTAATTTCTTTGAAACATTTTTAAACTGTAAAAAACTATATAATTATTTGTAATTATTTCTTAGTATGCCCAGAAGAATTAAAATTTTGTTACAAATATTTATTTTTTTTTTTTATCATTTGTGAATGATAAAAGTATGGCCCTACTAATTAAATAATTATTAAAATCATTCACACATTTTCACATGTACGATTTAAAATCAAGAACCAAAATTAAGTTAAAATTAACAACCTTGAAGTTAGAAACAAATCGCATGTTAAACATCAGTTCAACTTGATTCGAATGAACACAAAAAATGTTCACGTGGTCGCAAGCAAATTAAATTGAAAAAGTCTGCTCAAGAAAACACATTGTCTACGTAATTAAAAGCCAAGTCATGAACGGATATAAATTACGAATATTAATGTTGTCAGCAATATTGTATTGATTGTTCTTGAACGATCCTGTATCGTGCAACAATCAGTAGTGTAGTTAGAGTTGCCGTTTGTTTGTGTGCACAACCCTATTCGTAGGCACATAATATTATCCCTGGCATTGTGTATACATTCCGGTAACTAAGGTTGCCATGGAGACCGCCCCCGGTAGGCGCTCCGGTTACCGGGAGCCGAGCTCTAGGCAGCCGCCGCCACAAACACATCCAAAGCCAAAGCCGACAGAATAATAATTGAACGCATTTCCATCGGTAAAACTTTCTTTCTCCAATTTCACCATCGAAAAAGGTGGGTTCAAGGGCATGCGAACATGCAATAAACTACAATTGATTTTATCTAGAATTAAATTTATCCAAGTTATCAATATACCTACGCCTTATTCTCATCTTTATATACAAGACAATTTAAAGATCGTGAAAAAATCGACACAAATATTATGCTAATCAGCGAATTTTGAATGCCGTGAACGGCGAATTCTAGTGTGGTGTTCTTGACTTTCGTTCCGCTCTGTTGATACAAACAAGAATAAATAACTATAATTAATATGAAGTTCAAGTTTAAGCGTAAAGTTGCAACATTAAAAAAACAAATTAAACAATCGAAGCCAAAACTTGCGGAAGTGTGTTGATGTTATTTCTGTTTTTTGTATAATTCCGTTTTTACGACATATAGTTGTTTTTATTATGTAACCGAATGCAAAATTTAACGAAATTTCCGAATATATCCTTGAAAGTTCATGCAATATTCTACGACTACAATTTTTCAACCAGAACAAATCTTGTTAAATTTTTTCTAATACCGGTCAAAATTTGTTTACCTAAACATTTAACAACATAATAATCAAATTCATTTTTTATTATGGACGTTATTTTGTTGTTAAAGTCTTTTACGAGTTGTTTCTAGCAAAAGCTATAAATGTGTGGTTTTTCACTAGAAAAGATTATGAACCACACTGGTTTAAACTTAACGAGACACAATCAAATAACTATAAATAATTAAATGCAAATTATTCACGGGGTTTTTACTGGACATTGGAAATTGGCAAAAATCCCGCCAAAAGTGTTTATTTTCAATGACAATTTACACGGTCTTTGTTGATTCAAAAACGGCAAATACATAATTTAAATTACTTTCAATTAAGACATTCTAATGCAATTACACGAGTACAATGGGAACAAAAATCCATTCAATATATTACGTAGTTACAGCAATATTGATTTATTTCTTCTTGCTCACGTTTAAACACGAATATGAAACGACTTAGAGTATAAATCTTTCAACCATCGACATTAATGTCTCCACTGACAGTAATAATCGTTTGTTATAACATCTACCTACTGCAATCTAACAAAAGAAATGCTAAGCATGCACAAGTAAAGTTAAGTGAGAAATCACAATCAAATTCGCTTTACTTTCCATCTCGTCAATAAATTTAATCTAATTTAATTGATAAATGAAACAAAAAACGATTATTTGTTTGCAAGTTGCGTTGCAAAGCATGCACAACTAAAGTCTAGTAAGAAATTACACTCAAATTCACTTTATTTTCAATGCTGTCAATTAATTTAATCTAATGGATTTGATAAGCCAGCTGACCCGACAAATATCTATTAAATATATAAATATCTACTTGAAAATACTAGTCTTACTTAGGGCAAACTTTATTAAACACTGCAACATATTTCACTGCACTGGGGCATTATCTGACAGATGAATTAAAAGTTTGTGACAATATTTGTTTGATTGGCTTTGCAAATATAATGCAGGTAAATCCAAAGGCTACAATGCACAAATTTAAATTTCATTTTTACACTTGTGCTTTGTACCTATAGGTATATTTCTTTTTGTTGTATTTGTAGTATTATTTTTACAAGAATGCATTGCTCGTGGCAATAAGTAAATTCATATGTGCAAAAAAACATAAATATTAACACAGAATTAAACCACAATCGATAAATACAAGTACTTCGGTTATAAACACAATAAATAAAAGCGCATAATCAATGAATTGAAAGTGAACGCGAAGGCGATTGCCGGCAGGAAACTACAAGTACTTATGTACGTTTTGGCGTGTGCAATCGATAAACATCGAAGAAAAATAACAATTATAACTACCAGCCCTTTCATTGTTAATAATTGATTATTGATTTATGTAGTTCCTTTTCATTTGAAATATCTTATTATCTTTACCTTGGAAACCATTTACTAACTATTAAATACCAACAATACAAGTCAATTAAAAATAAACTTACATTTTGGGCAAATTTAACGATGGTCCAACTAATAACCAATTTGTGTATGTATCCTAGCACTGTTCTCCGCATACAACAACCAATTAAATTATTTCAGTGCACATCAACGCTTTAATATATCATCACTGTAGTTCGTAATCGAGTGTGTTTTGGTTTTTATCTTATCACCAAGCACCGAAGCCAAACATTAAACTCCAGCGACTATGCGTATGAATTTAGGTGTGCTCTGATAATGTAGATACGTGTATTATCCTGCTGGTGTTTGGTGTGCAGTGGCGTTTCTGATGATAACTGTAATAGTGGATTTCCAGTTGGTCAAATGAGTAACATTATCTACGCACAGTGTATTCAATTTCGACCGGATTGGGTTGTAGTGTAATTTAAGCATTATACCAACTCCTTTTTTTTATTAATATTATTATTAATATTGAGATACCTATCCGCAAACGTTTTGTAGAGAAGTCCGATAACAACAACAACCAAAATATGTTTGATTTAAAAAATGCGCAGGACTGTAAACAAATATAATTCTGCAATAAATAACGATTGGATACCTATACGACGTACACATAACTTTCAGACAGTTCAAGTTTTAACATAACTACTGTGCAATTACACCGTATCTCAAGAATTCATTTTAAACATAAATTTATTGTTGATATTAATTGCAGTACACGTAACTACATTAATTTGATCCCCCTATTGTGTGCAGTTGTGTACGCGCACAATTTTATGAACGTTTCCTGCTACAAAACATTTTGCATGTTGTCGTGTTCGAAGTCATTTGCATCGCGGCAATTTAACGCTAATTAGAGCAATTGCAGGCATGCGAATGAAAACTTCCTAATAAAGAAGAATCAACTAAACAATTGCTAGCACACCACTCACAGGCAGTATAATTACCTCCTCAAAACATCCGAATTCATCCATTTTATGAGCAACTACATTTCTGTTATAACAAACTAATTCATTAATTAATTTTATATCACAGCTTATGTCACGCGCTTTGTGAGGGGGCACACATTTAATTCAGGCTGGAACTACTCACGACGATGGCCGTACGACGAAGGCGGCTGGCGGTGGCGCACAGCACGTTGCACGAGTGTGTATCTCTTACAGCCAACATGCGCGCGACGAGCCGCCACCTCCGGAGGGCGGAAAACACTTGCCATCGAAATTATTCCCTTTTTCATTGCGCAAGCGATGCACACCTGCGTGTCGCTAGGTAAGCTCACCCCACCGATGGGGAAGGTAGCACAGATTGAAAAAGGATAACACAAGCACGCGCGCGCACAAAACGAAAAAATAAATATGCGAAGCGCCAAGCGAAGGAGAAACAATGCGAAGTGAAGACTGAAACCAGCACGTTGTTAAAATATACGAGATGTTTCAGTCAACAAGCATAAAAATTATTATTATTATTCATTTTTCTTAAAGTTTCAGATTAAGAAATGTAATGTCAATTTTTTTATAACTACTAGGTACATATTTACTTCTGGGAGCGATAAATTTTAATATTTTTACACGTTAAACAATCGTGAGCGTCCCTTTCACTTCATTGAATGCCGGCGACGACTATACGAGTATCTAATACACCCGGAGACAAAACTAAACAATAGCAATTACTATGGAAATAATAATTATGGTCTCTCGCTCCCTGAATAGCAGAGATTCCTATTTTAATCTTAAAACAATCGGAATTTACTGCAAAATGTATTGAACATTCGATATTAATAATTTAAATATATGTAATTTATTCAGTTTTTTTGTTGCAATCGATTTATAATAATTCGATCGGGAAAGAATAAAATTAATCGACATGCAATTAAAACATAATCATACATCATACATAGGTTCTAACTATTATATAAGTACCTATATGTTTATTTTCTTCATAGAATACGTAAAAAAAATAATTTGTTTTGTCCCTTGAGATAAATATCCGTTATTTAAATTAAATCTGATTAATGAGCAAAAATATTAGAAAAAAATAATAAATCATGCATTAATATTCATGCATTAAATAACAGAATTAAGTCAGTCCATGCCATGAATGCGTGCATGGATGACAAAAATGTATGGAATTCGGACGATTCCAAATGCCTTTTGTTTGATACAATTTTTATAATTCCGACGTATCAGGCACTCAGAGCTTAGCAGAGGTTCTCTGAATATACGGCTTCTCCTTCCCATCCTTCGACAGCAACTGCTAGGTAAATGTTAAAGTAAGGAAAGGCAGCGTCCTCTGTTTAACAAAAGATGCAACCATTATCGAAATCCGTAGAAGCCAACAAAAATTCCATTGCTGTACGCATTGTTGCATATGGCAATTACATGCGACAAAATGGAGGCACTATAAAATTTTATTTTATTATTAAAATAGAAAATATTTTGCATTAGTTGACACAACTACATACACTGTTGTCAAATATGTTTTTCATCATGTATAAAGTATAAACACATCGAAATTTAACGTAAATGTGTTAATGGAACGCTGTAATGTTTATTATACTTTTCAATAAACATACAAAGTTTATATTTAATAGGGACGAAAGAGTTCAAAGCATAACTCGTAACATATATATCACATGAATTCAAAAGAACTTAAGTTCTTATTGATGTAAAACGTGTTCCGTCATCAAATGTCAGAATTAAGTTATGTACACTAGAAGTACATAAATCTAGGTTAAAACATGTACAATTCTTAATATGCATTGAAACATGTTTCATTTCGCATTTAAATTTTAATGAAAATAAATTTTTGGTTGTTTTCACAATTTTTTGTTGGATATTAAGTTTAAATTGAACTGCATAATCTACTTTATACTCCAATACTGATTTCGTAGTGATAGCATGGATAAGAAAACCTGTCCCAGTTGCAGTCAACTGGCACTGTTGTATGTGCCAAAACTTGGAAGGCATAAACGGCGTACACCAGTACCGCAACCAGTTAGCTCTCTCCTCACAATTCTGGCCGTGCCGGACTACGCGCAGTAGCGCCAAGCAACGCGCAGCAACGCGCAGTCTGTGTCACGCCGGCGCGTGGAGTGCATCGTGTGGGTGAACGTATCAACTCAAATAAAAAACTTTCGTTTCTTGTCCGCTACGCTATTGACGATGCGGGATCTCGCTTCGAAGATGGCAGAGCTGAAATTTGAAGCACCTTTAGCGCAGTTTGAGGAAGCAGACGATTGGAGCGCCTCTGACTACCCTAACAATGGCTCTACAACGACGTCCATCAAGCTCAACGAGGTGGACAACATCAACCACCTGAACAACAAGCGCAACAAGGACATAAACGACGTCCTCCTCAACGACTTCAATGAAGACGCGCTTCTCAACGATAATATGGAGATTTTACCCGGTGCGCATACGCTTTCTCTGGGCAAGAATAAGGTCGCCGAGAATGGTCCCAACAATGTCTCCGATAATTTCACAGAGACCTTCAGTGGTTCTTTGGAGGATTTGGTCAATACATTTGACGATAAAATCACCAAGTGTTTTGGCAATTACGAGGAATCCGTGGAGAAATTGGCACCAGTTCAGGTGCGGACCCAGGAGGAGATTATGAACGAATGCCAGTGAGTAATATTTTTTATGCGCTCTTTATATGGCCTGTCAAAATCTCCATGACTACTCCATGTTGATTGTTTCCATCTTTGATGAGTCATCCTTATCCTTATCATCCTTTCCTTAACTGTACGTTTATAAGCAAGTATTGGTAAAATAGCTTAGGGCGATAGTAAAATACAGCAAGATATTTAATTCCTTCGTTGCAATCTATCATTTGAAGGCATTGTCGTATTTTGATGCACTGCAAGAGGTATTAAGGGCGCATTGCCTTTCGTTCTTTGCACGTCACACGCACGCGCTCTCGTCGGAGGGTGCAAAATCAATACTAGCGCAGTAACGCGCACGTTCTTGTGACGTCATAAGAAAGGTATATAAGGGTAATATCACATTAAAAAATTGTACAAAAAAAGATATAAATGAATTATAATTAATAGGTTTTTGTTTTTGGGTAAATAGTCAATCTGTATGTCCAGTCTCAAAGTATCTTCGTCTTCAGACCTTGTACACAGGCGCATAACGGCTTAAAATAGCGCATACGTATGATCTTTATGTTTAACTCATCTGAAACTCTAAGTTGTATACAGTAAATACCACATGTTGACGGGAGAGAGCAATCGAACGTAACCTTCACACCAATTAAAAATTGGTAGCATAAATATTTTTCAAATGCCCAATATACAAATCTTCAAAGTAAACTAAACAGTTTGATGAAAGTAAAGCGGTAACTGAAGTTCTAAAGGTCAGGTGATAATATACTTCGATATATATTTGTGTACGTTTTGCATTAAATTATTAATTTTGATTAATTACTGATGACTGTTATCAAAGCAAAGCAAAACATAAATTCCTCACACGTAATCATTTTATCAGCAATTAATGATGATAATTTTGTTCAGGCGAGCTGAATCAGCTCAGGTTTTAAGTTGCTGTAACAACAACTTATATTTTTTAATGATTTTTGCAAATAAAAAAGCGAAATACGCAGTGGTTTTATATAATTTTAATTCATTGACCCAGCTATGCATTGTGCATTGTACTTTCTTACTCTTGCATTTATTTTTGTCCACCTACGCAAAAGTTTGCGAGCCTAAAATACTCGTACGATAAGCGATTGCATTCTTTTTCAATTGCGAAAATCTTTTACTAGCATATCATGTACAGATTAAACCTTTTAAATTAAAATTGAGTGCTAATTTTATTTTCAAATTTACATATTTATTTAATACTTAATTTATCTCAATATGTATTTCTAGAAGGTCAAAACATACAATTTCTAAATAATATCCATGCTAAAATATATGCAGCTAGGCACTTCTTTAACTTATCTTAATTCATATAATTGCGCACACTATGAACAACTCATTGTGCCATTCCAGAAAAGGCATGTGTGGGCATGCACGAGAATAGGAAAGAGCATACCCACTAAACGGTATATTCATATGAATCTAATGACGTCAGCATCAAAATATTACTCACTTCCTTATTAAAGTTACACATTCCAAATTTTCGGTTTTCATTGTTATGAGCAAACTACTAAATGCTTTAGGTAAATCTGTTTAAAACTTTATCATTCATTTTAAACTTTTAGGATGAGTTTTCTATTTACCAAACAATTAATATTTCAAGGTATTGAAGTTTGTAGACATACAGTGATATGAGTCGGTGCTGTTGAAATCGATCGGAGTATGCTCGGCATGCTTGCTTCATTTACATAAATTACATAGTGTTAACTTTTATAACTTGAAGTATGTCAAAATATTCCAAAAGTTATGTACAAATTTAGATTTACACTGAAAATGAAAACTGATAAAACTAAAAATATTTATGTAGTATTGTAATCATATGACCAGAATATTATCAGTCGCATGTGCTATTTGCGACTGTTAATTGTTTTCAATCTATTTTTATGTAGTAATTGTTTTCATTTCAGCAGTAACAGAAATATTTATCATGGCTGTATTTACGACCTGTTTTGTGCGAATAAGTACGTCTTTTATTTCATTTAGAGGCTGCTTAATGTTCATGTAGCGTTTTATTTCTTTAATATTTCGTTTTGCGAACTTGTACTTTCGCTCTAATTTGTGGGGCATGTTTTATACGATGAATCTTCGAAATCAAGTCAAGTGTTCGTTGCGTCTACATCAACTAAGTTTTTACATACTAAGAAATGCTTATGCTCTGTGTGTGGGAGATGTGTGTGTGTAGAAAACTGAAAATGAGTCAACTATCAATAAATATCGCAACAGCGAAGCACGTAATCCTTAAAAACTGGAGCATATTTCAATCAGCTATAGTGAGCAGCAACGAATGTTATCTTCTCGCGTTGCATCTCTCGCAGCTGCTGTCACGAACATTCCGGCTGCTGTAACGATAAAAACAGCTCAGCTCAACTTCTACATCCTACACCGATTTTATTATCATTCACAAGTATACGTATATAAACGCTCGTATTTTTGAGAAATTTTAATGCGTACATCTATTTTATCTGAGTTCATTCTTCAGTTGACTTTTTTTTTGCTAGAGACGGTATCGAGGAAATCAAGATTTGTGAAATTCTAGAGCCTAAATTAAGGTGAGATGGGTGAGAAATTTTTCTGAAGACTGCGTGCTTGATGATATTTTTAGATATTTACTCACCAAACTACTTTTGCTTTTGGTATGGTGGGTCGCCGCTATTATAAACCCCATTCCCGTGTCAAGCATTACAGAGTATAGATATAAAAATATGTAGTTTTCTCAAATTATGAAATCATAATACTGACGTAAACAATAGCAAAATTAACCGAAATAAGTATTGATTTATTTCGCTTTATGAAAACAATTTTTAGTTTACCTTTCCAAAAAATGTTGCCCTAGTACTTACCACCCACAGCAAAACAATTTGGAATGGCAAACAGCGACGCCCAGAACTAGTTTCAAGTAGGCGCATCCTGTATTTATTCGCTTTTCGTCAATCGTCAGACACGCGGTGGCATCTCCGCTGAATTCCTCCCGTGTGCCCCGATTGTGTTTGCATGACCTATTTGCTACTAAACCTACTCGTATTTTGCTATTGCTATTTAGATTCGTTTGAAGGACTTTGGAGGATATTTCTTTTATCGATATTTAGATTCACAAAATGCACACGTCTTATTTCTTCAATATTTTGGTATTACGCAAAACCCAACTGTGTTGGCTTCATTGGCGCAAATTGGTCCAATTAATGTAATAAACATGCTCAATTGAAATCCACATAATAACAATTTCTGATCCCGTATTGTTTGTATTAAAATTCAAATTTCAACCAATCTGTTTATAGACACGGTGTACATATTTGGCAGTTGTAATGCAATTATAAAAACAGTACAATTGTTGTTCCTTTTCATTTGTATTCAATTTTTACATTTTTACAGAAATGTTATACACGAACAATGTGTGTTACAAATTGTTTAGTCACAAGGTCACAACAATAATGCTTCAGTATTTGCATTTACTATTTTGGTACTTCTATAAACAATTTAACAATTAGCCTTCTATCATGCCCTCAACGCTCAACGTATGTTTCACAAACATACCTATATATATTATATTTATATATACCTATAAATATCAACTGACAACATATAGCCTCAGCCTAATATTATATTTTGTTTGCTAATTATAAAAATGTTTTAGAATGTGGTGGACAATCACCGGTAATTTTGGAAACATTCTTCCCATCGACTGGTCGAAGTCATACGCACGAAGAATGCATATGCCCGCGTTGAACCTCAACGAGAACAAAGTACGTAAGAAGCATATATCAACACATTTCATTACCTCATTATAGAATAAAGTTAGTAATTAGTTGTGTTGCAGGAACCGTTAACGCCAGATGATGAACTCGAATTGAGTTCAGAGGACGAGGCAGTTGCTAGTGATTTGGACATGCATGCCTTAATTCTTGGCGGTTTGAATCAAGACACCGAACCGTTGAAAACTGCTGATGAAGTTATTCAAGAAATTGACGATATTATGCAGGAAGATTCGATGGATTCGTTCGACAGATCGCCCGACTCACGCGATTCTTATTTAGAAACAAATGATACTCTAGAGAAGGCCAAGGAGGTCCTGAGTACTCCCCTCTATGAAGATAGTGGGTTTCGCCATTTTGTTTTAATGCAAATATCTAATCAGACATTATTTCAGAGTTGAGGGATTTAAGCTTGTCGCAATTGAACGAATTATTCATGGAGCTAGAAGTTTTGATACGTGAGTTTTCCGAAACGTTGATCTCGGAGCTGGCACTGCGCGATGAGCTTGAGTATGAGAAGGAGCTGAAGAACACGTTTATTTCGCTCTTACTCGCGGTTCAAAATAAGCGTCGACAGTATCACGTTGAGAAGAAACGTACTAAGAATAATTCAATGCGACCGTCTGCCAACGGATTGGATCCGAAGGTGAGAGTCATCAATGCGCGCGTTTATAATTAGCAGGCAATGCGCGTTGTTATGTTTGTAAGTGTATATTTTATTCAGTTATGACTGGAATGCCTCTATTTCTAGTATCTGACGACAGTGATTCCATATCACCTTGATAGTGGTCCTCCTAACAATCAGACCCTCCAGATCTTGATTAAGAGTGAGTAACATTCGAAAAGTATGTTCCCGTTCACACTATAAACGCTGGTCTGTTTCAGTTTTGAAAGCGATTAATGAAGATAGCCCTACAGTACCGACGCTCCTTACTGACTATATACTTAAAGGTATGGCATTTTAAAATGATTTTAAATCAACTATCAGTTTTTATGTTTGTTGCAGTTATATGTCCCACATAAACGTCCTGACATTGGTGTTATGACTTAAGTTGATTATATATTTCTTCTACGAGCAGTTTCTTCAGGCGCATCCACTCCTTAAACTTCATCGTTTCAACAATCACAGAAGGGTGATGCTGTTTGCATGCGTGAACCGAAATGATTAGGAACGCGCTTCGAAGCTACACTAGCCCTACCTGCAAACTTCTCACTGCTTCTCCAGTAGTTTAAGAATGAAAGTCATAAGATTTTCGTGTGGTGCTAGTGTTGTGTCGAAGGGCGTTTGCAAAATAGGTACAACTGACAAATACTGCAACAAGTAACTTCAAATTCTACTAAGCATAGAAACTAATAATAAACATTAAGTTTGGGCACCACCGAGCGACACGAGAAAACAAAATGGGAGCTAACTTTCCCATTAGGAATAACATTTGTGATTGAATTTGTGTTGTTTTGTTTTGTTTTGCGACGAATCTTGATTGGAGAAGACGTCAAGGGAAGTAAAATATTTCAGTACATTTACGTTCGATAAAATATGAAATCGCGATGTGTATCTATATTTTTTGTACGAATATGTCGATCACTGTGGATGTGTGTAAGTTCTAGTTTTAAACACTTGTGGTCAACAAACTGGGATTATTTTCTAGTCGTAAATTTTAAGCAAATTGTAGTTAAACTATCAGTCATCACATTTTAGTTGATAATTTCAAGTGATATTAGCTTTTATTCTGTGTATATTTATGCATATAGTAGACGTTTTTCATGCGCTTTCTGCTTGAGAGATGATGGCTCACAAAAACACCGATATTCTTTATCTTTCAATGCATTCAATATTGTATTCTCATGATAAGCGCTTCTATACCGAATATCGATAAGCAAGTCGTTTTAAAATTTACATAAAACATGAAGCGAGCGATTAACAAAGAGTCGCTTTTAAATGTTAATACATAATAAATATGATAAATAGTGAAATCCATATTTTATGCTGTTAATTATACTTGATTCCAGATAATATTATTACTATAAAATAGATTTGGGGTGTAATAAAATATTCGATTGATTCTGTTTATCCACTTACTTTTTGAAAACGTAATCATATAGTGTCCATTAATGAAGTCTTGGAACGTCAACAGCAATTTGTGTGAATCAGTGATGTTGATGCATTCCAGATCGTGGGTACTTACTTGTGTGTATATCCTTGTTGGAAACAATGGCGCCGAGCAAACAGTCAAATAAATATGAAACGTGTACATCGTACTATAATCTTTGAACAGGTAAAAATAATGAGTAACTAAATTTGAAGAGCCCTTCCAAAATTGTGCTTGAACCAAAACAATGTTGGTTGCCTACTTTCCTAATGGCCACTATTGACAGTTCTATGTACAAACAAATGGCACCTATGCACTTTGCAGTGATAAATAACTATCTTCTGTCATTTAACTAAAAAGGTGAAATAATACGTCGTGGATTCAAATTAGTAAAAATGACTGACGTAGGGGTGGAAGTGGGCCAGAAAATGAGGGTAAATTGAAATAACCTTGAAAGTGAAAATTCTGAATGAAGTTGATTGAATTTCATACATAATTAATTTTTAGCTTGCTATAAAGGCTAAGCTTTCTGAATTGAATTGCTATGTGGATGATGAGCTACCTGATTATATTATGGTTATGATTGCCAACAAGAGGACCAAGTCTCAGATGAAAGAAGATTTAAGTTTATTCCTATCCACTGAGACCTCCTTCTTTGTCGAGTGGTTACACATTGTTCTCAAGAAGCTGAAGCAGGTTCATGTTACAAACCCTAATGTGTTCCAGAATCCCATTAAACGCAAGTGCAATGAGCTGATCCCACAGGTAGACCATAAGAAAGTCAAGAATGAGAATAGCAAAATAAAGATGGAGAATCTTCCAGCAAGTTGCAAATCTTTAACAGATGATTTGCCAATTACTGCAAATAGATTAACTGAGGAGGCAAGCAGGAGGAAAATTATATTGTTTGAAGAACCACATCAATCTTCAAGCATTGAAACATTTTCACATGAAGATGACTTTGATATTCCACTCCTATCTGAAATAAATGCTTTCAATGAAGATGAACTGGAACTTCTAGAGAAGAAAATAAAGAGTGTTAAGAGTAGGTTGGGATTACAAGTTGAGAGTGATAAAGAGGAGGAGGAGAAGAGTAATAATGAGACCAATGATGGAAATGATTGTTTCACTATTAAAGCAGAACCAGGTAAAACCAATATTTGTTTTTTAGTTATTTAATACACATTTACTTAAAGTAGTATGAATTTGCAATGCTCAAATGATAATTTTTAGATGTTATGAAGTTTTCTGGACAATTTCGGAACTCTTCGGCCCCCAAGCGTATTATAAGTCCACAAACGACGATTAAACGTACTGAAAGTTTGAAGCAAATAGAACTGAAGCCTTCGATACACGCGCGTATAATATTCGACAATGAGAATAACTCTTTCAGGGATAAGGTCGATTCGATAATGAAGCGCAATGCGAACTGTCAGAATCGTCATGAAGGTAATGGAAAAATAGTAGACACATTCGAAAACAAGAAGAGGTCAATTCTTGACCGTCTCGGCAAACGTACTGATAAGATCCAAGGCAAAGTTAATCGTTTAAGAACTATTCCATCCAAAGTTGTAAAACCAGAGAAATGGCGAAATTCTGACAAGAAATATCCAGCGTCTATTTTAAATACCGTTGGTGTCCTGTCGAAAGTATCAATTCCACAAAGAAAAATGATTGCAAGTCAATGCCCAGAAGAGCGAATCTCCCAGGAAGACGAGGAAGGGCTCAATTCAAAGAATGTAGCTAGTGTTGTTAAGATCAAACCACGTGTTCTACCTGAAAAGACTAAACAAGCAAATCCGAATTTATTGTTCAAAGCTGTTGCTGATGCCCAAAGGAGTGTATGTCAAACACCGGAGGTTGGAAAGTCAAGGCATCAGGTGAAAGAAAAGCAAAACCTGAAATCAGCTCCTGCTTTGTTTACCAAGAAATATAAAGATCAAATGGCTGCCGCGCTAAGGAGTGAACCTAAAACAATCATTTTTAATAAAAACAGGAAAGCAAAGATATTGGATGGCGAAAAGTTAAAGTTGCGGTTTTTGCTTTCCCAGAAACAACATGAGTTACATTTCAACACGGATCCAGACACGGATTTCACTGATGATATCGATATGAACATCGAAAGGTCATTGGGAACACCAGACTTACAAAGAATCAACAAAGAGATTTATTTCAAAAGTCAGATATCAATTGAACAGAAAAACTATGAATCGACGCTAGAAGACGCTTCAAAGAATAATGATAAAAGCGATTTAAGCAATGATAGTCGAAATGGAACAGCAAAATCGAATCACACCTTTATTGTGACTTTAGATGGTATTGATCAATTGCAATTCCCTCACAATGATAAGCTGAATGTTTCTACACCGACGAAACAGGGTGCAATAATTAAAACACGGCGATTACTGTCGCCGATCATTTTTGACGCGCAACAACCGGCTACATCGACTACAACCAAAACAGTCATTAATAAAGCTGACGATATTGCTTTTACACAAGGGAAAAAATCCATGGAGAAGTGTAAATATTTTCCGAATTGTCGCAATGGGGACCGTTGTGAGTTTATGCATCCAGGCATGTGTAAAATGTTTCCAAACTGCAAGTTTGCTGAAATGTGTGTTTATTCTCATCCTACCTGCAAGTTTGAGATGTCCTGTACAAGGAAGAATTGCCCGTACAATCATATTACTTCTAATAAAATTGGTAAGTAAATTTAAGCGTTTCCAATGAAATTGAAATACGAATTGTATAATAATAAGTATATTATATATTATTATATATATTAAAATACATATTTGAGGAGGCAGGCCTATATTCACATTTTTTTAATTAAATTTCAGGTGTTGCGGTAAATAGCCAATCTCATTGCAAATACTTCCCGAATTGTTCAAACGGGCAATGTCCGTACAGCCATCAGAAATATGGGACCCTGTGCAAGTACGGCATTCATTGCAAGAATGCAGTTTGTGCATTCCAGCACCCAAAGGACTATCCAGGCCGAAGTGGCAAATTGACATGGCACCTAGCGAAATAATATATGAATGAAATATTTTGCATTATAGTAATTATTATTTATTATTGTCGCTTGAAAACATGGCCTCAATCTGTAAATGTATTTACATTTGAAGATTAAACAGCGATGGCAAATACCATTGTTTAACTGCTTTATTTTTATGTATATATATATGCTTTTTGCTTTTTATGTGCTTTTTGTTTAAATTAATTGTTAAAGTTGTTTGTAGTTGAAGGAATTCAAACTGGTTGTCATTTTGAATCTGGTAACTAGGTTGAGGGCGCCACTGCACAGCACCACAGCACCATCTTTCGTTTTGACGTTTGACATTTCTCTTTCACTTGTACAGCCTCATTGAGCCACGTTGTGCATCTGTGATCATTTTACTAAAATCTTTAAACATCGGCCGAAATATCACAGAAATTCACTTAAATATAATTTTGTCAGATACGCTAATAGCAAAGTTTCATTTTCCTGTTAATATTTCGTCGATGGCGTGCGTGAAACTTATTCAGAACGTGAAAGTAACCGCTGTGTTTTCACTTGTTGCTCCACGCGTTGCATCACTTTACTATACAATTTACAAATTCCGTTTTTAATACTTTATTATTTGTTTAGAATATGCCTCCAGAAAAGAAACGAAATGAGTTCGTTTTCGTTGTCGACTTGGCGAAGGGGATGCGGCATTGGTGAAGCTTTTCCCGGAACATTCCTGCAGATGTGTGTCTCTTTGCGACATCCTTCGCCAGCCACGTTTGATCTATAATCTGTTTGTCCCAACATCTTCAAAGATTGATCAGCAGAAAGTTCGGTTCCTCAGGATCCTTAACAACAAAACTTAAAATAAAACGACAACAACAAATAATAAAAGCAGAACTCAGAAAACTAAATATCAAAAAAGACGCCAACAAATAATACACAACACATAAATAAAACCATCAACTGAATAAAATAAAAACTAACTAAAAATAATGCAATAATAACATTAACAGACAAAACCAACAACTTGGCAATAATAAAACAAGACGAATACATACACAAAATAGAAACATTCTAAAGCAAATCAATTGCATCCTGTTAAACGAAGACCCAACCAACAAATATAATAAAATAATAAAAGTTATTATAAATAACAACCAAGAAATAAACAAAAACAACAGCCATATATAAAACTGGCAGACCGGGCCACGCGTTGCTGGGGCCTATTGATTTAAGAAGGATTTGAAAGAAAAAATGTCACACGAATTAACATAACATGGACGGAATGCGCGGCAGACCCACTGCCGCTGTTCTCGTTATTCTCGTGCACGAATTTCAGCTGTGCGAATTCTTTGAGCTGCATGAGCAATTGTTTTCAGTATGTTATGATAACTTTATTGTGTCTTCTGCTGGTCGTGTGCGCTCTGCCTTTTATTTTGTAGTGCTGGTGGCATTGTTTCAAATTGGAGTTGGAACAAATAAAACCATTTATTTGTTGATTTCTTATCACTATGTCGTATAAACCCCTATTGGTGTCTCTGCTGGCTTTATGCCGCCTGCCTTTTATTTTGTAGTGCTGGTGGCATTGTTTCAAATTGGAGTTGGAACAAATAAAAGTTCACGCATTTACTTTGTTGATTTCTATCACTATGTCGCGCGTGATAAACTTTATTGTGTCTTCTGCTGGTCAGTGCGCTCTGCCTTTATTTTGTAGTTGGTGGCATTGTTTCAAATTAAGTTGGAACAAAATGTAAAACCACTTATTTGTTGGGATTTCTTTATCACTATGTCAGCGTGATAAACTTTATTGTGTCTTCTGCTGGTCGCAGCCTGCCTTTTTATTTTGTAAAGTGCTGGTGGTATTGTTTCAATTGAGTTGGAACAAATAAAACCATTTGCCGTTGATTTCTTATCAATGCTATGTCGTGATAAAACTTTATTGTGTTCTTCTGCTGGTCGTGTGCGCTCTGCCTTTTATTTTGTGAAAAGTTGGCAGGTATTGTTTCAAATTGAGTTGGAACAAATAAAAACCATTTATTTGTTGATTTCTTATCAATGCTATGTCGTGTGATAAACTTTACGGTAAGTTCTAAGTCGTATCGTGCGCGGCTCTATTTCTTTGCAGAGCCAGCGGAATTGTTTCAAATTGGAGTTGGAAATCAAATAAAACCATTTATTTGTTGGGATTTTATCACTCTGCGTCATGTGATAAACTTATCGTGTCTCTAGCTGGTCGTGAGCGCTCTGCCTTTTTATTTTGTAGTGCTGGTGGCATTTGTTCTCAAATTAGAGTTGGAAACAAATAAAACATTTATTTGTTGATTTCTACCGTACTATGTCAGCGTGATAAACTTTATTGTGTTCTGCTGGTCGTGAGTGTTTCAGCCTTTATTTTGTAGTAAAGTTATGGAATTGCTTCAGATTGGAGTTGGAACAAATAAAACCATTTATGTGTTGATTTCTTATCACTATGTCGTGATAAACTTTATTGTGTCTTCTGCTGGTCGTGCGCTCTGCCTTTTATTTTGTAGTGCTGGTGGCATTGTTTCAAATTGGAGTTGGAACAAATAAAACCATTTATTTGTTGATTTCTTATCACTACCATGTGATAAACTTTATTGTGTCTTCTGCTGGTCGTGAGCGCTCTGCCTTTTATTTTGCAGTGCTGGTGTTTCAATTGGGAGTTGGAAACAAATAAATAAGTCCATTTATTTGTTGATTTCTATCACTATGTCGTGATAAACTTTATTGTGTCTTCTGCTGGTCTTGCGCGCTCTGCCTCTTCTTTGTAGAGCCAGTGGAATCGTTTCAGATTGGCGCTGGAACAAATAAAACCATTTATGTAAGTTGATTTCTTACTACTATGTCGTGATAAACTTTATTGTGTCTTCGCTGGTCGCGCTCGCCTTTATTTTGTAGTGCGCTGGTGCGCGATTTAGTTTCACCCGGAGTTAAACAAATAAAACCATTTATTTGTTGATTTTATCACTATGTCATGTGATAAACTTCTGACAGGCTTGCTGGTCGAGCGCTCTGCCTTTTATTTTGTAGTGCTTGCGTACGTCAAATGAGCTGAACAAAATAAATAAAACCATTTATTTGCGCTGATTTCCTTTTTATCACCATGTCGTGATACAACTTTATTGTGCTCCTTCTGCTGGTCGTGTGCGCTCTGCCTTTTGTAGAGCCGCCGCGGAATCGCTCGGTATTTTGAGAGTTGGAAAACAACAAAACCATTTATTTGTTGATTTCATCACTATATCGCATGCAAACCTTTATTGGTGTCTTCTGCTGGGCCGCGAGCGCTCTGCCTTTCTGTGGCCAGTGGAACGTTTCAGATTTCTGGAGTTTCGTTCGTACCAAAACCGGTTTATGCGTTGATTTTTTATCACTATGTCGTGATAAACTTTATTGCGCCTCTCGCCATCGAGCGCTCTGCTCTCATTCTTGTAGTGCTGGTGGCATTGTTTCAAATTGGAGTTGGAACAAATAAAACCATTTATTTGTTGATTTCTTATCACTATGTCGTGTGATAAACTTTATTGTGTCTTCTGCTGGTCGTGAGCGCTCTGGCTTCGGTTTTAGAAGCGTGTTTGTCAAATAGCTGGAACAAATAAAACTACTTATTTGTTGATTTCTATCACTTGCGTCGCGATACAAACTTTATTGCCTTCTTGCTGGTCGTGAGCGCTCTGGGCTCTTCTTTGCAGAGCCAGTGGAATTGCTTCAAATTGGAGTTGGAACAAATAAACTGGCTTATTTGTTGATTTCTTATCACTATGTCATGTGATGATAAACTTTATTTGCGTCTCTGCTGGTCGTGAGCGCCTGCCTTTATTTTGCAGTGCTGGTGGCATTGTTTCAAATTGAGGAAATCGCAAATAAAACCATTTTATTTGTTGGATTTCATCACTATGTCGCCAAACTTTATTGTGTCTCTGCTGTCGTGTGCGCCCCGCCTTTCTTTGTAGAGCCACAGCGGAATTGCTTCAGATTAAGCGCCAGTCAAATGTTCTCATTTATTTGTTGATTTCTTATCACTATGTCGTGATAAACTTTATTGTGTCTTCTGCTGGTCGTGAGCGCTCTGCCTTTCTTTGTAGAGCCAGTGGAATTGCTTCAGATTGGAGTTGGAACAAATAAAACCACATTTATGTGTTGATTTCTTATCACTATGTCGTGATAAAACCCTGGCTGTACCTTCTGCTGGTCGTGCGCTCTGCCTTTGGCCTTCCAGTGCTGGTGGCATTGTTTTCAATTGAGTTGAAACGCACAAAACCATTTATTTGCTGATTTCATCACTATGTCAGCGATAAACTTATTGTGTCTTCTGCTGGTCGAAAGCGTCAGTCTTTTATTTCCTGCAGTGCTGGTGGCATTGTTTCAAATTGAGCTGGGAACAAATAAAACCATTTATTTGTTGATTTCTTATCACTATGTCGTGATAAACTTTATTGTGTCTTCTGCTGGTCGTGAGTGCTCTGCCTTTTATTTTGTAGTGCTGGTGGAATTGTTTCAGATTGGAGTTGGAACAAATAAAACCATTTATGTGTTGATTTCTTTATCACGCGTTTCATAAACTTTATTGTGTCTTCTGCTGGTCGTGAGCGCTCTGCCTTTTATTTTGTAGTGCTGGTGGCATTGTTTCACCAGAGTTGGAACAAATAAAACCATTTATTTGCTACTTTTAATACTATGTCATGTGATAAATCCTATTGTGTCTCTGCTGGTCGTGAGCAGCTCTGCCTTTTTATTTTGTAGTGCGCTGGTGGAATTGTTTCAAATTGAGCTGGGAAACAAATAAAAACCATTTATTTGTTTACTTATCACTATGTCATGATAAACTCTATTGTGCTCGCCGGTCGGTGCCGCCTCGCCTTTATTTTGTAGTGCTGGTGGCATTGTTTCTAAATTGAGCTGGAACAAATAAAACCATTTATTTGTTGATTTCTTTATCACTTCAGCGTCGTGATAAACTTTACGGTGTCTCTGCTGGTCGTGAGCGCTCTGGCCTTCTTGTAGAGCCAGTGGAATTGCTTCAGATTGGAGTTGGAACAAATAAAACCATTTATGTGTTGATTTCTTATCACTATGTCGTGATAAACTTTATTGTGTCTTCTGCTGGTCGTGTGCGCTCTGCCTTTCTTTGTAGAGCCAAAGCGGAAATTTGCTTCAAATTGGGAGTGGGAACAAAATAAAACCATTTATTTGTTGATTTATCACTATGTCATGTGATGTAAACTTCTTATTGTGTCTTCTGCTGGTCGTGAAGGCTCTGCCTTTATTTTGTGCGCTAAAAGTACGTTTCAATTAATAAACAAATAAAACCACGTATTGCTGATTTCTTATCATGTCGTGATAAACTTTATTGTGTCTTCTGCTGGCCGTGCGCTCTGCCTTTCTTTGTAGAGCCGGAATTATCAGATTGAGCTGTACAAAATAAAAAACTATTTATTTGTTGATTTCTTATCATCACTATATCGTGATAAACTTTATTGGTGTCGCTGGCCTGAGCGCTCACCTTTCGCAGAGCCAGTGGAATTGCCTAGATTGAGCCGGGAATCAAAATAAAACCATTTATGTTACATTTCTTATCACTATGGCCGATAAATCCTGACAGGTTCTGCTGGGCGCGGCAAGCGCTCTGGCCTTTTATTCGGTGAAATTGCTTCAGATTGAGTTGGAACAAATAAAACCATTTATGTTGATTTATCACTATGTCGTGATAAACTCTTATTGTGTCTTCTGCTGGTCGTGAGCGCTCTGCCTTTATTTTGCGCTGCGGCATTGTTTAAATGTATTGGAACAAATAAAACCATTTATTTGTTGATTTCATCACTTCATGTCGCGATGTAAACTTACGTGTCTCTGCCAGTCGTGCGCCTGCTCGTATTTTTGTAAAGCGGCGTACCGTTTCAAAATTGGAGTTGGGAACAAAATAAAACCAGCTTCGATTGTTGGATTTCTTTATCACCATGTCGCATAAACCTTATCGTGCTCTGTTGGTCGTGAGCGCTCTGCCTTTCTTTGCGCGTATTTCGTGGAATAGCTTTCCAATTAAGCCAAACAAATGCAAACCATTTATTTACTTTACCACGTATGTCGCTATAAACTTTATTGTGTTCTGTTAATGCGCTCTGCCTTTTATTTTGTGTGCTATGAAAGTACTATTTCAATTAGAGCTGGAACAAATGTTCATTTATTTGTTGATTTTATCACGCGTCGTGATAAACTTTATTGTGTCTTCTACTGGTTGTGAGCGCTCTGCCTTCATATATTGTAGAGCAGGTGGAATTGTTTCGTGACGAAATGTCACCTTAAAGAATAGATATGAGCGATGGCGTAAACTCATAGATGCAAAGTTGACGCGATTTCGTATCACCAATGTTCACACTGACATTGTGAGTCTTAAATTTTTGATGCCCATCCTGCCCATCTGTATGAAATGTAGTGTCACAAAGATTGTGATTGCATTTTGACCGCTACTAATTCTTTTAATATATTTTCTTTACTTATTCTTGAGTCAGTTTAGAAACAAACTCACAAGATTACGCCCATGCCAATATTCTTATAGGATTTTGCCTTGCTATCCCTACCGGTGCTGCGCGGGCGTTGTGACAAGCCGCAACCGAATGGCTAATGCCACGCTACGTCTAAGGTGTACCTTGCGAGTCCTCGGTGGTTCCTGTGACGGACCACCTTACCGCGTTGAAATGCCACCGATGTTATCGCGGCACGTACCAAACCATGGTCTCATGAATTGGCCGGTGGTAGCCCGACATAATTATTCAGCTTCCCGGTAAGCCAACGTTTGTTTCGCGTACATGTTGTTGTCTAATCAGATTTGGTCTGTACAAGATGTGTTAAATATTCAGGCGTTTAGCAAGATTAAGTGAAATGCCAGTTTCTTTTTAGTCTAGTGTCCCTTTTTTGGTTAAAGACCTTCCCTTTGCTAAACTGCTGCAATTGTTCCTGTGTCGCATGTATCGTTGTTAAGGTGTTGTTAGCGTCGCAACAGCTTCGGCGGCAGGTTGCCAGAGGATACCTTAGCGGTTTCTTAATATGGTCAAAAGTCCTTGGCGGCTTTACCCATACCCTTTACCTTGGGTATCTTCGTCGATCAAGCGCAAGTAATATTAAACCAAATCCAAATTAATTTATAATTTTAAACCTGCTCATTGGCGACTTGAGATTAAGTTTGTTATTTTCAAATTTGCCGCGTTGTAAGTAAATGAGATGCAGCCCTGCCTTTGTAATCACATTTTCTAAAATGTTCCGCGGTTTTAATGATGGAAGGCCATGTTTTCCAGTGGAAACCGATTACCAGCCGTATAATAATCAATGCTTAGCAAAGAGCTGCGTAAATAGTACTCTACGCCCTTTTGACAATTTGGAGTATTTGAAATGTCGTTTCTTTTTGAGAGTGTATTTAGGTCCCAGTCCTTGCGGCGTAAATTATTCAATGTTTATTTATAGATTTCTTTGTAGACTAGGCAGCCACGGTAATTGGCGGTGTGATTCTCTCCGCAGTTGATGCGAATGTTTGGCGTGTGCATTTCCATACCGGGGAGTGTTGGGCCGAGTTAAAGCATTATTTGTAGTTGGTGGATAAGGAGATGGTTTCAGTGGGTGCTGTTTGGTGGCCTTTGCTTGTCTGAAGATTTCTTGATCGAATTTTCGCATTGAAGTCTCTTGAGTTCAGAGGTCCAAAAAAGGACACAAGCTATGATCAGTTCCAATTGATTGCCATGAATTTTCCGCATCCTGACACGGATGGTACAATGTAATTTGCTGATCACTGATTTTGTAACACCAATATTCACTGACAGTTCTCTAATTTTTGAGTAAACATCTGCACTTCTATAAGGAAATGGAAGACAAAGATTTTGACTGCAATTTGATCAGTGCCATTCAATTTGGAGGTGGAATATTTAATGCGTCATCCGACAACTTACATGTAACGACTTGTTCTCTGATTGTCATCAGTGATTTGGAAAATTTTCAATACTCCTTATGATAAGAGTGAAATTCAGCAATGTGTGTATCTCATTTGTACCATGGACATCAAGTTTATTGCTGTAGTGGATTAAAATATTTCCTACAATTACAATAACATGATTGAGAGATGTAGGGAAGTTTGTAAGGCGATGGAAACTATTCAAATTCCGGCGCTTCCACTTGCCGGAACTTCTTCTGCATCGTCATCATCTTGATTTGGTTGCCAGATTTTAAGCTGACTGACGTGTGCTGTCGTCGCGTATAGCTCTTCAGGCTCTTCTTCGTTTAAATTCCTTACGCTATTTGTATCATTCGGGAGAACTTCGTAAACCTTGACCGGTCCTCAGTACCGAGGTTGTAATTTCGTGGAGTTACCCATTGCATTACTGTTTGTCTTTAATTCTTATGAAAAAATTGCCAAGGGGGGGGTGCGTGATACTTTTTTCCACGATTTTTGAAATTAATATCTCTTAAACTAAAAGCCAGAGCAACCAACGAATTGCTGATTATGGAAGACTGGAAAATTCTCTATCAGATAAAAATATAAAATATTTATATTTCCAAATATAAAAGTAATTTTTATTTCTACATACGTTCTGCATACGTACTTATAATAAATAAATCGTGTGTTCTTGTTATTTTAGTATTATACCTGTGCGCAAACAGTCGAGAACGCACAAAACACACATATGTAATCGTTAACGATGAGTTTTTTTATAGGAAAAATCATTAAACGTCAAATCCGCCCAACCAGTCGCAGACGGACTCACATTGCTAATATTACAACAATTAGCCGTACCCTACTCTATTAGCAACACATAACAAGTTTTGTGCGCATCGAAATCATTCATTATATGACCTAATTGTTGCTTATGTGTTTGGCTGTTTCGGCAACAGTTTCGGTGTTGGTGTCGTTGAGGATAATTTTGTTTCTGACACATCTCGGTGTCCCGAGTATTTGTCTTATAATCTTACTCTGGCATCTGTCGACTGTTGCTATAATATTTAAATCAAATCCAACACTTATAATTTCTGCATAAATCTGCTCATTATGACTTCTGAATATCAAACGAGTTAAAAAGTACAAGTACAACAGAAAACGAGTAACAATCTTTAGTCGAGTTAGTCGGAAGACGCGTCGCTTCTACCTCGGATTCGCCGGAATCGTCATTGGCTTCCCGCTTCGGCATCGCCCTCCTCGTCATCATCATCATCTTCATCATCATCGTCGGCAGTCTCTACCCAGGTACATTTTCTTCTACTTTACACTCTCCTTGAGCTTCGTCTCGAAGTAGTCCTGAACGCGATTTAGCGCAGACATGTGAATCTTTATTTATATTATATGATTAAGTAATATTTACACATCACGTTTGAAACAGATTGAAGGATTATAAAGTATACCTGGATAAATTACCAGAGGAAGAACGAGCGCAACTGGAGTTGGACATGGAGACGAAGAAAAAGAAGACTGAGAAGGTGAAGAAGAATTTTCTCCTTCGAAGGCTAAAGCTGACATTATGCGCGAGACGAAAGACGCGAAAATCACAGAAATCGCACGCATTGGTGGTCAAAAGTACAAACAACTTTCCGAAGCGGCTAAACAAAGCTACTTGGACCGCGCTGCCGTAAGCATGCGCAATATCGAAACGTAAAGTCGAACACCCTATGAAAACATCCACAACTCAGAGAAGCGCTTCGAAGTGGTCCAAAAGTACCCAGGACCAAAGAAACCACGCACTACACCTTACACCGTTGAGTTTGTCGCATAAGGGGAGTTCACGATTAACGCTTACTGGTCCCGCGACTACGCTGTTGTTTAGGAGCGAAAGGACTAAAATGAATCTTATATGGTTTATTCTCGAAGGGAATTTGGTTCCAATAATGACTACTACCACTGACTTTAAAATTGTACTACTCGGGAAAAGTTTGTTAAAAGTTATATTTCGTCGAGTAGCATCTTCTTTCTTGACATTTTGTGTGTGGAGAGTTCTCAAGTTCTCCGACCAAAGTATATCTAGTACCTTCTTCTATATACTCTTTAAACTGATATGCACCACAAAACGCCATAATATTTCACATAAACAGCGCAGAACGAGATCTGAACGTCCTAGTCCCTAACGCCAATACTTTTTAATTATATTGATAAATACGTCGACCAATAGCCCTACTACCCGTTCTTACATGTTCATGCTTTTTATGCCATATTTTGTGTGTAAAATATACAGTTTGAAAAAATTGGCGGCGTTCTTGCAAGTATCATTTGTACATTTGTTAGGTTCCCAAATTTTAAAACCTTGCTTACATTTCAACTTTTCCTCAGTAATACATAAATTCTAGTAAATTTCTTTTAGTTTTAAGCCAAAAAGGATTTTTTGCTTGTGCTTACATTTTGATTTGTCTACAGTAACACATAAATTTCTAGTCAAAGTCAATATTTTTCCTAAAAAATTATTCGAGAGTTGCGCCAAAAAGTCCATTTTCTTTTCCTTCAGCACCCGAGAGGAGATCCATAGTTACTTACTTCAATTTACCTCTCCCTTTCAGGTAAAGTACAAAATACGCCAATCAAAAGGGACCTACTCTGAGTGACCGTAAAAGTCGAGTTTTTGATTCAGGAGGTTTTGCGGCGTTTAGGAATTGTTAAAATTTCACGAAATCTTTAGCCGAAAATCAAACTTCCGAAAAAACTTAGAAAATTTTCAACTTTTTTCTGTTTTTGTACATAAGTCCAAAAATCGACACTAGACAAAAATTTCTTTATTTTTCGTTTTTTGCGGCTAAGTCCGAAAAATCGACACTTAGAAAAATTTTCAACATTTTTCATTTTTCGACTAAGTCCAAAATTTTTCAGCAAAGTCCAACAAAATTCAATATATAATGAAACTTAGTCGATAAACTTATATTTAAAGCCGAAATACATGTACCGAGCATATTGGAAGACTTTGTTATTTTTTCAACTTCGAGCAAACTACCTGCTCCTATAGGGTAAAAGTACAAAAATACGCCAATCGTGCGACCTACTCTGAGTGACCGTAAAAGTCGATTTTTTTTGAGTTCAGGAGGTTTTTGCGGCGGCTTAGGATTCGTTAAAATGTCACGAAATTTTTAGCCGAAAATCAAAACCTCCCGAAAAACTTAGAAATTTAGTGGTTTAGTATAAACTAGAATATGCTGCATGTAGCGTTAGGAGATACTCGGGACACTCGGGAGTGTCATGCGTTGCATTTCATGCGGCAAAAGCGATAAGAAAGTAAATTGTGTTCCAAACAAACACAATTCTCGTGCCGAATGCTCACGTTTACCGATAAATATAGAAATAAACAATACAATTCTATTTTATGATTTTTAGTTCACGCTAGTGCCATCTCTGAATGATACAGGTAGGAGTCCCGGAGTTTAAATTATTAATATTAATGAAAAATTGCGCGCTTTTACATTAACTATTAAAGCAGTGTTGTGCAATCTGTATTAATCGCAAAATGTGTGCCGGAAATACGTTTTCCCAAGCTTCCACAGAGAAGCAATAATCAACAAAAAATGGTCAAATTTTCAAAGGTGATAAGTAATAAAAATAAGCAAGTCTCCAACTCGTGGTTGATAAACAAATAACAAAACCTATAGGTTGAAATACAATGGTAGGTAGTACGAGAGGGTGAGTATAAGCTGAGTAAAGTTAAGTAAACACTTACTGTACGCTATACCCTCACAATATCGCCAAAACGATATTTTTACTAAAAACTTCAGTCTCCACCGTTAGGTGGAGCTGACAATACTTCTGCGTCTTGAATTATAAGCCAGTTGTATATACGCCATGGCAAGTCAATGCAATATTTGTCAAGCCAGTAGGTGTGCTGATGAGACCTCTAATGGTCGAAATAGCTATCCACATCAGGCTTGACAAATACTTGCATTGACTTGCAATGGTTTAGTAAAAATATCGTTTTGGCGATATTGTGAGGGTATAGCGTACAGTAAGTGTTTACTTAACTTTACTCAGCAAAACCTATAGGACTGAATGGGCTCCTGATCCGGATAACTTGCCAAACATCATAATCAAGTTTTTTATCCAGAAGAAAATTGTTTCAATGATTTAAATGACCGATTTTCGAAAATGAAAACAATTGCAGGAACTTAACAACTAGATTGTATAATTCCAGACAAAAATTATTGTTTATGTGTAAAAAAATGCTTCAAACTCGAATGAATACAGAATTTGTAAAATATTTAAACGACAGACAAAAATTAATAAATTGTTTTTTATATTGTTTTTGTAAAATCGTTGAATGTATTAATCATTAAATTTAGTCATTACAACCGTTAAATTTAAATTTGAACTTTTTATTGCAGAATATTAGAGATTAGACAATTTGAAATCACTTATTGTAGTAATATGTATATTACTACAGATAATCGGTTTGTTACTTTTTACCATTTTTAGAAGTAATGTAAAATGCGTAAAAATATTACCTTATTGTAACACATAAATTGTAATTCATTAACCCGTTTAAAAATAAAATATAATGAAAAATAATTAGCTATAAACATCAGAACATTATGATTTTGTTGCGGCGAATCGGCGCGCCGCGACTTGGCGTGCGGTGAGACGACTAGAGACCAAACGAAGTGTATCCAAATGGAACATCTACCACATAACCTGAAAACCGCCTTCATACCTTTTATAGCAGTGTGAATCATTTTAATAATCTGTGTCTTTAAAATTAATTTCAACAATGTCTAAAGTCGACTTAGAACTGAAAAAGGTAAAAAGTGCATTATCGTAGATCAAATTGTACAATTTCCATTGTTGTATGTATTTTCAGGCATTTGCTGAGTTGCAAATGAAAGCAGTTGAAACATCGCAAAAACTCAAACTTGCCGATTTGCAAATTGAACAATTAAAGAAGAATAAAAAGCGATCAATACTCACAGACCAGTAAATATTACCTTTTAATTATACATTTAACATTTAAAGAAATAAAATGCAATGCAATTACAATTACAATGCACTGAAACAACCAGCTCTTAATCAGCATGGTTATGCTTATAATTTTCTTTTTGATGCTTTATAATTCAAATATTGCAAATTAATCCATCTGCTCAGTTTGCAGGTTGATAACAACATTAAAACAGTTTGTTGAAAAATTTACTTAATTTACTTAGTAAATTGTTTATTTTTAAGGGAAATCTCAACTTTGGATCCCTCCTGCAAAATGTATGACACAATAGGTCGTATGTTCATGCTATCACCAAAGGATCAAATAATTTCCGATCTCAAGAAGGAGCAGGACGCAGCGGAAGAGAAAATTAAAGGATTGGAAAATAGCAAAGCTTTTCTCGAACGTAGCATGAAAGACGCCGAGAACAACCTTCGCGAAATGGTGCAGCAGAGAAAATAGATTTTATTTATTCATTATTTACGATCACACTCATCAAATAAAAATTGAAGTCATTATAATTGAGTTATTCATATTTATTTTTCCTTGTTTATGGACAAAAATTGCATTGCAGTTTGCATGATATTTTCTCCTTAAATATTTAAATGTATAGCAGCCAGAGAACAAGTTTGTTACTCGCCTTATGATTAAGTCGTAAACATTAATAACAATAATATACTTAATACCCAAAACAAATAACAAACGAGAAACGCGTGGTCAATTGTCAATCATAAAAAAGTTGATGCGCAAGAACCTAAGAGAAAAGTCGAAAGTTCCGCGGGAGACGCGAATAGTTACAAAGAAACCAAATACCACAATGACTTATGTTACACGTTATGCCTTAAATTACTATTTGATTCGTCATTTCTTCGTCGCTGCTGGTTTTATTTACTGCTGCCATTTTGCTGCAGCTTTTTGTACTGTGTGAACAGTTCGCGCATGTCCAGCATCGCCTGCTCGATGTGTTTCGCAAAACGGTGGCAATTCTATAACAAACAACACGTAATCATTAAATATTAAATGATTTTCAAAATGTGCAATAAATAGTAAATAGTATCTTACTGTTGGCCCCGGCTGGTTACAGACAAAGAAACAAGAAAACAATCACCAATAATTTTTAACTAAATAATTTATGATTAGTGCTTACCGTTTGCCCGTTGCTCTTCTTATTGGATATGTGGAAGAATAAATTGTCTTCTCCCGCGATAATGTAGGAGACACCATAGCCATCATCAGCAACCGGCCCAAATCCACCACCGGCTGAAATACAGTTCGGATATTTATTGAAGTCCATCCTGCCCGTCTGCCCGTGTGGTGTTTGCGATGTTGAGAGCCTCCACGGCTCGCTAAGTACCTCCTTAAGGAAGGGCGAGTCCACTTCTAGGTACTTGCTCACCACGTATAGACAGAAAAGATGTCGATCGATGCCTTTACCACACATGGCGTCTTGGTAGGCGCGCTGATGGCGTGTGCATGCCTTCAATAACAACGCGACGCGCTCATCGACACTGCAGTCTTTGTTGCACATTGCTTTTACCCAGGCGTTTGACTCCAGTGTTACCGGTCGCACAGTTTCAGTGCGGCCTTCGCGGTACAATCGCGTCATGGACGCTTCGTATGTCAAGCTGAACTTGCCAGCGTCGCGGTAGTACGCTAGTTGGAGGACCATCTGCAGATAAGCATCTGGTGACACTTTGCATGTCTTCATGAAGCGCTTGCCGTAGGTGTTGAAGACCATGATTTTTAAGTCTATGTCAGCGATTAATTCATTAGCGGCGATCACGGCGAGTTCGATAGATTTCTGGCAGTCTTCTTTCATGTCCCACTTGAGACGTTGCGGAGTTGGTGGTTCAATCAGGACTTCACCTTTAGCGTTGCCTTCGGGGGTGTATCTATAAATTAATGTTTATGAGAAACAAGTTCAACATACAGAATAATAAATGGGGTTTGTTGGTTTTAGTCAGAATGATGAAATTAAAATGAAAACAATCAACATGCAAGAAAACAAATGCAATCGACAGCGGCCATTATTGTGTCAATGCGTATTTTTTAGCGCGTTTGAAGCTTTGAACGTTTAAATATGTACAATTCAAAGACAGTTAAACGAAAAGAAGCTTTGTTGTAATTATTACCCATTTTCCATCTCGTCCAAAATTACGATCTCCCATAAATGGGTGAGAACAGCCGCGTCAGCCCTATTGACCAAAAAAAGAAACACTAGCATTAATTCAAGGCCAAAGACAGTCTGCAAAAACCGGGGAGTGTTACATTTTGTTGGTTTACTACGTGTCGATGTAAGCTCAGATCTATAATAGAAAGATCTAGGAAAGCCAAGAGAGACAAGATATAGTAAAGATTATTAGCAACATCGGGGGGAAAAGGTGAGGTTTGGTTGGCGTAATACCGATTGATTTCGACCTCGTCGCTCACGACCATCTCCCAAATGTGTGACATCACAGCTGCATCAGCCCTGGCAACATTTCAAAAACAATTCGTACAAGAATATACAAAAAAAAATCAATTTTTAGTATTTCGATGACTGAAAACAAAACAGTGCATTATTTCACACTAACCACAGAGAAATTGCAAACAATTAAGCTTACCATGAATGTTCAGCGTTAAATCCGAGCTGAAAACAAAATAAATATCAGTTTTGCTAAATTTTAATGTAAATTAAAATAACTTACTCTTCCGTTAGTGCCGACACACAGCGTGAATGATTTGTCAAACCATCTGTCGTAGCCTTTCCCGTGTAACAAATTTTTACCGAAATTATCTAACTGCGTGGAATCTTCCTACATAAAGTAAGTTAAAACACAGTAAATTTAAGTTTCTATGTTTCAACTAAAGTTTAATACTTACAGGATCATATTTATAAGAGTGATCATCTAATGTCAAACAAAACGCAGCTTTTTCGATGATGTCCAATGACTGTTTATTGACGCCATTGTTGAAGTACACTCTGCGAGTATTAGCCCACTTGGTGCGCTCCCATGCAGTCAGGGCTGCCAACTTTTCTTCGCCAGGCAAAGGTTCGGCTTTATCATTCAAAATATACTCCAATTGTCTAAAAGAAAACAAATAACAAATAACATTATATTTTTATGTATATTTTTTCCTAGATAGCATACTTTTGAATCTCTGCGGCGTTCAACAGGCGACCCTTGTAGATGATCACCTTGTAATAGCAGCCTTTGTGATAGACGCAGATGTGATTGCTGTCGGCCCAATGCTGGATCTTATCGGTCTCGACGCCGGGCACGCGCGTCGTGTTGAATATGCGCTCGTACTGCCAAGAGCACAGCGGGATGAGGCCTTGTATGAGGATCGGTTGCAGCTCCTGCCTCTCAACCAATCTACGGTAATTCAAACATGAGTAAATAGCGGCGGCGGCGCGAGCCGCCTGCGTCGCGGCGGTCTCCATCATGATTGTGTCAATGCCATAGAAGTTAGAGTTAATCATCAGCGGGGAGCGGCCGCGCAAGTACACGTACTCCTCCCACCAATCAGACACGTAATTACTGGACCACCAAGACTTTAATATTAGATAACGTTGCAATTTCACACCGATACCTTTCTCAAATTCGGCTGCCAGACGCTCCATGCGCGCATAGTTTGTGTCATCGAGCAGTGGCCGTGCGCTTTGCAGGTACTACAATCAAAACATGAAGAAGAAAAAAACATCAGTTGTGATTTAATCGCCATCTTGTTAAATTCATAGTTAACCTAACTTACTCTGCTCATTGTGTCGTGAAGCTTTGGTACGGGCAGTTTTGGCAGGGAGCCCTGGAAACTGTAAAGTTTCGGTGTGTTCCATCCGCGGAACATGGTCACCAGCGCGAGCCATATTTGTGTTTTCAGCGAGGGTTTCGAGCCGCGCACGCGCGACTCATACATCCACCCTTTGTACACCAGCAGCGCTTTCAGCGTGTATCGCATTGTGTAGATTATGCATAGCCAAATGCTCAACGCCGTTGCCATACTCGCCACTAGCTGCCATTTTACTGTATCACTAAAACAAACAAAACACCATCAAACAAGTTTTATACATTCGTAAACAAGTTCCTACCCAGGTAGTATTGGCATTATTTTCGCGACCAAGTCATAAGGCACTTTATATCCTGAAAAATGTATCGCCGAGATGACTGTCATCGTCAACCATAACGTCCATAAGTGTGCTGGATAGACACCATTGTGTACACTGTTCTGTAACACAATTAATTTCAATAAAAACGTAAGAATTTTTATTTTTTTATGTTACGAACCATGAATCTAGCGACGCGTTTCTTCCATGATCGCATGCCCGATTGCCACACGAGGTTGAGGACCTCGCGGTCGAAGTTGACGTCCCATCCCTCGTGAGTGATGGCGAACGAGAAGGCAACAGCCGAATGGGCTTCCGCCATGTTGATTTCCTAGAGTTTTACTTTGGTCCTAAAAAGATACAAGTAAAGTTATTACAAGCAATAAATGAGGTTGCAATTCGAGTGGACTAAATTGAGGACGAGCCTTTTTTATTGTTCGAATTGTACGAATATTTATTTATGACCATGCAAATGGGTGACGGCCAGCAATAAATAATTAATTGCTTCTAGAATGTCGAGTCATTTTAATTTAAAAGAATAATCAGTTATACAACTGAGCAAATATTTAAATATTTGTTGATTGTCGCATGTGAATTGCTTGCTTTTACCTGATTGTCCAATGAGTGAAAGTCCAAAAATAATATGAAAAAAAACGCGGCAGACAAATTTAATACTGTTTGTCGTGTCAAACTTCCCAAAGCACCGTCTGCGCGGCATGTGAATTATGATTTGTAAACAATTGTGATGGCGGCCATATTGAAAAGCGAAAGTGCAATTAAAACGACTAAAAGTCGTGTCATTAAAACGAACGGTGTAATTAATGTAATGTGCAAGTCATTTCAAACGATATTTACTTCTGCAATAGAATGGAAAGAATCAGTTTATATCATTAATGGGTTAATATCAGTTTTGTCGTCGCTCGTCAATAATAATTCCAGTCGTAAATAAATAAAAGAGGAAAGGGAAAGAAATTCCCAACATTAGTGACGTAGGATGATGGTAATAGCAATGTAAACAGAAACGCAAATAAATGACACACGTTAACTAATTATTTACATACCAACGTTGGATGGTCGCAAATGGACGGACATTTTGTTGAAAACACATAGAAAATGTCTCTGTATGTACCTGAATTTTGCGATTATAGCTACAATTATTAACCGGTGATCAAAGTGTGTGATTAGCGTCCAAAAATAGCAAAGTTCATGTTTTCGATTGTTTCGAATGTGAACTATAACCTAAAAAGATCATTATCATTGGATGCTATTGAAAATCCGCACGCAATTTAATTTTTCTAACATCTATTTTCGATTTAAGACACGTATGAAGTTGTTTTGCTAAAAAAATCTCAAGTGTGAAATTCCACGAAACAAGTGCGTATTCATTTGTGTGCGTGCGCACCTAACGTATATTTTTAAGTAGTCGTTGACCCACTTTTAACTCGCAGATTATATAATTCCGGCGGAGTAAACATCAACCACGCGTAATATATTCATTATATTATATCCGATTTAACAACAATCAAGAACTAGAAATCTTCTATAATATAAAAATAAATTTCAAAATCTGTTGGTAAGCGCATAACTCAACAACGCTTGGACCAACTTGGCCAATTCTTTGTTTATAATGTGCGTTAAAGTGCAACGATGGTTTTTACGTCGAGAAAAATTCGAATAATTGCCGGAAATAACTCTAAAAACAGCCCTTTTCTATAGGATAAAAGTTGGTATTGAGATTCAATCATAGTTATAGTTAAATAGTTGAATCCGAGATGGCGCGCTGAAGTGCATTATTAGCAATTCTTTATATAATTACAGTAGAATCCGTTTAGTATGACTCCGCTTATATTGACCAACCGGTTATTATGACGTAACTACACTACGAAGTTTGGTTTTCATATAAAATTCTTTTTAAAAAAGTCGGATATAATGACTTCGCTTACAGTGACATGTCGCTTATTATGACCCATTTTTAATAGATTATGTCCGGTTATAATGACCAACATGATTCTTTACACCTCCGGTAATGTTCGTTGATACCCGACGACGTTCGACACGTGGCTAACTTTTTATATTTATTGCTACATTTTTTTATGATTGTCAAATTACATTTATGTATTTACTATCGGAAAGACCAGACCACGACTTAATCCGTATTTTCCATTAATCCGAATTTGGCGTGGGTCATTCGACAATCTCAATGCTTTTTAAAGAACCATAACCGTATTAAGCAATCGTTCAATTCAAATGTTTTGAAACCGAAGAGGCTTCGAAAATCACAAGAAAATTAATTAAATGAAAAAACAAAAGCAGACAAAAATTACAGATTACTTGCAGTAAAAATACACTTGTATGTGTTATAATGTGCTGATTACGTGCAATTTTGATTTTGATTTAATATGTATGTATATGTACATATTTACATAAAAAAGGGTTTTCATTTCACAAAACGCTTTGTATGACGTCCGCTTATTATGACGTGTTTGTCAATTCCCTTCGATGTCATTATAACCGGACTCTACTGTAATTTCTTTAAAATAAAATTGTGAATCTTATTGATAGAATTGCCTCATACTATGTCTAGGACAAGAGAGCAAAAACGAAATACATTTTTATTTAACACTACCGGGACGAAGTAGCGGGCAAAAGCTAGTATAAAATATAAAAGAAGATAATTTGAGTGTTTTTTAAGATCTTTCATGGTGTACCTACTAGAATTTATTATGGAATGACAATTGCAAAGGCAAGTCATTGTCCGCAAACAAATCAACAGGAGTGCGTACGTGAGTCGAAGAGAAAGTGCGTGAGTGTTGAAACAAGTGAATGGACACTTTAAATTTCAAATTTGTTTCAAAAATCAATTCAAGTTGATTTCAATAGGTATTTGCATGGAAAATTATTTGCCTAATGTATTCGTACTGGAGTACAAAGTACACATTTACTGAAATGACCCAATACGACTAGAAACTTTTGTTTCGTCAGTAGGATATTACATATCATGGTGGTTACACTACGTTTTTCGGATGTCTGATAAATAAAGTTAAGGGGCACACCTAGTGTGACGACTTAAAAAATGGCCATTTTTTGGAATTTAATATAAAGGAAACTAGTGAATCCACCTATTTAAAATTTTGAGGGTATATTTATACATGTTTTGTGAATACACAGTAAATTTTTTGAAATAAAATATTAATTAGTTTTGAAATGACACGCGATCTCCGGCGGCGCCAAAAAAAAGGTCCTCCACTGCTGGCGTGATTGCAGCCTTCTCCGTCGATAAAACCAAACAGAAAAATTCTCCTTAAACTAAAACATATTTTCTATACAATGACCCTCGGGCGAACAAAAAATCAAAAATTGACAAAATGGCGGCATTTTGAATAAAAAAGTTAAATTTTTCCCAAAATTTTGGTCGTTTTTGGCCTGTCAAAATTCGATTTTTGATCAGATCATAAAACTGGAGGGTCATTGTATGGAGAACTATATAGAGGAGATGCAAAAAAAATTTGATAGCGATCGGATCATTTGTCTTCGAGTAATCACGCCAGCAAATTCGAAAAATGCTGTTTCGAGAAAAACGCGTTTAAAGATAAAATGCAACTATCTAACTGCCGAGCGGCTACTCTTTCAAATGGCTGTTACTCAAAAACTATTTCAGATATCAAGTTAAAATTTTAGTATGTTATTTTTAAAGGTATAACCTATCGAAATATGGTAAAAAAATTTTTCGATTTTTTGAAAATTTCACACTAGGTGTGCCCCTTAACTGTTATTATGCTATCCAGGACTCAGACGAATCCAACGAATCATAAATCATCAAAATCTGTTGAACCGCTTTTGAGTTATAAATGCTGTAACTAACACGACTTTGTTTTTGGTCAATAGATATAATTTATAACCTTTAATAATATTGAACGGTTCAATATCAACAAGACTTTTATATTGAGTACTAGTTTAGTTAATTTTCAGCCAAACAAACTATTTCTTTGCTTCTTCAACTTATTGCAAGCCAACTCTACCAATAAGATTCTCAATTAACGCCATCTCGAGTTCAATTATACAACTATAACTACGAAAATATCCAGATTAACTCTTAACCCTTATTTTACACCCTTTAAGTTATATTTTTAAGGCAAAAAGTAACTTATTTTATTTTCCTTCCTAAATCAATAATCCCTATACCAAAATTTATCAAAATCGCATCAGTGGTTTTTGCATGAGCGCGTCACAAACCCACAATCGTTTTAATAATGTTCATTTGGATATATAACAAATTTCCTGATGGAAAACCAGTTTGTCCCATAAATAATCAATGACGTCTATGTCTACCATCGTTTGTTTGCCTAAACGCCGCCGCCATTTTGCATACAAAAGGAAAGTTTGCAATAAATTCCGCGTTCATAAAATTTCAAGCCGAGTTAATTACAGTCATTCGGACGAAAAAAATGCGCGCAATTTATGGAAGCGCTGTGTCGTCAAACAAAACAAAATGCAACCTGTCATAATTACTATAACCTTGAGATAATATCAATAAATTTCGAAATAAAATTACATAGCTACACATCACATACGTGCAGCTAATCAAAATTTTCATTATCAGTCGAAAAATATAACTGTAAGGTTGCGTATATGACCATGCACCAGCAACATGCAGAACACCCTGTGGATATGGAGTCACATCACTGATGGGGGGTTTTTCTGTTTATGTCAGCGACTTGCGTCGCTGGGCATGCGTCTCCTAAGAAATGACTCAGACTCGTGCTCCGGCATTCGTTGTAAACTGTTCACAATTAAGATCCGATCGCTCTGTATTATTGAATAAAACTAGTAAAACCGAAACAACATTTCGTAATTCTAACATAACTGTATTCATTCATATAATACTTATGCACTGCGAAATGTTTATTTTGCTATCACATATCTGATTAAGATATTTTTGTAGAATCCTGCGTGACTTACCGAAATAGTCAAACTTAACATAGATTAATATAGAGAGTAGATTTTAACCCCACGTGAGTGCCACACGTGTAAACGATAAAAGCGAATCAACATTGATTTAAGGCCGCCGGCGACACCGCTTAACAAGCGGTTAAGGAAATCGAGCGTTGAAAAAGCGCGATAAAGCGACTGTCAACAATGACCTTTGAATGCCAAGCGCCCCACCGCATAATTGCATAATTGAACTCGTGTTTTGTGATACTACTGCGTCGTACGGTCATTGCTAATGAATTGCAAACAACGTAACATAATCAGTCAATTTTGAACTTCAGAACTTCCTCTATAACAAAATGTAGCAATTTAACTGCAAAAATCAAGATATTTAGAAAGCATTTCTGCAAAATTTATGAAAATTATGCTAAGTTGCATCCTAATTGAACTTTCTTCTTGCCGGGTCTTTGACTTTGCAAATTTTCTTCAATTTCTGAAGAGAAACTACGATGTTTCACTTAATAATCATAAAATAAAACTTGCTTGATTAATAAATACTTATCCATTATTATTCAATTATGACTTGCATATTCGAATCTAGTCTGAGAAGATTGCAAAATGTGTGATTGAGGTCACCAATGTAGAATATGATAATGAATTGCACAATAACCTACAATTCCAATAAGAAATACATAAAACCATTTGCGTATTTCTCATAATCAAACTACCTATTTACAGTCTGATTACAAACTTCCATGATGTATGAACGTCAACAAAAAAACACCACATTTATGTGAAGTGTCCAAGCGCCAAATGCTTACTCTCTGTTTAATCGTGCGTGCGAACCGCCGCTATTTATAACACATTAACGATATTATTGTTAATCTGTGTGATGTGCGAGTGTCCGCGATCGTCGCTTGTTTATGGCGGGTGTCACAGATTAGATAGGTACAAAGTACGATCGCCACACAAGCACAATATGTGTGCGGTGTGTGTCGTATGTCGTTTGTTTGTTTATTTTGTTTGTGTTTCTCTCTGAATTTCAAAGGTTACTTTTCGTCTCGCTCGCCGAGTCGCGCACTCGTGTCGACTCGAGTCGAGTATCACACACAGTTTTAATGACAAACAATTTCAATCAAGGCTGAACTCGGTTACACGTTATTGCCGATGATTAATTTTTAGCGGTCAACAGTTAGAGCTGCAAGCAGCAATTTTCTGAGATTTAGCACGAAGAAACTGAAGAACAAACGGTATTTTCGCAAGTGGGTCATAGAAACTTAACTTTCCGTTGCTGGTTCTTATTAGAATCCAAATAATATGTATAATTGGTTGCCTACCGTTTGTTCAATCAAAGCAACCATAAAAACAAAGTTTGTTTACTTTTACGCGCATATATAATATACTGACTAATTCCACAATCGTGAATTAATTTCAGTCTGTGAATAACGCGACGATAAGTTATCACTTTCAAATCCGGCTGGGTTCAAACTTCAGCAATTTGTAATACATTAATGTGAATAGTGAGTCAACAAATATTGCATGGTAATTGCAATAATAATCGTTTTTCGATGCGGAAATAGGATACACGTGCTCACTGACGACAGTCACGGCGCATCTTCAATCTATTAATAACGCAAAACGTCTCACAGGTTGAGAAGAGTTGAAATAAATGTGAAAATGAAGGAAGTAATGTAACCACTCGCTGTTTCTGTTTTACTTATGCCTCTGATGTGTGTGTCAAGCTGAGTTTACGCGTTGCAACGTGGTGCATTTCTGTGCACATTGAAACTAGCACACGTTGCGCACATCACGTCAATTCAATTAAATGCAAATGCACCGGGAGAGCGAAATTCCACCGACTTCACACCTCCTAATCATCATCAAACACATTTAATTAATGCAAAGTGAAAACCTTAATTGATTAGTAAGTTAAAACAAATGAACGATGATCATTCACATACGTTTTACATAAATTAATTTCATCCGTACCTTATTTTAAAACAATTGTTGATTCTTCAGTCGGTAGACACTTATATAAATATTAGAAATAGTCCCAAAAAAGATCCGATATAGTCCAGAGTTGTCAAAAAATGTCGCCAAACATTCGACGAAAAATGCCTTTAAAAATGTCTATTAAATATCACACGCACACTCGCACTATTTACGTCTAACTACGTCGAATTAATTTTACTATGAAGTTCGCCAGCACGGCGCGCCTCTTGAATCCTCATGTACGATTCGGAAGGCTGGTATGGCGAGTGCTAGCGGTGTAAAGTTCGTGTAGTATGCCTGTCTACTGCTTGAGGCCCTCGCTCCTATGCGGAGTCCGCGGAGCCGATGAGAGAACGAAACGCTTGCTGCGCCAGGCCAACGCGAACTCGCTCACGATTTCACGAACTAAACAAGCGCCACAAGCGGCGACCGCTCCGGCTCGGTTTCTTGCTAGATGAGCCGAACGGCCACCGCCGAGCGCCGACTTTCGTCGACCGAAAACTAGCACGCACACATGCGCAGCGAAATTTTGATCTAGGCACGGAAACCGGATGTTATTATTGGTCGATATATAAAATTGTTGAACTTAATAAATTTAAAGTTTTTTTTTGTTGTTTAGAATGCATAATACCGATATTACCCAAGAAGCCAGTTCCAACATTGTTTTTTATTAATAAAAGCGTAAAATTTTTCTGTACGTATAGGTAGAAATCTATTCTTAGTTTATTTTTTTGTTTCATCCGTAACCACTAGATGACTCTAACTGACTTTCAATGGCATTATTTCTTAAATAACAATTATTTGTATCTAACAAAACCAACGAAACTGCAGAATATGTATCTTTAGTTTAATGACAAAAATATGAAAACGCCCTTGGGCCCTTTTTTAAGTAATTTTATACACTAAAACACAAATTTGACCTAGAAAACGACAAATATGAAAGAAATTACTCAGTTTTTATGGTCATTTTATAGTACTTCCTGAGGGATTTGTAAAATGAAAGAACATAAATGTTCTAAAGGGTCTTTTCGGCTATCAAGTGACGATGAGAAGTTAAAAGTAGTGCCAAATATACCGAATGAGTTGTTTAATCGATATCATCGCTATCCAATAGATCAAAAATATGCAAATACACAATGGAAAAAATGATTTTTCTGTAGCAATTTCATGCCAAATATTTGACGCACTTTATGATTGTTCGCACGTCTCGCAAACTATTTATATCTTGAGAAATAATTGCGCCGTTTACACATTTTGCAAACAAAACACTAACGCATTGTGCAACCGAAACCGTGCCCGCTCGGTATTTACGTATGCAACGCAGAAGCGCTGCAGGATGCAAGATTACCACAAAAACAATAACAAAATAGACACTAAAATTTATAGCTCGCGCCTGTTGTGCTGCTGGCCTCCTGTTAACATCGCCTTTCTCCCGCGAGTGGCGCTCTTGTCGTTCACTCCGTTCCGCAAGGCTTGTCTTGCTACCTCCCTGTCTGACTCAGCCAGTCAACCAGTCGCTGCACGCCTTTGTCTCCGGCTGGGTGTCGCACTCGCGTGTCCGCTTATGTGCTGGATCAGTTCCAGATTGATCTATAATTGCACGGACTACTTCGACCTGGTGCTGCGGTGCCTGCTGCCGACGCTGCAAATGGCCGGCGCCGGCGATCGCCACTCCTACCAACACAACGATACCAGCAGCGACACGGAGGACTACAACGATGAGCGACGACGAAGAGTTTTTAAGAACCGCATGAGGTATGTGACCCCGGTCTGGGCAAACAAAAAAGAAATAATACAACTACGACCGACGAATCGAAACGATTCGCACATCACACAGAACATTTCATCTCACGCGCATATCTCGCCCTAGAATCATGAAATCATATCATGTTGAATAAATAATTAAAACAAATTAAAATCATGTACAATTCGCGTGTTAGTGTCTGTGTGTTACTACAGCGTTTGTTTTTGTTTTTACCTGGTTGTTTCGTTCAATTAATCACGATTAAATCGTAAATCAAACAAAGCGCGTTGCCGTTTGTTCAGCTAGTTTGTGCATTGTTTGCTTTTTGTTGATCTGTTGATGTGCCATTCGCGAACGTCAGTGTCTAGTCCCTTGTCTAGTCGACGTCGAAGATATTCGTTGTGAGACTGCAGCCATCATGCTTGCTTTGCCTAGTTATGGTTCGTGTTCCAAGCCGAAACCGTGCCTTGTACTTCGGTCATCATTGTCGGAATCTCGATGTCATAATCTAACTGCACACAATTCTCCTCGTAATAGGTACTTGCATTTCAACAACCGCTGCTTGTGTTCTCGCATCGCTTATGTGTGCGGTTGTTGGTTTTGTTGCAGATCGCGTCACCTGTTCACCGTCGGACTGCCAAAAAACAACCCAGCAATGAACATTGCCTCCAGTGATGATAGAGTTACACTGGTTGTTGATAACACAAGGTATAAATACTTCCCAATTATGCTAAGAAATCATTTTTTATTCAAGTTTTTCTTTTCTTTTTAGATTTGTTGTTGATCCAGCCATCTTCACAGCACATCCGAACACAATGCTGGGTCGAATGTTCAGCAGTGGTTTAGACATCACACACACGAACGATCGTGGTGAATACGAATTAGCCGAAGGGATTTCCGCCACTGTATTCCGTTCGATTTTGGAGTATTTTAAGGGCGGCGTGATTCGCTGCCCGCCAACAGTCTCTGTGCAGGAGTTGCGCGAGGCCTGTGATTATTTACTTGTGCCTTTTGATGCCGGCACAATTCGTTGTCAAAATTTACGTGAGTATCTTCAACAGAATCCAATAAATTGAAATATAAGTCGTGGAAAAAGTTTAATTTTGCAATTTGTAGGTGGTTTGCTTCATGAATTGTCAAATGAAGGCGCGCGTTGCCAATTCGAAGTGTTTCTGGAAGAGTTAATCCTCCCGCTGATGGTAAATTCAGCAGAGCGCGGTGATCGCGAGTGTCACATTGTGGTACTCTTAGAAGACGATACTGTTGATTGGGACGAAGAATATCCGCCGCAGATGGGCGAAGAGTACTCGCAGACAGTCAACAGTACAGCTATGTATCGTTTCTTCAAGTACATCGAAAACCGCGACGTTGCCAAACAAGTCCTAAAAGACAGAGGACTCAAAAAGATACGTCTCGGAATAGAAGGTGTGTAAATGTTAATTTAACTGTATAATAACTAATTATGAATTACTATTAGGTTACCCAACGTACAAGGAAAAAGTCCGTAAACGACCCGGCGGGCGCGCCGAAGTGATTTACAACTACGTGCAGCGACCGTTCATCCACATGTCATGGGAAAAGGAGGAGGCAAAAAGCCGCCACGTTGATTTCCAGTGTGTGAAGTCGAAGAGTGTAACAAATCTCGCCGAGGCGACCGCCGATCCCGCGATGGAGCAAGATTCGCGTGGAAATCCGATCAATCCACCAACGGAATCCCTGCGCCACTTGTCGTTGGAGATGCCCAATATGGCAGATAACGAGGAAGGTGCCGTAGGTGGCGGCGAGCTGGAGCCGGGCGGCGTTGACGACGCACTGAACAATTCTTAACTAAGCTGCGCATTACGACACACACAACAAGAGTATTCTAAGTATATAATAATCGAATCCGGAATTAAATCCAATTTTTAAATGTCTATTTACACCCGCCAAAAACACACACACACAAACGATGAGAGTTGTACATATAGTTAGGTCAGTTATAAGTTGGCACAAGAGTGAGGTTCAAAACCCAACGTGGTCGCTGTTGTGCTTTTGTTCTCTGTTTTGTTGTTGTACAGAATGAGATTGTGTTCGATTGCGCTTGCACAAAATGCCTTAAAGCGAAACAAGTCGAAGAACATCAGCCACAAGGCGTAATCTTAGTTTTTATCGTTTTTAGTCATTTGTGTACATAAACTTCGTTAACGATTTTTTGGTTGAACATTCCCAAAAATCCTCACACAAGTTTTGTTTTTTTGTATGTTCGTAAATATCGTCGTTTGTGACCTTTGAGACTGAAATTTACCAAGTTAAGAGATGTTTAGTTTGCTCAGAAAAGACAAAAATTCAACTGGATGATGCAAATAGGTTCATTTAAGTATTTATAGCCGATTCATTTGGTTGCTAGCAAGTTGAGACAATGAATGATAAAAGATGTTCTAAATTGAGTCAACTAAAACCAGTATCTATGCCACATTAAGAGTCTGAATATAATCCATGTTATTACTCTTTGATTGGAACATTTATAACAGATAGGCATTAGTGTTTTATACCTATTGATAATCAAATATATAATTAACCATACACTTAAATAATGCAGCAACATAGTTAATTTAGTGTTTATATATTAAATCTAAGATTATTTATCAACAGGTTCTTGTAATCTGAAACAATCAGTGACTACTTTCCATTTGTCTGCAATTGCTGTGATAATGAAGTTCTGCTGGAAGGTTTTGGGTACTTTGGCCTGATATCTCACATGTCCTGTTACTTGTATCATAAATGCAGGTTGATCCCCCACACATGGTGCTGTTTGAAATATTCATTTGTATTCAGTTAAATTAATTTAAAACCATTGAAAAACATTACCTATTATGGGTTGGGAGTCTAGTGTTATCACTTTATGATCTGTGGCTGGCAGCTCAATATAATATTTCTGAATTCCATCATTTCCTTGCACACCATTGCCATTCCATGATAAAACAGCTGAATCCATGTACAATCTCGACAACATCTACAAAAGAATATTTAGCTCAAGAGAAGAGTATTTAAAGTGCCTACATACATGTCGTCGTTTGTCCATTGTTTCATAGTACATTTTTGTGAATTCTTCGCCCATTCTGCACGCATGGTCAATTTTACCACGGTATGATGTATCCATTTTATTAAAATATATGTTGTGAAACCAGTTGAAATCCGTGGTGCAAACTAAAGAGATCAAAACATGAATTGTTGAGGTTAAGTTGCAGCTTAGTAATAAAACAGTTGGTGAACTTGTAAAATATCCCTAGATTTAAATATTTGTTGAATAAAACAAAAACTACTCAGATTGTTTGAAAACGAACAATAAATCGATAACTAATAAACAAATTTTGTTATTAAACTTTCAATGCAATAATAAATTGTAATATTTTAAGATTATTAAGTCACAAAGAACTATTCAAGGATGCTCAAGTACATATGTATGTGTAAAAATAGTTCAATCTGTACATAATGCGCTTTGTTTTCATATCTAAGAATACATTCGGTGTGTTTGTGTATTTGGGACGGCGTGAAATTCACGTGCGCGCTCTCAAAATTTCGCACGCTGCGCAATAAAACAAAACGCAAAATGCGCGCGCGAGGTGGGCGTAACGCGGCGCGCGAACGCGACCCACTGCCGTTCGGCGAACGTGAATGGACGAGTTGGACGCACGTCCACCGACCCGCGCGAATGCCTGCGATTCCTGTGCGAAACGCAGCGCAGCGCCGTCTCCACGTTTGCACACTCGTCGCATTTTTCCGGCGCGCACTCGCTTTACGCGCGTGTGTGTGTGTGTGTGAGGCGGCAAGAGGCAGCGCGTCCACACATACCTACACATAAACATGCACAGACTGCGTTGCTATCGATCATGAACCGCGCGCGAGGAGAACGCGGGCAGCGCGAAATTAACGCCGGAATAAGGAATATCGTGCACACACGCCGTACACGCCTCACGCGTTGCTAAATTACTTTTAATTGTTTAAATTTCGTTCATTTAAGATCTGCACGCTGCCCGGCATGTCTTACTGATCTACTGCATAGATTATGAAATAATTGAGCCGGTTATTATAGAATTGCAACACGGAAAACTTTTGTTTATTTACTAAATGTCCAGTTTTTAGTGACATTTGCCTTGCGGCACATTGCTACTAGATTTTGTATTGGAATTTATGCATTTTTAAATTTTCAGCGTTTTCTTGTGGTGAAAAAGCGCGTGATATTCAATTGGCGCCATGCGATCATTGGCATGATTATTTTTATGCTAATTGCGGCGCCGATGGACGTCCTCGCGTCAAAAATTGTACAATTAATTGGAACAATACTAATGAATGTCAGAATGTGGTTCGCAAGATAAAACATGAAACATTTCGCGCGAGAGTAACTGCATGCGAGTGCGACAAAGATACACAATTTGAACATTTGTCTTTGATGGTTGCTTATACACTGTGAACGCATGCGCAACTTTTGAAAGTTGAAAGAGAAAACGTTTTATCGCTAATTTGCAAGTGATATTATTAATGATACACGTGTAATGTTAAAGTTTAGACAATGTTTAATTAATTTCCAATGTGTGATTACCTACATTTAGAATAAATTTGTATATTTTGTTGTGGGATCCAACGAGGCGCATGCGCCGCACATGGAAAGTTTTAGCGCTACGACGTACGCTTATGCGACGGTCTCGCGATCACGGACTGGTTCGCCGCGAGCATCTCAGCAAGCGCTGCGAGCGCCCCGCTGCGGCGCCATCTAGCATGTCAATGTTGTTAGGCTTACCAAATGGAGTCCTAATGGAGTCGATTTTATCCCGAAAACGCTGAGCTACATCGAGAGGCATGGAAATTCCGCGAGAAATGGTAAAGCGGGAACGGTGAACGAGCGCGGCAGTGCGTCGAGAGACGCGCGCAGTGCGTGCGCGGCGTGTGTGCGTGCGGGTGGTGCGAATGTTTACACCACATACATGGGAGACACCTTTGCTGTTTGGCTGGTGATTTGCGACAATTATCAGCATGCCGGAGGCGCTAAACCCTCGGAGGTGCTACCAAATAACACCGAGGAATCAAAGTATCGAGTCGGCGACGTTGTGTGACATAAATTGCGCTCAGAGTGACGACGGCGCGGCTTAGCACCAGTCAGTTTGATCAGTCATTTTTTATTTTTGTACAAAACAGTGCCAGAATCTAAGAAAAACAAACCGGGGGATGCTGTGCAGGTACCGGCAGTTGCTGAATTATAGTGCTACAGTGTGATATTGGCGCAAATTACCGCCGGCAGCAAAAGATGTTTGTAAACAAACATTTGTGTGCATTTGAGTGACCCACCAACCCATAGCACACACTACCAGTGGGAAGAGAAGCATGACTCTAATGGAATGATTTGTTTCAGACATAGATGAGCCTACCTTTCAAAAACTTTTGTACAGATAAATATGTAGTGAGTACTTATTGATAAATATATTTGAATGTGGCATTGCTAACCAATTGTATTTTAGGTTGTGCAGTGACAAGTTACAAGCTGCACTATTTTGTGCGATGTCCCAGAGAGCAAAACGGCCTAACCGCTCTGACGATGGCACCGTTCCTGTTAAGAGGCGCAAGGTATGTGTGTTTAACTTTGTTTGTTTTTTAGCATGCTCCTGTTCACAATTTACTTTACAATTGTGAATGGTCATGCAGAGTGTCCTAATGTCGTATATTTTAGCGGCCGACGGCGCAAGAGGAAGAAGAGGCGACCGCCTTGGCATGGCGGCCCTACAACGACCTCAAGATCTACAATCGCGCGACGACGGAAGCGCCCGCCGAGTTGTTTCGCAAAGATCTCATTAGTGCGATGAAGCTGCCCGACTCGGAGCCGCTCGCATCTAATGAGTACTGGGTGATTGTGGATCAGTGGAAGCAGGAGTGGGAACGCGGCGTGCAGGTGCCGGTTAATCCCGACTCGCTCCCCGAACCGAGCGTCACTGTCACCCACTGCGCCACCGTGCATGTTAAACCTCTCACAGAATACAAACCGTGAGTAATAGTAGAGTCATCATTACTGTTTCAGTTGCTTAATGGGTGTAATGATAAGCCCGTTTTGTTTCTTTTTTTTTATAATAACATTTGGCGATACTGTTTTAGGCCAAAAACGCGTTACGTTCGAATAACAAAAGATGACCGGTTCAAACCGGAGGAGCACTCCCTGTCGACGGCGCCGGCGCAGGCGGAGGCTGCGTGCTCGTACGATCTGGATGAATGCGACGTAGCGTGGTTGCGGTTGTTGAACGCCGAACGGCTGGCGACGGGACTGAGTCCCATAAGTGAAGATCAATTGGAGCGCGTCATCGAGCGTTACGAGTTGCGATGTTGGGATCGCATTCAGGCGATTCTCCGCAATGAGGAAGGACTCGGTATTGAGTACGATGAGAACGTCATCTGCGATGTGTGTCGCTCGCCGGACAGCGAGGAGGGCAACGAGATGGTGTTTTGTGACGCGTGCAACATCTGCGTGCATCAGGCGTGCTACGGTATTACGCGTATCCCCGAGGGTCAGTGGTTGTGCTGTACGTGCGCGATTAAACAGCGCCCGGACTGTGTCCTCTGCCCTAACAAGGGCGGCGCCATGAAGAGTACGCGATCGGGTCAGAAGTGGGCGCACGTGTCGTGTGCGCTTTGGATTCCGGAGGTGAGTATCGGCTGCGTGGAGCGCATGGAGCCGATCACGAAGATCTCCAGCATCCCGACATCGCGCTGGGCGCTCATCTGTGTGCTGTGCCGGGAGCGCGTCGGCGCGTGTATTCAGTGCTCGGTGAAGACGTGCAAGACGGCCTACCATGTGACGTGCGCGTTTAAGCATGGCCTTGAGATGCGTGCGATCATCGAGGACGAGAACGCCGACGACGGCGTCAAACTGCGTTCGTATTGCGAGAAGCACTCAAAGTCCGGTAAGAAGGATGGCGGTCGGGCGGCTGCCTGCTCGGGGTCCGAGGACGATGACTGCAAACGCAAAAAACGCAAGGATATGACCTCGGAGGAGAAGAATTTGGCGCGAGCCGCGCGACAGTCGGAGATTGAAGCCGAGTTTCATCGGCATGTGGCTGTTAAAGATGTGGTGACCGCATGTATTGATGTGGATAATGATGCGCTGGTTGCCATCTACGGCTATTGGAAGTTGAAGCGAAGAGCTGGTCACAATCGGCCGCTGCTTCCGCCCAAGTATGAGGATGTTGACCTGCTCTCACACAAGCAGGAACAAGCTGATCTCGAGCGCATGAAGATGATTGTACAACTGCGCCAGGACCTGGAGCGCGTGCGCAATCTCTGCTACATGGTCAGCCGACGTGAGAAACTTTCACGTTCGTACTTTAAGCTGCGCGAGTCGACGTTCCAGAAGCAGGTGGCTGTTTTGCGTTGTCCAAACCTTAGTCCGAAGGTAACCGACGCTGTGGTGGCGGCCAACCGTGGTCCTTCCATCTATGATCGCTTCTATTCGAACGCCGACGATGTCACCATGAACGTGGAGAGCATGATAGCGCGTATCACGGGTTGTAAGTCGCCGCAGCCGGATTCTGCGGACGAACGCAAGCCCGAGGTCAACGGTCTTTTCAAGGACGTTAAAAACAATCCGTACAAGAAGCTTTATTTCAACGGTTCCAGTAAACGGCGCAGTGCTAGTTTGTGTAGTAGTTTGTCGAGTAGTGAAGACTCCGCCGATGATAAGCGGTTGCCGAAACCGCGACACAACAAGGAGAACCGTCTGCACAGCAGTACCGATGACGAAAAACCGGTGATCAAGAAGGGTACGCCTGTGAAGAATAGCAAAGCTGAACGCCGCCGAAAACACTTCAGCATATCGCGCGCGCTTGATAGTAGCAGCGAGGAGGACGTTAAGCACGTGAAGAAGGAAGCGAACACGTCGAATTCACGACTGAAACAGATGGAGAGAGAGCTGGTGGGCTTCTCGGCGTCGGATAGCGATGAATTGATGCCTATCAAGACCTCCAGCCCACGATCCAGTCCGAACAAGCGTGCGATGTCCTCGATATACTCTGATAGCGATACCTCTGATTCATCGGCGCGCAACGACGCCAGCGACAGTCAGTCGCAGAGCAAACTGCGCACCAAGGCGGCGATGAAGGACTTCTCGCACAAGCAACTCAATAAGTCGCCCAATAAGAGCAGTCCCGAGAACAAGAAGAAAACAAAAGACGAAAGGGACAAGGATAAGGATAAAGAGAAGGAGAAGGAGGAAATCACGAGTAAGGACAAGGAGCGAAGCAAGAAGGATGCCAAGAAGAAGAACTACGTACCGTCTGATCTCATCGTGCCGCAGCGGCAAGCCGCTAAGAAAGCGACCGAAAACCTCAAGTCGACGACGGTCACGCGGGCCAAGGAAGTGCCAAGCGATGCGGACGTCAAGGCAGAACCGGAGAGAGAAAAGGAAAAGGAGAAAGAAAAAGAGAAGCCTATTCCACCAGTGTTAACAAAGCCGAAGAAACTGGGGCGGCCGCCGAAAGACCAGAAGGAGAAGGAACTCAAGGAGATGAGAGAGAAGGAAAAGGAGGAGAAGCGATTGAAGGAAATCAAGGAGAAGTCGTCGAAGGAGAGCAAAGAAAAGGAAGAGAAGAAGGAAGACATTTTCGACTTGGACAAAGAACTGGATAAGACTGATTTGGACATTCTCGCATACGTACCGCAACGCCAAGCGGCCAAGAAAGCAGCAGAGCACATCAAGGGACTAGGAAATAAACCTCTCACAGCGGCCGATTCTCTTGAAGAGAAGAAATCGCTTTCCAAAGATGATGAAAAACCGCATGAAAAGAGCCCGAAGAAAGACGACCGCAAGAAGGATGAGAAACCGCCGGCGAAACTTTCAGACAAGCGAAAATCTTCAACGAACACTAGCTCGAGTTCATCAAGCAGTTCTAGTAGTTCATCTTCATCGGCGAGTTCATCTTCCGATAGCGAGAGCGATAGTCCCCGCAAGAAGCCGGCTGCTGCGGAGAGTTTACCAAAGGCAGTCGAGCCGCCCACGGCGGCGGCGGCAGCTGGTGGAGGCCGGCGTAGCGGTGTCAAAGACTGGCCCTTTCTTGACAAGGCAGCCAAGTCCGCGGCATCCTCAAGCTCCTCCACCGATTCCAGCGACAGCGACGGCCCGCGAAACAATAAAGGGCGCGCAGCCTCCAAGTCTCCTGCTGCTCGACGGACATCCAATAAGTCTGGTCGGAAAGGCGCCGCCGACAAGAAGTCACCCGCGGCGGCACCTGAGAGAGAGAAATCTGCGCGACCACGCGGCCGACCGCCCGGCAGGGGACGCGCACGCGGTTCTCCGGGTGCAGCGACAACTCCCACGGCCGCCGTCGCCAAACCGAACTCAGGCGATCGGCTCGCAGCTCATGTCCGGCATGGAGATCTCGCTGAGCGTGAACGTGCCGAGCCCAGGGCCAAGGCCCGGAAGGGAAAATCAACTGACGTGGAAGAGCAGTCGGCTGCGATCGATGACCGGCAGCGCTCTCCTGCAAAGAACGATTCGAAACAAACGCCTGCCGATGTCAGCCCAGTCGGTAGGAAGGGCAAACTATTCTCTCCGGTCCGCAATGCCGAGTCGGAAAAGAAGATGAGATCGCCAGCGGCCGCCTCCAAGGAGCGCGAGCGTGAATGCGAAAAGAAAGAGGAAGAACCAGAACCGACCAATCTCGAGAAGGAGATCATGGAGCGTAAGGTCGCTAGCAATAAAACAAGTAAATCCAAGTTTGACCGCATGTTCTTCGACAACAAAGAAAAAGACAAGGCAATCAAGGAGAAAGTGAACAAATCGCCGGTGAAAGAGAACAAGGAACCGATTGGCACGCCACATGTCAAACAGGCGAGCCCCAACAAGAAATCACCATCTAAAGCGATCAAGAGCCTCGACGATATCTTCGCAAACAAGTTGTCCAACTCGTTGAACACCAAATCACCTTCTCATGAAAAAGTATTGCCACCTGTAAAGCACGAGGATGATATCTTCAAGATTGAGGACGATAAGAGTCGGCACAACTACCAAAACACACATTCCAACGATGATTTACTGGATGACATTGATGACATCTTTGACAATGACTTTGGCATTTCATCGAAAGACGAAGATATAATTAAATTGCCTTTAACTTTCAATATTGCTGGATCAATGGTCTTGCGAGAAGATTCCAAGGAAGACTCAGCGCGAGAAACATTGAATTTGGTGGAAAAACTGAGAGGTAACATGGGTTTGACTAAAAAGTCCACCAGCATAGACATCGATGATGCCATTAGTGTCGCATCGAGTAAACCAGAAGACCGCATGGATTCTGATCAAAGCGTGCCGCAGGTGCTGGATGAAAAACCCGATGAAAAGGAACTTCCACCTATGGCGCCGTCAATTGCACTGCAGCCACAAATCAATCTTCAGGTCGCCATTACCAAGTTCGAGGAGAAGACTTACAAGTTTGACAGGAGCGACGCACACACGGAGGATAAATCCGTGCCGGACATGCAGCAGCATACTGACGGTGCAGCGCAGGCGGACGAACGATGGGTACCACCTAGCGATTACACTCCGTCTACTTTTGAAAACAAACCCGCTTCTATGTTACTGCACGACGACCCGGCGGCGATGGCAAAGAGTCAGAGTCCAATGGGAGCTGATCGTCGTCATGTGGCACGTACGCCTTTCTTGGACGCTGCTTCTTCTCTGGATTGCATGCCTAGCCCGACGCCGTATAATGATCTGCATCCGCAAGGTAAATGGGCGGAGGCTAATCTTATGCCCAATCGACGCAGTTCTTCAAGTTCGGTAGCCAGTTCGGCGAGTAATATATCACGTCGTAACAATGACGATGATGAGCTGCTGAAACGACACGACTTGCCCGTTGCTCCTAACTTTGGTCATCCCGCAATGGACGTTATCAACAACCTGCCAAACCTGTTGCCGCAGCCCAATCTGCTTCAATTTCCACCGAATGCGTTGGATCCTGCCTTCCAGCAGTTTTCCAACGTTGCGAATCAGTTTGTGGGTAATCCGGTGAGTCTTTTTCCACCGGCTAACGCGAACGCGCAGTTGCCGTTCCCTTCGCCTGGAGCGGCCATGTTTCCGCCGCCATTTGGAGCTTCGTATCCTACACCTTTGTCTGTGATTCCACCGTTGAGTAAACCGAGCGAAGAGATGAATATCCCACAAACGGCAGCGTTTACCTCCTCGCAGCACAACATGGCTCTGACAGCTGCGATGGTCAACATGACCAATGCGTTTGCTCCTGCGTCTAAAGCCGATGACGAGGACGATACCGCATGCGGGATGGATATTGTCCCAGGAGTGGGCACAATGTCTGATATTGAAGCCCTGCCCGGGAAGAACGAACTCAAGGATGAAGCTCCAATGGTTCAAGCGCAAACGCCCGTACCGGTGCCGGATGCTTCGCCAGCGCTGAGCAATTCCACGCCCAATCACGTGCAACCGTCGCCGAATCCGTCCGTCAAGTCGAACAGTTCCTCAGGGAAGAAGTCCCCAAGCAAACCGACGCGAACCTCGGCACGTTTTCTCTCACAGCACCTGCAAGAGAAGAAATCACCCAGCAAGTCGCCTGGAAAGTCTCCGCGACAGGATCTCAAAGCGTCTTCCACCGGCAAAAAGGAGAAGAAAGTCGGAAAGGGCAGCAGTGGGCGAGGCGCCCAATCACAGAATCGAGGACGAGGGCGTGGACGGGGACGAGGACGTCCGCCAAACGCATCGGTACATCATCACAACGAGTTCGCTTTCGATGTTAACACCATTCACAACAAATTGGTTGGCACCGTGTATGATCTTGATTTCGATGACGATATGAACGAGTGCGGCGACTTGCGAGCAATGCGCGAGCGACGCAAGTCTTCGGATCCACATGATGCAAGGAAAGCAGATTCGCCGAAATTCACGAGTCCGTCACACAAAAATCGGTATCATTTGAGTGAGCTGCGACCACCGACGCCCATTAGTGACACGCAGAGCTCGCTTTCGAAACCAACATCACCCGAACCGCAGATAGAGTGCGAGAAAACGTTCCCAACGGTAGTGCCGCCAGTAATGCCAGGGCCGGTGGACATGCGCACTTACAGCAGTACGCTAGAGAGTTCCACGTATCAGGAGAGCAGTCTTATGAAGTTTAACAGCACAGTTCCGCCATCGATAGATCTCGCTGCTCAGGAACACGAACAAGAGTTGGAAGAGTTTGACAAAGAATTGCAAAATTCTTTAGCGAAACAACCTGAAGAACCAACGATGCCTGAAATTAATAAGATCAAGGTATCTTTGTCGGACTCTCGAAATCAACTCAAAGTCAAGATCAAGGGCCCGATTGCGAATTACACATCGTCTTATAGCAGCACAGTCACACCTCTTCCGCCTGTAAGCGATTCAATCACAAATGCGCACGCACTCTACACCAATTCTATCTCAAACGCGATCAACAATACGCCGGTTAACACCAACTCAGGCGTTACCAACTTGCATCGAATGCGCAAGAAGGAACTTCTTCGTCAGTATTGTTCTCAGGGTATGAACACCTCGGATCCTCTTAATATCACGCCTGGTGTGTCCACGCCAGTGACGCCTTCTTTAAACCGCACCATCATCACAATTCCAAAGGCGGTTGCGTCGATGACGTCCATCCCAACCAAGGACGATTATCGCGACTACCGTACGGGTAACGACGAGATCTTTGAGACGAAGATTCGCAAGGATAAACCGAAATCTGGTCTTAGAGAGTTGCGACAATTGGATGTGCCTTTCGGCAGTATTATGACCAACATGGAGGATGAGAACTCAACGGAGAGGCGACGATCGATTGGTTCGAATAACGGTACCAATCCGAGCGAAAAGCGACGTGGTCGACCACCGAGAAGTGCTTCTTCAGGACTACCACCTGGTCAGCAGACAGCTCCGAAGTTGAAGATTAAGATTGGTGCTAACAATATCGTATCCAGTGCTAATGTGGAACCGTTGCCGGCGTTGAACGATTCGAAGATCGATGATAGAAGGGATAGGATTCGCCCGCCGAAGAAACGTCTCTCTGCTTCGGTGGCAAAGCCTTCAGTTGAGGATCTTAAGCGCGAGAGCATGAAATTCCGTAAACAGGTGATGGCCGACTTCAGCGAAAAGAGTGAAAAGAGCGAACGCAAAGAAAAGAAGAAGAAGGATAAGGATAAAGACAAGAGCAGTCGCAAGAGTAAAAAGAAAAAGAAGCAAGACCTGCAGATCGTGGCCCCCGCAGCGACAGACTCCAACAAGTTGATCATCCGCCTGCGGAAGAACGACGATGCGACGACGGCGCCGCACCCGCCACCAACATCAACACCCGCGGAAGTGAATAAAATCGAGTGCGCGAACGTCGCCGATAACGAGCGTGCCGGTGAACGGACAGAAGGTAAAAGTGTCGACGGGGAAGTGAGTGCGAACAAGGCGGACGCGCCGCACGATGCCGCCATTGTGAAATCCGTCGTAAACGACGAACGGACGAGCGGTGGTAACGCGAGCGCGAGTGACCAGGACCGAGAGAAGATCGTGACGCCCATCAAGCTGAAGCTAGCACGATGCAAGGAGGGATTCGTGATGAAGGCGCCGACTCAGGCGGTAGCGGACGGCGGCCATCCGCCGAAGGCTGCGGCGCCCGCATCACCGGCGGCGGCCACCCTGAATCTCCACGAACCTACACCACCGCCGCCGGTGCACGCGCCGACCCCGCTGCCGCTCAACAAGGACTGCGAGGTTAGATGATAGAGCGCAGCGGCGAGACTAAATTATTTATATCGTAGCATTCTAATGATAATATGAAATTAATTATGAAGAGGTGCGGACGTAGACGGAGGCGTATAAGCAATTTGTACATAGCAGTCAGATTTAAATTAATTTTAACTTAAATGACGAGATCACAAACGAAGCGCGTGGCTTCAGAGCTGAGCGCCCGTTGAAATTCTATTATAAATACGAAAATGGCGCGCGCCTGGCAGCGCCACCTGATGATGGTATTGTAACATAAGCCAGCTTGCCGCCCACAGCGGCGGTGAGCGTGTAAATATTTATGCTGTATGTCGTTTTTAGTAGTTAGGACAAGAGCCCATCTCACGCCAGACTATTGTGTATGTCTTTGATTATTTCGATGTACAAAATGTCAATTACATTCACGCAACAAGCAAAAAGCAAGATGGCGGCGCGCGAGACATGCGAGGCAGGCGGGGCTCGCGCGCAGCATCGGAAGGACACAATGTATTCATATTTTTGTACATACTTGTAAGTTATTATGGTAATAACTGTGAATATTATTGATAATTAATTATACATAGCGCTAATTTATATTATTAATTAAATGATATGCATATATTGACGCCGGAGCGGAGGATGAGGAGGAGGAGGAGGAGGAGGGGAGGAAATGTTTCATTTGATGAAATGAATGATTAACTCGTGTTGACAATTTTTGATATAGCTAGCAATCGTTATTCTACTACCCAAACCTTAAATGATAAATTAGAGAAATTCGATTACTGCGATTCGTACAATGTATAAAACCAACTCAAAAGCAAAGCGAACACAAAAACAGCTGAACGTTTTTTTTGTAAACATGTGAATGCGTAGCGAGATGATAATGAGAAATTTTGAAACTGTACAGGAACAAATGGCTTGCGTGAGTGCAATTTTTATTTATTACGAATTGTTGTTGTCAAGGCCATTAATTTATCATTATGAGTGTAATTGTTTGAGATGGAAATTATTTTTTTGTACATTCTCGTTTTATATTTTATTAATTTTGTGGTCGTTTCATTCAGTACTCGTGTACAAAATCGAGCAAATCTCTTTCAATCTATTATTTTTTTTTTTGTACTAAGCACGTGTTATTGAAATGATGATTTTTACTTAACGATGAAAGAACATTGAAAACAAAAGCTGTCGAAGCGACAAAAGATTTTCCACAGCAATCAGCAAGCAAACACAAAATACGATTATAAAATACAATTATTTACGATTATTATTATATTATAAGATATTTTATTTTTTATACCTGATGTTTTTTTTTTTATTTAAGTGAGAAGCGAAAGAGATTTTATTAAAGAGCATCCTTTTATTTATAGTCACTGACACACAACTACACAAACAACACAACCATTTTTAACTGCATTCGTTTGTTAAGCAAGTGGTCAACAAAATGCACAAGCCATTTGTTTTTCTCTCCATGTTTTGAAACTCTTACAGCAAACAGCGGAATATATGATATTAAATTAAACATTGATGCGAATTATGTAATGATGTGTGATCTTGATTGATCGAGAAGCGTTTAGCGAAAAATAATTGCAATGATCTGGAGTTTCCGACTGGTTTCTGTACGCGTGCAGACAACGCGACAAATTCAACGAATTCCAACGCTTGCAAAGCCACATTTCATAAATTAAGGTAAATTTTATATTTCAGGACATCACCATTCAATCATTATTGTGAATTTACTTACTAAAGATGTTAAATCAACCGTAGAAATTTGCACAAACAAAAAATTCGGTTTTAAAAAAGCACGTTGTTCTCTTGTAAATTATTTCGTGATGAATTTGAGTGCTTTGTCTTCATGTGGGGAACCAAGTCGAAACTATAAATTAATTACTAAGAGAAAACAAAAAATATTATTAATCGTATTGTACCTATCTTGTAAATAAACTAATGATTATTACGTAAATATTTTGTACATCTTTAGATTCATTTTAAAATTCAATGGCCACGTGCGTGTCCAGTGGTTTCATTCCTGCTATTTTTTTTGTTTGTAACATGTGTTGCCTATATTAATTTTTTTAATGCATTTTTTATCAGAGGTTTACATACAAACTTAATATAATATTTTGTATCACGAAAGAAAAAAATATTTGATTCGGTTTCGATAAAACACATTTTAGATGAAGAATTATTTTAAAATTTAATTTTTGAGATGATTTTTGTTAAAATACATGCAGATAAAGCGGTTAACTATAAAAAGTCCTTGTTTGTTTCATTGTTTAACAAGTTGCCTATATCCACAGGATAATTTGCAAAATACTATCTGCCATTTTGACTATTTGGCTAATTTGACTGCAAATTTTGAGTCAATCCACCACGAATTAACCAAAATTAAACATTAAATAACCACACATTGTAAATTGAACAAAAAACCCCAGTGCGTTAATGCCTCCGACGCAAATCTTCGCTTAATGCGCCGTAATCCGTGCACTGTTTCGGTCGATCGCGTCCAATCGGAAAATCGCCTTCTTCCGAATCCGTTTTCTTCGATTTTCCTTGGGCCGCGCGCTGTGGCGGCGGACTCGCGCGCCAAACATCAATACGCCGATCGTCGTGTGCGTTCGCCGTGGCGTCGGCGGTGTTGGCGGCGGCGGCGGCGCGCTCACTCTGTGGGTGTTACAATCAATAGGGGCAGCCCGTCGGCGGCGCGCGTGTCGGTGTCGGGCAGTCGCGCGGTGGCAAACGGTGCGCGAGTGTGCGGCCCTCAAAAGCCAGAGTGTGAATGAGAGCGCTCGCGTTGTGATATTTAACGCAAGAGCGATATATCATCATGCAGCCGCCGCCGAGAAAGGTGCGAAACTCAACAATTCACTTCCAAAACCCACTGAAAATCACTTAAAATCACAATCAAATCGGAATTATTTCAATTTGCGCGTTCAACTGGTGGCAAAATTGTTGAAAATCCATGTTGGCTATCAATGTGGGAATCTGGGAATGTGGGCAAATGTGTCATGAGTGCCAGCGGGATGGTGATGCGAGCGTGTTTTTGTGATTTCAGGGCAACTACGCGAAGTTCCTCAAGAACCTGCACTCCGAGCAGGTGAACAAACTGCTGGCGAAGAATCAGCACGAGTGTGATCTACTCGAGGATATTCGCACGTTTATTATCAAAAGATGCGCCATCGAACGATCCTATTCAGATGTAAGGCACCATTTTATAACGATTTAAACACTCACGCATTACTTTTTTTTCGATTTCTAACTCAACGCGAGAATAATTATAAGCGATTTTTCACTCGTGTTAAATATCGATTTTCGTGTTTGTATTTTTTAGGCGCTGCTTAAAATATCGTCAGCTTATCTCAATAAGAAAATACCCAATATACCCGACATCAAGCTGGATGGCGGTGATGAAAAATGGTAATATGTTTAAAATATATTTAAATCATGCTATAACTTACGTTTCTTCAGGAATATGTGGAATGTTTGGCGCACAGTACTCGAAGAAAACGAAAAATTAGCAAGGGCACGTCTTGCAGCTGTCGAAGTCTTTCAGCAGCAGATCGCAGAAGAAGCGAAAGTTCTGCGATCACATAAAGTAGCTGCATCGAAAAAAGTAAGCAAAAAAAAAACCCAGCAAACTTTATTTCACTCATCATCGATATTACAAAGCGACGCCATTTATATCTACCGCCCTGGGGAATTCTGGCCACACACCACTGATCCAATTACCTACACGCCGTTTTTAATTTTAATGTATTCCATTGATACTTCGTGCGTGAAGTGAATCAAATCAAACCGAGCGCTAATAATAACTCGTTCGTATTTTGATTTGCTGTAAATAAAACAATGTTTGTTTACTGACGCATGCATGGTTGCCTATACTATACAAAATAAAATACTTTCAGTGTGTGGATCAATTGGCGCTCGTTCAAAAGGAACTACAGACCTGTGTGCAGGACGTGGACAAAACGAAAAAGCTCTACTTCGATGAAGAACACTGCGCACATGATGTCAGAGATAAAGCACGCGATATTGAAGAAAAGTACGTATATCAATTACAATATATAGTGGACCATTGTGGTTATGATGAATAAATTTGCAGGTTAAAAAAGAAAAAAGGTTCCTTCTTTCAGTCCATCACATCGCTACAAAAGAACAGCGCTAAGTTTTCATCGAAACGTGAACAACTCGAAGAAAAGTCCGCAGGCGCACGAAATGACTACTTATTGTGCTTAGCAGCTGCGAACGCGCATCAAAATCGCTACTTCCTGGTGGATTTGCAGCTGTGTATGTCCACAATGGAGAGTAATGTCTTTGACAAAGTAGCCGAATTTCTAATGCTTATGGGTCGCACCGAGCTGCTCACTTGTTCGGCAATGCAAAACTCTTTCTCGACGATTCGTGACCAGGCCAAGCAGTTAACCCGCGAGTATAATCTGCAATGCGTTTACCTGTACTACCCCGTGCTCAAACAGCACATTCAGTATGAGTACGAGCCATGCGACAACGACCCCATAGAGGTGATCAGCGCAGATCATGAAAACGCCGCTGCTACGCTCAGCAAGGAGGCACGCAGATGGGCGACAAAGATCGCGCGAGAAAACGCCAATATTCGTGACGGCGTTAGAAAACTGCAGATTTATCATGCGTTGAGGGAATCCGGGCAGAGGGTACGAAGTGCATTCATTTAAATTTAATGAGCTGTAAAATTGTTTGACATGAATCGAGTGTGAATGCTTTCAATTGAATTAAAATCAAACACTTGGTTGGTTTTAGGTGGATCCGAACGATCAAAACGGGCCAGATTTAGATACAAAGATGGAGGATCTCAAGCAGTCCATACGTCGCTCGGAAACGTCCAAAATGAAAGCGGAAGCGCGATTGGAATACCTGCGAGCTGGCGGGGTGAATGTTGACGAATGGCTTCAAGAGGCAGAAACACTAAATGTACAGGATATACAAAGATCAGCTAGTTCTCTATCAGTAAGTATCTTTTAAAAAAATGTTTTTTGTGTTTTTAATGTTTTTTTATGCGTTGAAGGATCATCCAAGTTCAGACTCATATTACGATAGTGATTTTGCTGATGGAGAACCTAGCGCAACGCCACAACCGCCTGTGGACGTTAAAATTGAAACAGATTACGATGAACGGCCTGTTGTTGACAGCGACGAAGAAGACTCCCAACAGGAGGTCGACGGTGAGTGGGGTAGGGCAACGACTTCATACTACGCAACGAGTGTTTAGCATGATGTCTGTTGCGCACATTTTCAATATTTGCTTAAAACATTTACGATACATTAACAATTAAACACGATTTTAACACTTTTAACAAATTTTCACTTTAAATTACTCTTTTATAACAATTAACACGAACTTATGGGTGTTTTTTCTGGATGAAACTCAGCTTATCTACGCAAATATGCTTTGATGGTCAATTTGATATCCATTTTATCAAATTTAAGCTTGGCTCGCTCGCATTTCAAGCTGATAATCGCTGAGCAATGTTTTCACTTCATATAAACAATTACAATTACTTCTTTTGCATACTACCTTTATTTTTACTAATATATTGTTTAGCAATGCTCGAGCAAGAACGACAGAGGATAGAACAAATGACAGCCGGTTGGGATGATCCCACCCAAGTTGATTGGGGTGCGGTGGCTGGTGAAGAAACCGAAGCAGTTGCGGATGCCGCTCCAGCTGAAGAACCCGCCCCGCCAACTGCAGTGTTAAAATGTACCGCTATATATTCCTATACGGTAAAGAATATTAATCAAAATAATATTAATTTAGATTTAATTCATAAAAAAATATTTGCAGGCACAAAATCCAGATGAATTAACAATTGTGGAAAATGAACAACTTGAGGTAGTTGGTGAAGGCGACGGTGACGGATGGTTACGCGCAAGAAATTATCGCGGAGAAGAAGGATACGTCCCACATAACTACCTCGATGTGGAACGAGAGCAATCAGCGACAACGCCTGGCCTTCAAAACCAAATCTCCTTCTCTTCTGTAGACTACACTATTGACCAGGAGGATGATGTGACGGCAAACACAGACACCGCCAATCAATCGCCCGATCAAGTTTCGGTTATTGCCGCCCCCACAGCCGCCATTCAACCGGACGCATTCGAACCAAAAACTGAATATTGCGTCGCACTTTATGACTACGACGGTGATCCACCTGAAGAGTTAACCTTCGATGAAGGCAATGTTATTAGGTTGATCAGTAGATGCGCGCACAGTATCGATGACGGGTGGTGGAAAGGTGAATTGGAGGGGCGTATTGGTAACTTCCCTTCACTGGTGGTTGAGCTATGTGACGAATATGGTGAACCATTATCGAATCCAGAGGATCAAAGCCCACCACCATCGGCACCACCGGTGTTTACTCCACCGGACGTACCGGAGGATTTTATTAATGACATGGACATTACGCCAACTGAGGATGACATGCCGCTGCCGGGGTTTGAGCCGCCTAGCATAGCTCCACCTCCGGCACCACCTGGCGCGGAAGCGGAATCTGACCCGGAACCGCCCACACCTCCAGCTAATTCCGCCAGGTTCAAAATGGAGATGACCAGAGGGCAGAAAGAGCAATACGGCACGCAATTTGAAGGCAGTGACATTCCAAGTAGGATAATATCATAAGTTAATTTAACTTAAAATAAAAAATCATTTTTTGTAGCAATTGATATCACAACAGTAGCGACAGTAGATTCCGACGGTAATGAAAAAGAAGACGAAGAAGACGATGATGGATTGGGCGTGGTGCAGATAGAAATAACAGCTGCCACGCCCATGATGGAAGAACCGGAGCAACCATTCCCCCCACCAGAGGAGTCCAGCAATCATGAACAGGATGATCACGAACCAGAAGAATTACCACCAGTCCCCGAAGAAGAAGAGGAAGAAACACCTCGTATGTGCCGCAAACCACCTCAGGCACCAGTTGCTTCAGACGATGGTGACCTACCCCATGTGGCCGATACTCCACCCTGCCCGATTAGTAGCAGTTCCGAGGGCGATACCACGGGCCCATCAACAGCGGAAAATTCAGTCAGCCACGCTCCACCTCAGCAAGGGTCAGAGGATGCACCCAAACAAGTGGTCGGCGGCAGGGCAAGCATTCCCGACGAACTGGAGCCGCACCAATTGGCGCGGCTGCAAGAACTCAAGGAGTCCAACGCATAGTACGCCTAGTGCAAGTAAGATTATTTAAAATTTAATAAGCGAGCGCGGACGCCGGAATAATGAAGAAATAAATAAACATGATATACATGAAGGTAAGGCTCCTATAGGTTTAATTGTGCGTACGCTTTATATAACAATTTAAGCTGCTTTTGATCATTTGAGCATCTCTTCGACGACAAACTCAATAACAAACAGGCGCAAACAATGAATAAATGACGGGTCAATTATAGTTTCCATTACAGACGTCATGCATCCCTTATATTACGAAAATAGAAAGTATGTTATTACAAATTAATTGAATAATCTATGTTTCTCCTATGGCGTCAAGGAGATGTTCGGCAAAAGCATCAATTTGTAAATTATGAACAGAGTGTTAAATTCGCGTTTGAAGAAAAATGAAAAAAAAGTAAGAAAAATGAAATTCGACGACATAGCGGATAGATTAATTATAAACACAATAAAAATATTAGCGGGTATTCAATTGAAATTAACTACAAATTACATCCGAGAAGGTTTACACTAAAAGTATTGCGTTACAATCGTTTAAAACAATAGGAAACGTTAAACTTGTGTATTTGTATGCAACGAGAACTTTTTTATTTGACAGCTATGTTGATGTCAATGACGAATATTTTTCATAACCTAGTAAATCTGCTAGACATTTGCAAATGCAATGAAAAACTGCAATCTTATGACTTGTGACATAATTTACGCTTGTGTACAGTTCAAGCAGCGCGATAGTAGAAACGTTCGATGGATTTCGTTTGTAAACTAAGAGAAAATGGCGGCCGCGGTACTCAAACAAGCATTAGAAACTAACAATAGCAATAATTTCATTTCGTTTGAATGTTAACCAAGCGAAAATTGCGGAAAAAGTGCGCAAAATGTCAAAAAAATCGTCATGCGAATGTCAAACAAAAACAAATATCATTTATCATCATGTAGATTGTGTACATACTTAACGTTAAACACTAAAGAAGTGAACAAACAAAGCAAAACACTCACAAACACTCACTTACACAGGCGTCATTTTTTGAGAAGAAAAAAAAAACGTTTTAAATGATAAATTGAAATATTGATTGTGTAATTATCATTATTGTTAAGTATTATTACTATTACAAATTGTAACATTAAGTAGGCGAATGTGGTGTAGCGACTGTTTTGTTTTAAGTTTGTAAACCAGTAGAGGCTGATCACAGTGTGTGAAAATGCGTCGACGTCGATTTGTTTTATACGTTGCATCGACGGACGCAGGCGCAGAAGAAACTCGTTGTCTGTAATTATTTATTACCATTAATTAGTTGTTAAGAGAAGGTAAAAGTAAACAAATTAAATAATTAAGTACGAACCTGGGCGCCTATTATAAATGAGAATAACGTATAGATAACACTCATTCGTATGTACTTACTTACTTACGTTATAAACTTATGACAAGGACGAAGAGGAAATTGAGGAAGAATATTATTGTTAATCGTCACATCTATACTTGACTACATCTTGATATTTTCTCATTATCTTCTTCGTTGTCCGACTCGTTTGCTGAAAAGCCAAACAAAACAATTAATTAATTACAATTTTGAGACACTCTGCAATATTTGCAGGTTGAAAAAAAAAACAAATAAAATTGCAAGCTCGAATCGATGATATGAACAACACAAAACTAAAAAAAAACTAAAACAAATGAAGAACGGTAAATAAATGTTACTTGAGTGTAGACAAAGTGTTGACGAATGATTTGTTTTTTGAATGGTAGTGTTTAACAAAGCGAACGAAAGATTAATTACGTTTATTTTGCTTTACGAATCTCCTAACCTCTAAAGAAATGTCGAAGGTGTGGAAATCAATCACTTCACAAGTGCTTTTTATCGTAGATTAACGTTTAAATGTGTTTACTTACTGCTTTCCAACGTTGATTAAACTTTGGTTCGATTTTTAGTGTATAGCCTATAGCGGTAACTGTGGAACCCGACGTGACATAAAACTAACCTCAACTCCGTGCTATGCGCGCGCTAATCCTGCTGGCTTAAATCGCGATCATAACCTCTCACTCAGCACACGACCCAAAACAATATTCGATGGATACACGTGACGTATGTGATTAGATGCCGTTTGTGAGCGCGATAGAAAAGTATATAACACACGTTTGAATGTAATATTTAAATTCCCCGTCTTCTTTCAGCGGTGCCTTCTTATATTGTAAAGAAACAAATCATTTAACAAAAACGAAACGACTACTCTCAGAAAACACGAGATCATCAAACTAACACAATTTAAATGAAGCAAAACAAAAAAAAAATAAGGTCGCAGTCACACAAATGAAAAAACATAGTATAATGCTCTTGTTCAAGTGAATTTTTCCTTCTTACCTAAGCGTAATGTAAACCTAAACGTACCTATACGATTCGTATTCGACACAATTTGATTTTTGTCTGATATTATTGAAGAAAAACCAAAGAAAAACATGAAAAACAAATCTAACAAAAATGTACTTATTACCCAAGCGAATAACTATAAATAAAATTATGTAGAACAGTGAAAAATAATCGATACTTAAATTGTCTCAAAATTTTATTCCCGATTCAGTTCTTATACCGCAAGTCAAGTAAAAGAAAGACGGGAATAATAATACCACAAATGGCCTTAATTTTTGGGCCAATTCTCACGGTCAAATAGACTAAATTATCGATTAATGTATGCAAATAACTCCGATGTGAACTCACCTATGCCACCCCCATGTGAAAGACCAGCGACTCGTGATAAAACCATCGGTGAATAATCCATCACTATGGAAATCCTGCGCGTCCATCCGTAAACCAACTCTATCCGAATCTGTATCCTTTGAACACTCAGTCTTCCTACACCTGCGATAAAAGTGACTACGAAGGCAGGCAGAATGTCGCAGCAAAATAGCCCGCGGGATTCCATCTCGGACTCCTCGGGGAGCTCCCCGAATGCAGTTTATATGCTGCGCAGCGATAAGGAGACGTCCGACCTTATTCTCTTTGGACAATTGGTAGCAAAACATCAACGTTCCGCGACTGTACGAAGAGCTAGTAGTGCCTCGCTGCGCAACAAGCAGGATTCATTCGCTAAAAGTCAGGATGATCTTACTGTTCCGGTGAACCCACCGCCCGAACGCGGATATCGAAGATCTTTGGATAGTACTTACCGACAAAGCTTGGAATCCATCTCGGAGTATAAACCGAAGAATTTCGTGTCTTCGACATCCCTGGGGCCAACACCGTATCGAGATAACTTGGAGTCAACTTGTTCCGATTGTACGGATTATGCAACACGCAGTGCAACGGTTGAGCGTGATGGAATGCATGATAATCGTACGTTTCAATCGCCGAGTTCGGCGAGTTATCTCAGTTGGATTGAAAGTGTGAATGCGGCCACCATCAGCGCCACCTCTGCCACCCCAACAAAGCTACCCAACTCGGCCAATTCCACTCTGGATGAGAAAAACATGGATGTCGACAGCAAAGTGGGCGAGTGGAATAATTTCTGGTTGAATTACAATAATCCGCACACGAGGTACATGACCAGCCCGCATGTCGGCAACTCAACGACGTGCGATGATCGCACCGGGGATGATGTTTCTGATTGTAAGAGTACTTGCAGCACGCAGAGGGAGTTCAACGAGAAGCTGGCGGGCGAGCAGGTGGTTCTTACCTTTGACGAGGTGCAGGAGGCGTTGAATTGTGCTCAGCGCGTGGTGGACATTCTGCAGAAGGCGATCAAGCGCAGCGACAACGACGTGGAACTATTCATCGAACGTGGCCGCCATGATTCTTATTATTCGACGCATACGGTGAGCATATTGGGTTGCCTATCTTAATATATTTTATTAATATAATTATTGTATGGTTGTAGATATCAGTCAACGAAGACAGTTACCGCGATCGTTTCTTCTCGTTTGATGCACAAACGACACCGCGGCCATCTTTAAAACCGCAACCCACCACACAACAACCGCAACCAACGTCGAATAGTTGTATAAACGCGATATTAAACACCGGCGTGGCGGACATCTTGAAGCGTGTGATCAACAAGCGTCGTGAAGTGCTCACATCCGACGAAGGACAGAGCACGCCCCGGAGCAGCTTTTCCGAGTGGTCGTCGGGTGCTAAATAATATTTAATGAGTCACATCATCAATTTTATCATCAAGATACAAGAAAGCATTATTTAGTACATATTTACACTCATTCATATAGTCAGTGCTCAAATTAATGCTAATACGATGTAAAGCATGCTAATTTAATGATTATTCAACAATTAAGACAATCACAGAAGTAAATATTACTGTTTTAAATGATGGCGGCGTATGGCAACCATTTTTCTGCAATTTTTGATTATGAAACTTTGTAAAATATTGTACCCTATGGTTCAAACACACAAACTAATTGTTTATGAATGTTGTATTTGCGAATAATACGAATTGTTTAAATTATTTTCGTTATTTCCGCGCAGACAATCACGGACGACTTGTTGTTTTCATTGTATTAACATTTAATTAACTTTCAACTAGTCTTAAGTCACTTTTGATGTTTTATGCTGTACGTTTATGTTACCTGGCTTAAGTTCGAATTTGGCGCTCTGTGCCGCTGCATTTGCTTATGTGTTAAATGTGTTTACGTTTACGTTTGCACCTTTCTCTTTCAGAAAAATTCTGCTTTCAGTGCAAGAGTGTTGTGGCAGTGGCAAGAGGCCAGCACCAGTACTTTCAGTGCACGTCAACACCACACGGAATTCCAGCACATCGAATTCGCAGAAGAAGAGCTGCTTAATTTAAGTCTGTGGAAGACCCTTCGCGAGTTAAGTCGAAGTGCGCACAATAGTAGTACATCCGGATGTCCGAAAGAGATTAGCAACGAATTTTGGAGCTGCAGATGGAACGTATGTTGCGCTAGCGGCTGGAACCGACGAAAATACAGCGAAGAAGACGAAGGTGAGGCCCAAATTCAATAAAATCGATGTTAAATATTATAGGTTATTTCCTATTTAAGTCTACTTTAGTACAATTTGAGGTTGTAGTTTAGAAATCATGGCTACCACAGAACAATTCTCCCTTCGATGGAACAACTTTCACTCAAACATTGCATCAGGTTTCCATGACTTACTCGAAGCAGCTGACTTGGTGGATGTGACTTTGGCTGTTGAGGGTCAATTCCTGCATGCACACAAACTGGTGCTGTCTATATGCAGTCCATATTTCAAGGAGATGTTCAAGCAGAACCCATGCAAGCATCCAATCATTATATTGAAGGATGTAACACATAAAAATCTCAAAGATATTCTTGAGTTCATGTATTTGGGGGAAGTGAATGTCTTGAGGGAGAATCTGCCAGTTTTCCTAAGGACTGCAGAGCTTCTGCAAGTAAAAGGACTCAGTTGTGATGATACTGTGAGTAATTATTTAAAAATCTGCTTTATGAGACTGAAAGTTATTGTATTTTACAGCAAAGTAATAGTTCAAAGTCATCTGGTAGCAATAGCAATAGCAACATTAAGATGGAGGATGATCAAAGTGATTTGCACGAAGCATACGACGATTACGAAGAGAATATTGTGCAAATGCCGGTAACCAACAGCAGTCCGAACAAACGCTCAAAGCATGTGCAGAACTCGAACGCGAAGAAGGTGCGCAACGCCGTGGAGGAGCTAAGTAATCTAAACCAAAAACAGGCGGCCAAAGATGACACAGACGAACCGCGCTATTCCGAGTCGCCTGTAGCCAGGAGCAACGACTACGAAGGCGACGATTTGTCCATGGAGTTTAAGCAGAATAATGACTCAGGTGTTGGATTCATGAACAACTCAAACAATAGTGAGATTGCTGGACAAGAACAAGGTAAGATTTTCGTTCCATTTGCGAATAAACTTTGAAAAATCTTAAACGCATGATTGATAGTTGGCTTGCATTTTATTTCATGGCTTGACATAACAAACAGGACTGGCAAGGTACTAAACATTAATATACAGCAATATTAACCAAAATCAGCTCTGCTTGATAATAATAATAAAAATGCAACAAATGAACATGCGAATGGCGTTTTGGCACGACTTGTGAGTTGTATTCGATGTATCGAACAAATGGAATTGTTTGAAAATAGGTTATATAGGTGGTGTGTTAGGGCCGAGCCAAAAATTCAAGTGCAAGCAATGCGGGCGGGCATTCACACGGCGCGATCACCTCAAGACGCACGAGAAGAACATCCATGGCGACGCCGCGGGCCCGTTTGCGTGCAAAATGTGCGCGCAGTATTACAAGAACGCCGAAAGTCTGCGCAAGCACGTCGCCAAGTTTCATCTGCACCACCTGGCGAACAAGACTGTTCTCCTCGACCAGCGAGTTTAACTGCAACAAGTGCAATTTGAATGATATTTAATAATACACAATACTCTAAATCAAGCAAAATGACTGAGAAACTTTAGACAAAAACGACTGAATATTGTTAATTATTGTAAGATTAATCTCTCTAGTCGAGTGCCAATCATTTAAGAAGCAAATCTACACGATTTTCTTGGGGAAACTAGTTGGTTACTTCTTTCTTTACTGTGGTGATAGCTTTCTGGGTTTACAGGGTGCTAATTTGTGTACTAAAGTATTGAAGTTGCATATATTCTTATCAGTAAAGATTTCATTCATTTTTTTTTATTATTGAATATGCAAAATCATTGCTTTGGTGCACATTAAAAACATTACTTTGTACGTCTGGTGGTTCGGTTGCTTCTCAAAGGTAAAAACTATGTGATTCGTCGCTTGCTCGTCGGCCATTTTGTTTAACCGCTCAACTTTCAGACATAATTACCTTCACCGTAGACGAAAAAGGCCACGTCTACTGCCCGTATTGCTACAAGAAGTTCGTGAATCGCTACAATCTGAAGGTGCACATTCGCGATAAGCACGATTCGAGCGCATCTAATTTAGACTGCGTCATCTGCAAGAAAACGATGCGCAACAAGAGTTGCCTACGGGTACACATGTACCACCATCGCAAGCAACAGGAGCAGCTCAACACGAATAATAAAAATAGTCAGTTAAATGACAGGTAAAAACAAAAACAAAGAATGAACAAAATCGATTTTCGATGGATTCACATCCGCGAATACACGTCCTGAACAGGTAAAGCCGTCCCAACTTTAGCCAACAAATATCTCTTTATAGTCTCTTATTTTTCTGTCATGACATTTTTGTGTTGTATTTATTTATGTTATACACTGTTTTCTAATGTTATTTGTATTGTACTTAACTTAGCGCAAAGATTTGCTGCAAATGGATAGTTCTAAGTCATTATTTAATCAGACTATCCCTAAAGGTTAGCTAGATGTTAGTTTAATTGGTATTAATGTCAAACATTTCGTTCTCTCTCTGAAGCAATATTTAAAAAAAAAAATGGTATTAGGTTAATATTACAACGAATTTTTAAGAATTTATGAACAAATATTAAGCGATTAACGTCTACGGGGATTCAAGTATCAAATATCAAATATAGTTTTAGGCTGTGGTAACAAAGCAACGAATAAAAGTGATTTTAAATGTGTAATCGTCGTGTGGCAGTATTAACAAGATGTATTTTTGTATTTATATGCGTTATGACGAGATGGATTCTTGGTAATGGTTTATTTTCTTTCTTATTTTATTATTTTTACCATCAAAGCTAAATTATATAATATATTTTCATGTTGTTTAATTTATTCGCAAGTTATCGAATGTATTTATGGTTACTTAATGAATAATTTTCAAGATGTGTACTTGTAACTTATTATTTCTGGGTGTAATTGTTATTTTTATTATTAATTAAAATATTTTCATGATATTAGTTTATGTGTTGCATGATAAACGCAAATTGAGTTCGAAAAACAAACACTGGTGTTGTTCCCCTTATCCGTATATTTATACAAACATTAACATGATGTTAATAAGAAAATTACAAGATGATTTTTGTGATCAGCCCGGCGGCGATGGTCACGCCACCAACGCGCAACATAACCCTGCCCAACTCCTTGCACTCGCTGTACAACTCGATCGCGAGTGGTCGCTGCACTTGAATTTCAATCATGGCGCTTGTATTGTTACCCAAAAACCGTGGATGTTTCTTTAGAACTTCGCCGGTTGCCTTGTTCAGCTGCGATATGAGTTTCGAGATTGTAGCCGGCTCAACTAAGGATTGATGATGCAGCACCACCTGGTGTTTACATTTACAATTATATTTTGACATAGAAAAACTCATCAGATTTACTTACCGGAAAACCTTTTGTTATTGGAATAGTCACGTTAAAGACAACAATGCGACACTGGAACTTGGACGAGACCGGAACCGGATAATGTGGATCACACAGAATATTACCAATGGTAACATGCTGCATCTCTACCCCGGCTAAAGTAATTGACGGTTGATCGCCAGCGAATACAACTTGTTGAGGCATTTCATCGGTAGTGATCATTTTCACAATGGCCACTTCGCGAATAGGACACACCATTACCTTGTCACCGACGTTCAAGGTACCAGTTTCAACTCTTCCAGCGACGCAGAAATTAGACCCGGTGCCCTGAATAACAAAAAACAAAATTTAACACTGGGTAAGTATTTAAAACGCTTAAATTTTAAGCATGGATAATATTACCTTGAAAATATCATTAATCGAAAAGCGGAAAGGCTTCGTAATCGGCCTCTCCGGGGATCTAAACCCATCAATAACTTCCAAAAGACTTGAGCCATTATACCACGACACCAGTTCGTTTTCAGTCGATTTGTCGACCAAATTCTGTCCGGTTAAACCGCTGCATGGCACGAATGTGACGTCGTTTTCTCTGAAACCCGCTTGTTTTAAGAATGCCTTGAGTTTGTCCTTGATTTCGTTGAAACGCTCCTGCGACCATGACACTGTGTCCAACTTATTGATGGCGACAGCTAATTGAGTCACACCCAGCGAGCGTACGAGCAAAGCGTGCTCTCTAGTTTGACCGCCAAACTCGAAACCGGTTTCGAACTCACCGCGGGTTGCATCCACCACTAACAGGGCGACATCAGCTTGTCCAGCGCCAGAGATCATATTCGGGATGAAATCTTTATGTCCAGGTGCGTCTAGTAAAGTAACCTTGGATACAAAAGTAGATTTTAGGTTATAAATATGTTTTTGAAGTTTAGCATTGAGGTTAGGTTGAAATTTTAGGTTAAACTCACTAATTTAGTCTTTGTTTCGAATTGTGAGCGTCCAACATCCATTGTAATTCCGCGATTTCTCTCCTCGCCAGTTTCATCCAAGACCCAAGCATACATGAAACTTTGTTTGCCTAACTTACGACTCTCTTGCTCATATTTGTGCATTGTCTTCTGTTGCACCTAAAAAATAACAAATTTCAATATCAATTGTTTTGTTATTGACAATTTCTGTGTTTATTACTTGTCCTAGCGCACATAGCATGTGTCCCATTAAGGTACTCTTGCCTGCATCGACATGACCAATCACAATCATGTATAAATGCTCCTTATGATCGCCCCTTTCCTTTTTGTACTGCACTTCCGGATCGGCGGTCTTTTCCTTTTTGCTCGGCGTGCGAATTTCCTCCAGCGGTTTCTCCCGCTCTCGTTCGCGATCCTTTTCGCCATCAGCGACTATCTGCGTCGGTGTGCCACGCCCCGAAGCAGGCGACTGCGATCTGGGCGTGTTCAGCTTGTTCGACAGGTCGAAACCTTTAATAACGCTGCGCGATTTGCTCGCCGTCGAGGGCGTCACCGCCGGCGTGATGATCTTTACGTTGGGCGTTGTGGGCGTGCTTTCACTGACTTCGATTACCAATTCATTCGTCATTTAATAAAAGTAAATAAATAAATTACGCAAATTAATTGAACCTAAAATTTAACCATAACCTTAAAATGTATAACCTATGAAAATTTACGGCAGTCATTTATTGAGTGAGATTGGGTAAAAAAATATTATTTTCTACGCAGATGCGAACTTATAATGTCATCCGGACTTGGCACGGTGAAAGCGAACCGCCGCACCCCGACGATTTTCGGTAAACTTGGCGTAAAGGGTATAAACTTGTCGTAATTTCGGCAGATAACTTTCCCTAATCGCGAAACTTTCTTCATATCGTTATGAATTTTCTTACGTTTTAAAAGTAACCTCACATCGAAGGAGCAAACCAATGCCTTTTGATTAATCTCAACTTTACTGTCATTGGTTGATAGATCGCTGCTATCAACAAACATCGGTTCAAACTCCTCCTCTTCATCATGTTTCGACGCAAGCGAGCTCGCGGATGGTTTCTTCTCACTGAGCAATGCATTTGTCAAACTGTTACACCAATCTGTTTCGTTTTGTCGACTAATACTCGGTTCAGATTTGGTTATGTTTAATTTTTCAACGCGATTTCCTAAAGTGTTAATCGAATTTTCTTTATCGATTGAAACTTTTTTCGAAAAATTCAACGCGGAACCAATCGGACGGGTTTGAAACTTTGAGGTGGTTTTTAAGTGACTGCTAGTTAATGCCGCCAGAGTGTTGAACTTATTATCAGCTAGTGGTTTTGTTACACCCAAGTCAATTTTTTTGTTCAGCCCAGAATACAATTGCTTGTTCATGCTGAATTTTGGGATAGAAAAACCACCAACTGAATTGGTCTGAGTTAAATCTTACCTTACATAAATAACAAGATGGAAAACAATTGAACAGGTTCACAATGTAACATGAAACAAAACAAAAAGAAACCAAAGAAATTAAGTTAATTTTTCGATTGCTTCAATCTTGTTGGAAAATTACCTTTCTTTTCCACATTGACAGACACAGGCAGCACCTGCTTGACTAAAATCTCCTGGATGGCTTTCTCATGGTCATAGTTATTCCTTACAGCTGCCTCAACCATCTGTTGTCGGGTGATTGATACTCCCAGTGTGTCTTTCATTGCATCAATACATGATTCTAATTTTACTTTTGCCTAAATGAAACATATTGGCGTTATAAATTAACTAAGCAAAGTGAAAACTCTGATTCTTACTAATTCATCATCCTCCTCCTCAGCAATGTCATTCTGTGATGCCATGAAGGCACCAATTCGCTGAGGATTGTCTCTATTGTACATGAATGTGGCCTGGCTGGGCGACATGCAGTAGTCCTCTTCCACTGAATGCCCGTAGACGTCGTCATAGCCATCATATTCTACAATATAGTATTTATTTTTGATAAATGGTATGTTGTTGAAGAAGTTGTGCCATGGAAAAGAAACAAAAGTTATTATTACCGTCGCTATAATTCATGGAACGTATGTTTCGATGTCGGGACATTTTGGTGTTTCGCTTTTGATTAGTTTGCTGATTTGATGGTCGAAAAGCGCGGCGTCGCGTTACATGTTGTCTCGTACGTATGTATTTATAAGATTATTATCTCTGGTCAAGCTCGGATAACTGGGAAATGGCGATGTAAAACAAGATCCACCTTGACAGACTATTATAGGCAACTTAACATACGGAAAAAAAAATTGTGAAAATACTTACAAAGTTAAATTTGTTTTATACTCAATTATAAATTAATAATATTTAAAAAGTTTATTATATATTTGATGTAGATGTAGATTTATTTAGTAGAAATTTAGTAATAATACTTTTAATCGTGGATTGGTTTATATAAAAAGTAAACTAGGCAACTTTGTGAACACACTTCCAACATTGTGTTACTTTTGAATGGTCGATACATGTTCATAACAAAGATGGATGCATTACCACTCTCATTATTCTACAACGTAATTTTACGCTGCGACCATTGAATCAAGTGCAATTACGTGGTGCAAAGTTAAACATGACCGCCTCCACTCCAAAGAAGTAATAAGTGCGCTGTGCGTTGAACGAACGTCATTCGATCGTCAGTCATCACTCGGCTTGCGTCGCGCGATGAAACCGTATCGAAACCTTCCAGAAACTCGCGAATTTCAACTGTAAAACGAATTGGTAACCACACGACAACCGCCTAGAATGTACAACCAGACTGGGTAAGCCCAATAACAATCGAATTACGGCCTCAACCAACCCACCGACGCTTGTCGATTTGAATGAAAAAACCCACGATGAAGGTGAAACTGTACGCAATCGGCTGCGTGCTGTTCCTGCTCGTCCTGCTGAACCTGGTTTCAACCGAAAAGGACATCACGAAGCAGGTACCGGCATCTTCGGCACCCTTAAACTCGACAACAGTAGCAGAAATTTTGAAACTTGACAACGCCACTGCTACAAACAGCAGTATACCAGCGGATAAGAAAAATAATTCAACTGATGACAGTATTGTTAAAGACAAAGATACTTCTACTACCTTGAAACCAGTTGCTGCAACTGGGAATAATGCAACAGATGCACCTATACCTGCACCTGTACCATCTTCAACATCAACATCAACAACTACAACCACCACAACCAGTACAACCACAACAACAACAACAACTACACCTAAACCAACAACCCCAGCTTCAAATGTAACTGTAGCCAATATTACATCAACTGCAGCTCCATTAGACCCTGTCCTACCAGACAAGGGAGCTGCTGAAGAGGAGCACAATTCATCAATGGCGATATTCTTCGTCCTGTGCGTCCTGGCGCTTGGAATACTTCTGATTCATCTTATGCTGCACACTGGTTTCCAGTATGTGCCTGAATCAATCGTTATTGTCTTCCTGGGCGCTTTGATTGGCCTTGTGATGAACGACTTATCAGACAGGAACATCTCAAACTGGCGACAAGAAGAAGCCTTTTCCCCAACAGCATTCTTCTTGATTCTTCTACCTCCGATTATTTTCGAATCCGGCTACAATCTGCACAAGGGTAACTTTTTCCAGAACATCGGATCCATTTTGGTCTTTGCCATTTTGGGCACGACCATATCCGCATTCATCATTGGATTCGGTATTTATTTTCTCGGAATAGCAGACGTGGTATACAAACTAGGATTTATCGAATCCTTTGCATTTGGATCGTTGATTTCTGCTGTGGATCCAGTTGCAACTGTGGCGATCTTCCACGCATTGAATGTTGACCCAGTGCTGAATATGTTGGTCTTTGGTGAGAGTATTCTCAACGATGCCATTGCGATTGTGTTAACCACGGCTGTATTGGAAAGTAATGATCCGGGAACATCAACTGGCGAAGCAATAATGACAGGTATCAATAGATTTTGCATGATGTTCTTTGCATCAGCTGGAATTGGTGTGCTGTTTGCTTTAATCAGTGCGCTATTATTGAAACACATTGATTTACGGAAGAATCCGTCCCTGGAGTTCGGTATGATGTTGGTCTTCACCTATGGTCCTTATGTCCTGGCTGAGGGTATACATTTATCCGGAATCATGGCGATTTTATTCTGTGGAATTGTAATGTCACACTATACACATTACAATCTTTCAACAGTTACACAGATCACCATGCAGCAGACTTTAAGAACTTTGTCGTTTATTGCCGAGACATGCGTGTTTGCTTATCTTGGACTAGCTCTGTTTAGTTTTGAGCATCGTGTTGAACCGGCCCTCATCATCTGGAGTCTTATTTTATGCCTGATTGGCCGAGCATGTAATATCTTCCCATTGGCGATACTGGTTAACAAATTCCGCGAGCATCAAATAACCAAGAAGATGATGTTTATTATGTGGTTCTCTGGTTTGAGAGGCGCGATTTCCTACGCGTTGTCGTTGCATTTGAACTTTAGTGATGAGACACGCAAGGTGATCATCACAACGACGTTGATTATTGTGCTGACTACGACGTTGCTCTTTGGCGGATCAACAATGCCGCTGTTGAAGTTTATGCAAGCGACCAAGAATCCGTCCAGGAGGTTGAGGAAGCGCAAGCGGGACAGGGAGGTAACGCTGAGTAAGACGCGTGAATGGGGCCAGGCGATTGACTCGGAGCATTTGTCGGAGACGACGGAGGGTGAGATGGATGTTTCGTTTGCTTCGTCGAGGATTAAGGGATTTGCGAAATACGATTTGAAGTATTTCATTCCTTTCTTTACGAGGCGGTTTACGCAACAGGTGAGGAATTTTGTTTTTTTTTATAACCATGCTGTCAACAACTAAAATGGCGGCTGTGTTGAATTCTATAACATTTTAATGAATTTTATTTCATGTCATTTATTTGACCTGAAATTTATGTATTTTTAATCTTTTTGTACGTAAATTAGTCCTGCTTTATTTTAATCCAGGTTTTTTTCTGATAAAACTACACCTACTGTGAAATTGCATTAACTGTTTCCTTTTATGATAACAAAATAAGCGAATGCGATAAGAATGTGTTTTTATACTGGAATATTTATTTCAAGGCCGAGCAAATCGCCACAAAATACCGTAACATTCTGCAACAATATGAACTTAACAATTCTTACATAATTGACCTAGTTTTTATCATTTCATTAAAACTTGTTTTAACGTGTGACTAATTCCACAGTGTACTCAACTTTCACGCCCAATTTTGATCGATTTTTATGTAATTCGTATTTTTGTCGGCAGGAATTGAAAGATTGTAAAAGTCAAATGACCGACTTGACCAACCAATGGTACCAGGCGATCAGGATCTCGCCGGACCAGTCGGACGAGGAGCCGGTGGTGAACACGCCACGATCGAGCATATCCAGCATCGTCCGCTGACAGCCGCCGCCTCCACAACCGCCGCCCGCGTGCATAGAGACGGAAGCGTCGCCGCTGGTCGGACGCCGCGTCTAACGGACGCAGATCTTACGCGTTTTATCTAGTTTTCTACTTGCTTTCGTCACGTGCTCACAGTGGGTGAATGTAAATACAAAATTTGTACGCGTTGGTTTTTACAAAAAGTTTAGATGTGACACACCACGTACTTTTCGATTGTTGTATTGACGCGGAGCATCAGGGGTCGAAATAATTAATTAAGTATTTAGCTAATTTAGCGAAGATTACCAAAACTACCAAAGTATTTAACTATATTTACGAATGCCACACACACAGTTGAAATGACAGGGTTTATGACTATACAACATCCAGCCAGACCATACAAAAACATAATTACAGGAGATATACTTTTTTACGCCTCGACATGATAACACGTATAAAATGAATTATTACTTTTTACTGTCTGCATATACCTATGAACGAGTATTTTTTACATTTACAAGATGTCGCCGCACAGTCAGTTTATTCACGATGTGATAAAACCTATTCTATTGTAATTATAAATCGGTGATATCGAATGGGAAGTTGCAGTCTACTGCAATTGTATTTATATTTGTGTGATAAGCCTAAGTCACTATCATTGTACTACTTTATTGTTTATAGAGGCGTGATTATATCTTAAAACGACGGAGCGATATGAGATGTGAGGTGTTTGCAATGCTTTTGCAATGGATGCAAACTATTGATTGTGATGACACGAGAGTTGTGTTAGTTATTTTATTGTTAGCAGTATTTGGCGCAAATTAGCGTATGGAATTTACTTTACGTTGAATAAAAACGATGAAAGACAAACGCATCCTTTCAATTTGTGATCTTTATGATAATTGGGTTCATTTTTAAGTTTTGTTAATTTTACTGAGTCAGGACGTTTCACCGCGAGTCGTTTCGCCGCGGAACACATTTGCCTCAAGAATAATTCAAATTTCTTGATTTTACACGTAAATAAATATATTTAGATAAATTTGTTTAATATTTAAACAATATTAAATGTGTTTGTAGATGTAATTTTAATGAATAATCAGGTATTATACGATTTTTAGCCACAAATTACTCTAACGTGGAGACTACTCACGGCGAAACGTCTGGTACCCAATTTTATAACTTTGTTTTTATTTTTAATGTAAAATTTTACGTACCAAATTGTTCTTCAAAATGCTGTATACATGGAGCAGCTGAATAGTCATCGCGCAACTTTTCCAAGAACATTGGAAGATCTTTAAACAAGTACAAATGAAGTTCTAAACAAAATAATTGCAGAATTAGCCAACTATGAAAAACTTGAAACTTTAAAATTCTTGCACATATTCTTGCAGAGGGCGCTGTTATTAGTTAGCGGCGTTTTATTTTGTAGGTTAACTTTATCGCTGTTCTCGCAGCCGTTGTTCGATCTTACAAGTGCTGGCCGTTTGTTCGTCTAAAATTATTTAATTGTCTTTTGTTAACTATTTAAATTCTATTTGTAATGGCGACGCAGTCTGCCGTTCCGGTGGTGCTGGACACCGCGGTTCGTGACTTGGTACCAACCGCTAAACTTCTTGTAGTTGGCGCCGGCGGAATCGGATGCGAAATTTTAAAGAATTTAGCACTATCCGGCTTTTCAGACATTGAAATTGTAAGCGACTCGTATTATCACTTATCTCCAATAAAACTATTACTAATAATATGACTTGTTATAGATTGATTTGGATACAATTGATGTGAGCAACTTGAACAGGCAGTTCCTCTTCAGAAAGGAGCATGTTGGAAAGTCCAAAGCAATGGTTGCCAAGGAAACCATTCTTGGGTACAACCCTAATATTCAGATTACAGCATACCATGACAGTATTACAACGTAAGTTATGATACAAATCACTTTATCAACTTTATTAAACTGGCATGTTTTTTGGTAGATCTCAGTATGGTGTCAACTTTTTCAAGCGATTCCATGTTGTTCTCAATGCGTTGGACAACCGTGCAGCGCGCAACCACGTCAATCGCATGTGTCTAGCTGCTGATGTACCACTGATTGAATCCGGTACATCCGGCTATTCCGGTCAGGTTGAATTTATCAAGAAGGGAGTGACACAGTGTTATGAGTGTCAGCCTAAACCACCTCAGAAGACATTCCCAGGCTGCACCATTAGAAATACACCATCTGAGCCTGTGCATTGCATTGTTTGGGCTAAACATTTGTTTAAGTAAGTAAATATTTAAATCACATCAACAGAACAATAAAAATAATTGATTTACAGTCAATTGTTTGGTGAAGAAGATCCCGATCAGGATGTATCACCTGATACAGCCGATCCGGAAGCAGCGGGAGATGCAGGTAAAACAGCCCTGGTTGAGGAAATGGACACAAATGCTCAGGATGGAAATGTTCAACGCACATCAACTAAACAATGGGCGGTCGACATCGATTATGATCCGGAAAAACTGTTTAATAAGTTTTTCGGAGATGATATTAAATACTTATTGAGTATGGGTAAGTTAAAATCTTTAGATTTTAGTGATTATCACAATAGTAAATGATTGATTTTTTTTTCATAGAAAATTTATGGAAATCACGAAAAGCACCACTGCCGCTTTCTTGGTCAAAAGCTCAGGCTATGATCGAAGAACCCTCCGAAAACGCCTCGAATATTCACCGTACTGACATGCAAGTTTGGTCTCTAAGCAAATGCACCGAAATCTTCGATCAGAGTATTGCTTCCCTTAAGAAAAGCCTCCAAGGCAAAAGTTTCCTTGTCTGGGACAAGGATGATAAGCCAGCTTTAGACTTTGTTACCGCCTGCGCCAACATTCGCAGTTACATCTTCTCCATTCAACAGAAGTCGCGCTTTGATGTAAAATCCATCGCTGGCAATATTATTCCTGCAATCGCGACTACCAACGCGATGGTGGCGGGTCTTGTGGTCTTGATGGCGATGCGAGTTCTAGCTAATGACTTCGACCACTGCCAGTCGATTTACGTTCGGCAAAAATCATCCGTCTCGAATACGGTACTCATGGCCGAGAGGGTCATTGAGGCTGCCAATCCAAAATGTTACGTTTGTGCACCACAGCCATTTGTCAATGTTTATGTGAATATCAATTCAATGACACTGAAAGATTTTGAGAATGAGGTCCTAAAGAAGAGTTTGAATATGATTGCACCTGATGCGCTCATAGACGGCAAGGGAATTGTGATTATTTCGTCGGATGAAGGTGAAACAGATGTAAGTTATAAAAACTAAATTTTCCTCCTGTTTTATTAAAAATTTTGTTGTTTTTAGGTCAATAACGATAAGAAATTGTCGGAACTTGGTATCTTTGACGGCAGCATCCTGAAAGTCGACGACTTTTTGCAGGATTATGAACTCACTGTTTGCGTACATGATTACGAAGCAAAAGAAAAAGACGATCCGCCGTTTAAGATTTCTAGTGATGTCGAATTGAAGACAATTGAGGAAGTAAATGATGCGAAAAATGGGGAGAACAATGGAAACGCTAATGGATCTGGTGATGCGAAAGCGCAACAAGATGGCGACGATGATGATGACATCGCCATTGTAGAGAGTGTAGTTGAGGACGACCCACAGGAAGGTCCATCGAAACGTCGTAAGATGAATCCACCCGAGGATGAAGACGACGATTTGGTACTCATTGAAGAAGACGACGATTAATTATTAACAAATCTCCATGTATTTATTTTTCTATTTCATGTAGCTTATCAAAAATGTCAAAAATGAAAACAAGATATGCTCTATCAAAAGAGTAATAATATCGTTAAAAAAACACTACTGCGTCGCACTAATAACTCAAAAACGAGACACGAAAATTATTCCAAGTCATGTTGATAATTTTTTTCTCATTATTATTTTCATAGTTCAAGCTAAAGTTGAATGTTAATTTTGATAAGTGTCTTCGATTTTTGATGGTTGACTGGAGGAGGTTGCCGGGCGCATGCGCAGTTTGCGCGATTGCACAATATGACTGCGCGCGTCACGAGCGCGGCCATCGCTCATTCTCCTCCATGTTGTGACCCAAAGTGTACTGATTTTCTTCGCCGCCCGCTCGCAAGCCGCCGCAATGTCTCTATAATTGCATAAACCCCGCACACGCAAGTGTGCTGCACAACTAATCATCAACATGGAGTAAGCATTCTTTAATTTTTACAACTTGACACGTTTTTCACTTGTTTTTGGCGGAATTAGACGCCAGCATTGCACATGCACTGCTTGAGTCAAACCTAGTTTCGCCTAGTTTCTAACTTTGGCCAGGTTGGACAGGTCATTGCCATCTGCAATGTATTCAAAATAAGCGCACATCTTGATACTTTTACACAAAATAGTAAATAATACCTGTATTTCTAGTAAAAATCAATAATTCCTGGTAATTATCTTGTGTGTTACCAATGTATTGCAACTGTACAAAAGTAGCACATCTTAGCTTTCTCTTTTTTTGCTTGTAAATTGTTGACCTCTGTGTTCTTAATACTTCAAACTGTATAAACTAATTATTAATTATTTTTCAGAGCCATCATGGCACCCCCTAAGTATGGCATTTCGCCACCAAGCCCTTACTTAAGCTACTACTTATCACCAATCATCAAATTAAGTAAAACATCATCATCTTTGCTGACATCCAGTGCTGAACAAACCGAAAATGTCTGTCCAGCACCGTGTGCCGTCGCCGTTCTCTCAGCTTCTCGCTGATGAGTCCGGTAGTCCGGAGCAGTATGATCTAGCCGACGCTTTACAATGGACGAAGGAGGATTTAGAAGCTAATCTAACTGATAAGAACAAGTCATTGCTTCTTGATGAAGTCCTCGACAACTTAGAGGCGCTTGAATCGCTTAGCGATGTGGAGATCGACCTGGAGGAAGAGGCGGGAGGTTAGTATATCATAGTATAGCGATTTATATTTATCAGTAGATAAATATTTGCATATTGGGCATTTTTTTACTGCTGATAACGCGCATAAAAATTACCATGACGCAAACGTATAAAAATATTTCTATAACAATTGTTTCAATAAGTTTTAAAAGAAATTTTAAAACACGAAGTGAAATGGCGCCTATTCGATTTATGTTTTGTTTTATAACAAACAACATGGCGAAGCTGGTTTATCCTTGATCGCCGATTGACGACTATCAGCGCGACGATATTTATTTCTAATTCCATTAAGCGGCTGGTGGGGCAGAGAGATACTTTGGAACGCGCGCTGGAATCCGACGCGTGCATTACACACTCGAGCTCAGTCACGTTCGGTCGCATTTAGACATCGCAATCGCGCTTAGCAACAAACTATCACTATCTCGTCGCGCGCGGGCTACTCATACGAATAAATACCTACAACAATACACTATTCGCGACAGTTTGATTAAACATCGCAAACTAACGTGTTTCGCGCTTGTTTTGTTTCCGTGTTCGGATTGCTCACCTGCGCGAAAGCGTTCATTCTTGAGACGTAGTTCATCCTCTTGTGTGACAGTGTTTACGCGCGCATCTCGATGCAACGTTCCCATGGTTGACAACGTTAATAGCATGCCGTTCATTTATCGCTACACCTGGAATCGGGAAATCGTTTTCAATTCACAGAAACTTGTGAAGAGACGCTGAGTCCACGCTGCGAACACGACCACGACAAGCAGATTGTTATTTTGTGCACCAAAAAACCGCCGAACACAAATCAAATTGCCATTAACTTTAAACTAGGAGTACGACTATATTAAGTTAGCGTTTTAACGATTTTCCCGCTTTCTGGGTCTGTTTGTGATAAATTTGAACGGCGGGATAGGAAGTAACATGATGGAGTACGGAAATTATGGTAGGTGTCGTTTTCTAGCTGATTGAGAAAAAGTTGATTAATTTTGAATGGACGGGTTATAAATTATTCGAAAAAAAACTTTCACTTTATTGCTTTAGAACGGTTCTGAAAGCTTGATTAACAACATTCTAATGTTACAGTTTTCATCTGTTTTTGTCATTTTAAAGTGTAGTGCTAATTAAATTTACACTATCAACAAGTAACAGTGCTTTATCGTTTTCGGAGCTTTATCATAACCTAGCAACGCTCGAAATAATTTTAGCACAAATTTAATGCAATGACGCAAAAACCTGTGTAATTTCAGCAACAACAACAAATGTTTAATAACAGGAACAATTTCATTTTGCGGTGGTTATGCTTTCTTACCGTTTGCATTCATTTCTAATCGAAAAAAGTTACGTTAAAACGTGGAATCTTTTAGTATGCGCTTCATTTGCACATTGTCTTGATTTTGTATGCCATAAATAATTCAAAATTAAGGACAAACGAAAATTTCCGACACTAATGTGTTGTTTTGCCTTCCATGTGCTTACAAGTGTGGCGCCGCCATCTTGTTGGCGAGCGAAACGAACACAAGGAAGGAATTTGTAATAATAATTACAAGGTCGCGTATGTTTTAGCTTTTGAATATTGTGCAAAACTAGTTTTTTTTAAATTTAATACACTGAACGGTGTATCTATGCTCTGTTGGTCAGACGAATTAATATATTCATGCGGCGGACGCGGATAAATTTATGACATCGATTTGTTGAGAAAGATATCGAATCTTAACCCGATTTCGATTTTTTTCTACATGTTGAAATTGAAATCGTTGCAAAACTCCCGACGATTTACGACAATTTTATGCGTTTTTACATCTGGTTTAGCTGTGATTTGAGGTTAAATGTCAAGAGGAAGCTGTATGGGCGGTATGCATTCGGACCGTGATATGCAACCAAGTGTACAAAGTCCAGCTTGCGAAATGAACACGCTTTTTGTCATTTAAAAAGTGTTTCACAGCGCGATAGATTTAGATTTGTGATAATTATTGATAAAATTACGAATATCGTGACGGTTTTGCTTGGTTATTGTTTGATTTATGCACCACTTGACGAACTATATAATTAACCCGAATATAAAAACACAATGAAGCGCAATTAAGCGATACGATAATTTTTGTAGTCTGGTCGGGTAGAAATGAATCGATTACACGAGGCGGTGGCGTTGTGCGAACGTCGTTTGCTTCCTCAGTAAACAACTTGCGTTTGTTTGCTGACCGAACAAACAAACAAACTGTTTATATTCGTCGATTGTCACTTGTTGCGCGAGCAAACAAAGGCGCTACGTCGCGAAGAACTTCCGATGTCATCGCAAAGTCCGATCGATTGATTCAACAGACAGACGTTTATTCATTACGAACACATTCGATTATTTTTTTAGCTATTTCATCGAGCATAAGTGCATTTTATAAATATCCTTTTTCTGAGATGGATATTGGATATGTATGCAACCCAATATGCATTTAATTGTACTTTGGGCTGTATGATAAGTACTGAACTGAAATTAAACGACTTTGATTAATTTCTTGCACGCGTTATACTTGTGAAAGTATATTTGCAATGTCTGCAGATAAGTTGCAGTCGTAAAATAAAAGTCAGCAAGGCCGTCTGGGATTCTAATCATAGAATCGTGTGTGCAGCTTGCAGCGCAGACACCGAGTATCGCGATAAATTGCGTATGAATTGGCGTTTTAATAAATTTCATAAATTTGCATTTCGATAAGGCCGCGTCCCGCTTAACTAATGAGATGCTAAACCAATTACACTTGCTCATAATCGGCATTAATTCAATTTTATATTCACACATTACGTTAGACATGTATCGCATAAAGCAAAATTTGTTTATCGTGGAAATTTTTCCAAAATGGTTATCACGATGGAAATCCTTGACGAATCCGAGATAAGATGAGCATTAAAATGATATTTTGCAATGGATCTCAAAATGGATCCTTATGTAACTTTGAAAAAGTTAATTTTATCGTCTGGGTTGAAGAGGTTAGCGTTTGTTGAATAATGGCCGCCCTTATTTTTTGACAGCTGCAGCAGCGAGCAGTTTGTGATAACGTGCACATTTTAATGACGTGTGATTTATGTGTAACCTAGTTTCGGCTAGAAATGTATGAAATTCTTGGATTTGCAAAAAATCTGTTGAAGTATATGCATGAAATGTGAAGTCACACATGTCTTAACCCGAATGAACTCTGCGTACATTAACATTACCCACACGATAAACAAGTGCCATAAGACGGCCGACTTGTTGAATTGAAATAATTGTTCCAATTAAGCTGCGAACATCCGCGTGCGCCAGGCATACGCATTTCGCTAACAACAATCATTGCAATTACGTTCCAGTCGCTTATTTACATAAGTTTTGTTTGAGATTTGTTTTTATTTGATATTGAGGGCGAATAAACATTTAAACATCACGAAACGCGCCACCATTTTGTAACCTCAATAGATAACTACCACTAAATCGCACGTGCCGGTTTCTAGCCAATCAACGGAATAAAACACGAAATAAAAGTGACTTTTTGTTATTTTTATAATGAGATAGCTTTGTGGAGAGTCGGTATCCGCGAGTGCACGCGACGCACGCGTGATATCGACGCGAAATCCAAGGCGCGTAACGACTAAACGGAGGTAGCGCAGCTGATATAGCCGCTACTTTGCGATAATTAAGTCGGCGAATGGCCGTGAGCTCTGATTCAATCACACAGCTAAAGTTATGTAAATGTTGGGAATCGATAGACACGTTCAACAAACTCGCTAAGGTCCAATTTTAGCTAAACAACTTGAGCTTAGCAATAAAAAATGTGTGATTCAATATATATTTTGATTTCGACAACTTTCTCTTACTCGAAAAGAGGAAACGCTTGATTTTTATTTGATTATGTGTTGATATAGGTCAACTCTTTAAATATTATCTAGATTACTTTTGAAATCACACAACACTTGTCTGTCTGTCTGTCTGTCTGTAATTTACAAAGTATAAATAGATGAGAATGATTAATTTGTTTGATCAACTGGAAAAGTTAAAGGCTGATTCGGTTGTTAACTTAAACTGAAACTATAAGTTTCGATTCCAAGTAGAAAATAATCATGCAAATGGGTTTTCCATTACTCATTGAATCTGTACTCGTGTACTTTCCGAGTAGTTGTACTAATAAAATTGTTTTTATTGTTTACAGTCGATATTTTAAACCAGCCGGTATGGATGGACTCAAAGCTCTATCCTTTGGAGAGCCAGGCGCAGTTCGGGCAGCTAACCACCATCTCTCAGCTGCCGAACGGCGCCTACGAGGTGGTGTCTAATGGGGCATTCACTCCGCCGCAAACACCACCCTATGAACACCAACAATACCAGAATGTTGCCGTTGGCTATGAAATGCCGCCCTCCGCGCCTGTCGCAACTCAACATCAAGATCTTAGCGACTACTCTGAGAACGATCTCGTCATTCCAATGGAGCTGCCCGTCTTCTCCACCTCTCAGACGGACGTTGCTCGTGAGCTGGCTGTGGTCGATGAATTGGTGCGCTGCCGTGCCAATAGCTTCGCTTCATCGTCGCCGTCTCCCTCTTCGCCCTCGTCGACATCCTGGGCGTCTTCTGCATCGAGTAGCCATAGCAGCGCTAACAGTTCATGCGGGGAATCTTCTCTGGAGGATTTTGAATGGTCGCCTGCTAATCCCCAGGTGAAGAAGACCGCACAACGCGGTCGGAAGCGTTCCAAACCATATGCGCCCGCTGATCAGATCGATAAACGGTCTCGCAAGAAGGAACAGAACAAGAACGCCGCCACTCGCTACCGTATGAAGAAGAAGGCCGAGGTCGCTGAGATACAGTCCGAGGAGAACGAGCTGGAGCAGGTGAAGATCGCGCATGAAGCGAAGATTGTCGACCTGCAGCGTGAGATCAAGCTGATGAAGGGCCTCATGTTGGAGTTCTTCAAGAAGCAAGGACTTGTTCAGTAAACAGCTAGAAAGAAATTCAAACGGATCAAACAATTGAAGTTATTTTACTTTGTAAAATGAATCTGTGGTTTAATCCGTTGAATTCATTATTGGCTTAGCTTTTAATTATCCGTCGTTCAATTTGTAACTTGTTAGGCTTAAGAATTAAAGAGTAAATGCGCATTGTTTAAACCATTGTACAACTTCATTGCACAGCGTTGTAACCTTAGATTGTAAACATTACACCAACTTTTCAAGTGTTTTCATTACTAACACCTATCTTAACATTACGTTTTCTATTACACACGTTCAGAAACAATTACTAACATGGTGCATAAAATACATTTTTTTTAGTAAATTTTAAAATTCACACAAAAAAAGTTCAAACAATATTCTAAACGCGCAAGTGATGTAATATGTTAAATTTATTTGATATATTTGCTATACTACAGTTTAATTAGAATATTTGTTGCAAACATTGTTCATTTATAATTACCTGAATTTATATCTTTCAACACACATCCCTGAAACCAGTTTCTAGTCGAATTCTTTGACTTCGTGGCCACTAAAAGATGTAGCTATTTGAAAACAGCAATTTTTAAAAAAATCTACCAGTTTTGGATGGCTATATCTTCACTTAATAGAAGCGATCAAGCAAAAAATGCGTAGATTCTATTAAAGTATACCTCTATAGATGACATTAGCTGCTGGTTGACCCTTAACATCAAACTCTGTACATATAATAGTGTTTTACATACAAATCTTTGATATTTTAAAATTTGCAAATGGCTTCCTTAGCATCAGAACTTTTGAAGAAGGTCATAAGAGCGCTTATTACCGCCAAACAAATGGTGGGCACGAAGAAATGCTGATTAATGAAAATGGCATAAATTTACATATGTAATTACGCTAATACAAAAATTTATAATTGTTTTATTTCTAAATATAAATATATTCTTCACTTAAACTTTACACCTATATATTATTTATTTTACATGCATTGATGCATATATGGTTGCCTATATTATAAAAAAAATAGGGGATTGTCATCGCTTCAACTTGAGCTCAACTCAAATTTGTTTGTCATCGCAAGTTGCAACTTGCCGCATTCGTTACTCGATTTTCTCACAAAAACTCTGAAAATGGCAATGTTAGGCCCACAAAACCGCCCCAAGTATCCCGACTACGAAACAGAAGCACCAGTTCAACGCCAATTCTATCCATACGCCGATAATGGAGGGTATGAACAACATTTATAATTTAACCTAAAAACATTCATTGCAATCAAACTCTAAATCTACTTGTTTGCTAAATAGGAGCGTTGTGGCTATCGCCGGCGATGATTTTGTCGTCATTGGTGCCGACACTCGTCTATCCACTGGCTTTGCAATCTATACTCGTGAGCAGAAGAAGATCTTCAAGCTCTCAGACAAAACTGTGCTTGGTTGTGGTGGCTGCTGGTGTGACACACTCACACTAACCAGGATTATCTCCGCGCGCATGCAGATGTACGAGCAGGAGCACAACAAGACCATGTCCACCACTGCCGCGGCGCAGATGCTGTCCACAATGATGTACTACAAGCGATTCTTCCCTTATTATGTATCCAATATGTTGGTTGGTTTGGACACTGAAGGGAAAGGCTGTGTGTACAGTTATGATCCAGTGGGGCATTGTGAGAGGGCGACGTATCGAGCGGTTGGATCCTCGGGTGCTCTCTTACAGCCGCTGTTAGATAATCAAGTTGGCAAAAAGAACATGCTAAATGCCGATAAGAATCCAATCACCTTGGAGAAAGCTACCGCTATTATTAAAGACGTATTTATTTCGGCAGCCGAAAGAGATATCTACACGGGCGATAGTATTACTATTAATATTATCACCAAGGATGGTATCAAGGAGGAGAGTTTCCCACTGAGAAAGGATTAGTTTAAGATACTTTTGGTAATGTTTTTCAACTTTTTAAACTTAATTTCCTAGACATATGCAACCCAACTTACAATAACTGAAAATGAAATAAATTTCTTCAAACAATTTACTTGATATTCGGATATAAATTGCCGAAGCTTACAAATAAAACAATTCATTTTAAGTTATCACAATTTTTCTCATATTTTCTCCTCTTGATAAACATTTACTTGGTACATTGTAAGTGCGTACACGTTAAATACAAACATTTATTAAAGGATTCTCTCGCCAGCTACATGACTGCTTCACCGGTGCGAGTTTACGATTCGAGACATATGGCAACGAAAAACCAAAACAAGAAACACGCGCGCACTTTCATCATCATCATCATCGCGGGCGAATCGCAAAATCAATTGCATCGAGTGTCGTTTTGATGTAATATGTAAATGCAAGACTCTACAAACTGAGTGGATTACAAGAGATATCATACCTTCTGTGTGGTGAGGGCGAAAGAGCGCCTATGCCGGCCATCCAGGTGGAGGCCGGCCCCTCTACTTGTTGCCCTTGCCGGGCGGCAGCTGCACCGGTTTCCCGCGATCCTTACCGCGCAATTTCAACCCGATGGCGCGCTCGATCTTCCCGAGGATTATATTATTTGGCAATCCGCGGCCCGCTTCGTAATCGGTAATAACCTGCGGCTTCTCATTGATTTTAGTCGCAAGGTCTTTCTGGGAAAGGTTCCTGGCTTGTCTTCCTTGTTGGATTAACTTGCCAATGTCTAAGGAGATGTGTTCATGGCGCAATTCCTCCGTTTCTCGGTCGAGTTTGGCCGTGTTTTTCGTGGCGACGTGTTGCTTGTTGCTGCCAGCACCCCCTGAAATTTAAATTTGCGAATAAAATTTGCCAAGATTTGAATTCGAGCAGCAAACATTTTTGCTGTGTGTCGACGGCCGCCCCGGAGCGCCGTGCGTTGTTGACCGCCTGTTCGCTTTTCATCGTGGACGCCTTGGGGGCGCGCTTCTTTAGTACTGTAACAGTATCCCAGTCGGACATTATGACACGTTCAATCACGATTTTGATTGATAAACAAACTATTTTTTGCCGTGCACGGCGAAGGGATGTGCGATTAAATGTCAAAGGTTACAATTTGACAGCTCAAAACATTTCAGTGACAGGGTGGACAATTAAGGGTAGTATCACGAAAATGGTGTAACAATCGAATTGTTAGAAGCATGTAACTATTTTGAAAGCGATCATATTTGTTGTTTTAAAAATGGGTACTACAAGTTTATCGTTGAAATATCTGATCGTTACTTAATGAAATACAGGCAACCCATTATAACCAAAGTTAAACTGGAACAAAAATTATGACAGATGTGAACCATTTTCCGGCTTAAAAGATTTTTTACTCGTCAATTTATTTTTTAACTTTTTCTTTTTTAATAATTGATTATACAATTACAATATAAATATTATCAAAAAAAAGATGGAGAAATGACGTAGACTTACTCATATTTACGTATCTTGCTTGAATGTGGTATAAACTGTGATAAAAACAACTTCATGCAAACAAACAACTGATATGTTATTTCACATCAATCCATAGGTAATGTTTATGCTGTACAGCATCACTTTTTATCACAGTTTATAATAGCCAGCTAATAATTGCAGTAAAAGAAAAATTTACTTTAAACTTTTATTTCCCAACAATTATTACAAAAGAAGATATCAGCTAGCTGAAAATAATCCATATAAAAGTTGAATGCAAAAATTGTTTCATAGAAAACACTTGTAAATTGCCAATTGCCAATAATGTGTTTAATCAAATATCCTGTTTTTCAATGCAGATCCAAGATGCAAGAGATGAGATTACCTCTTGCCTCTCAATTTGACACCCAACACCTTTTCAATCTTGCCAAGAATAACATTGTTTGGCAGCCCTCTGCCAGCCTCGTAATCAGTGATGATTTGAGGCTTCTCATTAATCTTGGTGGCCAAATCCTTCTGTGTCATCCCCTTGGCCTGTCTGCCTTGTTGAATAGTCTTGCCAACATCAAATGAGATTTCCTCATGGCGCAATTCCTCAGTTTCGCGGTCGAGTTTGGCAGTGTTTTTGGTCGTTACGTGTTGCTTGTTGCTGGCTGCGCCCCCTAATAAAGAACAAATCGTTTAGTGTTGATGAGACTGACTCGTGATTCGTGGAATGTTATTGTGTACATTTTTGCGATGTGTCGACGGCAGCTCCAGTCCGGCGTGCCTGATTGACGGCCTGCTCGCTCTTGAGCGATGAGCCTTTTACTGGACGCTTCTTAAGAACTGTCACCGAATCCCAGCTGGTAGACATGATCGATGCTTATCAATGACCTATCGCACGTTATAAACAGTAGTGTAATTTTTGCGTAGTATTGCGTGGTTTCTGCTGTTTCCTCGTGTGGGAACCGCAAGCGAACTGATATCAGCGGTGTGTGACAGATTGACGATTTAGGAAATGGTTTGTTTTACAATTTGCGCATGCGCAGTACTAATGGCGTAAAATTTTATCAATTTGTGCAATATTGCATACAAAACTTTGAAGAGTTTGATGTGATTGTCATTTTGACAACTAAAATTTATTGTTTTGTGTATTTAATTTTGCTTCTAGTGCTACTTGATTACACGCTAAAAATATGGTTTGTGTATGTTGGGTTGCGTGCTGTTGAATTTTTCAGGCGCGTGGATGAAAAAGCAAAGTCTAGAAATTTCAATTGAAATGATTGAAATAATTGAAATTTATGCAGATTGAGCATGAAATTGACTGCGGTGACATAGCATATTACACACATATTCTATTCTGCAGCTTGTATAAGCATATAACAAGCGGCGAAGAGTTAAAATTGTTTAAATTGAGTAGGAAATTGTCATGAATATTACCTACATTTTATAAATTCTTAAATAAATTCTAAAAAAGTCCTACTTTCTTATTATCAAATATAAGCTTATTATTCAACAAACCAGAAACTAAAGAAAAAACGAAAGTTGCACGTTAATTATCAATCTTAACGCAATTAAAACAATTGTTTAGATAAAAGAAAGTCGGAAGATTTCATCTGAGCAAGCGGAAGGAAAAGAAAATGATGTTAATCAAAGTGTTACGTGTGGTTACATTTTATTAAGTTGATAATTAGTTCCTTTTCTTTCATTTTTCATGATTTATTACTTCATTTGATCTAGTTTTGTTTTTAAACGTCTTGTATGAATTAAAAAGACATTTTTCACTGCTTATTAAAAGCAAAATTACGAAATTTACTTTCTAGGCAAGGTAAAAGTGTCAAAAACACGCAAATTAACTTCGTAATTTTTTAGTTTCTTTTAAATTTACATGACTTATATGACATGTCTTTTTTTCTATTTTATCTGAGTAATGAGGATAAACTTCGGGTTAACGCGACAATGCAAGATAAGCGTGATGCGCTCTCTTGATCTTAATAGATTCCATCGTTTCATTGTTTCATTCCATGCCGCACACAATCGCCCATCTTCTTCTGCACTTCTTTCGTGCGGTGTTCTCTTCCTCGTTGCCTGAAATTGCTTCAAACTCGGCGTGTCGCGCGCTTACGAACCACCTAATTCACTCACCACACTCATCGTCCACGAACTTCATTGGACGTTTCTCATATTCGCTCATTCGACGTGGTTTGCGCCGCTGAAAGCGCACCAAGAGACTTCAAATAACTTTCAACGTTTGCTTCGCGCACATCTAATCCGACCGAAAACAAAAACTGCCTTCAGTGTGTGGCACAATTTAATCACTTTAAAGAAGCCGAATTTATTAATATTAATAAGTGCGTCCTATTTGAAGTTTTGATAAAAATAGTTTCAATTGCGCGCTCGCTCATCATAGTGATTATCGAATTAAAGCGGTTTTTATCAGCGTCTCCGCTTTTGTGCTTTTGTATGCAATTATTTCAATTATTGCGAGCACGACAACGTCCGAGTGATTAATCAACGAGCGCCGAACGGCGCGCGCTTTAATTGAAGACGTTTCGGGATTCAGGCTCTTGAAGCAAGTGAAAACAGAAGAACAATCGACAAACTACAAAACAACCAGTTTAAATAACTTCAATTATAGTTTTCAAGTTTACCAGTGAGCAAAATGGAAAAACTCATTTTCACGACGTTATTCTTCGGTGAGTATTAATTTTCAACTACAAAAAAGAATCCATTTACTTATTTACATTGCACAAATGTGTAAATATCCATTTGCAATATTAAATCACACCGGCAATGTTTCAATGCGTAATAAATCGCGAGTAAACTTCACATTTACACGCGAACATGACTATCATGGTCCTACCCCATCCGGTGATGATAAACGCACATTGCCCGAGACGTCCAGGGGTTGATTGCGAATGTGGAGGGTGGACGCGCCCATCGCGATTACCGGTGCCTGTCCGAGCTGGTCGCATCCGTGTGTTTCACGTGTGCGCCGTCATAAAACACCCTCGAAGTGCGCAATTTATGTGCACGGAAAAGCCTGGCCTTTCCCATGATACGCGTTTAGTCTTAAAAGCTTCGCAACGCGCTGAAACAACGAGTAAACACCCCGAACAACGGAAAACAAACACATGCCGGACGTTCGCTAAGGGATAATCACCGATAAGCATTACTAATCTGGCTAATGCGTTCATTTTTACTTCACGCACGTTCAATTATCACTTTTTGGTTATTTTAACGCGGTATGCAACACAAAATACACGAGCGTTAAAGTGAGGTTGCCGTTTATTTTAGAACGATGTTTGTTTTTGTTTGAACATCATTTAATGTGTTTGATTATACTAAAGTCACGATAAATTATTTGGTTAGAAAACGAAATAAATTTAAGTTAATATAAACCATAAAGTGTGTGTCACGTTCGAGTGTTTGTGAAAACTCTTACGCTCTATAGTCTATAGTCTTAACAAATTGCTTGCGTTGTTTTGATCTGTAATACATTTTAATTAAGATTATTACGAGAATATACTGGCGTCATGGTAGAATAGTTCGAACCACGCGTGCTTGCCGCACATCGATCGATTTTAATTGCCCTCAATGCCCTTTTCTTAATCAGTTTAAATTGAATTTGTGTAACTTACACAACCCACGCCCTACATAATATTACCGCACTTAAAAATAGTATTTATGCGTAGTAAAAGTGCATATTTTGTTAAAATTTCTTATTTTTTTAAAGGTTTATTCATTTCATCGACGTCTTCAGTAAAAATCCGTACCTTTTACGTACCGGGTAAAGCAGGAAATGAAGCACCTCTCCTATGTACCTACGACCTCGAGTCAGACACCCTCTATGATGTCAAGTGGTACAAAGATGGCGAGCAGTTCTTCCGGTGCGAGCCAAATGGAGTGACAACGGCGTTCGATGTCGATGGCGTCAAAGTGCAACACATCAAATTTGCACCGCTCGGTTCCTGTTCGTTAACGTTGATGCTGCTAACGCAGAAAACCGCCGGTGAATATAAATGTGAAGTAAATACGGAGGGTCCGAAGTTCGACACAGCCAGCGAAACGAAAAAACTGATGATTATTGAACCTTCGCGCAAACGCACACATGGTACGCACAACACTAGCGCCACCGCAACTATCAGTAAGTAGAAATGCAAATGGCCGCTGATGTGGTTTAACAGTTGCATCTGTTTCAGCTAATAACTCAGTAGTGCAATATCACCAAACTCGTGAGAATGAAATCTCGTACGACGCGGCATCGCATTTACGTTTTGATGTTTTACTTTACGCGTTTTGTTTGTTTGCACTTTATACACATTAAAATACACTAAATTTAAACATGTCAAAATTGAAAAAAAAAGCATATTTAAGTTAACTGTAAATATCTCTCGATACTAACCGTAAGTCTAAAAATTATTTAATGAGTACGTTGTTTTATACAAAATTTACAGCAGTAAATGATAATAGAATCGAATATAATTAGACTACTTATGCACTGTTTAAATTACTCATCTATATTTTCGGGCAGAATTTTCAGCCAGGCTTCCTCGTCCCCACCATTGTGTGTCGGTATTCGCACAGCGAGAAGTTGGACAGGACCTTCTTTCGTTTGAATGATTTGCGTCTGCGCACTAGCGATGGCTTCCGGTGTAAGTATAGCTTCAAAGTCATCATTGGTTGTTAATAATGTTTCCTCCTCTTCTTCTTCCTCCTCCTCCTCTTCCATATCTTCATCATCTTCACCCTTTAGTCGAAATCGCTGTAAAATATTTTTTTGTTACGTGAGGTTAATTTTATAGGTTAGGTTAGGGAATGTTACCTGTCCGTCAATGATAATTGTCTCATCGTCGTCATCCTGGCTAAGAATTAGATGTCCCTCGGTGTCCTTTAATTCTTCCTCATCATCGCCAACCATCATATGTTCAGCAATGTACAACTTTTCCGTTTCTGTCGAATTTTCCTGCATCTCTTCCAGGTCGACCTGCGTGCGTGACACTTTCCTCTGCGTGATCTCCAACTGGCCATCTACAAGCGTGTAATAAGACTCTTCATCTTCGGGCAAACGCGGTTGATTAACTACAATTGTGTCATTCAAATGATTCTCCGATTGCATGTGTTGATATAAGAGGGGTTTGCGCATGAATCCTGCACCGCAATCTAAACATTCATAAGGCTTTTTATCCGAGTGAACAAAGCGATGCGCATTGCGATTATCGCGACTGTTGAACGCCTTGCCGCACACTTCGCAGCGGTAGGGCTTCTCGCCGGTGTGAATACGACGATGCTTCTTGAAATGCTCCGGATAGACAAACGTTGCGCCACATACGCTGCATTTAAAGGGGCGTTCGCCCGTATGTGCCGACTTTATATGATAGTCCAATAAGCGGCGTCGCTTAAACGCTTTCCCGCAATCCACGCATTTGTATCGCTTGTCGTCATAGTGCGTTGCGCGCTTATGAGACTGTAGGTTGGAGCGTTGGCTGAAGGTGGCGCCACAGAACTCGCACTGATACGGTCGCTCACCTGTATGCGTACGTTCATGATCGCGAATTTCCGCTTTCCTCGCGAATGATTTCCCACACTGACCGCAAACGAACGGCCGATAACTCGTGTGGATTATCGAGTGAACTTCCAAGTTGTGTGCGGAGCCAAACTTTTATCTTATTAAACAAACAAGAAATATTCATGACATTTACATTAAAACGCCAAAATTGTATACGCACCACACAAGTGACAAGTGTGGTCCTTGATCCCGGCATGTGTCTTCTCATGCTGCGTCAAATTGTGAATATTCAGGAATGTTTTCGGACAGCTTGAACAACTGTGTGGACGTGGTCTTGATTCATGCGTCTTCTCATGCGCACGGAACGTATACTTGGATGCAAAATCCTTCCCACAAACGCCGCATTGATACGGTCTATAACCAGTGTGCGTGTTCATGTGTTCCTCCAGCAAATTCTTCGAGCTGTATTTCTTTCCACAACGATCGCATGCCCAGCTTTTATTCTGTGGCTGGTGCATCCGTCTATGAATCCGAAACAAGCGCAAGTTGCTAAAGATGCGATTGCAGACTTCGCATTGAAAGTCGCCCTCTTCATTCGCGACATGGTCGTCCATATGCGATGATAATTCAGTGCGTTTGCGGAAATAATCGCCGCAAAAGTCGCAGATGTACAGGCGTTGGTCGTGCGCCTCTTTGATATGCGTCATGATGGCTTTTGCTTCCCCGCAGACTGTTACATCACCCTCACACAGCATACACGTGTACAGGTTTTGATTTCTTGTTACCATCTAGAAATAAATGAAACAGGCATGAAATAGTTTTAGGTGCAGATAGTTATAAACTTACGTTATCAGCGGACAACTCATCTTTTAATTCACGTTGTAGTTTAAATTTATCTTCTTTTTCTTGCCCGCTTTTTATATAGTTAATAGTCCGCCTTAGAACTTTTGTCTTGTCGTCTTCCAGAGCTTCAATTTTAATAAATTGACTTTCCTGTAACTGTTCGCTATCATCGATTAGCGTCTCGTCTAACTTGTTATCGCTATCTTCATTTGATTTTTGTATATCTTCCAAAGTGATATCATCAGCAGGGCCATGAATCTTGACTAGTTCCTCTTCAATCTCTTCAATTGTTTTCAATTTCTTCTCTTCATTTATAGGCATGCCTTGAGCAATCATTTGAATTTCTTCTTCTTCCTCATCTGAAGAAGGTATATCTAGTATCTTCTTGGGGCCAATGTACCCATCAGAAGTAATATTTACTGAGTTCACATCTTCTTCACACAATGTGATTGTAGTGTTCATGGGTTTGAATCTATTCATTAATTGCAACCTCTGTGCATTCAGCTTATTTTCCATTTCATGCACTTGTTTAAATGAATTGTAGCAGATTTGGCACAGAGTATCACAGTGCAATACAGTACCATTGCTGTGCTGTTCCAGAATTTGTGAAATAATTGAGTCAATTAAACCTTTCTCAGATGTTTTTACATTTTCATCAGATAGGGATATGTAATGCTCATCAGTGATTACTTCATTGCATATGAGGCATTGTACATCAGACTGTACCTCATCCATCAACTCCATTTTCATCAATCTAAAACATAATAAATAACGGGTATAAATATTAAATTAGCCAATCAATTAATATAATTTATTATTATTTCTATAAATTCTTTAAAATTTGCATGTGAAGTTTCGAAATAAAAATGTTTGGATTTGAGTTGGATGAGCAATGTAAGGTAAGTAATGATAACAGAAATAAATCAACACCCATCGTCACGAATTCGTGCGCCATTCAATGGCTGGTCGACGCGTCTTGTCTACAGTCGCCTCCATTCCGTTCGGTTATGTATGCATAAATCTGTGTGTCTCCTCTGCATTCTTTCAAAAGTGTGTGCCGTCATTTTTGCGCCGGTTCTTACCTTTTTGAATCTTATGGTGCATTTATTAGGGATACCCGATTATGTTGGTAAAAAAACAGGGCTGACATACAACAAATGCTGCCAAGCTAGCAGAATGACTCGACATGGCACTCCATGCCACTAAACGCACCAACACGAAACTGGTGGGCGCTGCCGACTGCGGCAAATTGTCGCAGTACCGTCCGAACGCAATGAGTGCGTACGGTGTAAACCGGGGAGCAAACGGTGCAAACCTACAAATCTGTTCTAGTGTAACTAGTCCATCTATCGGGCAACGTAGTAACTAAATGATTTGGAAGAGTACTGCTTTGTGTAATATCAAACAGAAACAATTTGTATTCTATTCTTGTTTGTTTATTTATTAATTTATTATTTTAACTTTTTATTTAACTATTTCCTTTGTGTTATAGATATAATTTTGGCACACGAACAACATTTAGTTGTTTTATAGTTAACTATTCCACTAATACATGGCCAATATTGATGGTATAAAGTGACATGCATGTCATTGTAAATAGTCAACAATACTGAAGTTTACAAGTTTATCATCTGTTGTGTAAAAAGGACTTCTTCTAATGTTTTCTCAACAAAATACGTCATTTTAAACATTGAGAGAATACAAAACAGGTCTGCACGATGCAAACGCCTGCGGACGCAGCGCGTTCGCGCGAAAACAATAAGATGATGAATACCAGGGAGAAAGAAGACTATATTGAGAACTGTATGTTCCCATTCTGTGATGAAAGTGGCAAATATGAAAAGGTTGCTAAAATAGGACAAGGAACTTTTGGGTATGATTTCATTATGAGTACAGATGCCTTAATTTTTCACACACATACCTTTTGCTAAGATATCTTGATTGGCTGTGATGACAAAAATTTTTTGGGTTATATTTCTTCATTCTGTAAGATATAAGATTGTGCAATATTGTTGAAGTTACAAGTTTTTGATTCAAGCTTTTCTTTTCTATGTTTACAAAACAATTGAATGTGACTGAATTTTTTTATTTTGCTCTAGGGAAGTATTCAAAGCCAGAGATAAAAGTAATCCAAACAAATATGTAGCAATGAAAAAGGTTCTAATGGAAAATGAGAAAGAAGGTGTAAGTAAATGCACAATGAATATGCCCAAGTTACAAAACATCAAACTGTCATCTCCTGTTCCAGTTTCCAATCACAGCTTTAAGAGAAATTCGAATATTACAACTTCTGAAGCATGAGAATGTAGTAAATTTAATCGAAATCTGTCGAACGAAAGCAACTCAGTTTAACAAATATCGCTCGACGTTCTACCTGGTTTTCGACTTCTGTGAACACGATTTAGCTGGACTACTTTCGAACGTAAACGTGAAATTCAGCCTGGGTGAAATCAAAAAAGTCATGCAGCAGTTACTCAATGGACTATACTACATTCACAGCAACAAAATTTTGCATCGTGATATGAAAGCCGCCAATGTGCTCATCACGAAAAACGGAATCCTCAAATTGGCTGATTTTGGATTGGCGCGTGCATTCAGCGCTAACAAAAACGGTGAACCTAATCGTTTCACGAACCGCGTGGTAACGCTATGGTATCGCCCACCAGAACTGCTGCTTGGTGAGCGCAACTACGGCCCACCGGTTGACTTATGGGGTGCGGGTTGTATCATGGCCGAGATGTGGACACGATCGCCCATTATGCAGGGCAACAGTGAGCAGCAGCAGTTGATCTTCATCTCACAGTTATGCGGGTCGATCACGCCAACTGTATGGCCCGGCGTTGAAAACCTCGACTTGTACAAGACGATGGAGTTGCCACAGCTGCAAAAGCGCAAGGTGAAAGAACGCTTAAGGCCGTACATGAAAGATCCGTACGCGTGCGATTTGCTCGACCGTTTACTGGTGCTGGACCCAAGTAAACGCGCTGATTCCGACTCGGCGCTCAATCACGACTTCTTCTGGACTGATCCGATGCCATGCAGTCTTAGTAACATGCTGGCCAATCACCACCAGAGTATGTTCGAGTTCCTAGCGCCGCCGCGGCGCGCCACACACATGCGCACGCATCATTCACTGCCCGGTGCGCGGCCACCAGCTTCATCCGTGCAGGATAGCAGTAGTTATCAGGATCGAGTGTTTTAAATTTGACCAAGGTAGCATTTCTCCCATTAAAAAATTTACTTTTTTATGAACATATTAAGATAAATATATGTAAGTTATAAAAACATTAAATATGGTATTAATTTCAATCACATTTGTAGTTCGTCAAGGGCGTCAATGAAATCTTCAATGATGAGCTCCATTAAAGTCGGGAATGTCTAGGAGAAAAAATTAAATTAGAAAACATATTTTGTTTAAAGCGTCTCCCAACATAAAACATATATGAACAAACATTAGGCATTTATGTTAAGTTATGTTAAGCAAGTGCTATTTACCAGAAAGTACAGTAAAAGAAAGCAGTAAAACTAACACTTAAAGATGTTAACCTGAATGCGTGTTAACAAGGGATCGATGTGGACAAATTGCTGCAAATGCCTCATCATCCACTCAAACACATGATGATGCCTGCTTGGTGCTTGGTCAGGCATTTCGGTGTACTGATCCTTAAATATTTCAATTCCTGAAAATGATTGATGGAAAACATTGCTATCGACTACAAACATAAATGAGACACTGACTGGGCCAACACAGTATACCTCGCCGTGGATGGATAATACGAAATCTGCGCTCGACTAGGCAAGGTGGTGCATTGATCACATCAGCTACATTTTCCCTCATGTATGGTTCCCCTTGCAACATAAATCGATCTTCGGTCTCTTGCAGATCAATCTGTTTTCTTGCTGAGTTTGCTATGAAATTTATAACTAATTGTTAGTCATTGTTACAGTAAATGATGAACTAGCTGCCACCTTAGTTGGCGATACGTTTTGGTATCAAAATAACAATCACCTTTTGATTTCTTGAGCTGCTGCTTCTTCTTTTGTCGATTTAGCCTTTTCCTCTTGCTCTTTGGTACGATGACACGAGCTGGTGTTGTGTCTTCATCGGGTTCCTTCTCACTCTCGGATGCATCACTATTTGAAGTCGGTACGAGACGAGAAAAACTGTTACCACCTGCTCATAAATATACACTGTCAAAAAAAATAATATACTTTTTATTCACATACTTACCGGCAAGTATTTCTGGATTATCAACAATATGCTTTCTTTTCTTAGTTTTCTTTGGTTTTTTAAACACACTCTCCGTTAGTTTTGACGCTGCGTTGTCAGTAATTCTGAGATTTTTAATGGAATGCATTATGTTATTTGCGTCTGTACCTAAATTTAAAAAAATATCGTCGAACGCGTTCGATATTCACGTAACTTACACTTACTACTTTCTTTGGTTACACATATCTTTGGTTTCTTCGGGTTAATTACTTGTTGCGTTTTTAGGAACTTATTGATATTTGCAATATGTTCAGGTGACCACTGCTGATGCAGTGGCGAAGTGCAATTCTCTTTCTGCAATAAACCATTCCCATTATGTTGTAGATGATGATGAGGAATTTTTGAAACAGGGTTTTGTTGTGGTTGAGTCTTATTACAGAATGGGAAATTAATAAGTGTCAATGGAAATTCCTGTGTTATAGCTGAGTTAATTTGTTTGGTATTTGTTTGTTTTGGTTGTTTTACCTCTGAAAATTGCAATTTTAAATATTAATCAGTATGACCTTGTTTGTTTCTATGATAAATAGTTCACAAAGGATATTAATCTAATCATATTAAATATAGGCTTATTAAGCAGATATTGAAAGTAAATATAGAAATGCTAATATATGCTTTGATATCTAAACATGCATTGAATTTAAAAATACTAAAGAAATCACCTTGCTTTTTACTCTTCTTAGTTTTTTCTTTTAATGGTTTAACTGCTGCCATCTTGAAATGTTGACCATTTGTAGAAGCTTTAAATTCAAGTAAAAACTAGTTATCTGAAGTTATTTAAAGCCACAAGCAAAAATTACCTAGTTCTTTACACATTTCTTCTTGTTTAGCATTATACTGTCTCAACTTGCAGGTAGCAACATCTTCAGATAACTTATATGGAGGTGGTTTATTTCTTTCCAAAATTTCAACAGTTATTTTACTCTCATTGATATCACTGTCTTCATCTGCACTCATCCAGGAATTCACTCCATGATTCCTACATAGTAGTTTAAATTCATCTGGTGGTAGGGCAGCTAACAGCTAAAAGATCAATGACCAAAGTTTTGAATAACATAACAATAGATAGGTGTAGTAGTACACTTACCTGGTTAAATGGATCCATGTTTGCCCAAATTCAAATGATCTTTACTGTACAGACTCCGAATTAATAAAATCGGTGATTCACCGCCTTCACATCACAACACCGCAGCGCACACTGCAGTGTCAGAAACGCTAACGATGCAAACATACAAACGATGCAAAACGAAGCTCGGCCACGCGGTGTTCGTGAATGTACTCTGACCTTGGGAAACTATTGTAACTTGATTTGGTGCGCTTATCCATTTTATATAGAAATTTATCTACTAATGCAAATGTTCATAAAACAAAGGAACAAAATTGAAATATTTCAATATTTCTGAGAATCAATTTAAATTTAATTGCATATTTTTAATTAGCATAATATTCAGATAATGTGATATACGTAAATAAATTAGTTTAAATAAAAATTAAGGATGAAAAAGAATTGCAGATGAAATATAATTTTTAACTCTTTATATGCGATAACCGTAGACTTCTTAGTTCTAATTCTCCAATTAATTAATTTCGCTTATTTACATCGTTTTCATATATTTTGGTATTTACTGATAATAAGACAATGCATGTGATTTAATTTTATTTTTAAGTTCAGATAAAATAGTCATATAACGTGTGAATATGTTTTATCCATTTGTGGCTCATTTGTGTTCGTTCGATATAATATAGTTGGTATATAGACGCCTCATTGATTTTTTTGTTTTGAGCTCTAATAAGGGTATATTTGAATATGTCATTGCTTTACATTAATTAAAATACCACATTTTTGAAATACAGGTGACTCAGTCACGCAATAAAAAATATGAACGCGAGTGAAATCGCGGGGAAAACCAAGTATTTATTTATACATTTGTAAGTACTACTCATAGACTATATGTTTAAATAGTTGTTACGTGGATAAATGTATAGCTGAATCTCATTTGCCCATTTTTCTTTATAAATAAAATTTAAAATTTTACCTCTTAGATTTCCAATGTAATACCTATTAGTTTATTTGATAGATAATTGTCCGTAGATTAAGACTCTGCGATTCGTTCCTTTCTATCTCTTTTAGTTTACGAGATATTCGCAATTGAATTAATTCGTCAAAAATTGAAAAATATTATTTTTAGCACTTTCATTCATGGTTTTTGACTTTTTATCCCATTATTTTAAATTATTTTAAATTTATATCTAATAGAGAATTATCCAATCTTCCATTTTTAATCATTATAATGCGTCCTAGACTCATGACAATGTGTTAAATTTGTGTAAACGTTGATCATAGAAGGAAATATCCCTTTGCCTGGAAAACGCACTATACATCTTGTACCAATAGAGCAAATCGCAACATCTTGTGCCCATATGATACTTAAGAGTTCCTTAATAACTTACGCATCTGCCCGACCCGTGCAACCTTCTTCTATTGTCCAAAAAATGGCTTACAAATCGACATTATTTTCACACTACAAAAAGTTGGCTTTGATAACAGCCTGTATCTCGTGAACTAATACACATTTTGGGCATTTCTAAAAGCCATGTTATAGTTTAAGAGACGCTCTACATGTTAATTGACAATATGTACTGCATACAAAAGTGGCAACACGTGGAAACATTAATTATTGATTATAATTGTTTAAATTGTGGAACTAGTATCTGTCGCATTCATAGATGGCGCTAGGATGCACTAAAAATCATAAAATCGAGTTATACGGCTTATTTGGATATTTATCGACAAGCGTGGGCACGAGAGTAGTTTTGTATACTGTTATCTGCGATTCGGTGTAATGCGGATTTCGGTGTTGTCCCGCACGTTGTCGCCTAGCGCCGCATCAACTAGCAGCATGCAGCGAAGTCTAGTGTATCTTTGATCATAGGCAATGTGCCTATTGCAAATTCGCGCACAAGGTCGCGTGCCTTCGACGCGCCGTCTTTGCACACCTCTTGCCTTCTTATCGTATACTCTCCCGTCGTTGTTTACGCAGTTTCGGCATGCACTATCGGTGGATTGCAGCCAGTTTCGTGCCGGTCGCTGGTAAATCCAGTTGTGTTTTGAGACACTTACGAGTACATCGTTTATTCGGACTTCAATATTCTAAATTTGTGTTATACTCGAAGATCAATCGACTATTTATTTGTACTTTGCGATTATAGTAATTTGTTTAATGTTCGGAAATGCCGGTTTTTGGATCGCATTTGTTATGCATATTACAAGTCACGTGATAGTGGATTTGATAACATTCTTCACCCGGCGTTGTGTTTGGTGTCGGTTACTAAATTAATCGGATATATATCGCCCCCATGTTGATTCTCATCATTAAGAAAGATCCATCAGGCTCGTGTAAGTATATACTAAACACGACAAATTGTTTATTTTGTGTTGATTGTTAATTATCACATAATTAAATTGTATGAAATATTTTTGTTTTAATTTATGTTTTCGTTTTAGTTACAGCTCTCGTTGTGCCTGGTAGTCCAATAAGCTGTACACTGGCAAGTTTATAATTCAATTATATTTTTCGGTCAAATTTACATTTGCTGTTTATAAACAAGTTTTCTATTTATCACGTACTATCTGCTGGGCCGATGCGTGGGGGGGTCAACTGGGGTAAATTCCCCGGGGCCCGGCTGATCGCTCTTAAATTGCAAAAAAAAAATTTCCAAAGATGATGCAAATTTATTTTATTTTGCTTTTATATTGTCATCACATGTACAATTATTCAATTTTTGGTTACTTAATGCAACTTTTGCAACAGAATTAAGATGTGGTAAACCACAACTGGTGAATGCTTTCTTTCTATAATTGCTTTTTATATTTTCAAGTTCTACGTTTAAATCTTTTATTTGCTTCTGCAACGAACAATATTTCTCATTCAAGGATACAAGTTCGTCGGCAAGATTAACGTGAACACCGTCAATGTTTTCAGTACGTTCGCGCACTTGGCTAGCAATTTCAATATTAGCACCTGCATAATTTAATTTCTCAATTAGCTCTTCACCTCGCTTTTCTTCATCAGCTATCTCTTTCATTATATTCTCAACTTGACTGTTCAACTCATCAGCTTGACTTTTCTCGTCTTTGATTTGTTGCAATAATAAACATTTTGAAGTTTCAAGTCGTTGTAGTAAATCATTTATAAGTTCTCCATTTAGCACCAATTTACTTTTCTTGCTTTTTAGCATATCACTAATTAATTGTTTGGTTTTTAATAACGCGCTTTCTTGTGATCTCAGATTACTAATATTTGATTGCAGTTTATTTATTTCTTTGACATGTGCTTTAATAATATCCATATAAAGAAGATCATTAGCTTGGATAGCAATAAATTCGAGAGCAGGTAAATTAGGCAACTGCAATCGACATTGCATACAATTTTCTGAATTCGATGTATCTGGCAAATCGATTAATTTAGTTACATCCAGATTAGGTTTTGTCTCACTAAATTGTATCATTAGATATGTGATGCAAGGAAGCAATGAACTTTCTACACTGTTAACTGTATATTCGGTGGAACATTTTTCTTCTTCGAGGCATTTGATGTGTTGACATAATTGGTTTATTGTTGTTTGCCAGAATAAATCTTGTTTTTGTAACTGTTCAGTATAATATAATTCAGGCATCGGCACGGCTGTTCTGTGAGTTTCATATATTTTATGATCAGTACAAGGGCATGTTTCATTTTCACTAAGAATTGGGCAATTTGTGTCAGTAGTACTTGCGTTTGAAGATGGCAGACTATTGCTTGGGCAATAACAAAATACTTCACTAGACATTTTGATGATTTTCAAATTCAAATTTACAAGTGACAAATTGACTTGTTGAGCGACTGTGGCTCCAACCGTATTTTTTAAAAACTATAACGAGGGAGATACATGAAGATCAGGGGCGTAGCTACCGCCGTATTTGCCGTATCAATTATACGGGGCCCCCGGGCCACGGGGGCCCCCAAAGTGTGTAAGGAAAAACCTTTACCTCCATATAAGGGCCTCCAAAAAATTTTTTATACGGGGCCCCGACAAGGCACGCTACGCCACTGATGAAGATGTTTATTACCTCAACTACACAAAGTTGAACTTTGAAATTTGGAGAAATGATGCATCTGGTCATAAACTAGTGTTGAATTTATTTTTGATGAGGTTGATGGTTTTTGAATAAAATGTACGTCTGTTTTCATTAAAACTGGAATATCTATGAAAATATAAAATTGACTAGTTTTTGTCCGCGACTTCGTCCCGGTAGTGTTTAATAAAAATTGAATTCATTTTTACTCTCTTGTTATAGACATAGTATGTGTCAATTCTATCAATAAGATTCGCAATTTTATTTTAAAGAAATTAATTATATAAAGAATTGCTAATAATGCACTTCAGCGCGGATTCAATTATTTAACTATAACTATGATTGAATCTCAATGCAAACCTTTATCCTATAGAAAAGGGCGTCTTTAGGGTTTTCCCGGCATTTATTCAAAAATTTCTTGCTATAAAAACCATCCTTGGACTTTACCGAATATTTAAAAAACAAGAATTGGCCAAATTGGTCTAGGCGGTCTTGAGTTATGCGCTTACTAACAGATTTTGCGATTTATTTTTATATTATAGAGAAAATATAATACTATATTAAGTATCAAGTAACTAAACATGAGTTATATTCACGTTATTAATTGAGAGTTTGAGAGCGTGGTTTATTAAGAACCCCAAAATAAAACAAAATAAATATCTGCTGTAAAAATTTTAATCCTTTAATAAAATAATGTGGTAAATATTAATGTTTAAGAAGTTAATGCAATCGCCTCCGGATAACATCTGCCCTCCTTGGTGCTAGCAAACAGATTTATCTGTATATCCACCAAAGTGGCATCAATTGAAACCACGGCGTGTTCCTTATCTCCAGAAGTCACATAAACCAGGTTTCCATTCAAATAAATCTCATACGCAGTCACCTCAGGGCTGGCAGCTCGAATCCACTTCACCAGACAAGTAGTCGGCGTTAGTTTTGCAATTTGATAATTTTCAGTGGTTCCGAAGACTCATTGCAGAAACAATCATTCGCAGCGCTACCCGCAGTATCACATCCGCAGCTATTCAATGCAGCATGTTCCTGCTCCAACAGTTGTATACTGTAATCTGGTGCATCAGTATCACATAGAGCAATTTCCTGTACCATTGTCTCGAATATACCAGCATTAGATTGCTTGGCTAATTCGTTAGTCATCATTGCAAGTATGCCATCTTTTTCTGTACACTTTTCCTGCGTTGTTTGAATGGCAAGTTCAAGCAATGACTTTGTTGGCGCAAGTTTCTTAGAGAAATGTTGTGGTTGTATTTCCAAATTATCTACGCATGGACATTTGGGAATAGTTGAGGTCTGCGGCAATGGTTTGTCAAAGTCTTCAGACTTTTTATGAAAAGTGCATTTTTGATCGCTTGTTTTCCGCTTGCAAAAACACTTCTTTCTCGGTTGTGTGCTGTTGTCTTCAACAACATAGCACAGCACTTCATTTGCCGGCAATTGAAAAGATAACATAGATGTTGGATACCAGCAAAGTTTCATGAAATTATTGGTTTTCCCATAGGTTGTGCTGTATAAATCTCTCAATGGTGTAAAAATGCTTTTTACAATATCGAATTTAATATATGGTTGCAGAGCAGTTATATCATTCATGTTGTTTGTGAAAATTTTCAATGTGGTTGTACTAGTCGCAACAGTTTCGTTTTCGTAATTTAAGCATTTAAGAATTCTAGAGTAATCACTTTGATTACTCGATATCGACGAGCTATCCTCAGACTCATCTTTAGATGCGGCCATTTTTATTCCATTTCCCATTTTAGTTATCTGAAAAAAATTGAGGTTAGAAATTTTGTTGTATATAGAAATGTTTCAATTACGATCGCGTCTCTTGCATTCAACAGTGGAACATGTGCAATTGGATTTCAGTCTAGGATCAATCTGTGTTCCTGAATCTTTGGGATGTGCATTTGACCCCACGACAGAATTAGTTCCACTCATGCCGGAAGCCATAATTTCTTTCCTCAGCTCTTTAATACGATCGCATTGTGGATTGCAAGGCCCCACACACTTGCATTTGGAAGGTGGTGCTCCCTTGAGTATGCCTTTGAGTTCTTCATTCGTCAATAACTCGGGATTTGGTGGAATAACATTTGGTCTTTGACCGGGCACTTGTCCTGGAAGTGGTTGACCCATTGTTGATCCGACTTGAGGAGTAGGCACTGCTGAATATTGCATTTGCCCGCCGGCTACAATGGGTTGCTGGGCCATACCGGCAAGATATGGAGATTGTGGTGCTTGTTGTTGTTGATATGGTGATGGTTGTGCTTGCTGCTGGCCCATGAGAGCTCGTTTCTTCATTTCACAAGCAGACTTAACGCATTTAACCCCAGTGCATGTACAATACAAGTTAGGGTCAGGCATAGCGGACATTTGTTGCATTGGTTGCATTGGTGGCATTTGTTGCATTGGTGGCATTTGTTGCATCGGGTGCATTGGTGGCATTGGTTGCATTTGTTGCATTTGTTGCATTGGTGGCGTTTGTTGCATTGGGGGCATTTGTTGCATCGGTTGCATTGGTGGCGTTTGTTGCATTGGTTGCATCGGGGGCATTGGTTGCATTGGTGGCATTTGTTGTTGATACGATGGTTGCATAGACATTGCTTGTAAATTATACGATTGTTGTTGTACTTGCATTTGGCCCGGACTTTGTGGATAAGATTGTTGGGGTGGTACCATATTTTGTTGGGCTGAGGGTCGTAGCGCGTTACAAGATCTATTTGCCTCCTCAAGACACCCGCGTTTACCATAACTCATTGCATTCTGGGAAATTGGTGCACTTGGCACGTATGATTCGGTGGCGCACGTTTTTGTGGGATCAACAATACAACCAGCATTGCTACCACCGGGACCAACAGGTGATTCGTAATTGACTTTTCCCGAAGCATTCAGGCTAGCGCCCGCAGGTGAATATGATTCACATACACCTCCAGTGTTAACACACTGTGCTGGAATACTTTGTAAAGCTTGTCTTGAACCAATCATAGTTCCTGGCATAGTTCCCGGGACAGTGCCTGGCATGCTTCCAGGGGCTGTATTTGGCCTACTTCCGGGAACATTTTGTAAATTTGGATCTAGACAATCGGGTGGAGCGCAAACACAGTTGGGATCTGTAATTAAATTTGAGTATGTAAAAACGTGCCATTGCGTAACTGTGAGTTTATACTTTGCAAACTAGACATGGCTACTCCTTGTCCTTGCCCAGGTCCGGGAAATGGCTGTTGATACAAAGATCCTGGTGCAGTTCCTTGAGCAGTGTTATATTGAGATCCTGGCATGGATGCAAGTTTGCAATCGGTAGGTGGACAAATACAAGAGGTCCCCGTCACTGATTGTTGTGTAGGAGCCATTGAACCACCTGGCATTTGAGGGGGCATTTGCTGCATATACAGGGTATTATTCATCGGCGGTTGTTGAGCATTATACATTTGCTGTTGTTGATTGGGGTCACAGTATGCTCCAGCATTATCATCACAATTTTTTGGATCAATTGCTTGCAAGGTCGGGTCTTTGCATGCAGGATGACAAAACTTTGCTGGACAGTAACATGGATCTGGTACTCCTGCAATTGGCATTGGTTGACCAACTAACACTGATGGTTGTTGACTTGAACGTGGCTGACTACCAATGGCTGAAGGTTGTTGCTGACTTCCCATACCAGATTGCCGTTGTTGGCTTCCGACAGCTGAAGGTTGTTGTTGTTGTGGGCTTCCCATACTCGGTTGCTGTTGTTGGCTTCCTATGGTTGGAGGTAGTTGTTGACTTCCGACAGCTGAAGGTTGCTGCTGTTGTGGTTGGCTGCCTATACTTGGTTGTTGTTGTTGGCTTCCTACGGCTGATGGTTGTTTTTGACTTCCCATTGATCCTGGTTGCTGTTGGCTTGCAATAGCTGAAGGTTGTTGGCTGCCAACCCCCGGTTGTATTTGACTAGGATCTTGTTGAGTTTCCACCACCGGTGCACCTGCAACTTGTTGTGCATATTTCCTAGCAGCTTCTTTTCTTTCTTCACATTTCGGTTTGCACGTTGTAGTCGTCGGACATATACACGATGACGTAATCGCTTCTAAAACAATTTTTGTTTAATGCCTTTAATAAACAAAAGTATATTAATACCTTGTCCTGCTACACCTGCACCGGGTGCTCCCGATTGCATTGTGTGAGCACTTTGTGGTACAGTTCCTGGGGCTGTGCCAGGGGCAGTACCAGGCATAGATCCAGGTACAGTTCCGGGAGCAGTACCGGGGGCTGTGCCAGGCATAGATCCGGGTACGGTACCGGGTACGGTTCCGGGGCCTGATCCAGGTATAGTTCCTAGCACAGTTCCTTGTCCAGATCCTGGAACAGTTCCATAAGTTGATCCAGGAACTGTGCCGGGTGCACCTGAAGGAACACCTCCGGCACCCTTCCGCCTACAATCCGGAGCTGCACAACCACACGGATTTACTAATGCTGCATTATTTGGTGGCATTTGTTGACTTTGCGGACCCATTGAACCCCCCATGGAAGCTGGGTTTGTTGTTGGCCCTACAGAATATATTGCCGTACTTGGCTGGGCACTGTTCATTTGATTTAATCGCTGTTCTTGTAATTTACTGCAATTTTCATTGCATTGACCAGGTGGACAGTTGCATTGCGTGGGACTACCACCTCGCAGACCTTGAAATCTACCCGTGCTCGTAAAACAGTTGACCAACACAGCTTTCTTCTAAAGTTTGGATATAAACAATATATAGAAACAACATTCAATAAAGTATACTTACATTTGCACCAATGGTAGTCACCCATGAAAGATTAATAGCCTGGGAGCAATGATACTGCATTGGAGGTGATGTATCCAAATCTTGTGAGCGAGACACGGCCGACAATCGCGCATCTTTCTGCGTAGGTCGTGACTCTGTATTAGCAGATTGTGTTAAGTAATTAATAGTTGGCATAATCCTACATTTGTTAGTGTTGTATCCTGTGCTCGCCACTAAATCATCCTGAGTATCCGTCCCTGTGTTACCCTGGCTTTGTTTTCTAGTTTCAGTTGTTGAAGTTTCAGGCAATGAGGCTGTGGATCCTGGGATACAGAAAATGCCACCAGCAATCTGCTTACACAAACATAGTCGTGGTTGTTGTGTTGCAGGGATTGGCTCGGTCTTTGCCTGCATTTTGCTACTACTATTTTGTGCGCAGGCGCATTCAGGAAATACAAGAGATGGTACTTGTTGTTGTTGTTGTTGTACCTGCTGTGGTTGTGGTTGTGGTTGTGGTTGTTGTTGTTGTTGTTGTTGTTGTTGTGAACATTTGCAAGTTGGAAAATTGCTCTCACTGCCCAAATCTGGAGAAGAATATGATTCTGTTACAACACTAGGTTCCGGAACTTCTTCAATTATTTTATCCGGTGAAGTTTCCAAGTCTTGTTTTGATTTTCCTGTCGCTGCTGGAACCATCATCGGCCGATTAATGATTGGCAGTGAAGTGGTTGATATCAGTTCACAACTGCATGATATATGTTGTGGAGCTGCTGTTTGTTTAGTCTCCCGTCCACATTTGCACGGAGTTTTCATATTTGCAGTGGAATCATCAGTTTGTTGCTTGAAAGATTGTTTTTCTGCATCCGGACCACAACAGGTACAAGCTTCAACCATTTTTGGCGCAGACTTTTTTGCAGCTGTTGCGGCAACTTGTTGTTTCTGAGCAATCATTTGCGATGTTTTTTCATTATGGTCTGGTACACTTGGACCACATCTACATAAGTTACCAGTTCCTACATCACATTTGACTGTTTTGGTTGAAGGTTGCGCTGATGAAGAAGTTATCTTAGGTTTGACAAGTTGTAAACCAGCACACGCACAACATCCTTGTTCTGGTTGTTTATAATTCGTTGGTTGTTTCTGTGAGCAACCACAGGTGTTTGCCCCATTGTTATAGTTACTATCATTACCAAACTTTTGCGCATTCATCTTTGTTTCGTTGTCACTCAGCGGGCGTCCAACAGGACACTTACAGAATTTATCCACAGTTTGATTAACAACACTTGGCTTTAGAGATTGTTTCGGATTGTTTCCTGCCATATTGCTGGGACCTTTTGCAGCTTCGTTTAATGCCTGCTCCAAATTCAATTTTTCTAATATTTCTTGTGCAATTGTGCCAGTTTGTTCGTCGGTGGTCTTTACCGCGCACATTTTAATGGTTTTTGTTTTAAAGGATTAAAATTTTTACACGCACATACACTTAAAATTTATGATGTTCGACAGGAATGAAAAGGAAAATTGTGACAGTTTGGGTTTGGACACAAGTGATTTTCGTTTGTTTTTACAAACGGCTATATTGATTTGTATGATGTGGTGGTTTCACAGTCATGGCAATCAGACTTTGGTGATACAATCAATGCAGCAACATTGTGATGAGTGTTTGCTCCCGGTGGTTAGCGAAAGAGATATATTGGATTCCGGGTGGCACAGTTGATCTAATTTCTTATCATTAAGTGACATTTCTGAATAATGAGTACTTTTGTTCAATTTAATCATTTCGGCGTCATCGGGAAATGTTGTTTGATTATTCTTGTGATTTTGTTCATTATGTTCATATTGCACTTCAACCGGGACACTTTTTTCTACCGCTATTATACATTTATCAACTTTACCCAAACTAAGCATGTTTTGTTTTAATTTAAAAGATTCTATGTGTTTCTTAAATTCATATTCGATTATTTTGTTCAAAATATGATGCCACGAATCTTTGGTTTGAATTGATATATCTTTAAACCCTACAATATTTCGACTTACAAGTTTTAAAGCATGATTATTCTGATTCATTTCTAATAATTGAAATTTACCTCTCGAATCAATATTAAATAAACTCTTATGCTTACTGACAAAATATTCTTGATCCTCAGCAAATGTCTCCATCGTTAATTTTCGAGTTTTATTTAATGGTACATGTGACTTTATAAATTTATATTTTATAATAGTCTTGTTGTTGGACGTTTGTTGGTTGCACTTATTCATACTGAGAATTTTTGAAGAAAATTTCGAATCAAAAGCAAAAAATCTACAGAATTGTGTTTGATAGGTTATATTTTATTATTTAGAGTCATTTATGAATTTTACATGTTGATGCTGTCATCCTTTTTTGCTCCGGTAGATTGGTCCCAGATATGGTGCCATTTGATAAGCGACCTATTAACGCTTCCAGCTTGGAGTATTTATTGATGCACGCATTGGTAACGTGGAATTTATTACTAGTCACCTGAGTAGCAAACGACAGAGATGCGTGTTTCACTGAATCCAATAACTTTTCCGACATGTTGCCTTGATAAAACTTCTTCTTTTCATATGATTTTGATTTTAAATGTATCGCACTTTTCCTATCGTAAGGATCCATCCAGCATCTTTTATAACAATTTTATTCTATGAGCTGCAAATTTTGAATGATTTACAATCAATGTTGAAATGATAAGTGACAGGATTAAATTGTTTGACTGTTTATTTTATAAAATAAATGATTTGGCACACATCAAAGTTTTTTTGTGTTAAGTTGATTAGCATTTAGTGTAATATGCAAGCGATGACGGATACGCTCGACCTTTCGGTGCCATAGCGTAAATTTCAATTGCAATAGTACCAGAAAAATCCAAAGCATCCAAAATTGCATAGAGACGTTCCTTGTTTGTGATCCTGGCCTTCAGTTGTCCGTTTACATGTATATCATATCCGCAGATTCTGCAATCAATCGGTGGAGTCCATTTCACTAGTAAACTAGTAGCACCCACTCTCTTCACGCTGCATATTTTGAATCCCGCTAAATCTATACCGCAAACTGAACCTTTTTTCTTATGTGGATCCAGTGCACTGCTGATAAGAGCGCTATCAAAATCAGGGGCACCAGGGTTTTGTTCTCGTAGTCGACATATCAAGTTATTAAAAACTTTGCTCTTTGATCGTTCCAATATATCGCCGACCAATGCATCAATGTAGTGATCTTTTTGTCTACATTTCTGTAATAATGCACAAATAGCTTCTTGTTGATTATTAACATCCAGTGTGAATGCAGATGCTGCTTTTATGAACGGTGTTGTTACTAATTCGGCATCTTCACAAGATGTCTGAAGATGACACAACATGTCTTGCATACGGTCCATATAACTACTCTTGTTTTCGCCAATAGATTTGGAGCATTTGCATTGTCTACCACCATCATCATCATCATTTTGATATTTACGTGATGGTTCATTATTTCGAGCTAATGCCATGTTTTCTAAACATCTGCAAGCCCTTGATTCTTGTTGCTTGTCTTTCGCACATGTTTTTGAAACTTCTTCATTTTTGAACATGGAATAAATGTAGCTCTGTAATTGTAGACACTTTCCACATTCTTGCTGGATTTGATCACCGGAACATTTTTCAACAACATCTGCATCAATTTTGGATACTTCTCCTCGCGATTGCCGATTTTCGAATTCATTACTTGAGATTAACCCTTGTGGGGTTGATGTGCAAGCTGTAACTGCTCTACCATCCGCACTACTTCGACGCGTTTCTTCTTTTGGGACCAGTACTGTACCTTTCGGTGAGCTGCATTGAGGATTATTAATATTAATCGATATTGATGTACGTTTTGTTGATTCTGGTTCTATCGGTTTGGCTTCGGGAGAAGTTAGTGTGTTCGATTTGCTTGTATTACATGGAATACTGTTTTTGTTAGTTTTATCAGATTTAGGAAGTTCTCCAATGGCGGAATTGCAGGTAATGCTTAACTTTCTGGTTTCTTCACAGATACAATTATCACCGGCGGTATTTTTTGGTTGGGAATCTACAATTGGTTTTATTTCACAATTAGTCGCACTTTTTGACTTGCCTCTTGCGAGACAAACGCAGATTTTACTACTTTCTAAACCATTTTTGTTGTTTTCTGTCAATTCTGGTGACATTAATTGCCGTTCTTCTTCTTTCTTGGTCTTTTCTGCTTCACATTCAGGAGGACACGGGCTAGTGCAGTTGCATACTTCACAAGTCTTAGCTGGTTCACTTTCACTGTTTAATTGCTTATTACACTCTTCACATGCTCCATAGTCTGTCATGGCTTTGATTATTCGTAAAATTAACTCCGCACATTTTGACTGGCAACTTTCTAAACACTCGCAGATTTCCGCTATTAGTTCTTCAGGAATTTCTTTTTTTACTTCCATCTTAGTTGCTTGACATTCTTCATTGCACATATTTATGCAAACGCATGGATTACAGATTAATGCTTGAGAATCAGGTTTAGAATCTTGTTGTTTTTTAGCTGTAAAATTATCACATTCACATAGTGCGCAGACAACTTCTTGGTTTATTTTAGGTGGTTCTTCATTCGGAACAGTTTGAGTTTCTTTAATTTGATCATTTTCTGCTATGCACATTGTTTCGCAATGACAAGTAGTTGTTAAAACATCAGTTTGATTTTGTTTGGTCATTGCTGCTTTCTTTTCTGTGCACTCCTTTGAGCATATATCATGACATTTACATATATCACACACATTACTCATTTGCGCTTTTCTTATTTTATCTCGTTGGCATACTGGGTTACATTCTCCAGTGCAATTACATTTGAGACAAGTATCCATCTGTGATACCATCACATCTGATGCAGTAAGAACTTGTGTGGGGTCTTGTTTATGTAGAATGCATTCTATGCCGCATAAACCAGTGCATTGACAATCAGAGCAAACGTTAGAGGCTCCAGATTGAGGTTGTGTGTTTACTGCTGGAGTATCAGGTACTACAGGAACTGGTTCTAAATTAGCAACTGGTGATTCATCCACATCAGTTTGAATTTCTATATTACAAGCACTACGACATTGATTTTGAGCGGATTGAGTTGAACCATTCTGCGATGTATTCTTTTCGGGTTTCTTGCGGATAGCGGTTCTCATAGCCTCCATTGCTTCTTTCAATTTTCGCTCTTCACATTCACGCATGCATTTTCCCGTACATTTGCATGATGTGTTGGTGTCAACCACAAGAGATCCCAAACCTGGTAATGAATTACGTTTGATAGCAACTGGGATTCCACTGCTATTCGGACATCGCCAAGAATCTGATCTATGTTTTCCCATTTTTTGTTTTGTCATTTCACAGCGCGGAGGACAAAACCCCGGTGTGCATGTGCAAAATGAACATACGCTTGCAAGATCATCATCTGGCTCTAAGTCACATTGGACATCTGTAGCTTGTTTCGAGTCTTGAGCACCCTCGGCACCCATTGCATCACAAGTATCGTAGTTGCATTGAAAACCAGTAGTGGTCAATTCATTAGGCTTGTACTTTTTGCGAGGGACTGCATGTCGGCCACGAGGTTTTAGATTTTCATCCACGTCACTGTTGGATTCATTTTCTGACAATGCTTTGGAAGTGTTTTTGCAAACACAAGTACTACCAGAAGGCATTTTGTTTTGATTTTTAATAATGATTTTAGATGGTAATACTTTTTTATGCCATTATTTTACGAAGGATTTAATGATGTATGACGTTTAGAAATAGGATTTTATTTGACAGATTATAGCCATATTTAATTGTTTTTTATTTGTTGTTTCCTGCGTTATGCATTAAAGTGTCTTGAAGAGCCGTTTAAGTGGTATTTTTGCCTTGTTTTAAGCTGCAGTTGTTTAGATTTGTGGCAATTAAGTTTGCTTTTACAAACCTAATTTCAATTGTTGTATTGCAGAGTTTATTAGACTGTTGTTGGACTAATTTGTAAATAAGGATTTTCTACTCCTGGTATTGAACAAGTCTGGAGAAGAGTCATGTTTTCAACAACTTTTTGCTTTTGGACAATCTAATTCAAAATAATTAATATTATTGGGATCTCATGTTCATAATATACCAGTCTTTATGTCACTTTTTGTTGTTATCATTAATGAATGTAGGAAGGCGTCTTACAGAACACTTTTCGAAATTGTCAACTCTTAACAATTGTTGTAAACACCAAATTGCTTCAAAGTTTGACTTAGAAAGTTGGCTGCCATATTAATTTAACCTCTTGTTACAAAAAATCACAGATCATGACAGTTTATGGCTATCTCCAGGGCTATATTCATTTGCATAATGTTGTTGATATGTTATAAAGGTAAATTTGTATGATAAAATAATCTTCACTTTACACAAATAAATGATTGGCATATATCAATGGCATATATCAGTTGTGTGGAATTGATTAGTATTTAGCGTAATATGCAAGCAATGATGGGAACGCACGACCATTCGGTGTCATAGCATAAATTTCAATTGAAATGGTACCAGAAAAATCCAAAGCATCCAAAATCGCATAGAGGCGTTCCTTGTTTGTAATCCTAGTCTTGAGTTGAGTGTTAACAAGTATATCATATCCGCAGATTTTACCATCAATCGGAGGATTCCATTTAACAAGTAAACTAGTGGCACCCATTCGCTTCACGCTGCATATTTTAAATCCTGCTAAATCTATACCGCAAACCGGGCCGCTTTTTCTAGGTTGATCTAGTGCGCTCAATATAAGAGTCCCATCAAAATCAGGAGCAGCAGGGTTTTGTTCATTCAATCGACCTAATAAGTTATTAAAAACTTTGCTCTTGGATCGTTCTAGCAAATCGTCAATCAACGCGTCAATGTAGTGATCCTTTTGTTTACATTTCTGTAATAATGCACAAATAGCTTCTTGTTGATTATTAACATCCAGTGTGAATGCAGATGCTGCTTTTATGAACGGTGTTGTTACCAATTCGGCATCTTCACACGATGTCCGAAGTCGACTCAACATGCATTGCATCCGATCTGTATAGCTACTATTTTTCCGCCCCATTGTTTTAGAGCATTTTGATGGCCTACCACCATTTTCATCTCCTTGACTTTTACGTAATGGCTGATTATTCTTCTCTGCTTTTGCAAAACTTTCTAAACACCTGCATACAACACTATCATCAGATAGTTTCTTCCTCGCGTGCGGTTCTTTTTTATCCTTTTTATCGTCTTGTTTTTTATTTTGTCCGCATGAATTATTTTCTTCATTTTTGAATATAGAGGTAATGTAGCTGCGTAATTTAACACACATTCCACATTCCTGCTTTGAATCACAAGGACATTCTCCAGAAACACCAGTAAGTAATGAACCCGCACTTTTGTCCCTTTTAGCATCAGCTTTACTTCCTTTCCCACAAGTTTCCTGACGTTCCAATTCTTTCCTTGAAATTAATCCTTGTTGTGTAGATGTGCAGGCTGCAACTGCATTACCATCCGCACTACTTCGACGCGTTTCAACTCCGCATGATTTCATAGCTTCAACAGGTGTTTGAACTGTTGCGCATGTTACAGCGCCTTCTGGTGTGCTACATTGAACATGAACACTGGGTGCTATGGGTGCTACGTCAGGCGCAGTTGAACCTCTCTCTGCTGGTTTGGGCATGACAAATGCACGTGCCATTCTCTCTCGACATTCTGGCGAGCACGGTGTGTTGGATTTACATGTAACACATGGAATCCAATCCACATTAGTATCATCACACTTGAGAGGCTGTCCAGCGGCGGAAACACAGGTTATCTTGCCTTTTTTTAATTCGCATGCTCTGGTGCAAATGTCTACACACTTACAATCTTCACAGACTGTGTTGTTGGGTGGGAATTCTGCGATGGATTTTATTTTACGAATGGCCGCACATTTTGACTGACAAGTTTCTGTGCAGTCGCAGACTTCACAAATTGGTTCATCAGGAAGATCGCAACTAGACTTGGCTTTTGTTTTCGATGGAGTTGGTTCATTGTCTACTACATTCTCTATCAAGGTATCATCATCTTTATATTCTTCCATAATACCTCCTTTAACCTGAGTGGAATTATTTGTAACTTCTGGTTCTTCTAAATTTTCAGGTTGTGGAGTTGATGGAGGATCTACAGGTGTTGAAGCTTCTAGAGATGGCGGTGGATCAGATATTTCTTCATCTTGAAATTTAAGGTCTTTACTACTTCTTTCCTTCTTGGTTTTCTTTGATTCGCATTCTGGAGTACATGGACCAGGGCAATTGCATACTTCACAGATCATAGGTGGTTCTTTAACCTTTTTTGTTTGAGTTTTAGTTGCTTGACATACTTCATTGCAATCATTTGGGCAAAGACATTTCGGCTTACATATTAATGTGTTAGAATAGGGCGATATTGAATCTTGCTGCTTTTTGGCGTTTAAGGCGGCCTTACAATTTTCATTACAAGCACCCACACATTCGCATATTGCACAAACCACTTCCTGATTTGCTTTTGATGGTGCCTTGTCCGGAATGGTTTGTGTTTCTTTAAATTCATCATTCTCTCTGGTGTACATTGTTTCGCAATTGCAAGTAGGCGCTTGTGCATTGGTTTGATTTTGCTTGGAAATTGCTTTCTTTTCGGTGCACTCTTTTGAACACACATCACTACATTTACAAATGTCACACACACTACTTATTTGCGCTCTTCTTTCTTTATCCTTCTGGCAAATTGGGTTGCATTCCCCAGTGCAATCACATTTAAAGCAAGTATTCTGCAAATCTTCAGCAGGGTTTTGTTGTGTAATGTCTTGTTTTTGCATTGTGCATTCTATGCTACACAAACCAGTGCATTGACAAGCAATACAAACATTAGAGGCTATCGATTGAGGTTGTATTTTCATCGTGGGGTTATCAATGGGAACTGGTGCCAAAGGAGCAATTGGTGGTTCGTCCATATCCGTTTGAACTTTTGTATTACATGCACTCCGACATTGATTCTGCGCACATTTCATTGAGACATTCGGTGAACGTTTCTTTTCAATTTTTTTCTTTCGCATAGCGTCCATTGCTTCCGTCAATTTACGCTTTTCACATTCACGCGTGCACTTTCCTGTACATTTGCATGCTGTATTTGGATCAGCAACTACTGATCCTAAACCTGGCGAAGAATTACGTTTGACTGCAACCGGAATTCCACTGTTTTTTGGGCATTTCCATGAATCGGATCTATTTTTTCCCATTTTTCGTTTTGCCATTTCGCATCGTTCATTACAAAATCCCGATGTGCATCTGCAAAACGAACAGATGCTCTCAACATCATCCTCGTCCGGTTCTAAATCGCATTGGATATCGATTGCTTGGGCATTGACAGCCATAGCACTGCAAATGTCGTAGTTGCATTGTAATCCAGCCGTGTTCAATTCATTAGGCTTGTATTTTTTACGATGGACTGCATGCCGACCTCGGGGTTTTAGATTTTCATCCACATCTATGTTGGGCTCACTTTCTCGCAAATTTTTGGATGAATTGCCGCAATTACAAGAATTACCAGAAGACATTTTACTTTTTTTCTTATAGAGTGATTTTAGATGATAACACTTCTATTTTTATGGCATTAGTTTACAAAGAATTTTATGAGTTTTGACGTTCACAAATGAGATGATTATATTTGACAAGTTATTGCTGTATAGAATGGTTTTTGTTTCAGTTGACACTATTCACACACGATTCACGTACTCGTAGACATTTTTTTCAATAATTAATCTTGAAGACAGTACTGGGTCCATGTTGCTTTACTTTACCATCACTGTTGATTTCTTTGATTGTGACGATGAACAGACTATTAAGTGGCAAATAATCCAGTATTGCAATATTACGCATTCGATTGTAAATTCGCGATTTTAATTTTTTGTTGATAAATATAGCATAACCAATTGTCGATTGTAAATCGGAGGGATCCCATCGTACAATTAAACTGTTCAATCCAAATTTACGTATTTCAGTAATAGCCAGCGTTTGGTTTATTTCTCGTTTGATAAATTTTTTATTTTTGGTTTTTAAGTCAATTTTTTCTTTAGAAAACATTTTTTTCATTAAAAACTATAATTTTGATATAACAGAATTATCATATGAAGTAAACTGTCAATGTCAATAATTAACTTTAATTTGTTTAGGTCCTTTTTCATTACATAAATAAAACATTCACATTTATGCCATTTTGAATGTTGCTCTTGCTTTCTGAGATGGTCCAGTTTCCGTCATCGCGCAGATGCAAATAAATAAAGTTGATTTGGGCTGAACGAAATCAATGACTGCGGAGTTTCGCACTCCGCTGTGGATTTTCATTTTCAAATCATTGTTTATGAAAATTTCAAAACCTTGTACAGGTTGTTTCGATGTATAACTCCATTTAACCAAAAGAGTGTTTTCACCTATGCAACGCACGCTTGTGATAGCAAAACTTACATTCACCGAGCTGGGATTCGTAACAGAATATGGTAAATTTTTCAAATCATCAATAAAGTTGTGTTTGAAGTTGTTTTGCAGTCGATTCATAACTGTTTGCATAACTTGCGGAGGTACATTCGCACATTTTTCTTTGACAGCGCAGACTATATCATTCCCAAAGTTTATCACAGGCAGTATAACTGGAGTACTGAATTCAAAATCAGTATTTGTTGAGATATGTTTCGCATTAGTTGATTTATCCGGTTTTGTACATTCTTCAAACAAACTCTTCGAATCCAACATGTCCGCCGTGCTGATATCTTTATCCGTCTGAGGAATCTCATTTTGAACAGCTACACTATTCCGTGTTATATGACTAACACTTTGTACATTCATATCATTGCAAGAGACTTCGTTCTGAACACCGGCTTCAGAATACAAAATTTCAGTGATTGTACTTTTAGTAGAATTAAGTGTTTCCGCGTCTCTTGTTGTTCGAAATATTTCTTCTTGACTGGCAGTCGGAGTTCTAACACTTTTTGCGTCATTTAGAGAGATGTCCACAAAGGTTACACTCTGATCATATGTCAAACTTGTTTCTGGATAAGGAGTACTCAAATATGTTTTTGCTTCAGCTTCACCAGTTTGATGATTTGGTTTACTAGCGCTGGATATAGCGTTAGAAGAATTTAAGGAAAGTAAATTTTGGCTTACAGCACCCTCATACTCTCCACAACTGCTTGGAGAATTCATATTAATAGCTGAATCTTCATCAAATTCTTTACACACATATTTGATGTCACCCACACTAGGACTTTGACTCAAAACGACGAGTTTCTTGTTTTTACTTTGTGTAGGAGAGTTGGGTTGCTTGCTTTTTGTAGCAAAGGTTGAACAAAATTCAGATATTTTATAATGGTTAATCGGAGTTCTCCTCGTGATGAAAACATTTTCTGAATTCCCGTATTTTAATTTTCTTTTCTTCAGTCGACGATTGGAGAATTTTTTAATTTTATATGTGGATATACTTGATCCACAAGAACTTTTACAATTATTTGGTAGATATTCGAAGTCAGTATTTGTTGAAACTGTTGAAACAACTTTTTCAATATCTTGTGGAGTGTAAACATTTTCTACACTTTTACTTTTTGTTTTATTATTATTGACAAAGCAAATATCACCGGCATAATGTTGTGGTTCAGAGTTATGAAAATCTTCAAATGATATTTCAGTGCAAGTTGAAAAATTGGAAGTCAAAGCATCGTCAGAGTTTTTCGGCATGATGTTATGCAACCAATCATGCTTACTACACAATTTCGACGTGGTAGGTGAACAATACGATACGTCTGTTTGACTTTTGTATAATCTTAAGTTTTGTTTACCTTCTGTGGCGTTTTCTATTTTATTTACACTTTTAATAGTTTTCATCTTGTCGTTGTAAGATTGCATCTTACTTGAACTATTTTTTGCTCGTGTTTGCAATTCATCAAAGTATTTCATTTGTTGTAAAATTGTCATAAGCTCAGCACTTACTTTCGCAATAGATGATTTAATATTATTGTGTTCTGCGCTTTCTTTAATTATAACAACCTTGGAGTCAAGATTTTCGTTATTATCGAGGTCATTTCGTGGCAAACATACACTAACTTCATCTTTATCGAATATTTCGGACGGTTGCTCGGTTTTGTCAGCTTCTGAATCGTTTTTTCTGTTAGATTTTATACTAATTGCAGTTTTGTAGTCAGAAGTAGATGATGTGGTCATGATAAAACAATCTGAGTTTTTTGTTTTGATTGTTTCAAATACAGATTGCAGCGTTTTTGCGATTTCTTTTAAATCGATGACTAATCTGTTTGAATTTTCAATTGTTTCATTGAGTGTTTCAACCTGTTTTATACTCACGTCTGAAACATTTTTATCTTTACTTTCCTCGGTTGGACAACTTTCAGACTCCGAATATAAATCAGTTTTTGGTTTAAACAAAGAAGGTTCTAGAGCAGTCTTATGAAAATTAAACAAATCTTCCAAAATATCAACAAATTCAGTGTTGTTTTCGCGTACTTTCGGAAATTCCTGTAATTTATTCTGTAATGACGTGGTATCCCTGGAAGGTAAAGATTGTGTCCTGAATATTTCGTTGAGATTCTGACGATATTTGTGTATCTTGAGTGTGCTAATCAAATTTTCACAATCTTGTGATAAAACATTGAATATTTCATCGTATTTTTCAACGTTTTTAATATACTCTGCGTTTTTAAAAACATTCATTTGAGTGCCAATATTGCGCATTTCAAACGCATGTTGTGAATTCGATTTAATTTCGAGCGTATCAACAAAATCGCTTATAATTAAAATGCATTGCAGGTCTTTTTCGGGTTCAATCCTATCTGAAAAATAGTGTCCGTTTAAATGTGTTGAAGAAATCGTTGCATTCATTGAGTTTTTAATGGATTTCGGGCTTTCCACTGCGTCTTCAAAACACGTTTGCAATTTTTGTTGTTGACTATGATTTGATTTAATTTTCGCAGGTAACGAATTCAAATTTGTTACTCTACGAGTACTTCGTGTTTGTATCTTTGCGTAGGATTCATTTACATTTGTTAAATTATCAATCATCTGCATTTTATCTTGCAGCAATTTCAAAGTGTTAGATTTGCTTGGAGTTGAATGAACTGACATATTTTTCGTGGTTGATTTTTGAGTTTTGGACGCTGATGTCTTGACAGTAATATTTGGTAACGGTCCAGATAAATGTGCTGATAGAATATTTGGCGTTACCCGCAGTGGATATTTTTGTAGCACTTTGGTTTTGCTGTTCTCGCGTGATGGTGGCTCCCATTTCTTGCTGGTGGTTACATCTCGAATTCGGTTGCGCGACGCGTTCCATTTATCACAGTCTAAACTGTGAGATGATTGCATGATGAAAATGTTTTATATATAAGTGAATGTTTTGGAATTTGGGTCACATTAACGGTTCCAGTATGAATAACGCAACTCGTGCAATTTAATTTAGTACAACAAAAACACAACACAATTAATGAGAGAATTGGCTTTCATTTCAGTGTCATCATTTTGACAACTGAATGTTTCAGATATAAATATAGATATAATACTGTTTTCAATAAAGTTTTTTTTTTGTTTTATTTGACAACTAGCGATCCGTTTCAACTTTGCACGACGTTTGCCAGATATGACTGAAATATGATATGTTTTCTGGACAGAAACAATAAGCAACCGTTTCGCCGAATTAGCATTTTCAAATTCTTTTTTATTTCGAACAAATATAGAGTGCTCGCGCTTATCGCACTGCGGCGTTTTTGTTCTCCCGCTTGCACCTCCATGCCGCTTAATATTTTTATTCGAAATCATACGACTTGCCGTGAACATGATTTCTTACCCATGCAATCCAATTGTCTAATCGGCAAGAAATCTTTAGTTTTTACGCATTTCTCTACAATAACAAGCACGTATTATGCATAATACTATTTTTGAAAACTACATAAAAATCCATTGTGTAGTTTAAGAAATTTAAGGTTTCAGACCGTTGAGCAACTTACTATGTAATGTAATAATGTAACGATATATTAATGATTTCATTTTATATTATATCTCAGTTTTGAACACAATGCTAGGGTAATAATCACTTAATAATGATGCGGATGGTCAGCATGTCCGGAATACTTAACATCAGCATTGAAGCCGTTGTGTTTATCAGCGGTGTAATGAACAATCCTGGTCCTGCCATCGGGTTGCTCCAATTTGTACCATCCCTTGACGACATCCCCATCGCGTTCCTCTTCGACAGATTTCATATCATGGGTGTGGTGGTCCTCAACGCCATATTTGTATTCATATTTTGGGTGATGCTAAAAATTTTAAGAGATTTAATATGTAATAACACCATATATGTATTTGTCAGTTTTACATGTGGCTCATAATGATCATGATGATCATCGTGGTGATATGAATGCTCTACGTGATTATTGAACGATGCGTAAGATGAAGCGTGATGTTCAGCTACAGCGCACGCGGCCAGGGCAACAAAAACAAGAAGTTTGAACATTGTTGCTTTGTTGTATTTAACAAGATTTTTGGGATGTTGATTGACTTATTGGCAAAATTCAACTGATAAATTAACAAGTTTGATACTTCGTATTTATAGTAATTTTTGGCACAACGTATAATTAATTGCATATTGTAATGCGTAAACTGATGTTACATATTTCGAAAATGCATGATTTATGCATAAAATTCAAGGAGTTGAATAATACTACAAAAATAAAAAGTACTGTATTTCGTTGCCTTTAAAGAAACTAACATTGAACGCCCATATCCAGTGAAGTAAATTATGCAACCGTAATAATGCAACAAATTTAAACTATATTTTAAGTTGTAAACCTTCCAAAATTTGGTGTATAATTGAAGGGAGTTTGACAACATATTTTATCCCTTGACGGCCATCGACACAGCAGCTTCGCAATTAAATTTAGCAATTATTCATATTATTCAGTAAACAATTGACTAAAATATTATTCTGAAGTTGTAAAAAAAAATAAAGACATTATCCATAGCGGAATATTCTGATTATGTTGGATATATATAATATAAATTGGCAAATACCTATATAATCATATATGCAATGAAAATAGTAATATATTATTGTGGTAATATTAGTAATATGCATGTTAATGCAAATATATATATGTCATAACGTTAGTAGTATCAATATGAAAGCAACTGAACCAAATTCAATACTAGCACAAATTATTTTGTTCATTAATTAATTAGTTTATTACTTTCTTTGGCGAATACGTAATCCATTTTTATATTTGAAAATATTTACATATTTATTTATAATTTTTCGTGAATATTGGATTTACTATTTATATTTGGAGTTGACATGTTTCGCCCAGAGGGCATCTTCATAAACTCATCATCTTCAGCATCTTCATAAACAGTTTATGAAGATGCCCTCTGGGCGAAACATGTCAACTCCAAATATAAATTGTAAATCCAATATTCACGAAAAATTATAAATAAATAAATATTTTCAAATTAATTAGTTCGAACTGTGAAATAAGAATGCGGAAATTTGAACAAAATTAATTTGTTAATTTATAATATTTTTGATAATGGCCCATTTATTCAAGTCCGCAAAGGTCAACGACGAATTAAACACTTCTAGGATTTGATTTTATACTCGTAAATTCAAATTTGGGTTTGTTTGTTTATTTGTAACGCTATTACATAAAAATTACAAAATCAATTTTGATATTTTTGATCAGAGGAATGCTTGTTTTGTGGCTAAAACATGACATGCGGGTTGGAAAAGTAGGGTTGGAAAATGCTATAGAGACTCAATCATAGTTCTATTTATATCATTTGATTAAAGATAGCTAAATTAAAGCTAAAATATTCTCAATTCTCATTTCTTTTCTATAAAATTAAGAATCATATTGACGCAGTAGTCATATAATAGGTCCAAGAAACAAGAAAGCAAACTAATCATTTTATTTAAATAATCAAGGAAACAAAAAGCAAAAGCAACTTATTTTGATATGTTAACTTGATAGCAGTTAGCAATCACTGATTTCCCCAATTTGATTTCCAATCATATCTAATTTTTACATTTCATCAGGTTTATCTTTATCAAATAATAATCCAAAATGAATCAACCATGATATCAATATATCCCATTAATTACCCATATTTACATCTAATTATGTTTTATTTATTGTATTTTAGGATCGTTAAATTGAGAATATTTATATGATAATTTTACTGTTGGAAATAATTTATTAGAAAAAATAAAGCGTGTATGTTATCCTACATTAATTAATGTTTTGTAATTTTTTTGCGAAATTAATAATGATGAGGATGTTCGGCATGACCAGAATATTTGACATCAGCATTGAAGCCATTGTGTTTGTCAGCGGTGTAATGAACAATACGGGTCCTGCCATCGGGTTGTTCCAATTTGTACCATCCCTTGACAACATCTCCGTCGCGTTCCTCTTCGGCTGATTTCATGTCATGAGTGTGGTGATCCTCAACACCATATTTGTATACGTATTTTGGATGGTGCTAAAGAAAGATAACAATAATTTTAATTATATGGAATATAATTATATGCAATAATATGGAAATTGAAAGCTTTACATGTGGTTCGTGATGATCATGATGATCGTCGTGGTGATATGAATGTTCAACATGATTATTGAACGATGCGTAAGAAGAAGCATGATGCTCAGCTACTACGCAGGCCACCAAGGCAACGAATACAAAAAGTTTGAACATTTTTGTGTTTAAATGGAATTAATACGTATCAAATGGATGATCGAATTAAACTGATACTTTGGTGTAGTGTGCCACTCAAATTTATACGATTTTTGGGTGCGTGAAAATTGTTTAGTAATATTCCCATTCTATTTGCTTCTGTAGAAAAGAGTTAATATATAATTTAATATGCATGCGTAATTAATACTATATTTGTTGAAATATATTAGCGAAATTGTTAAATGTAGGTAAATTTGATTCCGTCTCTATTATGCAACAATTGAAGGTGTTGCATGAATTGTATATGTTTTTAATAGAATATTAAGTATCAAGTGAGTCCGGGTGTATTTTGTTCCAAGATTAATTAAGAGTGAGCATAGCGAGCTCCAAGTGTTTAACAACGTTTTGCCACGTTATGCTTACGCTATTTCTTCTATTTCCACTCTATTTCCACGTTGAAATTTGTGTGTTTGAACTTTTCTATTTTAAATCGAAATTCTGATAGAGAATTGGCCGTAGATTAAGTGTCTGCGATTCGTTCCTTTCTGTCTCGTTTAGTTTACGAGATATTCGCAAATGTAAAAATCATGTGTGCAGTTCACACGCGGTAGAATCCGCCGGTATCACCTTCAGAACTCTGCACTGCGAGAGAATCAGACGAAAGTAGTATCAGGAGTGGGATAATTTTAGGGTTTATCTATATATATAAAATTTGCGTGTCACAGTGTTTGTTTCCATACTCCTCCGAAACGGCTTTACCGATTTTTACCAAATTTTATATGCATATTCAGTAGGTCTGAGAATCGGCTAACATCTATTTTTCATACCCCTAAGTGATAAGGGTTGTTCACCCTTAACTTTTTTTTTAATTTTTGGACAAATTCTTTTGTTTTTACATACATACAACCCTAAATTTTTAGTTTTTTATCACCAACCCCTATTTCTTTATAGCCATTTTAGTAATTTAATCATTTTTCATCCCGCTTAAAGAAAATTTTTATATGCGTATTCAGTAGGTCTGAGAATCGGTAACTTCATATCTCTAAGTGATAAGGGTTGTTCACCCTTATTTTTTTTTAAATTTTGGTCGAATTTTTTTGTTTTTATTTTTTTAATGTGGCATTAAAATATACATACAACCCTAAATTTTTGGTTTCTTATCACCAACCCCTATTTTTTATAATAAGTAAGTTACTTTTTGTCTACACTAAAATTTTTCTAGAAACTAGAAATAATTTATATGGCAAAACAACGTTTGCCCGGTTAACTAGTTTATTATAATATTGGAATCAAGTGTAATAGTATATTAAGTAACAAGTGGCTAAACGAGGGCATTACACACGAGAATTGGGAGCGAGCGTAGCGAGCGGTCAATCAATCGAGTCTTTAACAACGTTTAGCCACGAGGTGCTTACGCTATTTTTTCTACTTCCACTCTAGTTCCACGTTGCGGTATTTGTATTTCAACTTCGAATCATCGAAATTTGCTCACACTTAGACTCCCGCACACTACAAACTTTTTATCGGCCGATAGTTTGGTCGGGCTTATAATCAGTATGAAGATGTATGCAAGTCCGCATTCTACACGTTGCATTCAAAAGTACTAGATTACCCGAAAAAGTTTTTCGCATTTTATCGGATGGCCATAACTAGCGCGAAAACTCGGAGCGAACTGAACCATTGGTCGAGTCGGCCGACTAAACAATCGGTCGGTGTGCGCGCTTGCGAGGAGCTCCATACTGATATCGCAGTCGGCCGATAGTTTGTCGATAGTTTAGTTTGAACACAGTTGAGTAGCGTATCAAACTTATTTATCGGCCGATACAAAATCGTTGTAGTATGCGGACTTGCATACATCTTCATACTGATTATAAGCCCGACCAAACTATCGGCCGATAAAAAGTTTGTGGTCTGCGGGGGCTCTTAAACTGTATAATGTGGTTATAAGTGCCATGCAGTGTCGAGCAGCAGCAGCGCCTACTTTGAGGTGTATGAGTCACGTCGCATGGCATTTCATGTACATAATGAATATGATCTACGGCCTGGGCGTCCGTATATAAAGTAACACGCTTTGGGTCTAGATGCCGTGGATAAACTGGCGTTTTATAGGTGGAAGTAGAAAAAAAGTTATTTAATATTTTTCGGCCGATATTCACGTCACTTATCGGCATTATTTTTTGGCATACTTGAAGATCGTTATTATTGTATATTCCGAAAATATTCAGAATCAAGTGGCTTGTGTCAAGCTACGAAGCATTGCACAAAGAGGAGACGAAGATAATAGGAAACACTGTATATTGGTGTTCTCTTATTCTCTTGAAGGCTAAACCATATAAACGAATACGTATTTTCCTTTTTAGTGTCGTTTCATTAATTTTGAAATCACAACGATTCTAAAGAAGTTTTCACGTCAACAAATAATTATAATATTATAAGTTTTGCTAAATGCATATGATGCTGCAATTGGCGTCATTAATATTGCCATTATATGCATGCCAAAGCAACCCCATTTTTGGAAATTTTAAAAATATACCAATTGATTTTTACTATCTATGATGGTTAATTTTTTATAGGCTCTGAAGTGAAACGCGCGGATATATAAATTATACAAAAAACCGAAATAATGGGTTAAAACGATAGAATCGGTCTTGCTCCTTGCGCGAGCAATTTGATAGTTTAAGGACATTTAAACATATAATTTTGTTTCCTAACATGCTATCAAATTTGATCCTCAATGTGATTTAAACTGTGGCCTACCTTGCAGAAATGTACTTAATTCTTCTATTCTACGTCGGGGTACTTTTAATTTATAAATCGATTAGAAATGGTTTCAATAATCTGAAGAATTTGAAGTTTAAGTTTTGAATTTGAAATGTACAGATCAACTGTACATTTATGTGTACAGGTCAGGGCACACGTTTATGTTAAGGCATGTTATCTTTTGTAGTTTATATATGTTAAATTAATATAAACTCAAAGAAATTTAAGAAAAAATTAAATCCTGTTTACGAAAGATATTATGATGTTTGTGGTTTTGTGTTCATAAAAAAATTATATTAGTCTTATTTAAAGAAGTTTTATTAGAAAATATATTGTTTATGGTACATTTAATTATTCCTCACTATATCAATTACTTGAAATTGATATTATTTTTTAATATAATAATTCATAAACAAACATTTAATAATGTTGAGGATGGTCAGCATGGCCGGAATATTTCACATCAGCGTTGAAGCCGTTGTGTTTGTCAGCGATGTAATGAACAATACGGGTCCTGCCATCGGGTTGCTCCAATTTGTACCATCCTTTGACAACATCCCCGTCGCGTTCTTCTTCGGCAGATTTCATGTCATGGGTATGGTGGTCCTCGACGCCATATTTGTATTCGTATTTTGGGTGGTGCTAAGAAAGAAACACAATAATTTTTATTACATAACAATAATATTGATCTTGAATGTTTTACATGTGGTTCATGATGATCGTGATGATCATCGTGGTGATATGAATGTTCAACATGATTATTGAACGATGCGTAAGAGGAAGCATGATGCTCAGCTACTACGCAGGCAACCATGGCAATGAACACAAAAAGTTTGAACATTTTGCGGGATTTTTAAGTCAAGTTTAGTTATATGTTTACCAAACAAATGTTCGTATGAAACTGATATTTTTTACTGGAAAGCAACTCCAATTTATACTGATGTTCGTATTTTTTTGTTAATAAGATTGATCGATGTTTTTGGTGGTTCCATTTAGCTTCGCAAATCTATATGTAATACACACGTTCTCTTTACGCAAAATGTTATAAAACTTATTATTTACGTGTTATTTTGATACTGTTTGTTAACGCGGAATTCCTGCATTCATTAAACATCAATAATTATTTGATATATGCCTAAACATATATATTTCACTATTACACTAATTTAATATTCTCTGTTCAGTAATTTAACGCCGCAAGTAACTCGGATTTGTGGATATTAATTGGAAATTATTTTCGCAGAGGTGTTTATCAGTTCTAATACAAATTTCATTTGATTTCAATAATTGGCATTGAACATCCTTGCTAAATATCATTCTTTATTTAATGTGTTAAGTTATATGAATACAATTTTATCATAATATCTATTTTTGTTTAATCGAACATATATTTATCTATTTAAACCTATATTTACATCATTACAGCATTGCTTTATCCGAAAATTATCCGAGACATCTATGAAGATCTGTAATTTTAAAACACCAGTTTAAAAGAAGGAAATATAGTTTTATGCTGCATAATTACTAACCATATAGTTAAGATAAACGATTAATTTATGTCGAATAGGCTTTAAGTACTTTATAAATACAAGACGTATTATTAAATTCGCCACTTTTAAATAAAAGTTGCTTCCTGAAAAAAGACGTAAATCGAAGTCCAGGATATTGGAAATACATAATATGCACAACACGCCACTTGTTATTTTAATCCCCTAGGAGATATAGGTAAAATATAATTGTGCTCCATAATTCTGCACATTTTAGTTTTCATAGTCTTTTGGAAATGTAGAATATTTTTTTAATGATTACTTATGCTCACATTGTGCATTTTCAAAACTACTTGGGGTGTTGTCTATTATGTAACCTTTATATTTACAAGTGCTATTTCCGTAAATGTTTATTGTTTTGTCACTGAAAAGTTTTCTAAATATATACAATGTATTAACTTTTCTATCTTAAAACAGTTTTTAAGTTCATCATTTATAGTTTTATACTTGAACATTGACCCATAATTTGTTGCATTTAAGAAAATTTTATTAGAAAATATATAGTTTTTACATTGAATAAAAAATTTTGAACATATAATTAATAATGATAAGGATGGTCAGCATGGCCGGAGTATTTGACATCAGCGTTGAAACCGTTGTGTTTGTCAGCGGTGTAATGAACAATACGAGTTCTACCATCAGGTTGCTCCAATTTGTACCATCCCTTGACAACATCTCCGTCGCGTTCCTCTTCGGCAGATTTGATATCATGAGTGTGGTGGTCCTCGACGCCATATTTGTATTCGTATTTTGGGTGATGCTAAAAATGGAACACAATAATTTTTATACATAACAATAATATTTATGTTGAATGTTTACATGTGGTTCATGATGATTATGGTGATCATTGTGGAGATAAGAATGATCAACATGATTATTGAACGATGCGTAAGAAGAAGCATGATGCTCAGCAACTACGCTGGCAACAAAGACAACGAATACAAAGAGTTTGAACATTTTTGTGTTGGAATACGTTTAATGCGTATCAAATGGATGATCGAATTAAAGTGATGCTTTGGTGTAGTGGGCAACTCAAATTTATACGATTTTTGGGTGCGTGAAAATTGTTTGGTAATATTCCCACTCTCTTTGCTTCAGTAGGAGATAGTTAATATAAAATTTAATAAACATGCGTAATTAATACTATATTTGTTGAAATATATTAGCGGTATTGTTAAATGTAGGTAAATTTGATTATGTATCAATGGAAGGTGTTGCATACATTTTTTAATAGTATATTAAGTATCAAGTTACTAAACGGGGGCTTTACTCGTAAGGTTACGTTTAGCCACGTGATGCTTACACTATTTTTACTACTTCTACTCTATTTCCACGTTGTGGTTTTTGTATTTGAACTATTGTATTTGAAATCTTCGAAATTCTCTTGCACACTACTGGGAAATGTAAGGTTGTAAATGACGTGCCGTGCTGACACGAGCAGCAGTAATTCGCAATTGTAAAAAATCGTCAAAATTTTATTTCAATTTTTAGCACCGTCTTGCCCACTTTTTCTTATGAATTAAAATTTCATCTCCAAGATATCCAATTTAACTCGTATCTTATAGAAAATTGTCCGTAGATTAAGACTCTGCGATTCGTTCCATTCAATTACTTTTAGTTTACGAGATATACGCAATTTTAAAAAACTCATGTGTGCAGTTCCCACGCGGTAGAAGTGAAAGTATCAGGAGTGGGATAATTTTAGGGTTTATTTATTATAATATTGGAATCAAGGGTAAAAGGTATTTAATATTTTTCTGCCGATATTCACGCACAAACAGGTGACGAAGATAATTGGACACACTGTATATTTGTGTTCTCTTATTCTCTCGTAGGCTAAACCATATAAACGAATACGTTTGTCTCTTTTTAGTGTCGTTTCATTAATTTTGAAATCACAACGATTCTAAAGGAGTTTCATTTAAAAAAAATGAATTAAAGAACTTTTATTAGAAAATATATAGTTATTTTATACAATATATTTATTAAAATAATTTGTGATTTTTCTTGGATTTTACAATTTTGTTTGAGAGTTTTACATGTTTCGCCCTGTGGGCATTATCAGAAACTTTAGAAAATTAGAAAATTAGAAAATAATAAAAATATATAGTTTATGGTACATTTGACATAATAATACAGTTTCAATCTCTTAATAATGATGAGAATGGTCAGCATGACCGGAATATTTGACATCAGCGTTGAAGCCGTTGTGTTTATCAGCAGTGTAATGAACAATTCGGGTTCTGCCATCCGGCTGCTCCAGTTTGTACCATCCTTTTACAACATCCCCGTCGCGTTCCTCTTCGGCAGATTTGATATCATGAGTGTGGTGGTCCTCGACGCCATATTTGTATTCATATTTCGGGTGGTGCTAAAAATATTAAGGAATGTAACATTCTCGTATAATAACACCATCTATGCATTTCTCAGTATTACGTGTGGCTCATGATGATCGCCAAGCTGATCTGAATGTTCAACGTGATTATTAAATGATGCGTAAGATGAAGCGTGATGTTCAGCTACAGCGCACGCGACCAGAGCGACAAGGACAACAAATTTGAACATTATTAGTTTGTTGTATTTCCCAAGCTTTTTTTGGTTGTTGATTGATTGAAGAACACAGTTGAACTGACGAATTATTAAGAATGATATTAGGTATTTAAAGTACTTAGTGATGGTGGTGCTTATAGTACTTGGTTTTTAATTATTTTGAAGGACATTATTGTGTATTAGACTAAGAGCCCGTGACGGCCAGACTTTTGTAATTTTTGGAAAGATGAAATTTTGTCCATGTGTTTCTCCAACACAGGTAAGAACGATCCCCAATTATGAAACCTGGATCGTGGTTCCTTTGGCAGTTAACAGCCAACAAAGATGTACACATGATGACCTATGTTTCGTTATTTTAGCAAATTCCATTTTTGCATATTTTGTTCGTAACATTATTATAACATGCGCTGCTCATTGCCAGTCACCTGGTATGGTTCCGACCCTAGCCAAACACCCCTAAACTATAATATTTTTGAACTTTTTTACTTTCGTTATATTAGGAATGCTGAATTTGATACACATTATGCAGAGAGCTATGAAACTGTGTTTTCTTTCACGCCAGACAGTTTGGTCGGTTCCATTATCCTGCCAGACGCATTGAAAGTGTATAAAAGTTGCAAAAGTTAAATTGTTTAAACATGAAATTTTCAGAGAACGTTCAATAATTATTATTATAATTAATTGATTTGAACTAACAAATATACATGCAGAAATCTGAAATAAATATTTAAGTAATTGTATAATTTGAATACTTTTTTCTGCTAATTGCTAAACCATATAAACGAATACGTTTGTTTCTTTTTAGTGTCGTTTCATTAATTTTGAAATCACAACGATTCTAAAGAAGTTTTCACGTCAACAAATAATTATAATATTATAAGTTTTGCTAAATGCATATGATGCTGCTATTGGCTTCATTAATATTGCCATTATATGCATGCCAAAGCAACCCCATTTTTGGAAATTTTAAAAATATACAAATTGATTTTTACTATCTATGATGATTAAATTTTTATAGGCTCTGAAGTGAAACGCGCGGATATATAAATTATACAAAAAACCGAAATAATGGGTTAAAACGATAGAATCATTCTTGTTCTATGAGCGAGCAATTCGGTAGCGTCAGGACATATAAACATACAATTTTGTTTCGTAACATGCTATCAAATTTGATTTAAACTGTATCCTACCTTGCTGAAACGTACTTAATTCTTATATTCTACGTCGGGGTACTTTTATTTAGTTAATTTATAAATCGATTAGAAATGGTTTCAATAATCTGAAGAATTTGAAGTTTTTTAATCCTTTATATTTACAGGTCAGGGTACACGTTTATGTTAAGGCATATTATCTCATATTTTCCTATATGCCTATAGTATAAACTCCAAGAAATTTAAGAAAACAATTAAATCCTGCTTACAAAATATATTGTGATGTTTGTCGTTTTGGAAAATTATATCGTGTTCATAAAAAAATTATGTTAGTCTTATTTAAAGAAGTTTTATTAGAAAATATATTGTTTATGGTACATTTGATTATTCCTCACTATATCAATTACTTGAAATTGATATTATTTTTTAATATAATAATTCATTAACAAACATTTAATAATGATGAGCATGCCCTGAATATTTGACATCAGCGTTGAAGCCGTTGAGTTTATCGGCAGTATAATGAACAACACGGGTTCTGCCATCGGGTTGCTCCAGTTTGTACCATCCCTTAACCACATCTCCGTTGCGTTCCTCTTCGGCAGATTTTATGTCATGAGTGTGGTGGTCCTCAACGCCGTATTTATATTCGTATTTTGGGTGGTGCTAAAAATATTAAAAAATTTAACATGTAATAACATCGTATATGTATTTGCCAGTTTTACATGTGGTTCATGATGCTCATGATGATCGTCGTGGTGATAGGAATGTTCAACATGATTGTTGAATGATGCGTAAGATGAAGCGTGATGTTCAGCTACAGCGCACGCGACTAAAGCAACAAGAACAAAAAGTTTGGACATTGTTAGTTTGTTTTGTTTCACAAAATTGTTTTGGTTGTTGATTGATTGAAGAACCCAGTTCAACTGATGAATTACCAAGTATGATATTTGGTATTTATAGTCCTTGGTGCTGCAATGTTTAATTATTTTGAAAGGCGTACTATTAAGTAAGGCTAGAATTGATGTTATAATTTCAAAGGTACCTTAATTATTCATAATATTTGATGAGTTTCATAATATTAGTAAAATGAAAAGTGCTGTATTTGGCGTTTATTTAGGTTTAAAGAAACTGATAATGTACTCTAATATCCAGTGAAATAAATTATCCAACTAATTTAGGCAACTGTAACAATGCAAGAAATATAAAATGTATTTGTTTACGAACAAATATACACATTTCTATATTTTGTTAAGTAGGTATTATATAATTGTGGTAATATTAATAATATATACAGCATGTCACAGATCTACAAACAAGTTGGGGGGTGGAGAGTAGCGTTTGTTGCGGTTGTTTTCGAGGCCGCACGATTGTTGGCAGCAAAAACACACACGTCCAACCCCGTGTTTCACGAAACATCTGTGTATATTGTGTGACACGATACATGTGTATATTAATGTAGAAGTAGTAGCAAATGTTATAATGTTACTTAACTATTCACAAGCAAAGCAACTGAGCAATATTCTTGAATGTCCCAAATAATTTGATTCAATGATTAATTGATTCGATCTAACAAATATAAAGGCAGAAATCTGAAATAAATATTTAAGTAATTGTTTAATTTGAATACTTTTTTCTGTTAATTGTCGATTTATTCAAGTGCATGTGGCTTATTCAACAACAAATTAAACAATACAGAATCAAAACTTATAATACAATTGCAAAAGTGATTTTGTTTGCATGTTTGTGACGTTTTAACGCAAAAAAATCTGAACAATTTCTGATATATTTTGTAATAGAGCAATGTTTGAGCAGGGCGAGTCAATTAAACTAGTTAAAATATTACTTGCAGGTAGTGGAATCAGAGATAGCAATTGATATTGAGATTGAATCATAGTTTTATTTATATAATTCGATTAAAGATAGAGCTGAAGTAGTATAAATTCTCATTTCTTTCATATAAAATTGAGAATCATATTGTTTGTTCAAAATACGAGTATATGAGGAAAGTAAAAAAGGATTGCAGCTTATGTAGATTTGTTAACGCGGTAGCAGTTGGCTATCACTGATTTTCTCAATTTGATTAATAATCATGTTACCTTGATTTCAACAGATTTATAAAGAAAACCTGAAATAAATCAACTATGTTATTAGTATATCAAATTAACTGGATAATTAACTTAAAAGTTCATATGTATTAAAATAACCTTATTCACATGTAATTATATTTCACTTCTTGTATTTTAGAATGGTTAAAATGAGAACATTAACATGCTAACATTACTGTTTGAAATAATTTATTAGAAAAAAAAAGTGTGTATATCTTCCTACATTAATTAATATTTTGTAATTAATAATGATGAGGATGGTCAGCATGACCAGAATATTTGACATCAGCATTGAAACCATTGTGTTTGTCAGCGGTGTAATGAACCATACGGGTTCTGCCATCTGGCTGCTCCAATTTGTACCATCCCTTAACCACATCTCCGTTGCGTTCCTCTTCGGCAGATTTCATGTCATGGGTGTGGTGGTCCTCGACACCATATTTGTATTCGTATTTTGGGTGGTGCTAAAGAAAGAAAATAATAATTCTTGTTATAAAACAATAATATGTACTTTGAATGATTTACATGTGGTTCATGATGAACATGGTGATCATCGTGGTGATATGAATGCTCTACGTGATTGTTGAATGAGGCGTAGGAAGAAGCATGATGCTCAGCTACAACGCAGGCCACTAGGGCTACAAGAAGAAAAACTTTGAACATGTTGATATTTTTTAAGGTGTTTTATTGGTGTATGACAAATCAATAGTGGAAGTAATCTGATGCTTTGGTACAAAAGACCGGTCTAATTTATACTATTTTTGGGCAGTTTTGACATAAATTGAAGGCAGTTTTACATTTACAAATTCGTGTGTAATATGCACATTCTGTTTGCGTTAGCAAATAGGTAATATTAAGTTAAGTTAAGTAGGAATGCGTAATTATTAATATTTTTATTCAACTATATTATAGATGTTGTTGAATAAAAAGGGATCCATTTTATATGATGATTCAATTGAGGTTGCGTTATAAATTAATTAAATTTAATAAATAAGTGCTTGAAATATTTTACATTACGTATTACTCTGGAGTACTTAATATATTACCTCCAACTATATATATTTTAGGAAAATTTGAAAACACGGTGTGGAGAACTCTCTGTATCTAGTGAACTAATTGACTTTCTTAGATTTTCTCCACTTCATAATAGAGTTAGAGACTTTCTCTACACGATGTATACACTTCAACCATTCATTTTTTTGGAAGTGCCTTAAAATGCCCTTCAAAAATGAGCAATTTTTGGAAATTTTGAAAACATGGTGTGGAAAACACCCTGTATCTAGTGAATTAATTGACTTTCTTAGAGTTTCTCTACCCCAGAATAGAGTTAGAGTGTTCCTCTACCCAATGAACGCCCTTTTAACTTTTCAACCTTTTCGGAAATGCCTTAAAATGCTCTTCAAAAATCAGCATTTTTAGGAAAATTTGAAAAGATGGGATGGACACCATGTATCTCCGAAATTAATTGATTTTATTGGGGTTTCTCCACGCCAAAATAGAGTGAGGGGGTTTGTCTACACGATGCATACCTTTTCAACCTTGCAAGTCTTTTGAAAGTGCCCTAAAATGCCCTTCGAAAAGAGCAATTTTAGGTAGATTTGAAAACATGGTGTGGATTACTCCTTGTATCACGTGAACTAATTGACTTTCTTGAAGTTTTTCAACGTCATGTTAAAGTTCGAGACACCCTTTACACTATGCATACCTTTTTAACCCTATAAACCCTTTGGAAGCGTCTTAAAATCGCAATCTAATATCGCTATTTTTGTCCAATTAAAAAACGGGAAATGTTAGCAAAAAAAGTTTCAAATATAAACGATGTCGAATTAAATTATCTATCAGAATCTGATTATGAATTTAATAAAAATTAATAGTTCCATGCTTAGTACGAGTACAATTCTTCTCATGTTCTGCACTACCACACTGAAAGTATCAGTGTTTACAGACATACTAGTTTCTTTATCTCCTGCAGTTTTGTGCGGCCGCCACGAGGTTGGCGTGAGTACCGCGTTAGTCTCATTTTTGTCGTCAGATGATCTGGATACACATTTTTTTTACAATATCTTGAGTTCCTTAATTTTTGGTCGCGTTATTACATACTGTTTGTAAATGCTTCTTCGATTGTGCGCGAGTGATGTGGGGCGTTTGTTAAGCGCGGATTGTATACACACAGAGATAAAGCGTGAGTGATGTTCCGTCGGCCGTCGGATACTCTTTTTGTATCATACGCGTATTTCATCATTTCTACAATGTGCATAATTAAGGTCCTTACAATTTATTGGATAGGCCAAAAGCGCAAAAATTAATTTTGCATCAAGGTATGTTCTTGCATTTCTTAAGCCATTAGAAAATCAAATCCATTATTGCCTTTGCTTGTTTTTACTTCATCTGCGTGGTCTTTAAGCCTTCAAATAAGTTTTGTCTCTGCTTTATTACCGTTGATTTGCATTACGTATTTGAAATCTTGTTTTGTTTCTGTTTAATGTACAAATTCAAAGGATTAGGATAGTCGCGTGCCGTCGGTTGCGTTCTGGATCCTGTGGCGGCTTTCCGGACTGGTTGCTGCTTGTTTTACATGATTTAAAATATAATTTTGCTTTGTGCTGTATTTTTGTAATATCCAATGTTCTATTTTTATGTTTTCTTACTTTTCACTTTTCTTTGATTTCCGGTGTATACATTTTGATTTTTTTAAATTCCTGATAGTTTTCTTTTTATATTATCTTGAAATACAATGGTAGTACGACATCGTACAGCGTACAGTAAGTGTTTACTTAACTTTACTTAGCTTATATTATCTTGTTATTGTCGCCTTGTTAATTATTTCCATCAGTTTTTCTATTTAAATCTTATTTTTCTTTGTGTATCACCCAGTAGATATATTTTCCCTACTATTTATTAGTGTTTGGGCGTTTTACTTTTAAAACTTGGAGTTTTTTGTAACACCCTGTATATTCATTTCCCGTGGTGTTCAAATGGATGTATGTTATCCTATTTAAACTTAGAATTTTTCTTTGAAATATTGTAGTTTTCTTTTTGTATCACCCTGTATTAAGATTTCACGTAGTGGGTTTGTCAAAAGGGGAAAGATATATGCAATTCTACTTAAACTTTGGATTTTCTTTTAAAATATTGTAGTTTTCATTTTGTATCATCCTGTATTATAATTTCCCGTCGTGGATTTTTGTAACATTCTGTATACTAATTTCTCGTAGTGAATTTGTCAGAAGGGGAAAGATATATGTCATCCCACTTAAACTTAGGATTTTTCTTTAATATTTTGTCGTTTTCTCTTTACATCACCCTGTAAAGATTAGATATATATTTCCCCACTTGAATTTTGCAATTTTTTGTTAAATATTATTATATTGTTTTTGAACATCCTGTATAACAGTTTTCTTTAATTGCTTAATTATGCAAAATTTGTTAATATCATATGTTTTTCTTTGTTATTTTTTTACCCTTGGTACTTGTCTACATGTACGGGGCTATATTGCTCTTATAGCTAGATTTAAAATGGTTACGTATATATTGTTTAGTATTATATTTTAAGTTTTCATTGTATAGCCCAGTCATTTGGTAGTTTTGCCTAGCAAATAGTGCGGGATTGTTGAAAATTGGTATTCATATAGATTTCGATGTGCTCTTTACGAATTTCAACTTTGCCACCTCGTATCTTTTCCGCTCGCGCCACCATCTTGGAAAAATGGTGTCAGAGAACAGTTTTTTGACCATATCTCCTTTCCGACTCATTTTACGATAAACGTTACTATATAATAAATTAAACTAGAGAAAATTTCGCAAAGTCTACTTCAACATTAGTTTTTGCCAAAAACTCATTTCCACACCACCGTGGTATCCCCAGTAGACCTAATCCACACGCATTATTCCAAAATTTAATGGATTGTCTTCCGATTCGCTCTTCGCGATAGACCAAGTGTTCTGCGTTAATTGCCTTCAGGACCGATCGAAATATCACAGGTAAAAATTTCTTCCATATTATCTGCGATGGGATTATCGTTTTCAATGCAATCTTGGTTCTCGAGTTCATCGTACGTATGCTCAAAAACGGTAATCGTTTCTTCCTCTTCATCGCTATCTTGTGATGGAACTTGCAAATTATCACAGGTAACACTGCAATTTGTTCAGATAACGGAGCACTTCATTCCAGCCTTTCTGCAGCCGCAGGCTTTCTGACATCCCTTTTTGCATTTGCAAGATATTAGTTTTAACAATGTTTCGGTAGCTGGGGCTCAAGTGTGGTGACAGGAATTAGCCCATTCTTGCTTCTTTTCCATCCCCATTGTTCTGCATTTAGTTCATTCCCATACCACTGCTTAACTTGGTGATAAGTTCTGAACGTATGTTGTCGGGCTGCGGCTTCTGTTGGTGGTAGCGATACAATATTAAATTTATTTTTGTATGCTGATTTTGTGAAGTTGCCATATCTATAGGTGTTTGAAGACATATTTTGCATAGTTTTCACATCACTGTAACTGTATAATTTAAGAAGGAAGAATTCGCCAGCTGTAGCAATGCTCTCTGAACCAGCTTGGACAATTTCGTTTAAATCTGGATTTTTGCGGAGTACATTAATAAATTTTAATTTTCCTTGATGAAAGAGTGCAGATGTTGTATCACAGCCACTAAAAGCGTGAAGGAATAATATGTGATCTGCCGCTATTTGATCGATGATGCTTTTGGTTGAATATATTTGTGGCAAAATTTTTCCTTTTTCTGGTTTTAGCAAATATATGTTTGAACACATTGATAGCGCCGTTAAAAGAATAAGAAGATCTACATCTTCGCCGATAACATGCACGAATTGTGATACTGTGCATTGGCTGCGACCAAATCATAAACACGCTCGAGACATTCAACAATCGCTCTACCCCAGTCATCATTATCCGTTTTTGTTTCGCTATAAATTCTGCTGTTATTTCAGCAGCGCACCAAAAATCTTTAAAATTTTTAAATCTTTAAATGAGAATGTTGGGCACGTGTATCGCAGTTGAGGTTGAGAAGTCGTGACAACAATTCCTTTTTTAAACGCAATGATTAATTTCTCATTATTATATCGTTTCCGGCATATCTCGTGAACAACTACCGATCTCAATCCCTCTAAAAGTTTACCCTTATTATCCTTTCTTTTAATGCTTGACTTACGAAAGGTCTCCAATCCTTTTTCTTTCACTTCAATCACTTACCATCTTGCAATGGACTTTTACAAATAAAACAATTTACGTTATCAACCATGGCTTCCAAACTGCAAACAACACGACTATTCAAAACGATAAATATGTAAAAATTACTCAATGAAGAAATAATAAAACAAAAGTAAACTCGGCCGACGAAACCTTCAAACAAGCGAGGGGGAGCAGGAGCACCCTCAAATCATAGCAAGCAAAAATAGCAGTCATGATGACCTGGAAATGAGTTTTTGACAAAAACGAATGTTGAAGTAGGCTTTGTGGCGCCCGTACGCAAAAACTATTCATTTTACAAGAAATAGGTACTTACATAAATTATAGGAAATTTTCTCTTGTTTAATTTATTATATAGATATGCTTATCGTAAAATGAGTCGGAAAGGAGATATGGTCAGAAAACTGGTCTTTGACACCATTTTTTTTTTATATGAATACCAATTTTCAACAATCCCGCACTATTTACCAAGCAACCACATTTTTAGCACCAAATAACTGTACTATGTATACATGTTTCAATAAAGAAATGTTAAAAGTGACTGTGCCTCCTATGATTTGTGTGTACCCCATCTATCATTTCAGGTACAGGTCAGAACTTGTAAAAATATTTTTAAGTGTCGCCTGTCCTGAGACGACTTAAAACTTAGAAATATATTTACAAGTCCTCATAAGAAATGTCCTTATGAGGAGATCTCCCACTCGGGGGATGATCCCCCACCATAAAAATTGTTGATATGCCGGAGTATTCTGGGGGTGAAGCGTAGAGACATCGTAGCTGTAGGATGGGCCGGGAGCAATGGACGCATCTAAGCAGTGGACTGTCTTATAGAACGACACGCCGCCAAAAAATTCAAAAATTTGATCCACTCCTGTTCTCTTCCTTGTATTTCCTATTCTCTCCTCTCAACTCTACCACCACTACTTCTTCTTTTTCTTCAATGTTCTCGGTTTCTCATTTCTTTTTGCTTTCACTTGTATTGCAATTTATTTTATATTTAATTTGAGATTACACATGCAACCCAAATTACACCTGTTATTTTTCTATTTGAGAAAAATGCCTTCTATAACTGGAGATTGAACCATCGATCTACATTATGGCAACATGTGCTGCACACCTGAGCGCCACGCGGCTTTCTTATCAACTCTTATTGGTTTATTCTATTTATGTTTTCATATCTTGCAGTAAAATAAAACAACAACATACATATTCTACACTGTACTATACTATGCTATACAATGGTGTACTCTTAGAGTGCAACATGACTTAATACTAATCCTGAAAACAACTTAGCGAACACTAGGGACACAGTGTTTACAAGAATGTAAAATTTACTTTAAAATATTCTTTATTGGCTAAACATTTAAATTATTATAAAGCAATAACAAGGTAACTGTAGGATTTTAAAAGTTAAAGTTGAGTTAAGTTTTATTTGATGCTACTTACTCCTTGGTTCGCACAAATTCAATACTCACAATCTGATGAAAGAATTGATGTCCTGGGACATTCTGTTCGCCCGCAAGACATCAAAAACCTCAAAAAAATTAGCACATCGAAACACAAAAATGAGACTTGTGCAGATTTCCCATGGGCTAATCACACAAATTACTTATGAAAATGATAAACAAATTCAATACTTACAATCTGATGAAAGACTTGATGTCCTGGGACATTCTGTTCGACGGCTAGGCACCAAAAACCACAAAAAATTAGCACATCGAAACACAAAAATGAGACTTGTGCAGGTTTCCCATGGGCTAATCACACAAATTACTTATGAAAATGATAAACAAATTCAATACTTACAATTTGATGAAAGAATTGATGTCCTGTGACATTTTGTTCGCCCGCTAGACACCTAAAATTACAAAAACTAAGCATATCGAAGCACAAAAATGAAATTTTTGCAAGTTTCCCTTATGCAAATCAAACAAATTACTTACGAAAGAGATAAACAAATCCAATACTTACAATCTGATGACAGAATTGATGTCCTGGGATATTCTGTTCGCCAGCTAGACGCATAAAACTACAAAAAATTAGCACATCGAAACACAAAAATGACATTTTTGCAGGTTTCCCGTGTGCTAATCACACAAATTACTTATGAAAATGATAAACAAATTCAATACTTACAATCTGATGAAAGAATTGATGTCCTGGGACATTCTGTTCGACGGCTAGGCACCAAAAACCACAAAAATTAGCACATCGAAACACAAAAATGATATTTTTGTAGGTTTTTCGTGTGCCAATCACACAAATTAATTACGAAAATGATAAACAAATTCAATACTTACAATCTGATGAAAAAATTGAAGTCCTGGGACATACTGTTCGCCAGCTAGACACCTAACACAAGAAAAAATTAGCACATCGAAACACAAAAATGATATTTTTGCAGGTTTCCCGTGTGCTAATTACACAAATTACTTATAAGGTTGATAAACAAATTCAATACTCACAATCTGATGAAAGAATTGATGTCCTGGGACATTCTGTTCGCCCGCAAGACATCAAAAACCTCAAAAAAATTAGCACATCGAAACACAAAAATGAGACTTGTGCAGGTTTCCCGTGGGCTAATCACACAAATTACGTATAAGGATGATAAGCAAATTCAATACTCACAATCTGATGAAAGAATTGATGTCCTGGGACTTTCTGTTCGCCAGCTAGACACCAAAAACCACAAAAAATTAACACATCGAAACAAAAAAATGATAGTTAAAAATAGCACATCGAAAGACAAAAATGATATTTTGCAGGTTTTTCGTGTGCTAATCTCACAAATTACATACGAAAATGATAAACAAATTCAATACTTACAATCTGATGAAAAAATTGATGTCCTGGGACATTCTGTTCGCCAGCTAGACGCATAAAACAACAAAAAATTAGCATATCGAAACACGAAAATTACATTTTTGCAGGTTTCCCGTGTGTGCTAATCACACAAATTACTTATGAAAATGATAAATAAATTCAATACTTACAATCTGATGAAAGAATTGACGTCCTTGGACATTCTGTTCACCAGCTAGACACATAACACAAGAAAAAATTAGCACATCGAAAGACAAAAATGATATTTTGCAGGTTTTTCGTGTGCTAATCTCACAAATTACATACGAAAATGATAAGCAAATTCAATACTTACAATCTGATGAAAAAATTGATGGCCTGGGACATTCTGTTCGCCAGCTAGACGCATAAAAACACAAAAAATTAGCACATCGAAACACAAAAATTACATTTTTGCAGGTTTCCCGTGTGCTAATCACACAAATTACGTATAAGGATGATAAACAAATTCAATACTCACAATCTGATGAAAGAATTGATGTCCTGGGACATTCTGTTCGCCCGCAAGACATCAAAAACCTCAAAAAAATTAGCACATCGAAACACAAAAATGAGACTTGTGCAGGTTTCCCGAGGGCTAATCACACAAATTACTTATGAAAATGATAAACAAATTCAATACTTACAATCTGATGTCCTGGGACATTCTGTTCGCCCGCTAGACACCCAAAGGAACAAAAAATTAGCACATGGAAACACAAAAATGATATTTTTGCAGGTTACCCGTGTGCTAATTACACAAATTACTTATTAGGTTGATAAACAAATTCTATACTCACAATCTGATGAAAGAATTGATGTCCTGGGACATTCTGTTCGCCCGCTAGACACCTAAAACAACAAAAAATTAGCACATCGAAAAACAAAAATGACATTTTTGCAGGTTTCCCGTGTGCTAATCTCACAAATTACTTATGAAGATGATAAACAAATTTAATACTTACAACCTGATAGAATAATCGTTGCCCTAGGTTATTATGATAGCCCGCTAGACACCTAAAACAACAAAAAATTAGCTCATCAAAGCACAAAAATTACAGTTTTGCGGGTTTTCCGTGTGCCATTAATACAAATAATAATTTAATCAAAAATTATAAAACTACAACATTTGCGTTTCTTAAGACAGGAAGACTTCGAGAGTGTTAACAGCTAGGAACAATACTGCCGGCGCTATCGCGGCGATCTTACAATACGCATAACGAATACAAAGCAAATTAACGATTTTGTAATAAAACACTAAACGTCACGTCAGTAATTGTCAAATACAGTCGATGAACAATCGGCAAAACAAATTACAAACACAATATAAACTGATGAACTGCCGCGAGAAACACAGCTGACCCAACCAACGACCGGTACAAAACTGCGCTGAGAACCTAACGCACCGCATTCAGCAACGGCGCACCATACACGCTATAATCCTGCGCACACGCCGCAGTAAAACGCGCACTAATTGCAACTAACAAGATCGCATGCAGGATGGCCAACTCAGGGAATGCGATTATAAAACTTGTTTAGTGGAATTTTGCATGTAAAATCTCATTACAAAGTTTCAAGACAATCGCTTTAAATTGAAATTAAATTAAGGATATACCTACCATAGGTATTGACACTATATTATCGCTTGCGACAGTAAACGCCTATAGAAAATATAGGACCTATGCCCCATTTCGAATTATATACAAATAAACAAATAAACACAACCACAAGCTATTTTTTCAATATATCAATCTTTCAATCTTAAAAACTGTCTGTAAATTTACCATTCATTGTTTTATGCTAGTTCATTGACATATAATTTGTTTGCATTTTAGAAAATTTTATTAGAAAATATATAGTTATTTCTTCATTTGAGAAAAGACAATAAATATATTATATTAATAATGATAAGGATGGTCAGCATGTCCGGAGTATTTCACATCAGCGTTGAAGCCGTTGTGTTTGTCAGCGGTGTAATGTACAATACGGGTCCTGCCGTCGGGCTGCTCCAATTTGTACCATCCCTTGACGACATCCCCGTCGCGTTCCTCTTCGGCAGATTTCATATCATGAGTGTGGTGGTCCTCGACGCCATATTTGTATTCGTATTTTGGGTGATGCTAAAAAGGAACAGAGGAATTTAAATTACATAAGAATATTATTTATCTTGAATGTTTACATGTGGTTCATGATGATCATGATGATCATCGTGGTGATATGAATGTTCAACGTGATTATTGAACGATGCGTAAGAGGAAGCATGATGCTCAGCTACTACGCAGGCAACCATGGCAATGAACACGAAAAGTTTAAACATTTTGCGGGATTTTTAAGTTAAGTTTAATTATATGTTTACCAAACAAATGTTAGTATGAAACTGATATTTTTTACAGGGCAACAACTCCAATTTATACTGATTTTCGTATTGTTTTGTTAATAAGAATGATCGATATTTTTGGTGGTTCTATTTTGTTTCGCAAATATGTATGTAATACACCCGTTCTCTTTACGTAAAATGTTGTAAAACATATTATTTACGCGCTATACTGATACAGTTAGTTAACACGGAATTTCCGCATTTTTTAACATTAATAGTTTACAGATATATGCCTAATTGATTAATGCTTGTTCAGTAGTTTAACGCCATCACATGTGCCCCATGTGACCATAATTTGTGGATATTAATTGTTTATTATTTTCGCAGAGGTGCTTATCAATTTTAATACAAATTTCAATTGAATTCTATAACTGTCGTTGAATTTTCAAACCAAGTTTTATACTTTATTTAACTTTATTTACTTTATTTAAGTTATTTTTTTCTACCAAATTTCAAAGGATTATCCGCTACACTAGTCAAGAATTTTATAACTTTATCCATTTTTGTATAATCGAACATATATCTATCTGCTTAATCTTATATTTATATCAAAACGGCATTGCTTTGTCCAAAAATTAATAAAAACACCATTGAAGACCTGAAATTTTTAGAACACCAGCAGAAAGGAGAAAATAGTTTTATGCTGCATAATTACTAACCAAATGGTTAAGATAAACGATCAGGAGAAGATCATAGAATACCCAAGTAGAGGAATTTGCATATATACTTTCAATTAAGTTCAAAGATTTAATTTATTTGGAATATACTTTTGGTATTTTATACATACGAGTAAAATATGGCATATTATTAGGTTCGCCACTTTTAATTAAAAATTACTTTCTTATATAAATTTAGACTTAAATTGAAGTCCAAGATTATGAAAAAACATGACACGCACGATACGACAATTGTTATTCTTATACGTATGTAAATAAAGGTAAAATATAATTGTGCTCCATAATTCTGCTCATATTTTAGTTTTCATAGTCTTTAGAGACTTTAAATATTTTTTTAATGATTACTTATGCTCACATTGTGTATTGTCTTTATCAAACTACTTGGGTTGTTGTCTGTAAGTTTATCATTTATAGTTTTATGCTAGAACATTGACCCATAAATTGTTGCATTTAAGAAAATTTTATTAGAAAATATGTAGTTGTTTTCACATTGAATAAAATTTTTTACATAAAATTAATAATGATAAGGATGGTCCGCATGGCCGGAGTATTTCACATCAGCGTTGAAGCCGTTGTGTTTGTCAGCGGTGTAATGAACAATACGTGTTCTGCCATCGGGTTGTTCCAATTTGTACCATCCCTTGACGACTTCCCCGTCGCGTTCCTCTTCGGCAGATTTCATATCATGGGTATGGTGATCCTCGACGCCATATTTGTATTCGTATTTTGGGTGATGCTAAAAAAGGAATACAATAATTTTTATAATGTAACATTAATATTTTTCTTGAATGTTTACATGTGGTTCATGATGATCATGATGATCGCCGTGGTGATAAGAATGTTCAACATGATTATTGAACGACGCGTAAGATGAAGCATGATCCTCAGCTACTACGCAGGCAACCATGGCAATGAACACGAAAAGTTTGAACATTTTTGGGCTTTTTAAATTAAGTTTACTTATATGTTTACCAAACAAATGTTCGTATGAAACTGATATTTTTACAGGGCAGCAACTCCAATTTATACTGATTTTCGTATTGTCTTGTTAATAAGAATGATCGATATTTTTAGTGGTTTTATTTTGTTTCGCAAATATGTATGTAATACACCCGTTCTCTTTTCGTAAAATGTTTTAAATCTATTATTTACGTGTTATTCTGATACAGTTAGTAAACGCGGAATTCCTGCATTCATTAAACATCAATAATTATTTGATATATTCCTAAATATATATATTGCACTATTGCACTAATTTAATGTCTGTTCAGTAGTTTAACACCACCACAGTGCCGCATGAGACCATGATTTGATCTATACTTGTCGTTAAATTTCATCCTTTATTTAACAACACTCTATAAGTTATATAAATAAAATTTAATCATTATATCAATTTTTGTATAATCGAACATATATCTATCTGTTTAAACCTATATTTATATCAATACGGCATTGCTTTATCCGAAAATTAACAAAGACATCTTTGAAGATCAAAAATTTTTAAAATACCAGTTAAAAGAAGGAAATATATGCGGCATAATTACTAACCATATAGTTAAGATAAACGATTTAATTTATTTGGAATAGACTTTAAGTACTTACATATGAGTATAAAATATCTTTAATTACAAGACGTATTATTAACTACGCCACTTTTAAATAAAAGTAGCTTCTTTAAAAAGTTTAGACTTAAATCGAAGTCCAGGATAATGGAAATACATAATATGCACAACACGCCAATTGTTATTCATATACGTTAGGAGATATAAGTAAAATATAATTATGTTCCGTAATTCTGCACCTATTTTAATTTTCTTAGTCTTTAGAGAATGTAAAATATTTTTTAATTGCCTATTATGTAACCTTTATATTAAAAAGTGCTATTTCCGTTCATATTGATTGTTTTGTCTCTAAAAAGTTTTCTGAATATATACAATGGATTAACTTTCGAATCTTAATCTGTTGTTAAGTTAGTTTTATACTAAGACATTAACACATAATTAGTTGCATTTAAGAAATTTTATTAGAAAATATATAGTTGTTTTCACATTGAATAAAAAATATTGTACATATAATTAATAATGATAAGGATGGTCAGCATGGCCGGAGTATTTGACATCAGCATTGAAGCCATTGTGTTTGTCAGCGGTGTAATGAACAATACGGGTTCTACCATCGGGTTGCTCCAGTTTGTACCATCCCTTAACCACATCCCCGTCGCGCTCCTCTTCCGCAGATTTCATATCATGAGTGTGGTGGTCCTCGACGCCGTATTTGTATTCGTATTTTGGGTGATGCTAAAAAAGGAACACAATAATTTTTATACATAACAATAATATTTATCTTGAATGTTTACATGTGGTTCATGATGATCATGGTGATCACCGTGGTGATAAGAATGTTCAACATGATTATTGAACGATGCGTAAGAAGAAGCATGATGCTCAGCTACAACGCATGCAACCAAAGCAACTAAAACAAAAAGTTTGAACATTTTTGAGTGATTTTTATATTAACTTGGAAGATACTTATATGTGTATCAAATGGATGATAGTATTAAACTGATATTTTTTGCTGACCAACTAGTCCAATTTATACTGTTTTTATTCGGATTTTTTTGTTAATTCGAATGTAAAATGCAATTTGGATTGCGAGTTAGTTTCGCAAAAATATTTGTAAAACGCACCTTCCCTTTTACACTAAACAGTGCGGTATTTATTATGTATGCGTAATTCTATATATTAGCTAATGCATTAGTCAAGCACACAATAATCGTAAATAATTCTTACATGCCTAAATATTTATATGGACTCATTGCATTATATTCATAACACAATCTCATCTATAAAATTATATTTGTTATTGTTTTTATATCATATTTGGTTTATATGCAGCACTTACTACTATTATTACTACTTACTACTAATATAATACTATTGCATGCCTTAAAATAAAAATTAATTACGCATTAAATGACTTGAAAATTATAGAACTGCAGTATCAGCGAAAGCAAATAAAATGATACGCTTTATAATAAGTTAACAAACCTAAGTTAAATTACTATTGCACACATACTTTCATTTAATTTTTAAGGTTTAATTCCCAAAGTTGAATAAAAATTTAATACTCATAAAAGAACAATTGCTATTTTTATATTATAAGATGTAGAGTACAATATTACAGCTGATATAACATTTATTATACGAGTATTTGGTAAAATATTTTATAGCTGTTGGTAACTGTAAACGCTGCACTCATTTTATATGTTATATTCTTTATCTGCTACATTCTTATGCATTATACGCATACCATGAAGAATTAATTGCTCTTACTCGTAAATACGAAAGTTGTGAGTTATAAATTGTAACTTGTATTTAATATTGATTTGTCTATAACTTACGTATTTTTAATTTTTTGTTAGTTAATCAAATGTCCAGAATCGTTTGATAGTGATGTTTGCAGTCGGCGAATCTACGCCTCATTAGTAGGTGTTATTTATTGTTTACTAATATTACTATGCAATGACTTATCACAAAAAAAAACTGAATTATTTTCTGATAGAACATCGATTACCCACAGTTTAATAAGATTCTTATTAACCAAATATCTAACATTATATCAAGATGATATACTCCACGTTGTAGTCTGGTACATTTATAATTTTCATGAATTATCTACTATGACCTCCTGTCTAGTTTACTCGCAATCAGTTTGTCTGAAATTCGAAGAATACAACCAGTTAGAATTCTATAATGTCAGAATTATCTAGTTACCCCAATCACATCCCAGTGCTAAATTGGGTAATTTTAGCATTGCAATTTCTTGGATGTTGTCGAAAGAAACCAAACCTAATCAGCATATTTACATCAGTTTCATTAATATTCATGGTACTTTTATTATTGTGGGATATTTCGATTAATTTTGAAGGAATCGCTTCACTAAAACGAATACGATTCATGCCAGCATGTTTTATGGTATGGCTTGTATTGGACAAATAAATAATCAAGTAATAAACACTAATACATTTCATTTTTAGGCCATGGTCAAAGGAATATTGATGATATTACAATCAAAAGATTACTTAAAAGTTGTAGAGGAAGTGAAAGATTTTTGGAAACCGCTAGAATTTGACTTAGAAACACGAAATTATTTTAATAGAATATTCAAAATTGTCACAATTCTATGTCCATTTTACATCTCATTTTGCCTATCATTTTGTGTGATATTAGCAGGAATCTCATGGATTGACCTGGATAAAAGAGAATTTGTATTGGGAGATTATAGTTTTTGTGATGAATTCGCAAGTTTTTCGTGCTGGTTCTCAATGTGGCTGTGGCAATCGTTTTTATTATTGGGCCAAGCAGTACCAGTGTCTTGTTTATTCGATTGTTTCTTTATTATATGTGTAGCATACGTTTACAATGGATGTGAATTACTGAAAGCAGCTTTTAAAAGACTTGATTCTGATAGTCTTAGAAAACGATATGATGCATTAAGGGAAGTGGTTGAACAGCATCATGTTATTATGACATTTATTATCAATGTCAATAATCTCTATACAGGATTTATGCTGGTGCAGTTTTGGTGCTCACTGTGGTCGCTTATATTATATTTATATATGATAGTCATTGATGGGTATGCATTAGAATTGGTTTCGACTTTAATGTATTACATTTTATTGTTTTAAATTTAGAATTCCACCAAAAGCAGCAGATGCTGTTTTATTTGGAACTTTATATTGTATATTTTCGTTTCAATTACTTATTTATGCGTTGGGCGGAACTGTTATTGAAGAACAGGTACAATTTTAACCAAATTTAACCATAAATATTTGACTGATTTATGGTTTACTTTAGTTGAGAAGTTTATCTACTGCCATGTTTGAAATTAATTGGGATGGTAAGGGACGAACAGAGTTACGAAAAGATTTATCTTTTATGATATTTAGAGCTCAGAATGCGACGATTTTAAGTGTTGGTAAGATGTCACATTTAAATTTGGTTTTATTCCTTAACGTAAGTGAATGATTACCTAGTTTTTGTTATTTGATTAAAAAAAATATTTCAGGTAATTAAGAATTCTTTATCAGTTCTTACTCTTATTCTACAATTAGATAAATAATAATTGTATTATTATAATTGTAATTATTATTATTGTATTAGTATTAGTATTGTATTCGTTTGTCGTCATTTCACGCAAAAACCCTTCAACAAATTTTGATAAATTTTGGTATTGATATATGTTTGGCTATGAAAAAGCAAATAGTATGCTTTGTGCCATAAAAATATAACACCTTTCGTTAAATAAGAGTTAAATTTGAATCAAGATGATGCTAAAATGCATTATTATCATTTTTTATTCTTTTAAAATAAAATTTAAATAAAAACGAATGAAGTTGTAGACAAAAATTAATATTATTATAAAAAAAACTTTATTTATTTATAAAACATGCCAAATTCCTAATATATAATTTCCAAATTCAGTATTTAAGCAATTTTGTGATTTTCGCTTAATTTTCATTAATTTTATCTTAAAACATTTCTAGCAGTATAACTATGACTAAGTTCTAAATGATAAATGATATTATAACAATTTTCCCTTTTACTGACCTTGACCTGCAATAAATAATTACCTCTACAGTAGTCATTCATTTCCATCATTTCGGAAATTAACTTTTGCCGCTCCAACCACTTTTCCTAATATAATAAGGTAATAAGTAAGTTATCAACGTACCCATTTTTAGAACTAGGTTAAAAACCTAATCACCCATTAGTGGTATTCGATCATTTTGATTCACAATTTTGAAATATGCGGTTGAAATTGAAACTGGCCAGCGGTTCAAATCTAACCACGCCATTAAGATGTCTTCTAAGTTTGCTATGGTTTATTGGTGCTTATAGACCAAAAAAGAATATATTAAGCTATTTTGCAATGATATCACTACCAATAATGACGCTACATTTGACCCTTGATTTGTCTTTAAATTGGAATGGAATGGAAACGTTGAAACGAGTCAAATATTTACCTTCTATTTTAATGGCAAGTACAAAAAAATATTTTAATATAAATAATATTTAATATTTAATTTGTCTTTGTTTTTGAATGCATAATTCATGTTTTTCAATGTTAAAATACTTTGTTTTTATTCACTTTCTAACGATGCTCTTAAGGCGAAACATGTAAACTCGAAAAAAAATTAAAATTTATAATCACCTAGAAATAAAAAACTTATTACAAAATTTAATATTTTGTTATTTTTCGGTATTTTTTAAAACTTTTTCTGTCGCATTGGCATATTTCACCGTTGAAACATCGTCAGTTAGTGATAAAACAACTTAATATTAAATTATGTGAATAAGGAAAAGATTTAATATTAAATACTAATATTTTTTTATTATTTTTTATTGCAGAGTACATTTAAGTGTATATTTTTAATAGTTAACACGCAAAAATTAATCGCTCTTATAAAAATGTTAAAATATTTCTGGCGTGTAGAAAATTTCGATGAGAATACACAAAAAGTTGTCAATCGTGTGCATCGATGGTTATCGTATATTGTTTTGGGATATGCGTTTCCGTGCTTGTCGCTATGCCTACTATTTACAGTAGAGCCATTTTTGAACAAAGAAAAAATAACTCTTGTTTTATTCGATTATGCGTTTTGTAACTTGGAGAACTATATTTGCTGGTGGTTCAATTATGTTTGGCAATCATACGCGCTTATGTTTCAAGTTATCCCAGCTGGAATTGGATGCGATTGTATCTTTCTTATTCTTACTGGATACGTTTATAACGCATGTATTATGTTTACAACTGCTTTGGTGAAGTTGAACACCGAAGATGTGGAATATCGCAAGTATTTTTTGAAGCAAGCTGTTAACCAACACGACTTGATTATAACATTTGTAAATTATATTGATGATGTGTTTACTACCATGATGGTAATACAATTTTGGTGTTCTCTATGGTCAATGATTTTGTTTTTAAATATGATAGTGGCCAATGGGTAATTATTGAATTTATAATATACTAGCTTTAACCCGCGACTTCGCTCGCGTTGAATCCATCAAATAAATATTAGAAATCATTATAACTATGTATAAACGGATTGATAGAAAGAATGTATGAATGAAAGAATGTATGCAACTGCTTGGCTAGGATTATCTATGTGAAAAAATTACTACATGCAAAAAAGTTTTAAATTTTAGATGGAATGCTAGATGGCGTTAAAGTAGTCAATTAGCCAGATGCAGAGGTATTATTGGCTAAACAATTTCTTTATTTATTTAAAAAATAATTTTTTTATTAAATAAAAAAGTAGCCTATAACCATTCGGGGACCATCGGGGGCCACTAAGAATATGTGTACGGATTTGATGTTGACGTAGCTGTCGGTAATACAGTGCGATGGTACTATAGTACTTAGGTGTGAGCTGAGTAGTCAAATAACCAGATGCAGAGATGTTAGTGACTAAACAATTTCTTTATTTTATTTAAAAAAATAATTATTTTTATTAAATAAAAAGTAGCCTATAACCTATCGGGGACCACTAAGAATATGTGTACAAATTTTTATGATGATCTGTTAAGTAGTTTTTGCGTGAAAGCACGATAAACTTCAGGACATACGCATTTATAATATTAGTAAGGATAGTAAGGATAATACACATATTGTTTCATTTTGTGTTTTGGACAAAGTGGTTAATTATTATCTATGATCATAAAGTATTGCACGTGACGCCATTCGGGGTGTTTTAGTGTGTCCCACTAATATCATTTGCCCTTGAAAGGGTGGCCAAAGTTCGTCGAAGCGCCCTATCACCGAGGTGACGGTTCTGTACAGGAGAATTTTTTGCATCGACTATAAAATAGGGAGGAACATAATTTGCCACATTCCAAATCTTTTTGACAGAACGAAGTCTGTCGGGTCCGTTAGTAATTAATAGTTAATAAAAAACTAAAAATTCAGGGTTGTATGTATTTTCAATGCCACATTAATGAAATAAAAACAAAAAATTTCGACCAAAATTTAAAAAAAATTTAAGAGTGAACAACCCTTATCACATAGAGATATGAAAAATAGATAGTTGCCGATTCTCAAACCTATTGAATACGCATATAAAAATTTTCTTTGAGCGGGATGAAAAATGAATAAATTACTAAAATGGCTATAAAAAATAGGGGTTGGTGATAAAAAACTAAAAATTTAGGGTTGTACGTATTTTTAATGCCACATTAAAAAAAAAAACAAAAAATTTCGACCAAAATGTAAAAAAAATTAAGGGTGAACAACCCTTATCACTTAGAGATATGAAGAATAGATAGTTGCCGATTCTCAGACCTACTTAATACGCATATAAAAAATTTCTTCGAGCGGGATGAAAAATGATTAAATTACTAAAATGGCTATAAAAAAATAGGGGTTGGTGATAACAAAGTAAAAATTTAGGGATGTATGTATTTTTTAATGCCACATTATAAAAAAATAAAAACAAAAGGATTCGTCCAAAAATTTAAAAAAGTTAAGGGTGAACAACCCTTTTCACTTAGGGGTATGAAAAATAGATAGTAGCCGATTCTCAGACCTACTGAATACGCATATAAAATTTGTAGCCGTTTCGGAGGAGTACGGAAACAAACACTGTGACACGCAAATTTTACATATATAGAAGATAATTCGAACCGAAAAGGCTTTAAAAGGCACATATTTGAAATATTGGAACTCTTTTGAAAATAAATTATATATGCGAACATAACCTATTATGACAAAATTTGATTAAATTTTTAGATTGCTTGTAATTTTTAATCATTATTGAAATTTTATGTTTAATTATTTTCCCAAAATATGAAATTTCTCAACTTTGTGAGAATAATTTATGTCCAATTGATTTGCTCATTTGTAAGTTAATATTTTTTAGACTACCACCAAAAATAGAAGAAGTGATGTATTATGGACTGATTTACATGATATTTGTCTTTGAGTTGTTTCTATATTCATTTTGTGGAGCCATAATTGAAGGAAAAGTAATATTTCACTACTTCTTAGCATTTTCATTACTTTAACACGTAAATGATTTTTAGATTAGAAATTTAGCAAATGATATTTTTTTGCAAGTTAACTGGTATGATCAAGGAAGAACCAACTTGAGAAAGGATTTATCCTTGATGATTTTCCGTGCCCAAAACTCAAAAATTTTGAGTGCAGGAAAAATGTCGGATTTAAATTTACCACTCTGGATTGCCGTAAGTAACATAAATAATTCAGTATGGAATAGGTATAATACCTATTCGTAAATTATTTTCTAGACAATGAAAAATTCGTTATCCGTGTTTACGTTAATTTGGCAACTCTCACAAGAGCAAGGACACGGTACATCATTGTAAATAAATAGTTACTATAATAAGGAATTTTACGTACATAATGAATATGTTACTTTATACATTTTTAAAATATACTTAGAATATTAAATTATGCATTGATATATCTAAGTAAAGTTAAGTAAACACTTACTGTACGCTATACCCTCACAATATCGCTGAAACGATATTTTTACTAAACCATTGATGAGACCTCTAATGGTCGAAATAGCTATCCACATCAGGCTTGACAAATACTTGCATTGACTTGCAATGGTTTAGTAAAAATATCGTTTCAGCGATATTGTGAGGGTATAGCGTACTTAACTTTACTTAGCTTATATTCACCCTCTCGTACTACCATTGTATTTCAAGCATTGATATATCTGTTTTACTTTTATGTTTTATTTTACATTTACATAACATTTAATTCTCTTTTTTGATCATATCATTTTCGATAATTTTTTAGTAGTCGGCAATTAATCGGCATATAGCTAATATTTTGGATACTTAAATAAATTCAAAATAAATTTGGCAAAATAGCAAGAAACAAACAACAAAATGTACAGATGCAGATGCCGATACGAAAAAACATGCCCACATTATTTAAAATTGCAATAAAATACGATAACAATCTAGAATAGAAATTAAAATAAAGAAATTGAAATTTGCAGGAATCGGAAATAAATAAAATAAATAATAGTGTATGCAAATAGTTTTCCTTAATGAAAATTAATTTTGTTGATAAATCCTAATATATAAACTACTAAAACCCAGAAATAGTTTTATTAATAACAATACAAATTACTTAATATTATGATAAAAACTCGTTGTCTCACACTTAATTATAGGAATTAGGCAATGACAGTTTGAGGACTTTTTACCAAGTTTTTACCCAATTATATGAAACATACGACTATAGTAATTGAACTAACTTGATTCAACATATATAATTAACAATAATTGTACGTACGAGAATGTTCTTCCAAATTCTTGTCGTCTAGTGAAGGTAAGCATAATGAAACGACTAAGCACTCATATTACTTTGAATTCAAGTAATAATGCCGTCTACGAATACTTCAAATCAAACTAGTGCCTTAAAATTGATGCTAAGAATGTTTGTTGTAATGGGTGGATATCGAATGAAGAAAAATATTTTAAGTTATTTTTCAATGATATCAGTTACACTATTAGTCATGCACATGTTTCTGGATCTGGTCCTCAACTGGAATGGAATGGAAACTTTAAAACGCGTCAAATTTTTACCCAGCATATTCCTGGTAATAAATAAATATTTATATCCATATAAGATATATTATTCTATTAACCATAAAATGTATATAATTTTCAGTGCAATATTAAATCGATATCCGTTATCGTAAATGCAAGGAAATTGATTCATTTGGTAAACATGCTAAAACTGTTTTGGCGCATTGACATGCTGGATAAGCCATTACAAGATAAAATGTTAAAAATACGCAAATATACCAACATCATTTGTGCATCGTATATTACCGCATGTTTATTTCTTTGTCTTGCGTTTTTCGCTAAACCTTTCATGGAGACAAATGAAATAATACTGGTTTTATGTGATTATTCGTTGTGTGATTTACAATCGGCTTGGTGTTGGTGGCCAATGTACATTTGGCAAGTTTATGTTGTTGCATTACAAGTGTGTCCTTCAACATTAGGATTTGATTGTATCTTTATCATCTTCACTGGATATATTTACACAGCGTGTCAGTTATTTACATACGGATTACAACAATTGAACGTTGAGGATTTTACACAAAGAAATGATTTCCTTAAACTTGCAGTTTTGCAACATGACATAATGATGACTTTTGTGAATCTGGTTGATGATTTGTTCAGTATGGTAATGTTACTGCAATTTTGGTGTTCATTATGGTCAATGATATTGTTTCTCAATATGCTTGTGGCTGATGGGTAAGATTATACGTCTTTTAATTTTAATATTTTTATAATTTGTTTTATTGTTAGTTTTCCACCAAAATTTGATGATGCAATAATTTATGGCACTATGTACATGGTATTTGTTTTCCAAATATCATTATATTCAGTTGGTGGTGCAATAATTGAAGACCAGGTATTTATTCATATCAAATGTAATGAGATTTATTAAACTTTAAATTTATTGTTTTTTTTTTAATAGATTAGAAATGTATCTGGTAATATATTTTTGGTGGTTAATTGGTTTGAAAAAGGACGTACTAGTTTAAGGAAAGATTTGTCATTGATGATTCAACGAGCACAAAATACCCGAGTTTTGAGTGCTGGTAAAATGTCAGAATTGAATCTGGCATTATGGATTGTTGTATGTGAATAATTTTGTTTAAAATTCAGTAAAAACATTAATATTTATGATTCCAGACAATGAAAAATTCGCTTTCTGTGTTCACGTTGATTTGGCAACTTTCGAATGCTCCGCATGCTGAAATTGATTAATATTTTTTTAAATTTTTATATTACCTACATCAGTTTTGCTCGCAATTTCATTTGATTGATTTTAATATAAAGTACTCTAAATACTTACTTTTTTTTACCTAATTAGACACACAATTTTTTATTATATATATAATTCGAATTATGATTGAGGTATCACATCAATGTTGATCCTATATTATACCCTTTAAGTTAAATTTTGCCGACAAAAGTAGCCTATGTTATTCTTCTATGTCAAAAACATCTATATACAAAAATTTATCAAAATTGCTACAGTGGTTTATGCGGGAAAGCGTCACAAACATACATACACCACTCATTCGTTCCTATAAAATAAATTATTATAATTCTTATAATTTTTGAATATTTATATAATTCTAATATTTGCATAACTAAAAATTATAATCAAACTTGCGTATTTCATAAAATCAATTCCAATTACATTACAATTTCAAGAATTCATTGACTGGATCGACTACAGGCCTTATTATAGACTATTAAGAAACTAACTACTAATTTGAATAAAAAAAACTATATAACAACTTGAACTTTCTACTACGTTCGGTTAAATAAAACATACCCAATAAAATATAATTACATACATGATTATTAGTAGAACTCGATGATTCTACATCGCATTTAGTAGGGTAATAATGCGACCAAGTACTGCATCGAATCAAACAAAAACTCTAAAATGGATGCTACGACTCTTTCCTCTAATGGGTGGATATCGTACAAAGAAAAATATACTTAGTTACTTTACAATATTATCTGGATGTTTACTTGTATTCCATATGTTTTTGGATTTGGTTCTTTACTGGGATGGAATGGAGACTTTGAAACGTGTCAAATTTCTTCCAGGAATATTTTTGGTATAGGTATTCACATTGGTTTTAATATACAATAACAAAATTTAATTTTCAGTGTAATATTAAGGGAATTTTCAGTATATTAAACTCAATTAAGTTGATTGAGTTAGTAAAAATGTTGAAATACTTTTGGCGTATAGACATAGCCGATAAACCGTTACAAGATAAACTTATGAAGATACAGAAATATATTACATACATTTCTGCATCGTATATTGTCGCATGTATATTTTTATGTGTTGCATTTTCGCTTAAACCTTTTTTTGAAGAAGAGGCAATAATACTGATTATATCTGATTACGCGTTGTGTGATTTGCGAGCGGCTTGGTGTTGGTGGACGATGTTTATTTGGCAATGTTATGCTATTTCATTTCAAATCGCACCTTCAACTCTGGCAGTCGATTGTATTTTTGTTATCTTCACTGGATATATTTACACAGCGTGTCAGTTGTTTACGTATGGTTTGAAAGAGTTGAATGTTGAAGATTTGACACGAAGACGACATTTTTTGAAACTTGCGGTTATGCAACACGATGTGATGATGACATTTGTTAGTATGGTTGATGGTTTGTTTAGTATGGTTATGTTACTGCAGTTTTGGTGCTGTTTATGGTCAATGATATTGTTTCTTAATATGCTGGTATCTGATGGGTGAATATTAATATTTTGGATTTATATTATACATTTGTCCGCGACTTCATCTTTGTAGTTTGTAGTAAAAATTTAATTACTTTTTTTTTAATTTCTTGAATTGAGTAGGGGTTAATTCCCTCAATAAGAGTCGCAGTTTTATGTTAAAGAAAAAGAATGGTTTACCAGTTTACCGCCATCTCTGATAGAATTATTCAACTCTAACTATGATTAAATCTTTGTATTAACTTTCATTCCATATATAACATCTTTTAAATTATAATTACCGATTTCTGAATGGTTATTCTGTTATTCCAGATGAAGATGAATCCAACAAATTATAAATTATCAAAATTTTTCCCGCCGTTCTTGAGTTATAAATGTTGTAACTAACACGACTTTTATTTTTTGTTTTCAGATTTCCTCCAAAATTTGACGACGCTATTTTCTACGGTATAATGTATTTATTATTTGTTTTTCAAATAACATTGTACTCAGTAGGTGGTGCAATAATTGAAGACCAGGTAAATATTGTTAATAAATTTTTTTCGCAAAAAATGATTCATTTTTATTACTTATTAATAGATTCGAAATGTATCTGACGATATATTTTTGGTTGTGGAATGGTTTAAAAAAGGCCGAACTGATCTGCGTAAAGACTTGTCCTTGATGATTCAACGAGCTCAAAACACACGAGTATTGAGTGCTGGTAAAATGTCGGAATTGAATTTGGCACTATGGATTGTTGTAAATTAACTAGTCAATGAAATATTTACATTTGTTTTTAAATAATGAGTGTGTTTGCAGACAATGAAGAATTCCCTTTCTGTGTTCACGTTGATCTGGCAGTTGTCTACTACTCAAGAGATGGATGATTAATTGGATATAAATCTAAAAAAGTTCCTATATTCTTCTTTATTTGTGTTTTTTAGAGAAGATGTATGAAGGTTTAAATAAAGATGTTTTTATTAGTTTGCCCATTAGTAGTTTTAAGCCCTACCCATGCCCTCCCCTTTTCCTACATTAGTAAGTTCAAGTCCTACATTTTCCTTGCATTATTGGTTAAAACCCTACCCGAATTTCTAAACTATTCTCATTTCTCCTTTTACCGTTTACACAAGTAGGTTTAAGCCTTACTTAAATCACTTCCTCTCTTAATGGTTGTAATAATAAGTTCAAGCCTTACCTAGATTCGAAACAAGTTCCCATCCCAGTACTAAATAACTTATATTTTACTATTTTATATTTAATTTAAAATAAATTACTATTTTCACAATATACACAATGAAATTTGTTAATTTAAATCTTAACTTAAAATTGTTAATTGACAAAAATTCAATAATAAAATCAAGAAAAATCTACATTTTAAAAAAGGTTTTGAGTCAAAAAAAATATCCCGTAGAACGTCTCCCAACCCCACATTCATTTAGGTGAATGTGGAATCGGTAGAAAAATGGTCTGAAATATACACGAATTGACCGGTTTACGAGTATATGAAAAAATATTTTAGAAGTAATCGTAATATATTAAAAGGATAAGCATCAAACAAGAAGAGTTTAGTAATTTGTATTTTTGTCGGTGAATTCTTGGAAGTCTCAAATATGTATCCACCCTAAATAAGCATTTCTATAAATTTTATGTATCATAGATATATAGCGGATATGAAAAGGTTACGAACTTACATATCCATTATCCAATTATATTTGAAACGATACCATTATGAAACTTGGAACAGTATATTATCTTATTGCTTATTCATATAGACATTCACTGAGTACTTCCACATTATGATGTACAGTAGCGCAGTGACACGATGGAAAACGTCGAAAATACAGGATATAAACAATTGCCAATTTTAAAATGGACGATAATATTTTTGAAGGTTATGGGCGCTTATCGCATTAAAAAGAACATATTAAGTTACTTTACCATGGTTTCCCTAGTTTTTCTTGTCTTTCAAATACTATTGGATATGGTGTTAAATTGGAACGGAGTAGAAACTTTAAAAAGAGTCGTTTTCCTTCCATCTATGGGTCTGGTATGAATGAACAATTATTTACAATTACAAGATAATATGTTACATATAATATTACTAATTTTTAGACTACCATTAAAGGAGTATTTTTAATTACACAATCAAACGATTTTATAAATATTTTTGACTTATTAAAATACTTCTGGCCAATTGATATGTTCCAAGAAGAATCATCGAAAAAAATGAACAAAACGATAGTATTAATAACTCGCATTTGGATAAGTTATGTGGGAATGGTTTTTGGATGCTGTCTCTTTATGTCTCTCTTGCCTTTTCTTGATTTTGAAGGCAGAACATTAATGTTCAGTGATTTTGCATTCTGTGACTTGAAGGCTAGTCTTGTCTGCTGGGTAATAAACTATAGTTGGCAATTTTTCTTGTTATATTTTCAAGCATTACCAGCATGTTTGGGATTTGACTTAACGTTTATTATTTTAACTGGCTACATTTTCATTGGGTGCCAAATGATTAAAATGGGATTGAAAAGATTGAATACTGATGATGTAGTGAAAAGGAAGTTCATACTTCGTAAGATTGTTGATCAACACGATTTTTTGCTAAAATTCGTTGCGACAATGAATGATATGTATACCCGGATGATGTTTATGCAATTTTATTGTTCATTATGGTCCTTGATTTTGGTTTTATATATGATTGTAGCTGATGGGTAATACTAGATATAAAATATATGAAGCATTATATGCCAAATCGGAAAGTCAGCTTTTTCAGTTTTTTTAGAAATCAACATTTTTTCACAATTTATTTTAAAATTGAGGAAATATAATTTTGATATTTTTATAATCATTTTCATTAAAAACTGTGTTTACTATTGCCAAGAGAAATATCTTCAATTCGTAATTTTTGGGTAAAATGAGGGAATTAGTAAAAATAGACATAATAAAAACTTTGAAACTTTATATCTTGGAAATCGCTAGTTCAAATTTGTAATTAAAAATTCTTTCACAACCGATGCAATAACATAAAAAATCAGAAATAATCAAGAATACTACAGAAAATATTAGGAGTCAAATATTTCCGGATTTTGGCATAAAATGTCTTATGTTCCTACATATACGAGTCTAAAAAATATATATTATAATTATGTTATTTACAGGATGCCTCCAAAGTTAGACAGTGTCACTTACTTTGGCTCTCTTTACTGGGCTTTATCATGTCAATTGTTTATGTATTCGTATAGCGGTACTATAATTCAAACGCAGGTATAAATGGTTTAATAAACTTCATTGAGTTTTTTTTTTAAATACAATTTTTAGATTCGTAGTTTGTCAACTGATATTTTCAACGTGGATTGGTTCAAGAAAGACAGTACGCATTTACGGGAAGATTTGGCTTTAATGGTATTACGAAGTCAAAATGCAAGGATATTGAATGCTGGAAAAATGTCAGACTTAAATTTGGAACTTTTTGTGGTTGTAAGTATTATAATCTAGTTCTGTTGTGAGTTTCATTTGAAATCTGTTATTTTGAAATTCTAGACGCTTAAAAATTCATTCTCTGCGTTTACGTTAATCTGGCAAGTATCGACAGCTGAACCTGAAGCATTAATAATATAAATATATATTGTTACTTTTTAAATTTTTATAAAAGTTATAAAAGTACAGAAGAATAATAAATCTATCTTGTTTAAAAGTATATTTAATAATTTAATATTTAATTTAATCGTTTTGTATATTTTTTGTGTTCTGTTTGTATTCTTTTATAGAACAGAAATCAATTTTCCTAAACGTTAATTATTATGACATACAATAAGGTAATAATGACTAAAATAAAGAGAGTAGGGTAATTTTATATTACAATTTATGTACAATTTGATAATTTGATAACTAATCATTAATATGATGTACCTATCACTTCAGATTTTAAGTAATATTTTTTTACTTCCACATATAAATCGTGATACTTTAACCACGGACGGCCAAGTCAGTGACTAAAGTACATTAATCACGTATATTTCCGTAGTCTAAATATTTGGACGTTTGCAGCTTAAATATTTAGATACCGTTTACTTTAACACACAATTAGACCTATTAAACTCCTATTATATTTTCATCAATCTTTTTTTATTTTAAAATAAAATATATTATTATTTATCTAGAATGTGCAAGCCACAAACGATTTTAACGGTAATGTCGATCAAAGTATCAATAAGAAAATTAAGGACCTTTAACTGTTAGCATGAAGACTGAAAGCTGTTAGGTTAATGAAAATATTATATTATACAATATTATTTAGCCATAATTAGGCACGGGCTGCATAACATTGTACTAAGTAAAAAACTGTCCTTTAGTGTTATAACGATCATAGTGTAGTAGAATAAAGTTATATTCTATTTTGATGCAAAAACCATACAAGCACTATAAACTACCTACAATTGATAAAATTAATGTTATAAAAATTACAATTATATGTACATGTACATATTGTACATATGTACATATAAATACAGAAGATCATTATACACATGAACATCGTTCTTTCCCATACCAAAGAATATTAATAGTTTACCAAATTAAAGTTAAAATCCGCAACAATTTCATTCCCCCCCCAATCAAAATGGTATTGTATTTAAATATTTTAGCCAACTTGATTATCAACTCTTATTTCAACAATTCCAAATGTATTGTACACTATCACGATAATTCAGATAACTTAGTACATTTCAACGACGTTGTCACTTATCACCTTACAGAAGAACAAGATATGGGAATAGTGTATGATGAGTATTGTAGTCACTTCCTAATACAACATGAAAATACTACTTTTGCTTTAGAAGAAATTGAACATTTCATTAAAATGAATGAGAATTATACCTACAGTGACAGAAAATACATAATAATAGTACACACCGAAGAGGATTTGAATATTTTGTTCGAATCTAATTTATTCATATTCATTAGAGATGTATTGATCATTTTAGCACGTTTTGCCGATGATGATGGTGAAATTTTTGGTCCGTTTACAATTTATGATACAACATTCGATTTATTCACTCATAAATATGTTGGTGAGAGTGATCAAAATGATATAATATTATTAGACACTTGGTTTTCTACAAATCTTAGCTTTAAGTTGGGCAATAGTTTATTTCCTGATAAGATTTCTAATCAATTAGGACGAGAATTACGTGCTCCATGTTATTATCATACTCCGTATGCTGTTTGTGAGGAGGGTAAGTAATTAACATAAAAGTAATGTGTAATCCGAGAAAAATAAATTATTGTTTATGTAGAACCTCCATTTGGCAGTGAGTTTAATGTCATTATTAAATATGCTCAAAGATATAACTTGACTTTAAACGCAGACGAGATTTATGATAGAGATTACGGGTATTCTTATAGTAATGGAACCAGAGATGGTTTTATAGGAACGCTGGTATCTGATGATGATAGTTATAATGATATTATTTATGGTGGTTTTCCTCTGTGGTGGTTGGTCGATGGGGTGGAAAGTGTTAGGTTCACTTATGAAGTATCCGTACCTATTCCAAAGTATATATTAAATTCAATTTCTTAAAGTCTGTGTGGTGTTAGAATTTTTTTGTTTTGACATATTTTGCTTATTGTAAATAGAAGTTCAAAAGTATCTATCCACATTATATCAACAAGAAAGTTATTTCTGGTCAAGCGTATTTTAAAGCAATATTTAAAATTGCTGTTTATTAAAAATGGTAACTCGAACGAAAAAGTGGAGGAACGATTCTTAAAAAAAAGTACATATTCAACAATTTTAGTTTGATCTATTTTTGTTATAAAAGTAGTCGTGGAGTTAAAAATGCAAAGAAATAATTTTTTATTTCTATGGGCACAATTTTTTTGTTGATGAGGTGTGGATCAAGACTTTTAATCACAAATTTTAAGCTTCATGAGAATAAATCGAAGCTTTTAGCGTTTGTGATGTCCATAAAATAATATTTTAGCATTAAATGTATTTCTTTTTAGTATAAAATATGGCTACTTCACGTTGGTGGATGTCTTCACATTTTATGTTTGGCTTGCTATTTTAATTTTATTTCTGCTCATCAGAGGAGCGGTGTTCTGGTACTATTTTCTCATCTCAAAAGTTAATAATCGAAAAATACGAGGTAAAAATAACTCTTCCTCACTCGGGAGCCTAAAAATTTATGCGTTTTTCTTGAGTCAGTCACCAAATGTATCTGACATTAAAAAAAGTTACTTTATCAAGTACATCGTAATGCTTATGTTGATGTCCAATGTATGGATAATAACAGCTTACAATTCTCGCTTGTCAAGTGTTATGGTAGCACCAATATACGAAAATAATATCAATACACTAGAAGAACTAGCTAGTAGTGATCTCGCACTTTTGTTTTTTGATAGGTACTTTGGTGTTTTATCGGAAGATGAATCTGTAAGTACATTTATTAAGTACAATTAGTACAATTAGTATTATTAAGTACATAATTTATTACAAGAAAAGTAAATTTTATGGATTTAAATTACAGTTTGTTTATTCAACTTTGTATAAGAAAAGCTTTGAAATTGCTAATAATACAGACTACGCCTTATCAGAAAATTTGCTGTCTAGTCGAAAATACGCGGTAGGTCGTTATCGCCGCAACAATGGACAATATTATGAAGATGAAGAACATCTTGAGCAAATGTATAAAAAACTCTTCTATGATCATTATTACATAATGCTGCGTCATAGTTCAATACATACTCCACTGCTTAAAAATCTAGTAATGAATGCTAAAGAAGTTGGTTTAATGAAAGTTTGGGAGGATCAGGTGATTAATAAATTACTTTTAGTTTTTATTTAATTTTTTTCATGCAATTACATTCAATATTTATATATTTATTTTTAATTATTTGTTGTGCTACACAATTAATTTTATTGCCAACATGCCACGCCTAATTGGCGAAAGTTGAAGATGTCAATATTAAAAATGGATCGAAATAATAAATTACACATTGTAAAAGTTAAATCTTATATTTTTGATTATTCCAGGCTTTAAGAGTTGAGAATAATACTTATTTTCATCAGAAAATACAAGATTATACAAGCGAGAATGAAAATATTATTTTGAACATCCAGCATTTGAAAGGTATTTTTGTATTTTGGGCATGTGGACTAGCTGTCTCTTCGATAATATTTTTTAAGGAATTTTGTAGCAAATATTAAAGTGTTTCGTTGATTATATCTTATTACAATTTGTTCAGGAACACATAAGTTAGTGTTGAAATTGTATTTTTGTGCTTATGACGTTTTATGCCTTTAAAATGTATTCCCTGAGTGCAACACACCATATTGATTGTTATTTTGCTGCACGATTAAGACATTTTTGTTCAATAATAATAATGCAAGAAAATATATAATAATTATATTAATATACTTTAATAAATGGAGGAGAATCCGGCGACTTGTTCATATCCAAAATATTGAGTATTATTAGAAATGTTTTGGTTATTATTCCTCGTGGCATAGAAATAACGGAAATCCATATGCACTGAATTCAATGCAGCCGATTATAAATACAACTTCTGTTCAATATTTATTATAAATTAACTAATTTCCATAGCATGGTCTCAGGTTATATTATTTTGAAATAATGTGATATTTTACTTGTGATGTTTGCGTTGATTATTTTGCCATAAACTAATTAAACCAACTCTTGCACCTAGCCGACGAGTGCGTGCTCGATTCGTTCTCGATTGTTATAGTTGGTGATAATTGTAAATAATAGTGGCTTACCTTTGTGCCGTACCATGTTTACAAGTATTTGGTTATTTGTTTCACCATTGTGGGAAATAGTGCCAGCATTTTCATTAGAAATTTACTTTACATTATTTTATTATTTTGCACGATTAATTTTTTTAATTTCAAACTGTGTGAAAGTGCTAATTTAGCAAATTTAAAATTAAATTAAAGTATTAATGAAAAATGGTTCGTAAAAGAAAAAATATTATTAACTGAAATATTCAATAAGCCTGGAACACGTATTTGTATAAACCGACATGTGCCTATTATTGCTATTATTCAAATATGCGCCGTACTTGCATTTGCATATTAAATTTGTTTATATTTTTAACCGCTTCACTTTCAACGCTTCACAACATCAACAATTGTGCGATCATCATGCAGCTATACCTAAACATGTTGGTTAATATAATTGTCCAAAGATACTTTAATGATTCCACATGCATATTACATTATTACGACAATCTGACAGATCCAGTACACTTAGAAAGCATTCCAACTATCAAGAGCGAAATTTGGGGAGAGAGAAATTTACTATTCGACGACGATCGAAAATGTAGACATTTCTTATTGCAGTGTGTGGCAGCAAAATATACTTTCGAAATGACTGAATATCTGATTAAGAAAAAGAATGAAGGTATGTACAACAACCGGAAGTACATGATCATTATAGAAGATATAGAAGAACTAGAAGATTTCTTCGAATCAATTTATTTGACATTTATCAGAGATGTACTAGTTATTTACGCACCTAACTATAATATCGAGGACGACAATAAAACAGTGGATATTTTTATGTTCGGTGATGATAATTATCAAGGAAACGCAAATGAAACGATTACCAAATATTATTTATTCACTCATAATTACGTTGGTTGGTATGAATATGATCATCCAATTTGGTTGAATACTTGGCACTTTGGAAATAAAAGTTTTCAACTGGAAAATAATTTGTATCCAGACAAAGTTACGAATCAGTATGGACGAGAATTAAGAGTAATTTGCTCTTCCTTAATTCCATATGCATCGTGTGAATCAGGTACGTAATTATTTTATTTTAATTTGATAACTAAGTTGATGGGTGAAACCAATTATTTTAAGATCCTCCGATTGGTAATGAATATAACATTGTAATTAAGTACGCTCAACGTTTCAATTTAACATTGCGTTTGTACTATTCTCCAACATCTGATTGGTCTAACACTAATGAATTTGACAGTGTAAGATACACGACTGAAAACTACACTGATTTAGTGATTGGTGGTTTTCCTAAAAGGCTTGATTTAGACTTAATTAAAAGTGATACTTATACTTATGAAGCATCCGTACCTCTCCCAAAGTATGTTGTTTTTAATAAGTTTTTAAACACAGTTTCAATTGTTTGTTATTTTAAGCATAAAGTATGGTATATTTATGTTTTTGGAAGTTTTCGATTTATTTGTTTGGCTTGCCCTTTTGCTGGTTTATATATTTATACGAGGATTAGTATATTTGCATCATCGATATCAAAGGAAACGTTTTATCAAAGTGATTGACTTTCGGCTCAGCACCTTAACCATATATGGACTTTTAATCAATCAACCTGTATCTTCTAGCGACGTCGAACGGAGTAAATTTCTCAAATTCCTTGTAATAGTGTTGCTGTTTGCAAGTGTATGGTGTGCCACGGCTTACAGTTCGAGATTATCTAGTATTATGGTAACCCCAATGTATGCAAACATATCAATATCCAAAACAAGTCTACATCGAATATTGTTTTTAGATTAGAAAACAATATAGATACTCTCAGTGAATTGGCTGATAGCAATCTCAAACTTCTGTTTTTTGACAGGTATCAGGATACTCTAAGGGCCGATCAAAGAGTGTGTTGCTTATTATGAAATATATTACTTTCTTAATGCTTTCTTTGTAGAAAGTGTACCAACGTTTATTTGAAAAGGTAACTCTTATTCCTAATAATCGTGATTTTGAGCTTTCTGCGGCAATGCTATCGAGTGGAGAATAGGCTGTTGCTCGATGTCGGCGAGCTACAGGCGAGTATTTTGAAAAAAAGTCGCACTTACAACAAATGTACGGCAAATTTAAACCGGTCACTCCTGTGTTGTTTACTAACTATTACTATTTTCTATTGAGAGAAAACTCAATGCATACCTACGAATTGCAAAAGCTTGTAAACAGTGCCGAAGAAACTGGACTGATGCTGTTCTGGCAGGAAGACGTGAGTATGCATAGTTTATTGCCTCGAAATCTATTTTGTGTTCAATTTTTTGGCAGGGATTAAGAACTGAAATGAAAAGCACATTTCAAAAATTAATGCAGGATTTATCACATGATAATAAAACTGTCATTTTGAACATGCTTCATTTGAAGGGAATTTTTGCATTTTGGGCATGTGGCCTGTTGATTTCTTTCTTCACATTTTTAATGGAATTACTACTTAAAGAGACTTGCATTGTATTTATGTGAATATCAAAACATGTCGAGATTGGTATTGAGATTATTATGAAAAAAACGAGGACCTTTTACTAGTATAGGTACATGAACTTAATCACGTGATGCTTACGCTATTTTATTTACTTCTAGTATATTTCCACTAGAAGGAAATGATCAAGTTTAAATAGATAATATTAGTTATTTATAATAACACCATTAATTATTAATTTTGAAATATATTTTTTTTATTATACGTAAAATGTATTTAACATAGAAACTTGCATTAAATGTTATTTGTAAGTACGATTCATGAAAAGTTCAAATGAGAAGTGTATTGGAGTACACTGATCTTTGGACATACGTCATTGACGAAGAATTAAAAATTCAAAATAAAAAAGGGGTGGACCCATAAGGATCAAAAGGATTGGGCCTTGCTTACACTCAGCGTTACTCGTGGTCAGTTTAATCATATTGAAGATCCACATACATACTTGTAAATTAGAATGGTCATAATTTAAAGATGATACATTGTGAGTGCTATGAATAATAATGAGGTGTTATATCCAGAGTGCTACGAGTAATATCAAGCCCAGCTAGATCTTCCAGCGCGATCCTTTTTTGTTCGATTCGTATGAATCGAGTGATCCATGAGTATCAACAGGCGAGGTTTCCTTATTGCGGTTAGCGTTTGAAAACGGCATTCAGTTCGAGTCTGTTTCATTGAACAGTAGTGAGTACGAGTCAATCAGCAACGAGAGCCAGGGCCAGAGTCACAATTGTAGGAAGAGACAAAGGCAGTGAGATTCAGGGAAGACTATTATTTAGATATTTAGCGTGTAGAATAACGTATTAATTTGCATTTACATTAGAATAAAGCATCCTATCCTCTAACAAAGATATCTTCAAATCGAAAGGATTGGTATGTAAAGAAACGTTTGATAAACTATTGCAGTATCAATTTGGGCATAACCAAAATGCTGAGACAAGCAAATTCGAACAAGAATATTCTTGTCGATAGAAAGAATATTCATCTGCCTGATGATGCCACAGTGTGGCGAAACATGTCTCAGACTAGTAAAAGTTTCAGTGAAACCCGTAAGGTTTATCCTTTCTATCGACGATTACAATGGAGTTTCATCACGTAAGTGCCACCTCAATTCATTATTTAAGAATATTCTTGTTCAATGCATGCAACTTAAATGTTTTCAGTTTTCTACTTCTTAAGTCGTCGACTCGGGAATTCGTCAGTCACATTCGTATAAATACGAATATATACGAAAAAATGACATGCTGGTTTAATGAAAGTACAAAATTAATTATTTTAATTTGTGATGCAGTTATCGGCGTTGTACATACCACATTTGAAAAATACAATTATTTTTCTATATAAAATTACACGACAAAAAGAGAGGTACTTACTTACTCATGTTTTTGTATGTAATATTTTTTACACTTTGAAGAAGTACATTAACACCAGTGTAAAATTCAAAAATTTGGATACCCTGCAAGAACAAGAAAGGGCCGGGATCAAATTGAAAATGCAGCTTAAAACTTCTTAAAATGAAGAAATTCTTATAAATCTATTAACTGCCTTTTAGATCTGCGAGTACTTAGGAAACCTTGAGCATGAATCTTTTTGCATCCAGTAAGTATTTTCACTAAGTAACAAACAAATTGCTTACTCTATTTTTTATCAACTATTTTTATATACTCTCGCTCCGCGTACTGGCTTGGTTTGGTGCCAAGCTCGGCACCAACAGGACAAGGAGTGGAATATGCATACATCTGCATCAACTGGTGGTACTCCTAGTATACAACGTTGCGAGATGCAAAAACCATATGGCAGAACGCACGAAAAAACGCAATCGTACAGTTGAGTTCGAATTTATAATCTGCCAAAAACTCCTGCACCGCAGTGATGGGATGGAGACTGCCAAGAAAATAAATACTAACGAATCCGAAAATTACAGCTACTACTTGTAAACAATGATAATTCATAAATCAAAATTGTAAAATCATATTTTATTACAGAACGTGCATTTGCTGAAATAAAATATTTCTCTTTTTTATGTTCGAAATTAAATTCGGAATTTTTTATTTTGTAATTTTTCTAATATTTTCTCCTAACATGCCATTTGAACAATTATTGTCGTCTATCTTTTAAATCGATGTCTGAATTAAAATTATGTATTAAAATTAACCGTACCATAAAATTGTCTTCTTTGATAATTGGTGATAAACAGTAATTTTTTAAGTTATGAGTTATGACAAAAATGGCATTTGGATGAGCAGTATAATAATAAAAATAAACTACCCCCTTGTGAAGGGGGGCTCTTAATTATTCAATTAAATAACTTCACTTAATAACACTAAAAGTTTTTTTCAGTAGATGTCAATAACTAAAACGTGTATTCACATGGAGACTTAACAATCAATTATCTCAGGAACGTTTAAAAACTTTCAAATATGTCATATGCCTAAAAAAAATTCCACTGCAATTTTCTCAGAAAGTAATAAAGTTAGAAAAGAATTTTCTTCATTTTGTTCCGATCGTGATAAGGATCTACAAAATGGCAGATTTAGTTTTTCCAATTTCCAAATTTGACCAAAAATGACTTGAAAAGAGTCAAGAAACACTTGACTGTTTTTGGGATCAAAAGTATTTTTTTACGCTAGAAGAAAATTGAAAACGTTAATTGATTGATTTCTCCAAGAGGATGAAAGATATGAAGTCAGTTTTCCGATAACATCACTATTTTGGAAAATGGGTGGTAAATTCAGAATCGATCAAATAAAATTTTCCCAATTTTCCCCAAACTTTCCAAACTGATGAAAAACAATGCCAGAAATTCATTAAATCAGATGTGGTTGCCTTACCTTAATTAGTTTATAAATTACTGTCCATTTTTAATTATTACGTAAGTGATAACTGTAAATTTTAACATGATATATAGTGTAAAATTTAATTCTACATACCAATATGAAACCCGTTTTTTTTATCTCTAGTGATTTTCAAGATACGAGTATGTGCAAAAAACTAGTTTATTCGTTTCCTCTATCATTTCCTAAACAAAAATAAAAATTAGATATTTCAACTTTTTATTACCAAATATAGAAGAACATGTGATTCTACATACTTCATCTTAATAAAATTTTGTTCTAAAATATAGGTTTTAGATAATAATAACTGTAATTAAGTCTGATTTTGTGGGTATTCAAATTTCATACTTTTTTTTAAATTAAAATTGTTCTCGAAATAATCGCAATTTAATTTCGCCGCTTGCACGGGAAAAAAATTTAAAAAAAGTGTGGCCCTGTTGTTTGACCAAAAATATTTTATGATAGTACGTTTGACCCTGTTCTTTGACCAAAAAATTTTTTAAATAAAATTTAATAAAAAATTTTAAGACACTTTCCCAGAGTTAATGAAGTTAAAAAGGTATGCATAGTGTGGAGAAACTCTCGAACTTTTACACGGCTTTGAGAAACTTTAAAAAAAATTAGTTAGTTCATAAGAAATGAGGCGATTTTCACATCATGTTTTTAAATTTTCACAAAATTGCCAACTTTTGATGAGCATTTGAAGGTACTTCCGAAGGGCCTAGATTACTGAAATAAAATGTATCATGAAGGGAGTTTGTTGAACTCCAATATGGTTCTAAAAAATTTCTGAAATGTTAATTAATTCAGGAGATTCTGGGTGTTTTCCACACTATTTTTTAATTTTTTTTGAAAAATGCTAATTTTTACAGGACATTTTAGCCCTTCCAAAAGGGCTAGGAAGTTGAAAAGGTATTCATCGCGTAGTAGAACTTTCCAACTCTGACATAGCCGAGAGAAAAGTTAATAAAGTCAATTAGTTTACGAGATACAGGGTGTTTTCCACACTATGTTTGAAAGGTATGCGTCATGTAGAGGGACTCTCGATTTCTGACATGGCGGTAAGACTCTCCAATAAAAATCAATTACTTCAGGAGATACAAGGCGTTTTTCACATCATGTTTATAAATTTTTATTAAATTGACAATTTAAAAGGGCATTTTAGGGTACACAATGAAATAAAGTTGAAACAATGTGTGGTATTTACACTGGTTGTTTTGCAATATATTAATCGAAACGACACTTGAACCTAGCCAATGAGTGCGTGTTCGATTAGATTCCGATTGTTATCGTTTGTGTTGACCGAAAATAATTGTCGTTTACCTTTGCGCCGTACTACGTTTATAAATATTATATTCTTTGTTTTACGTTTGCAGGAAAAAGAGAATAATTCTAAATGATGAAGCATTATCTTATAACGGAATTTTCACTGAGGGCATTTTTGTCTATTTGCACTGGATTTTATTAAAGAATCTACAATTGTTTCGCCGATGAGTGCACCGTCAGGACTATCAAATTTATATCTTTAATCCGAATTCTTCATAACATAACTGAAACGTCAATAATAGTCATCATGCAGCTATACCTAAACATGTTGGTTAATATAATTGTCCAAAGATACTTTAATGATTCCACATGCATATTACATTACTATGACAATCTGACAGATCCAGTATACTTAGAAAGCATTCCAACTATCAAGAGAGAAATTTGGGGAGAGAGTAATTTACTATTCGACAACGATCGAAAATGTAGACATTTCTTATTGCAGTGTGTAATGGCTCAATATACTTTCGAATTAACTGAAAATCAGATTACCAAAGAGAATGAAGGCATGTACAACAACCGAAAGTACCTAATTATCATCGATAACGAAGAAGCACTGAAAGGTTTTTTTGAATCAATTTATTTGACATTTATTAGAGATGTACTAGTTATTTACGCACCTAACTATAACATTGGGAGCGTCTATGAGACAGAGGACACTTATATGTTTGGAAGTGATAAATATCAAGGAAAGGAAAGTGAAACGATTACGAAATATCATTTATTCACTCATAATTATGTTGGTTTGCATGAATATAACCACGCTATGTGGTTGAATACTTGGTATTATGAAAACAAAAGTTTCCAACTGGAAAATAATTTGTATCCAGACAAAGTCACGAATCAGTATGGACGAGTATTGAGAGTAATTTGTTCTTCCTTAGTTCCATATGCATTGTGTGATTCAGGTACGTAATTATTTTATTTTAATTTTATAATTAAGTTAATGGGTAACGCAAACAATTTCAAGATCCTCCGATTGGTAGTGAATATAACATTGTAATTAAATACGCTCAACGTTTTAATTTAACATTAAGTGTGTACGACTCTCCCAATGATGATTGGACTAACATGGAAGAGTTTAACAGTGTAAAATATACGACTGAAAACTACACTGATATAATGATTGGCGGTTTTCCCTTCCGTTATGATTTGGATTTGATTAAAAGTGATACTTATACTTATGAAGCATCTGTACCTCTCCCAAAGTAGGTTGTTTTTAATAAGTTTTTAAACACAGTTTCAATTGTTTGTTATTTTAAGCATAAAGTATGGTATATTTATGTTTTTGCAAGTTTTCGATTTATTTGTTTGGCTTGCCCTTTTGCTGGTTTATATATTTATACGAGGATTAGTATATTTGCATCATCGATACCAAAGGAAACGTTTTATCAAAGTGATTGACTTTCGGCTCAGCACCTTAACCATATATGGACTTTTGATCAATCAACCTGTATCTTCTAGCGATGTCCAACGAAGTAAATTTTTGAAATTCCTCGTTATAGTGTTGCTGTTTGCCAGTTTATGGTGTGCCACTGCTTACAGTTCGAGATTATCTAGTATTATGGTAACCCCAATGTAAGTACCCATATCAATTTCCAATACAAAATTTCTTAGAATCATTTTTAGATTAGAAAACAATATAGACACCCTGAAGGAATTGGCTGATAGCAATCTCAAACTTCTCTTTTTTGACAGATATGAGCATCCCCTAGCAGCCGATCAAAGAGTGTGTTGTTTATTATAACATATTTATCACTTTCTTAATGCTTTCATTTCAGAAAGTTTACAAGAGGTTATATGAAAAAGTCATTCATATACCCGATAAATTTGATTATGAGCTTTCTGCGGCAATGTTATCGAGCGGAGAATATGCTGTTGCTCGATGTCGACGAGGTACGGGCGAGTATTTTGAAAGAGAGCATCACTTACGACAAATGTACGGCAAATTTAAACCGATCACTCCTAAGTTGTTTACCAACTATTACTATTTTCTATTGAGAGAAAACTCAATGCATACTTATGAATTGCAAAAGCTTGTAAACACTGCCGAAGAAACTGGACTCAGGCGGTTCTGGCAGGAAGACGTGAGTTTTCAATGTTTATTGCCTCAAAATCTATTTTATGTTTGCTTTTTTGGTAGGGATTAAGAACAGTAATGAGGAGCACATTTTTTAAACTAATGCAGGATTTATCACATAATAATAAAAAGGTCATTTTAAACATGCTTCATTTGAAAGGAATTTTTGCATTTTGGGCATGTGGCCTGTTAATTTCTTTTTTCACATTTTTAATGGAATTACTACTTAAGGAAACTTACATTGTATTTATATGAATAGTTGAATACTAAAACATACAGGAATTGACGCGGGGCTTATTATGAAAAAGCAGACGATCTTTTACACGTGTTTACTAGGTACAACACATTACGCCGGAACTCTATACAGATTATCTTTTATTTTATTGTGCAAACATTCCAGGAATATTCCAAAATTGTTAAGTATATAAAATACTGCTGAATAGACTGGGATAATAAAAATTTGATTGACAACTGATACTGTTATGAATCGATTTTTTTCTGAAGCAAAGGCAGTGAATTCTCTTGTATGGTGTTTATGTGACTTATCATGCCATATATTAATTGAAAATTTGTTAGCCACAGTAACTCGCTAGGAGAAGCACCGCAATTATAATTTAATTTATAATACCTTCAACAATATTTTAGGCGTTGTATGGAAACAAGAAGTATGTAAACTAGTGTAAAAATTATCAAATGGGAATAAATTTGAAGTGCAAGGACTTTTATTTTTTTATATCTTGTTTACGAAATTGCTTATTAATGCGACTAATATTGCATTTATATAAATTTTTAAAACATATCGGTTGCGGTCACGTTTCAATGAAAATAACAGTTATAAATAACAACATTACTACTTATTAATATTTAAATACATTTGCCTCATTATGTCTATAATGTAACATATAAAATAGCAATTCACATACATCAAATGTTATTTATAATATAAGTTAATTGCGTTTACTTCATTTTATTCCCACTTTCATCATGCTGTTGTTGAACTTGTTGATTAACACAATTGTGCAAAGTTACTTTAAAAATTCCACGTGCATATTACATTATTATGATTATCTGTCAGATCCAGTACATATAGAAAGTATTCCAACTATCAAGAGAAAAATTAGAGGAACAGATAATTTACTTCTTGACCAAACTCGAAGGTGCAAGCATTTTTTATTGCATTGTGAAGATGCAAGTTTGGCATTTGAATCAACTGAATATGTTATTAAAAAGCGCGATGGAGGTATGTACAATGACAGAAAGTACATAATTATCGTAAATAACGCAAAAGCTCTTGAAATCTTCTTTCAATCGTTTTACTTGACTTTTGTCAGAGATGTATTGGTTATCTACGGATTTCACAACAATACAACTGATCCTTTTATATTTCAAACAAACTCCTCGGACACAATCATCAATTATCATCTATACACTCATAAATATGTCGGCTTGGAAGGAATCAACGAACGTGTCCTATTAGATATTTGGTATCCTGAAAACATGAGTTTTAAGTTTGGTAATAATTTATTTCCGGATAAAATCAGCAATCAACAAGGGCGAGAATTGAAAACAATTTGTTATACGACACTTCCTTACGCGATTTGTGGTCATAGTGAGTTTTGTTTCTACTCCATATTTAAATGTTTAAATAATTTTTCCTTTAAGAACCTCCAATTGGTAACGAGTATAACATTATAGTAAAATATGCTGAACGTTTTAATATGACAATATCTTCAAATGGCAGTGCAGATTTGACAATTGCCGAATTTGCATTTATAACATTAATAACCGAAGATGAAGACTATATTGATGTGGTTTTGGTGGTTATTCGGATTTGGATGACTTGGATCTAATTAAGAGCGTAACTTTTACTTATTCAGTGTCTGTACCTCTTCCAACGTGAGTGTCAGTACTTCATTTATAGCCTGAGTTTAAAATAATTTATAATTTTTAGTATAAAATATGGAATCTTGATGTTCTTAGAAGTTTTCGATGTGTATATTTGGCTTGCTCTTCTGTTGTTTTATATTATTATCCGCGGATTAGTATATGCACGTCATAGATACCAAACATATTGTTTAATCAAAGTATCTGGCTCTCATATCACCAGTTTATCTTTGTACGGACTTTTAATCAATCAACCCGCTGATTCAAGCGATATTACAGAAAGTAAAATGCTGAAATATTTCCTTCTGCTTATGTTATTTTCAAATGTATTGTTGGTTACTGCTTACAATTCAAGATTGGCGAGTGTTATGGTATCTCCTATGTATGTATTCACATAAAATAAATTTAAAAAATAAATAAATTTGTTTTAATTTGATATATTTTCAGATTAGAAAACAACATAAATACACTAAGTGAATTAGCTGGGAGTAATCTCAAACTTTTGTTTTTGATGAATATTATCATATTCTTTCTGAAGACGAAAGAGTTAGTTATCTATGAGTTAAAATGTTTAAACTTACAATAACACTATTTTTGCAGTATGTTTATCGTACATTATATGAAAAATGTACTGTGATATCAAATAGAAGCGATTTCATACTGTCCGAAACATTATTATCAAGTGGAGAATATGCTGTCGCACGATATCGTCGTAGTAATGGTGATTATAATGAGGATTCAACTCATTTAAAACAGATGCATAGGAAATTTAAACCGGTCACTCCTGAATTGTTTACAAATTATTATTATATTTTATTAAGAAAAAACTCAATGCACACTTACGAATTGCAGAGACTTGTACAAAGCGCTGAAGAATCAGGGTTGATGAAATTTTGGGAGGAAGATGTACGTCAAGGAAGATATTTGTTTATTGTAATATTAAATTGTTACCATTTTAGGGCTTAAGAATGCGGATGGATACTACATTTCAGAAGGAAATGCAAGAATATTCAGTTGGAAACCAAAATGTCATCCTGAACCTTTTTCATTTGAAAGGGATATTTGTATTCTGGGCTTGTGGCATGGTCATTTCTTCAATTAGATTTTTCTTAGAGTTTTGTGATGGATATAACTCAAAAATATTTCCCCCGTTACAATAGTATATTAAGTATCAAGTGGCTAAACGGGGACTTTACTCACTAGATTTATTGAGAGCAAGTGTAGCGAGCGGTCAATCAATCGAGTGTTTAACAACGTTTAGCCACGTGATGCTTACGTTATTTTTTCTACTTCCACTCTAGTTCCACGTTGAAGTTTATGTATTTCAACTTTTGTATTTAAAATCATCGAAATTTGCTTGCACACTACTACAAAATGTAAGATTAACGTCGCATGGCATTTCTTACGGTCTTGGGCTGCTCTGTAGACCAATGCGCAGGCGCAAGCTCCGTCCCGTAAATAATGTCCGTAGATAATGGATATTACTCACGGCTCGGCCGTCCGTATATAAAGTACCACTTTTTTGTCTAAAAACCGGGGAAAAACTGGCGCTTTATAGGTGGAAGTAAAAAAAGAAATATTACATCATTTATTCTGTGGTTTTCCAATGTTATTAGTTAAAGGTTAATTTATGACTCGAATATTATGTTTGAAGTTGACATATGTAAAACATAAAAAAAAGGAAGATACGAAGATACGTATAACACGGTCGCTTGTTATTTGTATACTTTATATCTTGAAGGTTCAATAATATCTTTTAATTAAGTATTTACGATTTAATAAAGTGTTACATTAATTATTTATTTAAAATTTGTATTATTTCCCAAACACACAAATTGGCGCTGATACTAAATATTTTATTTTGTTCCCTTGATATTTAATGTGTTTAAAATGTATTCCCCGTGCGTGCAACATACTATACTGTTTAATATTTGCACAGAACAGTACAGAAATTTCAATACATTGCATGACCTGCAATCAACTAGCAAACATGCTATTATATCTGAATATTTTGATGGAGCTGATTATTGAAAAGTATTTTAATAATTCCTTATGTCTTCTTCACTATCACGAAAACACTGATAACTTGGTACAATTGAGAAACATACCGATTTATTCAATTAATGGCGAGCAGAATCTCATTCTGGATACAGAACAAATCTGTAAACACTTTCTACTACAACATGATAACGCTAACGAAGCATTGAAATCTGTAGAATATGTAATCGGAACAGATCATAACTGGAATTACAATTACAGAAAATATATTATAATTTTAAACAGCAAAGAAGAATTTGTCAACTTTTACAACTCAAATTTATTGAGCTTTGTCAGAGATGTTTTGGTTATTGTCCCATCCAATTATGACAAAAATGAAACTATTTTTGGATTGAACACTGGGAGTGTTACACAATTTGATTTATACACTCATCGATATATTGGTTTAAACAATAATAATGATCCAATGTTGTTAGACACATGGTTTTCTAAAAATTTAAGCTTTAAATTTGGTAATGATTTATTTCCTGATAAGATTACTAATCAATTCGGAAGAGTTTTACGTGCGCCGTGTTTCGAACACATACCATACACCGTATGCACAGGAGGTGAGATTTTATCATTACTTAATTAATTTGATTAATTAATTACATCGTTTAATAAAACTGGCAATAAAGAAACTACTTTTATTTGTAGGTCCGCCCTTTGGCAGTGTTTATAATATCGTTATCAAATACGCAAAGAGATTTAACTTGACACTGAAAACAACACCGTTCGTTGATGATGCATATGGATGCTTATATAAAAATCGGACCGGCACGCGTTTTATGGCAACACTTATATCTGATGAGGATGATTATAACGACGTTTTTTATGGTGCTGTTTCAAATTGGCTACTATTAGATTTTATTTTATGTGTGAGGTATATATATGAAGCATCAGTGCCTGTCCCAACGTAAGTTTAAATTTATCATCAAAGAAATATTTATATTTATATTTTTATTTTATATTTTTAGTTTGAAATACAGTTTCCTTACATTTGTGGATGTATTTTCATTCCACGTTTGGGCATCGGTTATTCTTTTATTTTTTTCATTCAGAAGTGTTTTATACTTAAAAGATTTAAGTTCTACATCTGGACATGGTTCTACTTTAGGTATTATGGCAATTTATGGTTTTTTAGTTTGCCAACCCGCCAATATTATAACCGGAATTAAAGAAAGCAAATTTATCAAGTACATGCTAATGCTTTTATTGATTTCAAACGTGTTGATAAGTACAGCGTATAATTCTCGATTATCCAGTATAATGGTAGCACCAATATACGAGAATGATATTAAAACTTTAGAGGAATTAGCTGCGAGTGACTTGAAATTGTTGTTTTTTGATTATTATTACCAACCTCTTACGCGTGACACAAGAGTAAATATTTAACGAAATATATATGAATTACTAATTTAAATTTAATTTTATATTTTGTATTTCTAGCCTGTTTATGCTACTTTAAGCGAAAAAATCGTTTTAATCGAAAACAATGATGATTATGAATTATCTGAACAAATGCTTTCAAGTAAAAAATTTGCGGTTGCTCGATTTCGCCGCAGTAATGGGGCTTATTATGAACAGTACCAACATCTTTTACAAATGTACAAGAGGTACAAACCTATTAAACCAGAACTATTCACTGATTATCTTTACATTTCGCTGCGTAAACATTCTATGCATACTCCCGAAATGTTAAAACTCAAAAATACGGCGGAGGAAACCGGATTAATGAAAGTTTGGGAAGAACAGGTAAAACTTAACAAGAAAAATATACTGTTATAAAGAAAATATTTTTAGGTGTTGGCAGTTTATAACAATATCACATTCACAGAGCAAATGCAAGATTATTCAACCAAGATTGAAAATGTGGCATTAAATATGAAACATTTAAAAGGAATTTTTACTTTCTTGGGAGGCGGACTTTTAGTTTCTTTGGTAGTATTTTTGTACGAATTAGTAAGTTGCCGTAAGATAACATATGGTGGAAAACAATGAATTACAATTAGGTGAGAAATACACGTACAGTGAGCATTGCAAACTTTTTGTTTTCTGTTTAATTCATATAAGAATAGATTTGGATATATGCGCAGTAGGGACACATAGGTTTTAAAATAAATAAATAATTGTAAGCGTATTGTAACAATTTTCTTGTTTGGGAGCAAATATTTGAAAACACTGCATCTGCTATATTTGTCAATAAAATAAATAAAATAAAAATAAATATTTATAAATCTACTATTTTTTTTAAATTGTTTCGTATTATATTTGTTAAAAAGTACATTATTTGTTAAATTCGTATTCGGACAATACTACAGGAATGAAACAAGCATTCTCAAAACACAATAAGATTCTTTCACGTCAGTTGTCAATAAAGACATAAATTTATAGATTTATAGACCTATGCAAGTCGTTTAGATGATGTTTGCAGCCGATAAGTAAATCTTAATATTGAATTATTCTATTCGTGTGTAGTACCTGAATCATGTTCTTGGAATTTGATTACCATTCTACTAACTAGATAATGACATGACATGCACATATTTTTAGATTTATCCATTGTCATGTTATTATGTACCTATATAATTTCACTGCATACGAAACCTTCAACAGCTAATATCTACCCAAACAAAAAAATTTCAGTTTCGACCAAAATGCGTCCAACAACCGCAACGAATCTAATCCCGTGTTTAAAATGGACTATCTTTCTCTTAAAACTAGTGGGTGGCTTTCAAAAACAACAAAACTTCTTTGGATACTTTTCAATCTTCTCGTTATGCTTTATCGTATTCCAAATGCAGTTAGACATGATTCTAAACTACTCAGGCGTGGAAACACTGAAACGTATTATGAATATGCCTTCTCTTTTCTTGGTATGAAAAATAAATAAAACTTTATTCAACTTTAAATATTATATTGTTTTTCATAGACAGCAACAAAATGTGTTTTTGTGATTTACAACTCAAAAAATTTAATAAATATGGTGGAATCACTGAAATGTTTCTGGCGTGCGGATAAGTTTGAGAATGAGTCATTCGGAAAAATTCGCAAAATTTTTATTATGGTAACATATATTTGGAAAGGATATATGTTTGTCGTTTGTGTTTTCTGCATTTACCTATGCATTTTACCACTACTTGATATTCAAAGTAAAATGCTTATATTGACCAACTTTACGCTCTGCAATTCGAGAATCCTTACCTGCTGGTTGGCAAATTACGTCTGGCAGGTATTTTTATTATGGTTACAGGGACTACCTACAGTCTTAGGATTTGATTTATTGTTTATTATTTTCACTGCGTATGTGTGTGCTGCCATTAAATTGCTTAAAATTGGATTGACTAAACTTAACACTGATGATTTATATAAACGAAAGCATATTTTACGAAATATTATTAATCAACACGATTTTATGATGAATTTTGTGAATGTGATGAATGATATGTTCACAACGATCATGTTTTTGCAATTTTATTGTTCTTTATGGTCGTTGGTGTTGACACAATATATGATGGTAGCAGACAGGTGAGACATCTAGCTAAAAAATTAATAAAACAATTAAATTATTTATTTATGTTTAGAATTTATTATGGAAGCTACTTATTTGTATTTGCGCTACAGTTGTATCTATATGCATATAGTGGTGCACTATTACAAATTGAGGTATGAAAATAATGAAAATGAAAAAATTAAATAAAACTTATTATTTTCTTATAGCTTCAAAGTTTATCTGATGATATCTTCTATGTTGATTGGTACAAACAGGAAAGCACAAAATTGCGCCAAAGTTTAGCTTTAATGATTCAACGTACTCAAAATGCTAAAGTTTTGACAGCTGGTAAAATTCCTATTCTGAATCTAGAACTTTTTGTAAACGTAAGTAATTTTATTAGTAATTTTATTTGCCAAATACAAATCTTAAGAATGCATGTAAATTATTTTTAGACACTTAAAAATTCGTATTCTGTTTTTACTTTAATCTGGCAAGTTGCTTCGGCATCCAAAGACGTTCACGGTTAAGAAACAAGATACCTAAGAGTGCTTACAATTTGAAAAATGTCAGTGCCTTTGCAATTTAGCTGATTTTTGATAAATATTGTCGTTTTAGCCTAATTAAATTAGCAAAAATATTTTAGTTCATGTTAAATCAATTTCCGTAATGATAAAAATTCAACAGAAGTTGAATACACAATAGCAATTAAAATTTCCGAAAACCCCGTCAATAATTTGACAGCAAAAAAAAACTCGAACAGAAAAACATTTTGTTGCAAACCTGAAAGCCAAAGCCAATTTCTTACATAACGAAATAAGTTATTTAAAAACTTAATGTTCATTCTATTGATCAACCAATCAATTACAAAAAAAATTGATAATTCGATATTTAGGGTAGATAGTATAGATTAAACTCCTAAATTATACAATCATATATGGCTAACTACAAGGACCTCCTTCATAAATATGTCGGAGAATCGATTATATCAATGAGGGTTTTATTCATATGGAAGGATCCGGATCTAACTTTAATAATTACGTTTAATAGAACCATAATTAAGCATTATCATACCTACCTATATTTTATTTATGAAAGTATTTCGTTAAACCATTCTTTTGGTTAATGTGGGCCAATCGAATAGTTTCAAGATGGAACCAACTAAAGCATACGAACATTTGCCAATCTTAAAATGGACGATATTTATTCTAAAAGTTATGGGAGGTTACCAAATACGAAGAAATGTGCTAAGTTACTTTACAATGCTGTCCTTAGCATTTCTTGTGTTTGAAATTCAATTGGATATGATTTTAAATTGGAACGGAGTGGAAACTTTAAAAAGAGTTGTATTCTTACCATCCGTCAGTTTGGTAACAAATTAACAATATTTTTTATTTAACTTAAAGTAAAATGAATTTTTATTGTTTTAGACAACGATAAAAGGCTTCTTTTTAATTTTACAATCAAAAGATTTTATACATATTGTCGATTTATTGAAGCAGTTCTGGTCCATAGACAAATTTGAAGAAGAATCATCAATACAATTAAATAAAGTGATAGTTTTAGTAACACGAATTTGGAAAGCATATGTCATTATGGTACTTTCATTCTGCACTCTGATGACGTGCTTGCCAATGATCATGTACGAGAGTAAAGTTTTAATTCTGAGCAACTTTGCCTTTTGCGATTTGAAAGGAAATCTCACATGTTGGATAGCGAATTATATCTGGCAGGGTTTTTTGATGAATTTCCAAGCGATTCCTGCTAGTCTGGGGTTTGATCTAATGTTTGTCATCTTTACGGGATACATTTACATTGGGTGTGAAATGATTAAAATAGGATTAAAACGATTAAACACGACTAATATTACTAAAAGGAAATTTATATTACGTGAAATCGTGGATCAGCACGATTTTCTTTTGAAATTTGTGTCTACCATGAATGACATGTATACACGGATGATGTTTATGCAGTTTTATTGTTCGTTATTGTCGCTGATTTTGGTTTTATACATGATTGTAGCTGATGGGTAAAATTTCTGATATTTATATAAAATTTTAATAATTAAATTAAATTTTGTAGAGTTCCGCCAAAATTTGAAAATGTATCATACTTTGGAACACTATATAGTATTTTAGCTTGTCAACTTTTTATTTATGCATACAGTGGAACCATCATACAAACTCAGGTAAAAATACGAGTAATTTGGGAAGTAAATAAAATTCTGATAAAAAACTCAATGTTTTAGATAAGAAGTATGACAACTTATATCTTTAATGTGGATTGGTATAAGGAACATAGCACACATTTACGGGAAGACTTGTCATTAATGATCTTACGAGCACAAAACGCAACAATATTGAATGCTGGTAAAATGTCCGATTTAAATTTGGAACTTTTTGTTGTTGTGAGTATTTTTAACAATTGTTGGTATTTTTGAATCTAATATTGTGCAATTTTAGACTTTGAAGAATTCTTTTTCGGCTTTCACGTTAATTTGGCAAGTATCTAATGCCGAACCAGACGTATAATTATTTGGAAACCTCTGAAATATAAATCCGTGAAACGGAAGCTAGACTCTCGTTTGATGTTGTTGGGCCGATTCAACACGCGGCAATGCAATGGATACGCATTGTAAATTATTACCATTTTTCTCTACATCCAGATTGGTGTATCAAAGATTATTTTCATAATAATTTTAATTAAATTTAGATTTAATGTTAATGCAATAAAAATGCCAGTAATTTGTGTATAAATCACGGTTTTAATTCGATGTAAAAATAAAAATGTTGTTATAAAAAAATCACCGAATTAAAGGCTGTAAAATGCAACGGCCGGTGGATAAGTTCCCGAAAGTCCAACCGCAAATAGTTTAATTTCCAGATCAATTGTCAAGTCGATAGTGTCAATAACAACCGTGCGACGACGAGGACTAAAAATTCTGCTCTTCAACGCGCCATTGATAAATATTTCAAAGCCGACAAGATCTCCTCGTATAGGACAAGTCCATTTAACTAAAATACTATTAACGCCGATACGACGAATGTCCGTTACTGCAACCGGAGTTTTATCGTTTTGACAGTCGCAAGCTTTAGACGCGCCTGGTGTTCCGCACATGCAAAGTGGAGGTTTCTTAAACGCTTCCAATCCATCTAGGCACAAAGGTTTCAACAGTGCTTCTTGAAGAGTAACGCGATCATAATCCGGTGAACTTGTTTGTGCTTGAAATTTATTCTTGTAATCGATTGGTGCGACAGTATCATCTAATTTCTTCTTCAGTGCGTGTATCATTAAATCTTTAGTCTGGCATTTTTGTGCAAATGTGTCCAGTGCAAGTTGTAGAGCAGATACTGTACTTTCAAATTGGCTTCCTTTCTTTTGAAGTACAGGACCTGCCACTGGTTCTATCTTTGTACAACCACATTTTATTTCCGGTATAATTTTTTGGAGTTCTTTGATGTCATCGTTTGTTGGTGGAGATTCTTGGTCTTGGGCTGGCTTGGTACCTGTACCGAGGGGACATGGTTTGCAAACGGCTTTACATTTATCTAAACATGTTCGACTATCTTTAAGTTCTTCAGGTTCTGGTTCCGGGGGTGTTTCTGGTTGTTCAGGTTCAGGTTCGGGCTCTACTACGGGTTCGACTTCAGATTCTAGTTCTGGTTCAGGTTCTACTTCGGGTTCTGGTTCAGGTTTATCTTCGGGTTCTGCCTCTTGTTCAGTTTCAACTTCGGGTTCTGATTCTACTTCGATAATAGATTGTTCTTTAGTAGGTGCATCTTCAGGTTCATCTGAATAAATGCTTTCATTTTCACTTCTTTCAATTTCTTCGGTATGCATACTTTCGGCATTTTCATCAATTTCTGATTGTATAAGAACAGCTTCAGGTTCCTCAGCTACTTGTTCTATTTGTTCCGTATCCTCCTCCTTTGGTGAACTAACTTGTTGATTTATGCATGGCGCACATATATCCTTACATACAGTCTTAGGTTTCTCTTCATGGTCAGAAGATTTATGACTAACCAATTCTTCTTGAATATCCGCGTGAATGCTTTCTGGAGCCTCTGAAGGTTGCTTTTCGCTGATTGCATCTTCAGAATGTTTACTGCTGACATGACTAATCATTTCTGAAGGTTGCTTTGTCTCCAGACTGTGTGAACTTGCTTCGTGTAATGATATTTTCTCAACGGAATGATGACTCGGGACTTTAATATCTTCCACAACATGTTGGGGAATCTCCGTTGTTTCAACAGAATGATAACTTGGTTGTTGAACAACTTCAATTTTCTCCGAGTGGCGACTATGGGTGCTTCTACGACTAGGTTCGCGAGATGGAATTTTTTCAACAGAATGATAACTCGGAGTTTTAGGTCTAGGTTCATCCTCTTTGATCGGTTGTTGTACAACCTCAACTTTTTCCGAGTGATGACTGATTTCTGAAGGTTTCGTATGGCGACTATGACTGCTTTTGCGACTGGGCTCGCGTGATGGAATTTTTTCATCAGAATGATAACTCGGAGCTTTAGTACTAGGTTCATCTTCTTTTACCGGTTGTTGAACAACTTCAACTTTTTCCGAGTGATGACTGATTTCCGAACGTTTCGTATGACGACTATGACTGCTCCTGCGACTAGGCTCGCCTGATGGAATCTTTTCCGGCGTGTGATGGCTTGGAGCTTTTTCGCTGATTTTGTCTTCTTTTTCCGGTTGTGGAGTAACAGGTTTCTCGGAATGGTAACTTTTATTTTCAATACTCTTAAAACTTGGTTCGGGAGACGGTATATCAGCTTTTGAGTGATGACTTGAAACTTGACTAGGTACATTTTGGAAATTGACCTCGGCTGATGCTTCTTCTATATGATCCTCTACTTGGTGGGTGGTTTCTGAAGGTTTGCTATGATGACTCTCAACCACACTTTCCACATGTGCACTTTTGACACTTTCTACAGTTAATTCAGTTCGATGGCTCGGTTCTGTGGTTTCTTCTGAAGAGTGGTCATCACCTTGCAGAAAAACGAAAAGTCAGTGATATCATAGACGACGGTGATCACTTACTTGGCACCTTTGTCAGAAGGTCCTCTGGATTCAGATTGATCGACAATATTGCTACTACGCCGACTTGCTTCAGCGGGTTCAGAATGCTTACTGCGATCATCAACAACTTTGCGCTTATCCGCAGGACAATTGGTTTCATTACAAGGTAAATCATCATCTCTTTTCCTGTTTTGTCGTTCTGAGGAACCTGATCTACTTGGTCTTTTACTGCTTGAATCTCTATGATAATCTTTTGATGATCCTTTATCGTCACGTTCATGGCTTTTTCGACGATCATGGGAAGAAGAAGAAGAATCTCTTGATTTATGTTTGGAATCATCATGTTTTGATAATTTATCTCCTTTCGGTTTTTCCATAGTCACAGAGCTTTTTGCACTTTTATAATCTTCTTCCTGTTGGTTTCTTTTAAATTCGCATTTGGGGCAAACACATTTGCCTGTACAACTGCATACCATATTCTTTTTATCTTGTGGCCGTATAAAAGCACATTGCTCGCATTTGCAGATATCATCGCAATCACACACCCATCCTTCCTTGTTAACTGCAGGTTGAGATTTTTTGAACAAGCAATTAATACACTTGCATTTTCCCCCACAATCACATACAAGTTTATCATGCTTCTCATTTTTATCATGTTTATCATATTTCTCTTCTTTATCATGCTTATCATGCTTCTCTTCTTTATCTTGCTTATCACGCTTCTCATTCTTATCATGCTTATCATGCTTTTCATCTTTATCATGCTTATCACGTTTCTCGTCCTTTTCATGCTTATCACGTCTGGAGGATGAAGAAGTGGAATCTTTGCGAGCTCGTGTTGACGGCACATTTGCCATTTCAGAATTTCTCAATAACTTGTCAAAATCACACGCGCAAGCCTTGCTTGACACCTTTTTATCGGGTATTACTTGTTCTGAATTTTCTTTATATTTTTCACATAATTTAAATGTGCGTTTATGTTTTGATTTTGAAAGTTCTGCACTTTTTCTCGCCGGTTCTTTTTAGGTTTTTCGATTACCTCATCAGGCAGACTACTAAGTGCATCCTCATATTGCGAAACAGTACTTTTGCATGGTTTGCATACAGTACATGATACACTAGTTTGTTGTTGAGCAACCTTACACGGTTTACAAATCTCGCATGATTTTACACTGGTTTGTTGATTGACCAGTTTGCAAGGTTTACATACATCACAAATTGGTGTGCTTGTTTGTTGGTCAATATCCTGATGTAAAATTTTGCAAGGTTCACATATGTCACACTCTACACTGGTTTTTTGGTCAATAACTTGCGGTTCTGCTTGGCAAGCTTTGCACACGTCACATATAATTACGCTAGTTTTCTGGTTACATACCTCCGGTTCCGCTTGGCAGGCTTTGCATACATCACAGACGATTCTGCTTGTTTGTTGAGGGTATCTTGCAGTGCAACTTTGCATGGTTCACATACCTCACACACAATTGCACTGGTTTGTTGGTGACACACTTCCGGTGGTACTTTGCATGGATCGCAAATTTCACATGAAGCTACACTTGTTTGTTGATGGCATACTTCTGGAGCCACCTCGCAGGGATCACATATGTCACATGCTACTTCACGATGGCATATCTCTGGTTCTACCTGGCATGGAGTGCACTCGGTACAAACAGTTGCACTAGTATGCTGGTGACACATTTCCGGTTCAACCTCACAAGGGTCACATACATCGCAAACTGCTTCACTTTTGTCTGTGGTGCAAACTATGTGTGCTAGTTTACAAGGTTCGCATACATCACATACAGCAAAAGTTGGTTTTTCCTTGGTAACATCAGGATCGCAGACACATTCTTCTTCTTCCTTTGCTACTTCCTCAGTGGGCTCACAGACACATTCTTCTTCACCCAATTTAGCCGTATCTACTGATACAGCCTTGTGGCAGACTTCCGGTTCTACCTCACATGGGTGGCATATGTCACATTCAAGATTAGGTTCTTCATGACTAATTGGTTCTAAAGTTTCACAGGGTTCACAGATACATTCTTCTTCAACTTCAGGGTCTTTCGCAGTATCATCTGGACATTGTACCTGTGCGTCCAGGCAGGGATCGCATGCTTGGCATGAAGCATCTGTAGGTCCTTGTGGAGGTTCTAACACTTCACAGGGTTCACAGATACATTCTTCTTCAACTTCAGTATCTTTTGCTGTATCATCTGGACATACTACCTCAGCATCCAGACAGGGATCGCATGCTTGACATGAGGCATCTTTTGGTCCTTGTGGAGGTTCTAACACTTCACAGGGTTCACAGATACATTCTTCTTCAACTTCAGTATCTTTTGCTGTATCATCTGGACATACTACCTCAGCATCCAGACAGGGATCACATGCTTGACATGAAGCATCTTTTGGTCCTTGTGGAGGTTCTAATACTTCACAAGGTTCACAGATACATTCTTCGTCAACTTGATTAGAAGCATCTTCAGTGCCTTGTTGTGATACTTGATCTTCTGGTTCTTTCTGGCAAGGATCACATACTTGGCATGAGGCATCTTTTGGTCCACTTGGAGGTGTCAGTACATCGCAAGGCTCGCAAACACATTCTTCTTCTGTTTCAGCTGATTCAGCTGGTTCAGTTACGTCTATGCTAGGTTTATTTTCAGTATCCTCTACCTCTTCTTTGGGTGGACCTTCTACTTCGTCTCCTGATGGACACACATAATTTGCTGCTTCACAAAGTTTACACTTATTGCAAGCAGCATGAGAAGCAAACATTTCAGCCACCATTTGTTTGCAGATTTTATTATGGCAGTCCGAATCGCCAGTAAATTCTCCTTTACCAACAATGGTATCCAACAATTTATCTTCCAGCTTATATCTGCATGTATAATCTATTGGAAGGTAACTTGTTTGGCGAAAGATTATATCCACTATTCCTTCTAAATTGCACTCCTGAAGACATGGTTCTTCAGCTCCATAGGCTAAGGGTTCATCTGGTTTAAAATCCACGGATTTTTTAAAATTATCCAAATTATCCATATTCCGTGCTAAAGCATTTTTATCCATTTCTTGCAACAAGCCATCTCCACCAAGAGCTTCCTCAATCAACAAGAAATCGGTATATGCTCGTAAAAGTTTTGAATGTTCTGGCCATAACTTACACTTGCAACAATTATCACAGGCTGATTTCAATACCGCTGGTACATCGCCAGAGCCTTCCAATGATACCACATCTTTTTTGTCTTCCTGTTCCTCTGCTTTGTCCATTTCTGCCTTCAAGCCATCATATATTCCTGAATCCATAGCATTATCAAAGGCTTCTTGAAGTTTCATCTTCAGGTATTCCGCTATATCATCGTCCAATAGATTTCCATTTAATGGTAAGAAGATAGCGTATATAGAATCAGTAGTTTTTACTTTATCACATGGCAAGTTTTCAATTGCAACCGTTTTCAAATTATCGTTGAATAAATGTGATATTTCTGTTTTTGATGGTGACTTTCCAGCTGGTATAAATACACGTTCTCTCTGTGCTGTTCTAATTGATCTTAAAGGTATGTCTTCGTCTTTGGCATGTTCCAGCAATACTTTCAGTTTATCAATTGTCGCATGTACTTCATCTGTATCTTCACCAGGAACCAGAATTATTTCACCTAAAAATACTGGTATTGTTTCGAAAGGTACATGCATTAGTAGTCCTTCCAAGTCTGCTAGAGTTTGTTCAGTTCCAACGCAAACATCACACTTGCAGGTGGTTATAGGCGGACATTCAACAGGCATTTCGCTTAAAGTTGGCTCTTCCTCTGCTTCCTCAACAGGTTCACCAATGGTATGCTCGCTAGGAGCGAGAGGCTCCTCCATAATAATCTCAGCAGGAGTTGCGAGTTTACTAACTGTTTCTTGTGATATTTCGGATTCTGCTGGAGGACTTTCTACTTGGCTTAAAATCTCTTCCTTTTCAACATCGTCAACAGGTTCTACAACAGTATGATCGCTAACGGTAACAGTTTCTTCCACAATGGATTCACCTGGAGTTGTGATGTTACTGGTTCCACTTGGGGTAGCAACTTGTTCAAGAATAGACTCACTCTTGAGACTTGGGGCTTCGCTTAAAATCACTTCTTCTTCGGGCTCTTCCACAGGTTTCTCGAGAGTATGTTCACTGACAATAACACTCTCCTTCTTTGGAGTTTCCGCAGGCACTGAAATCTGACTTGGTTCACTAGGAGTTACAATTGGTTTACTAGCAGGGCTAGTCTCTTCACTTTGAACTTCTTCTTTCCTAATTGTACCGCTAGGAGATGTAATATTACTAGCTCCACTAATTGTTACAGTTTGTGAACGAGTGTCCTCTGCTTCTCTACTTGGAATTTCGCTTAAATCTTTTCCTTTGTGTTCATCATCAAAAGGTACTAACAGAGTATGACCACTGGCAGTAGCAACTTCCTTCAAGACAGATCCACCAGGAGTAGTAACATATGTTGTTCCACCGGGGGAAGTAACTCGAGATTTATGAGAGCTTGGTATTTCACTCCTAATTCCACTTTGTTCACTAGGGGCAGGCATATCATAAGGACCAGGAGCACCTTCAGATCCTTTGTGACTTGATGCTTCCCTCATCACTTTTTGTCTCTCTGCATCATCGACGGGGACCAATATGCTGTGTCCACTTCTTGTTATTATTTCCTTTTGCAATTTACCAGTTGGATCCGTGTGATAACTTGGGCCTTCTGGTGTTGTAATATGAGTAGACGGTTTTGAACTAGGTGCCATGCTTGCAATTTGACTCATTTCTTTCGCCTGCGTGTGATCACTAGGAGTAACCATATCTTTTGGAATAGTCCCATCGGCACCAGAGATATAACTTTGGCCTCCTGCTGATGCAATTTGAGTAGACGGTTTTGAACTCGGTGCCATGCTTGCAACTGGGCTCATTTCTTTCGCCTGCGTATGATCACTAGGAGTAACTATTTCTTTTGGAAGTGTTCCTTCAGCTGCAGACACATGACTTGGACCACGCGATGGTATAGTGGTAATGTCAGATGGCTGCGCAGTTTCCGCTTGGCTTATAATTGTTTCTTGCATGGGTTCTTCAACTGGAACGACTAATGTATGATCACTTGGGCCTTCTGGTGTTGAAATGTGAGTAGAAGGTTTTGAGCTGGGTACCACGCTTGCCACTTGACTCATTTCTTTTGCTTCTATATGGTCACTAGGAGTAACTATTTCGGGTGGTGTAATGCGAGATGGCACTTCACTGCTCGGCTTACTTTCAGCTTGACTCATAATTTTTTCCGGTTCGACTTCCTCGACTGGGATTGTATGATCACTTGGTGTTGGAATCACATTCTGCACTGATGGTTGTGCACTGCTTGCCTCGCTTGCAACCAAACTCATAGGCTTTTCTTTTTCGACATCTTCTACTGGTGCTAATATTGTATGATCACTGGGTGTAACTATTTCTTTCGGAGGCACTTCACTAACAGCCGATACAGAGCTTGTTTCAACCGGTGATGCAATGGGAGATGGCACTACGCTGCTCACTTTGCTTGCAACTGGACTCATAACCTTTTCTTCATCAACTGGGGCCAATATTGTATGATCACTGGGTGTTTCCACTTCTTTTTGTGTCACTTCAGACACAAAACTTGTGGCTTCAGGTGTTGTAATACGTGATTCTTCAGCAGTTGTAATGGGAGTCTCAATAGCTGAAGGTGTTGTCACATCTAGTACTGGAAGATGGGTTACTAATGCTACCTTAGTTCCATCATTAAGATCGACAATTACAAATGGATAGTCTCTCTCGTCAATAGAATCAATAACAAAATTGACATCCGAAGCAATTTTATCATTTGTAGGTGACGCTTCCAGTTCTTTAAAACATTTTAAACCACTAGGTAATTGCAAGCCCATGTAATTCATTCCCGTATCTTCAGCATGTCGTATCAGAACTTTTATTACCTTAACAGCTTTAACAGTTTCATTTCGATTTATTTCAGGAATAATAATAACATCAACAGGAGGATTCTTTATAACTTCAAATGGTAGGTTGGCCAGGTCATAGCTTGAAAGCAGTTTTTCCAGCATAGTCATTGATTCTTTAGGAGCACAAATTTGACAACCGGAACATATACGTCCCAGTGTTCCATCTTGATTTTCTTCCAATATGTTTTCCGGGGAAGGCATTAAAATTGTAGAACCACAAATTTGGCATCCAGAACATATCCGTCCCAACGATCCAGGGATAAGTAGCTGTTGATCCAGCATTGTGTTTATATCCTGCATATTTCCGTGCACTGTCACAAGAACAACTAAACCACTATCCCTGTCAACCATTGTGTATGGGATATTGCTTCTCTGATTATTTGCCAGCTGATCTATTTTATCTGCCACAGGGAATTTCGATGCAGTAACATTTCTCAGTTCGAACATTGCTTCGCCATCCTCGTTTATTATATCTGCTATAGGCGCCTTTGTTTCCTGCAGTAAATCTTTCACATATTGGTCCGATTCATCCTTTAAAAACACAATAGCAGCATGAGGCTTTATAACTGTCTGCATTGGAACGTGCATTGTGCCAACCCTACCTTCATCTTCAATATGAGCTCCAACTGCTTTCTCAGCAATATCTCCGCGATATTGATAGCATTTATCTTTGGTTGTTTGCAGGCCAATGTTTAAATTATTCTCTGGGCGCTTTGTACATACCTGCAAGCATTTCTCATAAGCGCTCCTATTGACTGGTATTTGTGATGGAAGCGTTGGTCCTATAGGGTATAGCTGTCCTGTTACTGGATCCCAATAAGTATTTCCTGGCATTATGTTGTATTGCGTAGGAGGTACATATGCAAAATCCATTGTGGCTGGTGCCCATGATCGACCGCAACACAGAATACACTTTTCTTCAGCAGTTTGTAAAGGTGTAACCGACATTTGCATCATAAAATTATTTCTATTATGCCTTATTGGAATTGGTAAACCACAACACTGATAGCATGCATCTTCTGGAGTCAACTCATTTAAAATAAGTTGTTTCCTTGCTGGAATTGGTAAACCACAACACTGATAGCAGGGTTCTTCTGGGGTCAAAATTCTTTGCTGATCATTCATACTCGTTGATTCAATAAATGTATGTCCACTAGCCGTAAGAACTTCAGGGCTAGCACCACCAGGTGTGGAAACTCGATGAGGAGGTACTTCGGGACTATTAAAACTAATTTCATCAGCCGTGAATGGTTGATGTGCAAATTTATCATCAGGTGGTAAAATAATGCGTCCGTCAGGTGCAATCAGTTCTTTTTGAATACTACTGTCAATTCCAGGAATATAAACACTTCCGCCAGGACTTGTAATCTTCGAGGAGGGCATTGATGTTAGGCAACATTGAAGACACGCATTTGCTGCAGGGGTGCCATTTCGAGTACCAATTGAACTTGGCGCTGAACTCATAATTACCCTCTGTTGTTCATCAGAACTAATGTTTTCTAGTATTCTATGTCCACTGGGTGTTTCAAACTCCCTTCTCAGGGTACCATCTATGCCAAAAACGTAAGTTGTACCTCCAGGTGATACAAGGCGAGGAGCGTCTGTTGAACCTGCGTCATTCATAACTCCCTTCATATATTTTATTACTTCACGCTCATCAGCAGTAACATCATGAGGTTCTCTAAGATTAGAACATGTGCATTGACTGCAACATTGAATTTTGACATTTTCTTGGGTAATTATCTCGCCGTTTATTGGTTCTGTAATTGTGCGTCCATCAGCAGTAATAACCTCTTTTTGGGCACTACCATACAATCCATCATAATAATTACTTCCATATCCAGGCATAACATTAGAAGTCTTGGTGGATACCGCATGTCCAATACAACATTGCACACAGATATTATCAACATCTGGTTTATACATTTGTCTAGATCCATTAGTTGTATTCATGTTTGAAGATGGTCCAATTGAAATTTCCTTCATTTGACTTGCTAATGTTCCCTGATCCTGACTTAAAGGTTGTTCTGTAGTCTCAATGCCTTTTGCCATTTTTTCTACACTTGTATTGGTTTTTGCGTTTGTTAGTCCATTGTCAGTATCAAATGCTATTTTGCCTTGTTTTGCATCCTTAGCCTGTTGCTTTAAACGCTCAGCAACATATGGGCAAGTTGTTCTGTCTTGAAAACCCGTACAGGAGGTCTCTTTGCACGCAGCATCTTTCAAAAAAGCTTTTGTATCAAGTAGCTGACTAACTTGTAAAACATCACACCCACATCCGCATGGATAAGTACCTAAACCTTCATATACACCACTGCAAGCACTAATAGTTTGTTGAACTTGATTTATCCGTAACGATTGATCAATACATTGAGCACCAGGGCGATCTTGAGTAGGATCTTGATTAAATGAGTCGATATTTTGTGGAGTTTTACTAGTTGTATTACTAAACATCAACGAGTTTTCTGTTGGTTGTTTACTACCGCTTGCTTTCATTTCTTTTGAGTTCCTCTTTGGCATGTTGTCATTTTGGTGTAGTTTACATCTTAGTGCAGCTTTAATTGCTTTGCATTTATCGCATATCCCACGTTGTCTGCACGTGCATCTCATTTTTGAAATATCTTTTACGCGTATCTCACGCCCTTTTCCACCTTTTTGTGTATTTTTGCACAGACAATCTACACATGTGCAACTTCCTAGGTGTTCAAAACTACTTCGTGAATAAGCACTATCTCCGTCGCCTTTGGATTTCTTTTCACTACCGCTTTCAACTGATTTCTTCGTTTCGCACATCCAGGTAGTTTTCCCGCAAACACCGCAATCACAGTATTGAGTAAGCACAACATTAGCCGCTTGAGCTGGCATACTAGAGCAAGAGGAACAAAATTCCTGGTCGTAGAGTTTAGAAATAGAAAATCGTTTATCTTCTGCTTCTTCTAACAGCCTCTTAGGATTTTTTGGTGGAGACATATTTTGTGATTTTGGTGGTAATCGATCATCACTCAGTTGGCTATAATCTTTTCCTTGAACACCTCTTTCATTTGTGCAATTACAATCTTTCGTGTTGCTACACCCACAATTTTGTTTTTGTGATTTTTCACTTTTTTCAGTACTAGACCTTTGCTGCTTATTCGAAATTGCGCATCTTGCTTTACATTCTTTTGATTGTTTAATTGCATCTTGCTCAGCCAGCAATTGACCTTGTTTTCTGGTATCAGTGCCTAATAACTCTTCACGTAATAATTTCTGTGACATTCTAAACTCATTTTTTACTTTCTCAAGGAGAGCAAATATGTCAGCACATCCACAGTCGCTTTTATTACCTTTGCTAGCTTGTGTTGGTGTTAATTTTTGTCTATCTTGAAATTTACTACTACCATCTCTACAATCACAATTAGTCTTCCTATCATCTGCACCAGGATATTGTATGTTAATTGATATTGGCGGGTTGCCACTCTTAAAATTGTCATTATATGAGGAAGGAATTTTTTGCTTTGCATGCTTAGTTGTTTTAAATTTATTGCCATCCTCAGCTGTTGTAATCGTCAACTCTGTTTCCTCCATGGTACCAGTAGTAAGATGATGTGTCACGCCATCCGGACCCATTGATACATTGTAACTCTCAAACGAGACATACGATTCCTTCATGTCCATTTGTACCTTATCTCCCATTTGGTCTATATTGCCGGGTATAAAAGCTTCTATTTTTTCTATGTCACCAGAAGTAAGCAATTCTTTATCCATATTGGTTGCATTTGCACCACCGGTTCGAGGTTTATTTTTGGAACCATCAGAAACAGGCACCTTTACTTCCTGTTGCACATTATCACCAGTGTCATTCTGAGAACTGGTGCATGCTCCTCGGCATTTAAGTTTTTTCCTGTCTTGCTCCCCATTTTTGTCTTGTTCTGTATCAGTTTGAGTTCTAATATTACCCTGATTCCAAACTGGTTCACAACACTTGTTGCATAGCACTGGTGCTTCATCTTCGGTAGCACTATGCACCATAAAGGTTTTAATTGTAGGAGCATTTGGATTTAACAATTTTTTAAGTGTTGTGACATTCTCTTTAACAGCTGGTAATTCAACAAGGGAGGTTTCTTCTGTATACTTATATGCATTACCAGAGTGTTTGGTTTGAGTGCGTGTGGCTGCCGTGTTCCACACAGGATCACAAGCTTGGTTATGTAGTTCATTGCCAAATCCATCTTTAAAAGGATTTTTGTTGCTTGCACTTACATTGTAGGTTTTTATTTCCGGTTTTATACGTGAACAACGAGCAGAGCACGTGTGTTTGCAAACCCCCTCGGTGTTTTCATTAGGATTCATCTGTTGTTTAATATTACCTGTCTTTTTTGGATCAGAAGCAACAATAATGGGAATTTTGTCGCTCACTGAATCACTGTCACTGGTGGAATGGTTAGCAACTGGTTTTTTCTTGGGTGGATCATTGTCAGTAATGATGGAGTCATCAGATTTGCAGAAGTCAACTTGTTTGCTACTACCATTAGACCTTCTGGGGTTTTCTTCTACTGAATTGCGTGCAGGTACAACAACAATAGGGTCATTAGCCACTGATGTCTTAGCGCCGCAGTCCTTTGTACAACTGCTATCTTGAGTTTTGGGGCTTGTTTGAACCTTAGTTTCTTTATCAGGAGCTCCTCTATTACAAATTCCAGTACATTCTGGGAAACATTTTGCATCATCATCACTTTTCTCTATTTTTGTTTTTGAGCAAATTCCTGTACAAGTTGCAGCACAAGTATTTGAAGGTTTGGCTTCAGTTATTTTATTATTAGAGTCAATGCAATCGTCCTTAGTTTTGCTTTTGCTTTGTTTAGCACAAACACCAATACATTCCGGAAAACAATCTTTTTTATCATCCGATGTTGATACACTTTTTATATTAGTTTTAGAGCAAATTCCAGTGCACGATGTAGAACACACTGTAGTAGATTCCTCTTTCGGATCAGGGCACTTATCTTTATTGTCAACTTTATTCCCTTTAGCACACACACCGGTGCATTCCGGGAAACAATCGTCTGCACCTACTGAAGTAGTATATTTTTTTGTGATATTCGTTGTTGAGCAAGGTCCGGTACACGTTGTTGCACAAATATTTTTAGTCTTAGCTTCTTTCGATTCGCTACAATCGTCTTTCAAGTTATCTTTGCTTTTCTTGGCACAAGTGCCAACACAATCTGGGAAGCAATCATTTGCAGCAGTATCTCTCGCTTTTATACTGGTTTTTGAACAAACTCCAGTACAAGTCGCTGCACAAATATCCATAGGTTTTACTGTTTTAGCGCCACAATCGCCCTTGAAACTAACTTTGTTTTCTTTGGCGCAGACACCTACACAATCGGGAAAACAGCCTTCTTTTGTTCCCAAAGCTGTATTACTTGTGGTTATATTAGTTTGTGCGCAAACTCCAGTACAAGTTGCTCCACATGTACTCTTAGGTGTATCTATTGATGCACAATCATTGAGTTTGTCCTGTTCAGCGCAAACACCTTGGCATTCTGATGAACACGTTTGTCCTGTACTGATCTCCGTTTGTATCCTAGTTTTGGAACAAGGTCCCGAACAGGTAGCTGCACAAATGGTCAATTTCAATGATTCCCCACAATCATTTTTAGTGCTAATGCTTCCTTTTGCGCAAACACCTACACATTCCGGGAGACATCCTATCACAGGTTCCAAAGCCATATCCTTTTTTGTAATGTTACTCTTTGAACAAACTCCAGTACAAATTGCAGCACAAATGTTTGTTTGCACCTTGTCAGTTGAATCACTACAAATATCATACGTACCAACTTTGTTTACTTTTGCGCAAACACCAGTACATTCTGGACTACAAGTTTTTGTAGATACCGCAAGATTATCACCTTGTATGATATTAGTTTTTGAACAAATTCCGGTACAAGTAGCGGAGCATCTGATGCTTGGCGCTGTATTACCTGTTGTGGTATCTCCGGCAGCTTTTATTCCAACTTCGGTGCAACTGTCCTTAAAAATAACTTTGCTCTTTTTGGCACCAAAACTTCCACAATCCGCTAATCCTGATTTGACAGGTAATGATGCACATTTAGTTATGTTTGGTTTGGAGCATATTCCAGAACAAGTTGTTGCACAAATTTCTCTACTCATGGTATTGTCAAACATTCGGTTAGTGGACATATTTCCAGGAGCATTCATACCAAATTCTACGCAATTCTTTTTAGAAATATCTTGGTTCTGTTTGGAGCAATCTCCTGTACATGTAGGGGAACAAGGGTTTGTCGTGTTTGAAACTATATCACATTTTGTTGTTTTAGTTTTTGCGCATATTCCTGTACAAGTAGTACATTCACATACTTCGGTGTGAGTTGCATTTATTCCTAAATCGGTGCAATTCTTATCTGTTTTCGTTTTATATGATTGAGCACAAACGCCAGTACATTCTGGGGAGCATGTTTTTGAAGATGCAACTGCATTAGCATTTGAGCATACTGCAGTACAAGTTGTTACACAAACGTTGCTTTGAGTTGATTCCATGTTATTAGATGAATAGCAGTCGTTATTTTTGGTTTTGTTTTGTGTGTTACAAACAGCTGTACATGTTGCAGAACATGATGTGTCATTTTTCAATGCATTGCCTTCTGAACAAACTCCGGTACAAGTGTTTGCACAAATACCCTCCGAAGTATTTATCCCTGATTCAACACAGGTTAATCCACCATAACTCTTGTTCTGTTTTGAGCATTCACCGGTACAGTTTGGTGAACACTTCCGGGACGATTCTACTGGTTTTTCATTTAGAGAACTGCAGGGATCTTTATTTTTGGTTTTATTATTTAAGGCACAGACACCTGTGCAACCTGGGGAGCAAGTGTTTGAAGACTCCATAACGACATCACCTTGGTATCCATTATTAGAGGAACAAACACCTGTGCAAGTTCGGGCACAAGTGCCTGAAGAAATTGATTCCATTTTTTGTTGGGCGTTGATGATTTAGCGCAGGCACCTGTACAATCTGGGGAGCATGTTCGTGAAGATTCCATCACCACATCTCCCTGATATCCATTATTACTAGAACAAACACCAGTACACGTTGGTGCACAAACGGTTGTTGTGCTGGAATCCATGTTTCTATTAATGCCTGTTGATTGTGCGCAAATTCCTGTACAATCTTGGAAACAAGTATTTGAAGAGGTTGAAACCATATTATTTTTGTAAGCATTAGCAATAGAGCAAGATCCAGTACAAGTCTTCGCACAAATGTTAGAAGAGGTTAGATCGATTCTTCGATTAGGTGAGGATTGGGCACAAGGGCCTGTACAATCTGGAGAGCATGTTCTTGATGACTCCATACCATCACCTTGATATGCATTGTTTATAGCACATGCACCAGTACATGTCCTGTCACAAATACCAGAAGCCTTTGTGTCTATTCTTCTACTGGTTGGGGAGCATATTCTTTGCTCCATACCAACATCACCTTGATATGCATTGGTTTTAGAACAAACACCAGTACAGGTCCTCTCGCAAACACCCGAAGTGTCAGTGTCCATTCTTCTATTAGTTGTAGATGATTGAGCACAAACCCCTGTACAGTCTGGAGAGCACGTTCCTTGGGATTCCATAACCATATCATCTTGACGTTGGTAAGAATTGCTCTTAGAACAAACACCCGTACAAGTTTTCGTACAAATGCCAATATAACCAGAATCAATACTTTGATTAGGTGATTGTGGTGCCCTTTGAGTTCCGTATCTGTTTGTGTTTGAACAAACTGCAGTACACGTCCTATCACAAATTCTTCCTTTAGAACCAGGTGATCCTGGTTTGGTGAATATTTCATCAGTTTTGTCTTGTCCCAGAGTAGCGCAAACCCCTGTACAACTTGTTTGACATATTCTTGAAGTGCCTGCTGATACATTTGCTCGTGTATTACTATTTGAGCAAATTCCAGTACAAGTATTTGCACAAATACCTGATGAGGTTAAATCCATCACTTTGTTAAGCGTTGATGATTTACTGCAAACACCTGAACAACTTGGCAGACAAGGTCTGGGTTCAAAAGGTCTATCCGTTCCTAACGTATTGGTAATAGTATTCATATTGGTATTGGTGTTAGAACAAACTCCTATACAGGTCTTTGCACAAACACCTGAAGAGGATAAGGCCATCCCTCTATTAACTGATGACGTTTTGCTGCAAATAGCTGAACAACTTGGCACACATGGCTTAGATTTCACAGTCATATTAGTATCTACCGTATTTGTATTGGAACACACTGCAGTACAGGCTTTCACACATACGTTTCTTGATGGAGTCATCTTCATCTCATTTTGTTGTAGTGGTAGTTGAGCACCTGCCCCAGTATATACTATGTGTTGCTGGGAACACGGACCTCCGCAAGTTGGCAAACATGGTTTACTGTTTGCATCGATTGGCTGTAAATTTTTGGCAGAGCATACAGCTTTACAGCTTTCTTTGCACTCACGAAAAGTAGGACCATTTGGTAAATTTGAAGCAAATTGGGGTTGCTGAATGGGATTTACAAGTGATACATTTTGTTGCATTTGATTCTCAGGTACGTTTGAAATTGGAGCAGATTGATTTTTTACACAATAGCAGGCTTTAGGGACAAATTCAGTATTTTCGTTAATCTTCTTATTGTATTTTGCTAACTTGGAGTCAAGTGGTACAAATGGTGCTTTCTGAGATGTGAATTTAGTATTCCAACAAGAACGAATTTGTCCAGAAACATTCGAAGTCTGAACATTCGGATTATGCTGAGTTAAATCTTTTGGTATAGTAACTTGTTCAAAATCGTTTATTGTCCCTGCTTGAATAACTGATTGCGGTACCACAACAATTTTGGACCCACCAGGAAAATCACCAAGATTTTCAAAAGCGGAAGATGTGGCATAGCGTCCCGTGTTATCCAGCGACGTGAAATCATTGTCAGTTGCTTCAAACGACGATTGACGAACATTTGCATTAGAGTTTAACATCACTTGCTTCGGAGGTTGTGGCGGCCCTTCTGGATCAGTTCGTGGAGTAACTAATCTAGTATGAGATGTACGGTCCATAGAAGTTCTCTTTATACCACGTGAATTCAATACTGAGGTATCATATTTAATATACGGATAATTTGTTGAAGGATTCGGATATCTGCCTGTTTTTGGCGCAGACATAAAAGACTCGTCAACCTGTGTGTTTGACTGAATCGACTGAGTTCTATCTTCTCGAATTTCTGGCAAAACGTCATAACGCAACTGTATATTAACAGATTGTGGTTGAACATTTTTATTGTCTTCGGTAATACTCCAAGCAGATGGCTGCATTGACGAAGCTAAAAACCAAAAATTTTAATTTTTACTTTTAGCAAATTTATTTTAAATACCTGGTGATGCTCCAGTGTATGCACAAGAACATGCCTCTGCATTATACGTATTTGGTGAATACGCAAAAGTGTGAGCATCTGGATTAACACAAGTTTGATACTCCGAAATATTCGAAAAACACGACAAACTTTGAGGAACTGGGAAATTATTGCTGCTCAGTGCTGAACTTGAACATTGTTGAATAACATCAAATCGTACTTCTCGCGATGGACGACTACTAGCCATTGATTGATCTTTGGAATATCTTTGATCTGAAATAACAGGAAATACACTAGGCTCAGGTCTAGGTATTGCCAATGGAAGTGTGGCCAGGTTAGTCAATAATCCTAAAATGTTTTGACTTTTTTCGGTTTTATTCTCGACGAAACCTCCATGTCCATGATAAGGACACATAGCAGTCGTTGCGTCTTTGGCTGGTTTTGTTATCTTTGGAGTATTTACAGGTTTGTTGAAGAAATACTCATCAAAAATACAATCAGGTTCAATAGGCTTCAACAATATGTTGTCTACTTCCACTATAACAGGTTTAGATGCTGAAAATTAGATATTTATACATGGAAAAAGCAGATATTTAAAAATTGCTTTAAAATACCATTATATTCATTGAGGCATTGAGCAATTGGTAATTTTAAACCGTGGTACGGGCAGCAAGTCATTGGCATTGGAAGTGATATTACTTCTGGTTTTGACACATCTGAATGCAGAACTCTATTTCCATCATTAGTATTATTAGAAGCTATTTTATCAACTTGTTTTTTGTTGCGCTTAAAAATAAAATTCTCATTGAAATTAAATATTATTTATTGATGATTTAAATTATCATTTACCGATCCAATTTGTAAAGTATTATGACGTTCATCTACTTCTTGGATAACAGCCAATTTATCACATGTGGCCGATGAAAAGCGAGCAAGAGGGCTTAACTCTACATGATCTAAAATACCATCTGATGTTCCCACACCACAATCATCCACGTAGATAATCTCAGACATAGAATCTGAATCTCCATGTGAATACTCTGATGCATGTGGACTTATAATATTAGGCGAATCATGTTGATGTTCATGTTCATTTTGCTCTTCAGCACCTTCAGTTTTCCCCGCCCCTTCATTTAGAACATACGCAACTGTTACGCATCTATCATTGATGAATCCTAAAGGAGCACTCGGACACATCTCCAAAAGATAAGAATCAATTTTGGAAGATTTCCTTTTTACATCAACAAAATCACCAGCTGCTTCATTTGATGACCGTTTAGTATCAAGTTTATCATCTATATTAGGTGAGGCGCATTCAAGACATTGTTCTCTACATACTTCCTTTGATGCGCTATCATTTTCGGTATGTGAACTACGTCCTCCACTGCTACCATCACCAGTAGAATGATAATCTTCAATAACAAGATCAATCTGATTGCAATTGTTCTTTTTGCACACGTCAGTGATAACTTCAATATTCCCAGCGTCATTGATAACCATGGAAGTCGAAATAGTTCCATCTTTATTTTCTGTAACCACTTCTATAAGTCCAGGATTAGCAAAAGTCGTTGTGACGTTAACTCCATCTGTATGCGTTTGAACAATGTTAGCTGCGCATGCAGTATTCTTAGTCACACATGAAATTTGATTCGAATCCGTAACAGCATTATCACATATAGTATCACACTGTAAGGTGTAATCAATCGATGTTTCATGTTGTTTCCCAGGAGTTGCTGATGTACCTGGATCATCATCCAGACAGGTACCGACCGCTCCACAAATGCACTCATCATCTTGATCACCAGATTCTGGTGGTGTGTTACTTTTATCAGATATTTTGGATTCACATTCACCGGCCCATCCACAAACACATTCAGAATCTTTAGATGGAGAACGATTGCTTGCTGCTTTTTCAATACTTGTTCTTGCGGAACGTGGAGTTTCCACTTTTGTAGTTGTCGCGCATTCACCGTCCAAAACACATATGCATACAGATTCTTTAGATTTCTTTGAAGGTTTGCTCGTGCTTTTAGCAACACTTGCAACTTCAGATTTGCCTGCCTCGATGCAAATTTTGTTTGTACATGTTTTACCTATTAAATCACAAAGATCTTTTATATCACAGGCTGTTTCTAACAATGTATCTGGAACTGATTTGTCCCCTTTGGCATTCTCAATCTCCTGACTCAAATCTCTAGCAATCTTGTATAAATCTGCATCGGAGGGTAATTTACAAGGACATTCTTGTGGTCCACGTACTGGTATATCCTGTGGCGTTTCTTTACTCTCAATTTGGACTGGTGTTGACTTCTGAATTAGAGATGATTTATTTGATGTTGTTTTAGAACATGTTTCAGGACAGGTTTGTTCAGTTTGATCTGTTTTCTCTCCTAATGTTGCAGTTGCATTGGAAACAACTTGAGTCACAGTAGGTTGTTGAGGTTGTTGAGTTGCAACAAGTCTACCACCTCCTTTAGAATCACCACCACTAGAGTCAGAATCCTTGCATGTGCAAAATGACGACCGACTAGAAGCTCTCCTTTTCTTCTTTTTTTCTAGTTCTGTTTTCATCAACGCAAGAGTTGTAGCTTCGCTTAATTTCTGATTGATCAAATCACTTTGTAGTTGTTCATTGCGTTTGATTAAGAATGTAATCTCTTCTCTAAACTTGCAATTAATATCACGCATGTCTTTTAGGTTTGCTTCATTTGCTTCCAGTTGTTTTTTCAGAAGTGCTGATTCTCTTACGGTGCTGCAATGTTTATCTTCACATTCTTTGTCTTTGCGTCTTAAATCATCCTCTAATGCACTATTTTTCCGCCGCTCGCGTTCTAATTCTCTTTGAAACGGCCCTTCTAGATTTTCACGTAAATGTTTCAATTCCAGTCGGTAATCGGCTAATTCATCATATAATCTTTGATTCTCTTTTACGAGACTTTCATTCATGGACCCAACATCTTGACTCCGTACTGTGACACCTTCTCCTCCTTTTGAATTAGAAAGTTTGTCGACTTTGGCTTGTACATCCTTCAGAGCTTTTTCTTTGGCTTTCAAAGTATTCACTTCGTTTATCAGAGATTTTTCTTTTTCGGTTAATTGTTTAATTTTGTCCATGTAACAAATGTCAGCAGATTCAATCGAAAACACTGATATTTTGCTCATGTCGGGTAATTTAAGCGGTTGTGCGGGTTGTGGTTCATCATTAGGGCATGAAGCACACACGCATGATGATTGTACGAGGTTATTAATATCAGTAGATGGTCCTTCTTTAGCCAGTTTAGCCATGTTGTATGTCATCACGGCTGGCATAGACGCATCCATTTGGTTAACACGTTGACGGAGTTGATTCAAGTCACATTCCAAGTTTGCATTTCGGTCTTCATATTTGTTGATAATGCTTTTCCAAAACTCTTCCTGAGTTGCTTCTTTTGCGATGGTCTTATCATGATTGCTACACATTGTGAGGTCGATGTTGTTTTTATCAACAACATATATAATTTTACTTCGAATTTCTCATCATTTTCTACACAAAATTTTATTCATACGCAACACGACAGATAGATTTTGTTAGTATATGTTATTTAAGTAGCAGAACCATGACAACAGTTAATTCTTTGTTTTCAACGAAAACTTGTTGGAAATTTAATGCGAAAATTAAAAAGTTGTAAGTAAACTATTCCAAAGTTTTTTTATAAATTAGAATCTTATAAGTTTGTGTTATTTTGTTATGTTTTCAGAATAAACTTAGAAATTCCATCTAATATTATATACTATATTATTAATAAGATTAATATCATTATTATCTATATTAAAACATATTTATATTTGTATGAAATTTATACATACCAAAACTAATGAATCGATTTGGATAAACTTTTCACCAAGTGATACTGGACACTAATGTAATATTTTGCCCGTGATTGCAAAATTTAAATAATTCTGAAATGGTAATCCGCTCAGAAGCCACTAGTTAAACGTTGTTCGTAATAATTGTATTGTAATTTTCTATTGTGGTTCCTGATTTGTATCCATTTCAGAATTATTTAAAATACAATTATTAAATAATATAGTAGATTACTAATAATGCCTCACAAGTTTGAACAACTCTATATTGTATGAATGAAGATAATATCACCTAGGGGTACGAAACTCTAAAAAATCATGTGTGGAGTTCACACGCCGGAGAAGTGAAACCTTCCGAACACTGCGCTGTGAGAGAATGAGACGAAAGTAGTATCATAGTAGTGGGATAATTATTGAGTTTATTTATTATAATATTGAAATCAAGTGTAAAAGGTATTTAATATTTTTCTGCCGATATTCACGACACTTATCGGCATTAGTTTTTGGCATAGGTGAAGATCGTTATTATAGTATATTCAGAAAATATTCAAAATCAAGTGGTTTGTGGCAAGCTACGAAGCATCGCACAAAGAGGAGACGAAGATAATAGGAAACACTATATATTTGTGTTCTCTTATTCTCTCGCAGGCTAAACCATATAAACGAATACGTTTGTCTCTTTTAGTGTCGTTTCATAAATTTTGAAATCACAACGTTTCTAAGGAACTTTTCCCTTCAAAAACTTAAAGCAATTGCTAAATGATAGGTATAAGGGCAAAATAAAATAATTTTTTTTCATTTCATTTTATTCCATCATTTCTATTTATTTATGCATGTTGTTTACATAAATAGTTGCAAACTGTTGAATAACTGCAAATAAAGCAATAGTTTAAATGATGTGGATCAAACATATACCAAAATAAATAAACTACCGTGTTTGCTAACGTACTCGTATCACCAGTTCAACACATAGTTAGGTGCTGCAGTTGGTTCTTCCTCAGCTTGGACTTGCTGGGCAACGAAGATGAAGCACATTGCGCTAACGGCAAAGACGAAAATCGTAGAGAAGTTCATTGTTAACTTGTTGAGTTGACTTGATGTAGTCGAATAAAAGTGAAAGAAAACACCAGTCCTTTTTTATACCAATTTGTTTCTGGAATAATTATTACTTGAAATTATATTAATCGTTTACTAAATTGTTTAAAATAATTGTAGATTATTGCCTATTTAGGCCTTATCTAACAGCATGAATATGTTTAATAGTTATAGAAATATTTTTTAAAAGCATAGCCAAACATTAGGTATTATTAAAATAATTTTTACGACGTCATTTTCTTTCATTAAACGTATTTATGGTCAAAACTAAATTTTGCGACGGTTTTAATTAGAAAAGTTGAAAATTATCATTATCTACTCAAAGAAAAAGGATTTGAACTACTTTTCTGGTAAAAAATGGATACGAAATTCAAAGTAAAATTACATTTGTTATTAATAAAAACAACATCTCAATTTGAATTAAGTGTATATTCTGTTCTAACTGAAACAATAACTGCATCTGCATATTAATTGTCAGCTCATATTTTACATATTTATTAGTAAACTAGCTTTATCCCGCGGCTTCGCTCGCGTTGAATCCATCAAATAAATATTAGAAATCATTATACATAGTTGAAACGGATTGATAGAAAGAATGTATATTTCACTGCTTGGCAAGGATTATCTATGTGAAAAAATTACTACATGCAAAAAAGTTTTAAATTTTAGATGGAATGCTAGATGGCGTTAAAGTAGTCAATTAGCCAGATGCAGAGGTATTATTGGCTAAACAATTTCTTTATTTTATTTAAAAAATATTTTTTTTATTAAATAAAAAAGTAGCCTGTAACCATTCCGGGACCATCGGGGACCACTAAGAATATGTGTACGGATTTGATGTTGACGTAGCTGTCGGTAATACAGTGTGATGGTACTATAGTACTTAGGTGTGAGCTTCATTGCTGGAATGCTAGATGGCGTTAAAGAAGTCAAATAACCAGATGCAGAGGTGTTAGTGACTAAACAATTTCTTTATTTTAATTTAAAAAATAATTATTTTTATTAAATAAAAAGTAGCCTATAACCTATCGGGGACCACTAAGAATATGTGTACAAATTTTCATGATGATCTGTTAAGTAGTTTTTGCGTGAAAGCACGATAAACTTCAGGACATACGCATTTATAATATTAGTAAGGATATTTGTGATTAAAAGTAGCTTTCTACTTTTTTTCTTGATCAAAAATATTTCCATTTCAAAATTTATCATATTTGAATCACAAACGCATATAAAGCGACGGTTTTTCCACAGTTTTTAGACACTAAAAGTGGTACTTTATATACGCATAACCAAGCCGTGAATAAACTACTTTATCTCCGGGTATTATCTACATAGCGGGGCTTGCATCTGCGCAATTGCCTACCGTGCAGCACGAGACCATATGAAATGTCATGCGCTGCCAGTCAAACAAGTCAAAGCAAGCGTTGTTGCTGCTCCTGTCGCCATGGCACGATATTTAAAACCATTTTCCAGTAGTGTGCGAGCAAATTTCGAAGATTTAAAATACAAGAGCTGCAATACAGAAACTAAACGTGGAAATAGAGTAGAAGTAGACAAAATAGCTTAAGTATCACGTGGCTAAACATTGTTAAAGTAAAGTCCTCGTTTAGCAACTAGATACTTAATACAGTGGCATCCCGGTAATCCGACAATCACTTTGCAAGGCAGTGTCGGATGAGCGAATTTGTCGGATTATTGAGAACTGCCTAAGACCCCTTACAGTCCGGAATTTTTTACAAAAAAATACTTTGTAATCCGACAAATTACAAATCCTAAAGTACAAACATATGGCATATGACCATGTCGGATTACAAGAGGTGACGGATCAAGCTGGGTCCGGATTACCGGGATTCCACTGTATACTATTATATTATTAGTTATGCAAAACTCTTCTAAAATGCTGTCGCTGTCTAACGTGTCCGGTATCCGGTGCAGTTTTTATTGTGTCAGGTTAATATAGTACATTAGGACCGTATATACCATTTTGAAAATCTGTAAACATGGGAGCATTATTATAAAATAACAAACAAGACTATACATCAATCTACCAAGAGCACTTGTTTATTAGAATAAACAGCATGGTTTCCAAGAGGAAGCTTAAACACTTGGTGCATGTTAAGATTCATTAACATGAGAAATTTTGCACTTTCAACATCTCCATTCCAAGGTACAGCATAAAACGTAACATCACGGAATTCTTCACTCTGAAGGCAATTTTATATTAGCTATACTTTTTACTATTATCACTGTAATATAATGTAGGTATTATACAATTCGTTCCATTTCTTCCGCAAAAAATCCACACATGCATGTTCCGAAAATGTGTATCAAAAGAAGATAAAACAGCAATGTATTTGGTTTCTAAAAATTATATATATTATAATATATGAAATAAAATCACCTTAAAATGGTTGCTTACAATTAAATATGAGATAAGGCATAATGCAATACTTATGCCAGTTCCAAAATATTGGCACAATAATGGCCACTTAAACAATTGGCTGATTGCATTCCAAGATCTAAAATTTATTTAAGCTAAATGGCACCAAACGCAAATATATACTATTTACTTTCTTGCACAAAGTTGAAATCTGTATGCTTGAGTCAGCATATCCAATCGTTCCAATTTATTCTGAGTTTTTTGGCATTGATTTAGAATTTCTCTCATTTCGGGCACGCCCTCCTTAGTCAACAACATAAGAAGAAATAAGTAACTGCAGCCGGCCACACAGCAAATATACTGATAGCAAAGAGAGTAGAAAACGCAGAAATTAAATAATTCGCGATATGGACGTTGACTCAAATTAACAAATAAGTTCTAAAAATGTAATAGTATTAGATATTTTGAAAAGAATGACTAGAGATGAGCCGAGTTAGTCGACTCAACACTCGTATTGGCGGATTGCCTGAATATTAGGTCTTGAAGCGACTAATTACCCGCTAATTATTCTGCTAAAATTTAATTCTTATGTAATTTTTTTCTTTAGTAATGTAGTTCAATATTATCATGAATTTTAATTTTTTTTCACACGTTCTGTCTAATCATAAGTTTAACTATTTGAAATTATTATACCAATTACTTTTTTAAAAAGGTATTATTGCCGACTATTCGGTACATCTCTAATGACAATATGATGTTTGCTTACACCCGGATACAAAACTCCACAAACGTTATTTATGGAATTTTCACCACAAGTTTCCATTTCACTAAGAACCAATCCAATACCTAACAAAACCCAACCAACACCAATAAAACACTTTACAACCAAATCAGTAACATTAATTATGTTTTGCAATTTATGTGATAAATGATGAAACAGCCCTACTTCCATCATTTCCCAAATGATAATTCCAGATATATCCGCCGTTGTTAGCATATATACTATCATGTGTCCTAATGCTGCTGTTATAATACATGATAAATTTAAAGTGATGTCTTCAAACCGCACCCCAGTTCCTTAAACAATAACCACTATTTTTTGTTAATGTTATATTAGTGGGTGCTTACGAAATGCGAGACACAAATAGTTTAAATTTCCGAATGTACTAACAAGTACTGCACAGATATATGCCCGATAGAGGACATTGGGGAATAATATATTTTTGCTGAACCAAAAATATTTATCCACTACGCGATAGATGAAAAAATGTGCACGTGAAAAGCTCATAATAATTTCTAACGATAGTTTTAATAAAACTTTTACAACGAACAACTATATTTTTAACAATTTTGGGACACTGGCTGATTGTTCAGGTCAAAACAAGTTCAGTCATTATAGAGTTGGGCAAACGTATACTATAATATTAATATTCTACTATATTATTTAATAATTACATTATAAATGTTTAACGTTGAATAAAGAAACAAATATAAGAAAACTTGTTTAAAAAATCCTGTGAATATAAATAATCAGTGAACAACAGTGGCGGATTATGCTTCAGTGGGGCCCTAGGCGCAAATCAAGTTTGGGGCCCCTAAATCCGAGAATTTTCAAAAACGGTTATTAGCCCAGTAAAATTAATAGTTTTAGCGTACGGGCGCCGCAAAGTCTACTTCAACATTCGTTTGTGCCAAAAACTCATTTCCACACCACCATGAGGTAGAGTTCGTGGCGCGTTTGTTTTTTTTTTTATCGTGGTATCCCCAGTAGGCCTAATCCACACGCACTATTCCAAAATGTAATGGATTATCTTCCGATTCGCTCTTCGCGATGGAGCAGGTGTTGTGCGTTAATTGTTTTCAGGACCGATCGAAATATCACAGGTAAAATTTTCTGTCATACTACCGCGATGGGATTATCGTTTTCAATGCTATCTTGGTTCTTGAGTTCATCGTACGTGTGCTCAAAAACGGTAATCGTATTTAAATACAAATTACAAATTTACTTTTCTTGCCTTCTCTTGGGCAAAAATTTCAATAATTTTGTCGTACTCTAGTTTTTTAAAAATATCATTTTCTATGAACATTAATGCGAAGTCATTTAAGTGCTCTTGTGAAGGACTATTGCGCAGATAGTTTTTGACTCGTTTTAAAACTGAAAATGTCCTTTCTCCACTTGCATTAGAAACGGGCAAGGTCAAAAAAATTTGCAGTATTGTGTGTATATTTGGAAAAGTTGATTTTAGACCATTACTTAATGTTGCATACATTTCATGTGGATCTCTAATATTTTCTTCTTGTATGTATTTTAGAAAATGAGTCAACTCGTCAGTGAAGTAATCTGGCTCAATATCTTTTTCATACTTAGACAATAATCGCTCTACACAATTATTAGTCTCAACAAGGCTTAATTTTAAATCAAAGAAAATTTTAAAATCGTTAAGAACATTGATATAGACATCGCCACTTCGAGTAATTTCTGATGTTAATACATCACATACAATATAAAAAAATGTTGACAATAAAATAATTTCTTGACGAAAATGCTGTATCATTTTTGTTCGTTTCATCATATGGATATTTGCGTTTTCTTTGTCTCATCTCTTTATAAGAATGATGAGCTGTTAGGGATCTAGCCTCCTCTTCAACAGTTTCGAAATTATTTCTGACCTCTGTTATAAATTCGTTTAATGATTTTAATAAACTAACACTATTAAGAATATTTGTCTTTGGTTCTTGTAAGTATTTGCTGGTACCTGATTTTTAATTTCAACATGATTTGCGGTGTTAATCTGCTCTGATGTGCTTTGGGGAGGATTATCCTGATTTAATGATGGTCGTATTAAATATGATGACAAGGAATTTTTTTGAACATCATTTCTTTTTTCCTTTTGTACTTTCAGTTTTCGCTTTTCCGCGCCGGATAAATATGTTCGTTGCATTTTAAATTTTAAATTGCAAAATAATTACACAAATATTGCACAAATATGTTTTGTAAAAATTATAAGAAATAATAAATAATAATAAATAATAAATATAATAAGAAATATTAACGATGTACCTTTACAGAAGCTCTTGTTGATTATTAACTGCAGTTTTGAAAATCACCCACGCCAAATCGTCTATGCACAACACTTCGAGAAAAAACTTTTGTAGAACTAGTGTTGTCGGGGTTGTGATTCAAGACTCACTGACCACTCTCTGTTTTTTTTTAGTCCAACTACCACCCCAAAAATCTAGATAAAAATTGTAGGAGGATAAACGTTGGTTCAACGTGTTCCGCAGATGTGAAAAAATGATAGAAAGACGAAATAATTAATATTCCAAAAAAGAAAGTTACCCGCTATTTTACAACCTCAATGGAATATTCCTCAACTCATCTCCTCCACAGATGTTCGAAATTTAAAAAAATTGGCAATATTCTACTCGCATTATACAGTAGAATCTTGATAACTCGAATGTCAAGGGAAACCAAAAAAAATTCGAGATAGCAAGTTTTCGACTTAACAAGAATTTCGAGATATGAAGAGTTAACTCATCAAATTTCGACATAAAAAGGCACAATTTCATAGAACATTTATTACGATAAATTATATTAGGTAACATAAAATGAGAGTCAAGTACATAATTATAATGAATGAACTTACACTGTATGTTTTAAATAATTGATAAAAAATCTGTTATCTTCGTTTGATTCAAGCCATTTACAGATTTTTTATCGATTATTTTTTCTAGTTCATGTAGTGAACCGAATATACCTATGATACTCGATATCATTACATCTTTCAATGTAAGTTCGTAGTGATCTTTCAATGTAAGTTCGTAGTGTATCAATTGCTGTATTATACTCATTTTGTTGCTTGTTAACAGCCAAACAAATATGTACTGACTGAGCCAAGTAACCAAAAGTGACCAAAAATGAAGAAACATAACATCTGTGTATCTTAGAAATTAGAAAGTTTATTGAATGAATTCATTCCTTGCACGTGTGCAAAACAAAAACAATAGATAAGAGGCCCCGAGCCCCGAACATTCCTTTTTGATTTTATTGCCACGAGTTTTAAGCTCCGGGAATCCCGAGTTTTGAGCTCCGGGAATCTCGAGTAAGAAATCATAAAATTTTATGAACTTCGACTTACTGAGGTAGTATTTGCAGTTCGAGTTACTGAGTATTAAAATGTACGAGTAATGCCTCACAGGGAAATAACTTATTGTTCGAGTTACTGAGTCTAAAAAATTCGAGTTAGTGCGTCGTTCGGGGTTCAGCGGAAGGGAATAGCATATCTTTTCGAGTTACTGAGGATTACGACTTAACAAGGTTCGAGTTATCAAGATTCTACTGTAGCTACAACTTTCTAATGCAATATTCAAGAAAAGGTCACAAAAATTCGTGGCAGAAAACATCCAAATTTTATTTTAAACAGTTTGTCATAAAGAAATAAAATCGGAGATAAAAAGTTTTAAGTCAGCTATATATCCGTGACGGTTGCTTTGCGGACACGTGTGAAATGCCGTTTTGGGCGCCAAGTGAAAACCAATACGCTATTCATAAAGGCTGAGGTCAAAACCAACTGATGAAGTATTTGTGGAATTACTATGTCTATATGGGACATATAAGTGCCAGGGGCCCCTCAGGCAGCCGGGGCCCCCCAGGCAGCCGGGGCCCTAGGCGCGCGCCTAGTGCGCCTATGCCGTAATCCGCCACCGGTGAACAATGTTTGAGAAAAGACATTCGTTTCGATATATTTCAACATAAACAGTTAGAAATACGTCGTCATTCACCTTTGCACAGGAATAGTTGACACACAGGAATGTCGATCATTAAAATCAATACCTACACTGTTTGTGTCATTTTTATTCTTGCATATAGGTACATGGTCTTGGATCTTTGCCTGTGAATAATCTTTAAGCGTAAGTAAAAGAATTTTTTTAAATTGCTAAACCTGTTTATATAGGAAAAATAAAAAAAATCGTTTACTTATTATTATATCGTTTAGATTTATTTATGCATTCTTGTGAAATAAATTGCTGAAAATAAAACAAAAAAATAAACTAACATGTTTGCTAATGTTGTCCAGGCTGGCGAGGTGGATGAGTAGCGTCTTCTTGAGCTTGGACTTACTGGGCACCAAAAATTAGACATATTGCGCTAACGGCAAAGACGAAAATCTTGGAGAAGTTCATTGTTGACTTGTGGTTTAGTTGACTTGATGAAGTCGAATATAATGTGAAAGTAACCAGCAGCCCTTTTTATACCACTTCTAATCTATATCTAGATTAATTATTTCTGTAATTTATATTATTCGTTTACTTAAATATTTAACATAATTATAGATTATTGCAGAAGCCCGCGCTCGCCCTGTGATTGTGACCATTTAATGCTTACAGAAATATTTTTTAATGTGTGGCAAATATTAGGTGTTATTAAAATAATTATTTTTACGTTGTCATTTTTCTTTCATTTATATTATTTATGACTAAAACTAAAATGCAGCGGTACTAATTAGAAAAAATTGAAAATCGTCTGTTCAAAGAAAAATCTACGTTTCAAGAAATACTGGATCATACTTCAAAAAATCAGTTTATAAGACGCTATTTTAATTATAAATCAATATTAGATTATGCGTGTAATATAAATTTGTCCATTGTGAGCTGCCCGAAACTCAATATATCTAGATAGGTATTATTGTATTATGCAATTATGGAATTAATTCAAGTTAAAGTTCCAAAAACACAATAAAAAAATATAAAACAAAAATTGAATAGTTTACTTAAAACTTTCTAATTCTTTCATTAAATTTCAAACGAGTTTTCATTGAAAACACAGAATTAATTGTTGTCATTGTTTGACAACATATGATATGACATGACATGACATACCTATACTAATCAAATTTATCTGTTGCGCATGTATAAAATTTGGAGTAGAGAATGATGATAGAAAATAGATGAGAAACTCAAAGTTAAATTATATTAGTGATCAATAAGAACGACATCTTGATTTGAATTAAGTATATATTCTATTCTGATAGTGACAATAATTAAATCTGCATATTAATTTTCATCTTATATTTTACATATTTTTAAGTTATATATTTGTGATAAAACGTTGCCTTCTAGCTCCTCTGCGTCAAAAACATCTCCATTTCAAAATCTATATCTATATATATAAAATTTGCGTGTCACAGTGTTTGTTTCCATACTCCTCCGAAACGGCTTTACCGATTTTTACCAAATTTTATATGCGTATTCAGTAGGTCTGAGAATCGGCTAACATCTATTTTTCACACCCCTAAGTGATAAGGGTTGTTCACCCTTAACTTTTTTTAAAATTTTTGGACAAATTCTTTTGTTTTTATTTTTTTATGATGTGGCATTAAAAAATACATACATCCCTAAATTTTTATTTTTTTATCACCAACCCCTATTTCTTTATAGCCATTTTAGTAATTTAATCATTTTTCATGCCGTTCGAAGAAAAATTTTATATGCGTATTCAATAGGTCTGAGAATCGAATATTATCTATTCTTCATATCTCTAAGTAATAAGGGTTGTCCACCCTTAAATATTTTTCTAAATTTTGTTCGAAACTTTTTGTTTTTATTTTTTTTATGTGGCATTAAAAAATACATACATCCCTAAATATTTACTTTTTATCACCAACCCCTATATTTTTATAGCCATTTTGGTTATTTAATTTTTTTTCATCCCGCTCGAAGGAATGAGACTGAAGTCAGTCTCCTGTTTCACGCACACAATAAGACATCTCTCACTCCCTACACAGTTTTCGACCATCATTATGGTATATGTATCAAGTGTAATAGTAACGTTTACAATTATCATATTGCTATCTCAGGGTAACTCTCATATTAACTATTAATTATTACTGTTTTATTCATAACTAGCGGACCCAACAGACTTCGTTCTGTTACAAAAATTTGGAATGTGGCAGATTTTGTTCCTCTCTATTTTATAGTCGGTGCAAAAAATTCTCCTGAACAGAACAGTCACCCCGTTGACAGGGCGCTTCCACGAACTTTCGCCACCCTTTCAAGAACAAATTATATTAGTGGGACCCACTAAAACACCCCAATTGTGTCACATGCAATACTTAGAGATCGTAGATAATTAACCACTTTGCACAAAAAACAAAATGAAACAATCAAACAAAAATTAATCAAAGAAAACTGCGGAATTTGTTTTGTTTGATATATATATATGTCGGATTCGAATACGAACAAGGACGCCATCTAGACATAAGAAGATGAATCAGCTAATGGAGGTGCAGTCTTGCATCGATGTGGTCTGGGTGTGCGTCTCGAGTAAGAGCGACAAGCGCAGAAGGGATTCGAAGGTTTCGAGGGAAAGGAGAATCATGTATGAAGACACTCACTCTGAGAGCACCGTTGAGCGCGCACCCAGAACTCATCCCGTTACGCCGATTCAATTCGTATTGTTTAAGCTAAGACATACTTTGTTTTGTAATAAATGGCGCGTAATTTAAATTGGAATGTTGTTAATGTAGTTGAGGAGGAGGTGTATCCGACATCAGAAGTGGGATCTGGATCCAATTTGCGATCTAATTTGCGATCTAGTGAAAAGTGCGATAGAGAAAGTGACAATGATAAAGAAAAGTGGAATCAGTTATTACAAGTGCAAAATAATAATATGCGTAATCTTATTGAAGCGTTGGTAAAACCCCAGGTGACCGAACAATTTAAGTTGTCGGAATTTAATCCGGATGATCGTGATGCTGACGCGCGTGCTTGGTGTTCCATGGCAGAGTTATGTATTGGTGACAAGAATTTGACGGGTGCCAAACTAATTATGACGTTAAGCAGAGCAATGAAGGGTGCAGCATCATCGTGGTTGTCGCAGATATCCTACCCGGATATTTCGTGGGAAGATTTTAAATCACAGTTTGCCGCACGATTTATTCAGTCAGAGACGATGACTGCGTCTCTAATAAATCTACAGAATGGAAGGCCACGAGGTGATGAAAATTTGAGTACTTACGCGGGGCGACTTTTCAATTCGCTGATGACTAACTGGAAAGATGCGTCCATCGAGCAAATCGCTACTGCGACCATATTAACGCATATTGCTCAATTCGATAATCGAGTACAGCGTATGTCATTTACCAACGAAATTCAGACGAGACAGCAATTACAAAAGGAGTTACAAGCACTCTCTTTTAAACGACCAGCCGCAGTAGACAATGCTTCGCAACGCCCGGAGAAGATGCGAAGAACTTCATCATTCCAACCCAAGATGACGAAGTGTTTCAACTGCAATAAATTTGGACATCGACAGGCTGACTGCCCCGAGAAGCGGAGACAAGACCAGAAATTCACCCCTCAGCGGTCCACATCGGGAGCGTCAAACAGCGGGAGATGCTTCAAATGCGGTGAGACCGGACACTTCGCCAACCGCTGCAGGAAGAATGAGGGCTCTGTCAAGACGGTCAACGTCTGTGCAGTTGATTTACCTGGAGGTACTTTTAAGCATAACGGTGAGTCGTAACCCTTTCATTTGGATTCTGGAGAGAATGGAAAGAATTAGTAAAAGAAAGTATTGCACGAAATTTCTGCGGGAAGAAATTTTATAATTCAGTTACGATGATTGGAATTGGTACAAGTAAAGTAAATTCGTTTGAGCAAATATTATGTCAAGTTGAAATTCAAAGTCACTATGCTGAGATCTTGTTTCACGTCTTGCCTGATTTGTATTTGATTCATGACGTATTGCTGGGTCGTGAGATTTTGAATCAAAATTTTACTGCGATAATAACTAAAAGTTCATTTCAACTTAAAAAAGAGCTTTTGAAAAACATCCACTCGTGTGTTCCAGACAACACAACTATTAAATTAGAGAATCTAGACACACATATTTCAGCTTGTCAAAAAGCAAAACTCGAAAGCGTGATAAGTAGTTTCTCTGAATACTTTGTGACCAAAATGCCATTAACGCGCGTAAACACGGGCACACTTGAGATCAGACTTATAGACTCAACAAAAACAGTACAAAGACGCCCTTATCGTCTCTCATTCGAAGAAAGAGAATCAATGCGTGGGAAAGTCAAAGAACTTTTAGACGCAAGTCTAGACGGTTATGGAGGAATTTTAATGCAGATAAAGGAACAGAAGAAACATGTAGTTGCGTATTATAGCAAGCGAACAACACCGACAGAATTTAAGTACCATTCGTATGAATTAGAGACACTTGCGATAGTGAACGCCATTAAACATTTTCGTCAATATCTAAGCGGACGCAAATTTACAATTTTTACGGATTGTAATTCCATAAAAGCTGCACAAAAGAAATGTGATTTAACACCACGAGTACATCGATGGTGGGCGTATTTGCAAGCGTTTGAATTTAACATAGAGTATAGGGAGGGAAAGCGAATGGCACATGTAGATTTTCTATCACGTAACCACCTAGGCGAAAATAAAAAACCCACCGCGCATGGAAAATAGAAAAGAACTGAAAATTGTTAACTTAGCAGAACTACAAGACAATTGGCTACTTGCAGAACAGTTGAAAGATGAAGAGATTTCGAAATTAAAATTAGACTTAGCGAATAACACATTAGACGAAAACATAGCGGCGACATACGAGTTAAGATCGGGCATTCTTCACCGACATATCCAAAGAAACGGAAAGTCTCTATGCCTACCAATAATTCCTCACTCGATGAAATGGTCGGTCATAAATAATATTCATGAGTCAATAATGCATTTAGGATCGGATAAGACGCTCGAAAAGATTTACGAACACTATTGGTTTCAAGGAATGTCACGACTTGTCAAGCGTTTTGTAGATAACTGCATCACTTGTAAACTCAGTAAACCACATTCAGGCAAAATTCAGGCAGAATTACACCCTATTCCAAAGACTACTACCCCATGGAATACGATACATATTGACGCAACAGGCAAGCTAAGTGGAAAGAATGATACCAAAGAATATGTTTTCGTATTAATAGACTCTTTCACAAAATTTGTTTTTCTACATCACTCAAAAATATCAATAGTCACAGCTGTATCGACGCATTAAATAAGGCTGTCTGTTTGTTTGGTGCCCCAACAAGAGTAATAGCCGACCAAGGTAGATGTTTTACCAGTAATGATTTTAAAACTTATTGTAATTCAAAAAATATTAACCTACATCTTATTGCGACGGGAGCATCGCGCGCAAACGGCCAAGTGGAAAGAGTGATGAGCGTTTTAAAAGCAATGTTAACGGCAATCGAAATTACACCAGATAAGTCATGGCAGAATGAGTTAGGAAATATTCAATTAGCAATTAATTGCACAATTAATAAAACTACAAAGACGTCCCCCTTAGAACTCTTAATAGGGAAAGTAGCGAGACCGTTGGCAATGATGGTAGATAACGCGGAACATGACGTAGATCTTAATTTAATTCGACAAGTGGCAATTGATCGAATTCAAAAATCGGCAAAGTACGAGAAGGCAAGATTTGACAAGACAAAAGCAAAAATAAAGCGTTTCTCATTAGGAGAATTTGTGCTCATACAAAATGAGGAGCGTAATCAAACTAAGCTAGAAGCCAAGTATAAAGGGCCTTATGAAATAATAGAGGTATTAGAAAATGATAGATACAAATTAAAGTCGTTAAGTTCGAAGAGAACGTACAAGTACGCTCACGATCGACTAAGAAAGATGCCGGACGCACAAGTCGCGGCAGAGGAATTGTTAGGCAATACTACGTAGGAGTATTGGAAGGGTTGCACGGGGAGTGTAATAGCTGTAGTACTTGTAACGGTATGTAAGTTTTTCTTGAGCATGAGACGGTTTGTAGTTTGATGGATAATTATAATGTGTACCATTTATGACTAAATTGTTTTTCTTGTTTTTCATTGGTGTGATTAGTTGTGAACTGCCAACCATTGTAGTGGTTGAGTAGGTTGCCAACCATTGGTGTGGTTGTGTAACATGGGACCTAATCATTGGTGTGATTAGTTGTGAACTGCCAACCATTGTAGTGGTTGAGTAGGTTGCCAACCATTGGTGTGGTTGTGTAACATGAGACCTAATCATTGGTGTGATTAGTTGTGAACTGCCAACCATTGTAGTGGTTGAGTAGGTTGCCAACCATTGGTGTGGTTGTGTGACATGAGACCTAATCATTGGTGTGATTAGTTGTGAACTGCCAACCATTGTAGTGGTTGAGTAGGTTGCCAACCATTGGTGTGGTTGTGTGACATGAGACCTAATCATTGGTGTGATTAGTTGTGAACTGCCAGCCATTGTAGTGGCTGAGTAGAATTTCCAACCATTGTAGTGGTTGTGAAATTGTTAGAAGTCAATCATTGTAGTGATTGTGCTTGATACTGCAAATCATTGTTGTGATTGTGCAGGATTGAAAACCATTGTACTGGTTTTGTAACATGTTATTGAGAGAGATATGACAGAGATGTGGTCAGAGATGACCGAGTGATTAAAATTTTCGAACAAGATTCTGAGATTTACTTTGTTTTACAGAATAAGCCACACGAGGACGTGTGTGCGCAGGATGGCCGTGTCGGATTCGAATACGAACAAGGACGCCATCTAGACATAAGAAGATGAATCAGCTAATGGAGGTGCAGTCTTGCATCGATGTGGTCTGGGTGTGCGTCTCGAGTAAGAGCGACAAGCGCAGAAGGGATTCGAAGGTTTCGAGGGAAAGGAGAATCATGTATGAAGACACTCACTCTGAGAGCACCGTTGAGCGCGCACCCAGAACTCATCCCGTTACGCCGATTCAATTCGTATTGTTTAAGCTAAGACATACTTTGTTTTGTAATAAATGGCGCGTAATTTAAATTGGAATGTTGTTAATGTAGTTGAGGAGGAGGTGTATCCGACATATATTGAAATGAAAACTTTTCTAAAAAGGCACTAAACGACACTAAAAAGAGACAAACATATTTGCGTATATGGATTATCTTGCGGGAGAATAAGAGAACGCAAATACAAAGTTTTCTATTATCCGCGTCTCCTCTTTGTGCGATGCTTCGTAGCATAGACGTGTGTATGTGTGTACGTGTGGGTTGAAATTGACCGGTTGATGTTTTTGTTTGGAGAAGGTTACTAGGATACTTTTTGAAGTGAAAACTCTTTTAGAGAACACTAAACGACACTAAAAGGAAACAAACATATTTGCTTATATGGTTTAGCCTACGGGAGAAAAAGAGCACACAAATATAATGTTTTCTATTATCTCTTTCTATTTATCACAAAGAGGAGTGTGCGATTCGTAGCTTCCCCCTAAGCATAGACGTGCGCAGACGTGCGTGGGTTTGTACGTGTTGGTTGAAGTTGCCCGGTTGATGTGTTTGTTTGAATAAGACTTAGTAAGTGTAGGATACTTTTTGAAGTGAAAACTTCTTTGGAAGATACTATACGAGTTTTCTCCGTCGTTTCTCGCGACCAAAACGATCAAACCTTATCCGACAAAACCGTAATGCAACTAGGATTCGAAGGATTGCGAATGAAAGGACTGAAGAAGAACAAAAAATTGCACGTGAAAAGCGCCGTGTTAGTATGACTCGATTTCGTGCTTCTCAATCACAAGAGCAAAAGCGGAGTTTGCGGGTCAACATTATAAAAGTTTGCCGGGTCAGCTAGTTAAGCTACACCATAAAATATAACATGTCGAAATTCTTCACTCTAAAAGCAATTTCATATTAGCTATACTATTTTTACTGTAATATAATGTAGGTATTATACAATTCGTTCCATTTCTTCCGCAAAAAAGCCACACATGCATGTTCCAAAAATGTGTATCAAAAGAATAAAAAACAACAATGTATTTGGTTTCTAAAAATTAAATATATATTAAAATATATGAAATTAAACCTCATTAATTTGGTTGCTTTCAATTAGATATGAGATAAGACACAATGCAATACTTATACCGCTTCCAAAATATTGGCACAATAATGGCCACTTAAACAATTGGCTGACTGCATTCCAACATCTAAAATTTATGTAAGCTAAGTGATACCAAACGCAAATATATATTAATTTACTCTCTTTCACAAAGTTGAAATCTGTATGCTTGAATCAGCAAATCGTATCGTATCGATTTATTCCTAGTTTTTTGGCATTGATTTAGAATTTCTCTCATTTCAGACACGCTCTCTTTAGTCAACAACATAAGAACAAATAATTGACTGCAGCTGGCTACGACACTTATATACTGATAGCACTGATAGTAGAAAACACAGAAATTGAATAATTCGCGATATGGACGTTGACTCAAATTAACAAATAAATTCTAAAAATGTAACAATATTTAATTTTTTTAACGAATGACTATTAGAGATGTGCCGAGTTAGTCGACTCAACACTCGTATTTGCCGATTACCTGAATGTTAGGTCTTGAAGTGACTAGTTACCCACCCAAATATTCTGCTAAAAATTAATTTTTATGTTTTTTTGTTTATTTATTAACGTAATGTAGTTTCATATTTTCATGAATTTTAATATTTTTTTCAACACGTCAACACAACTGTCTGAAATTTTTATACCAATTACTTTTTTAAAAAGGTATTATTGCCGATTATTCGGTACATCTCTAATGACAATATTATGTTTGCTTACACCCGGATACAAAACTCCACAAACGTTATTTATGGAATTTTCACCACAAGTTTCCATTTCACTAAGAACCAATCCAATACCTAACAAAACCCAACCAACACCAATAGAACACTTTACAACCAAATCAGTAACGTTTATTATGTTTTGCAATTTATGTGATAAATGATGAAACAGTACTTCTTCACCTATGCCCCAAATGATATTTCCCAGTATTTCCGTCTTTCTCAGCTTATATACTATCATGTGACCCAACGTTGCTGTTATAATACATGATATATTGAAACTGATGTCTTCAAACCGCACCCCAGTACCTTAAACAATAACCACTATTTTTTGTTAATGTTATATTAGTGGGTGCTTACGAAATGCGAAACGCAAATAGTTTAAATTTCCGAATATACTAACAAGCACTGCACAGATATATGTTCGGTAGAGAAAATTGGGGAGTAATACATTTTTGCTGTACAAAAAATAATTGTACACTAAGCGATAGGGGAGAAAATTTGCACGTGAATAACTCATAACAATTGATAATGATAGTTTAAAATAATACAACGAGCAACTGTATTTTTGACAATTTTTGGGCCACTAGCTGATTGTTCAGTTCTAGCCAAGTTCAGTCATTATAGAGGTGGGCAGACATATGCTATATTATATTCAACTACATTATTTAATAATTACATTATAAATGTTTAACAATTAATTAACAAACAAGCAAATATAAGATAACTTCAAATTGTTGTTCAAAAATATTTTGAATATAATTAGTGAACAAAAGAAATTATATGCGTCTCAAAATGCTGCAAAATATATTTTAATTAGAATTAAAATTAGAATTACGTCGTTATTTAATTATGCACAAATATATGTGACTATTAATGTAGAACATTTAAAGGCAACACACTGTCGGTAATACCTTAATTTTTGTATATTAGAGTACATGGTTTTGGGCCATTCGACTCTTGGATTATTTTTGAGTAAAAATAAAGGAATTAAAGGAATTGGTATAACCTATACATATAGGCAAAAGAAAATATTAATTGTCTTATTATTGTGTCATTTAGATTTATTTATGCATGTGGTTTACATAAATAGTGGCAAACCTTTGAATTTCTGCAAATTAAACAACAGTTTAAATGATTTGGATCACACATATACTAAAATAAATTAAACTAACTTGTTTGCTAATTTTGTCCTGGCTGGCGAGATGTACGAGTGGCGCCTTCCTGAGCTTGAACTTGCTGGGCCCCAAAGATGAGACACATTGCGCTAACGGCAAAGACGAAAATCTTGGAGAAGTTCATAGTTGACTTGTTGTTTAGTTGACTTGATGTAGTCGAATATATTGTGAAAGAAAACAGCCGCTCTTTTTATACCACTTCTAATCTTTTTCTAGAATAATTATTTCGGTAATTTATATTATTCGTTTGCTGGAATATTTAAAATAATTATATTTATCGTAAGAGACCACGCTCACGGGGTTATTATGACAGTTGGACGGTTATAGAAATATTTTTTAATGTCGAGTAAATATTAGGTGTTATTAAAATAATTATTTTGGTGATGTTATTTTTCTTTTGTTTGACTAGAAAATTAAAAACATTAAAATATTTGTAGTAAAACGTATGTTAAAAAAATAGAAAAAGATTAACGACTTTTCGAATTCCGAATGGTAAAAAATATAAACTGATCAAAGAAAAATACCATTATCTATAATCATGCATTAATTCAAGTTTCTATTCAGGATAAGAAAACAATTTTAATGTAAGGGAAATAGATAAGATAATATTGTTTTTTGAATCGTTAAAGTATATTTGGCTGGGCATTATATTTCAATGTTGAAATTACATTCTAGCACCATTTCTGAAAAAATTGAAACACACTCACGCCAAACAGAGCTAAACACTCATAACATATAATTATATTGAACACTCGGATGAGTTTAAAAATAAAACGTTTATTGTTACTTGAGTTTTTAATTATAATTTGACAAATGTCTTATACTACTTGACTTATCTAGTCGAGCTGCTAATAATAAGTGACGCTGCTTTGCAACGCGCGCCATAAGTAGTCGCGAAGAATGCTGACTCTACAACTTAGAAGATAAGGCGGGATGCGCATAATATAATTCCTCCCCCCTTAACTAAAGACGTCCACGTCTTTTTGAGGTTTGGTGATAATGTTTTTGCGTTCCTTCTTAACATTTACAATGCTCTTAATTATGATAAACGCTAATACAATTATTGATACAAACATTAATACAGTGGTAATGGTAAAGTGCGTAACATGAACAACGGGGTTGATTTCAAGTTCTTCGTCATCCAGTACTCTGACATCTCGAATTAATTCTTTTGCATCTTCCAAATGCTTATTTTCCAAGTTAATAACATAATTGCTTTTGATATCCAGATCGTTGATTTTTGTTAATTTAATTTTGTAGCTGATATTTGAATTTTCAAAGGTTTTCCCATGCACTAGGATTTTACATTTTGATGCGATCAGTGCATTTTTCTTAATAATGAATTTTTCAATTCTTACATTACATTCTTCCAAAACTTCGATTTTATCAAAACTTGATACGAGAACTTGATTATTACTTAATTCTATTGCTGTTTTAAAATTGTTTTTCACTGACGCAAAAGTACACTGTTCTGGACTTTCTAACGAGCACTTATCACTTTTGGGCTTTTCAACACACAACACTTCAGTCTCGATTTCGTTGCACGATTCGTCCGTCCACATTTCTTCTGATGCTCCAATGAGGTGGTACTGCGATGGTGGCACAAGTACTTGCATGTCATCATTAGGGATCGGATAAATTTGTTGGTATAGGTAAGTATTTTCTTTGACAATGGGGATACACAAAATGCATACAATTGTTTCCTTAATTGAAATTATTTTGAATTTGGAAAATTCGAGCAGTTTGAAAGGGTGAGTCCGATCCAACTTTAATAATTCATTTGGCTTGTGTGTTAATGCTAGATGATTTGTAATATTTAATAAATCAGATGTTGAGATTAATTCTAAATTGAAAATATCGTTAAAAGCGAGGCTTATTGTTCGTTCGATTGACTTTAGGGTTTCCAGAATTTGTAGGCTTAGGTAAATTTCATATTGTAAAATAGAGTGCAATTCATACTCGGCATGAAGGTTTTGAAGTGCTGCGAAAGAGTTATTAATGTTGCTTTCGATAATGTCCAAATTTTTAGCGTATTTGTCAGTCAAATGGTTGGCGAAAGATGTAAATTTATCAATACGTTTTATTATCGCATTTTGATTTTTGAAAAGTGCGTCAATATTTTTGTTAATTTCTTGTAAATCTTCATCATCTAAATTTCCTGTAATGAACTTAATTCCCGTTCCTACTATGTTTGCAAGTCCTCTTTTATTTCTTTGGTGTAAATTGAATTTTGTTAAAGTATCCTCAATCTGTTCGCAGTTTGATTTCAAGATGGTCATAATTCGCAACGCATTACTGAAATTAGCTGATTTTAGCTCGGTTATGTAAACATGACTTAACAACTTATGATACTTAGATTCTATTTCACTAATATTAAGATAAAAATAAAACTTATGATATCTATCTAAAATTTTGGCTTTTCCTAGGTCTTCTAATAGCCAACCGTTCGTGTTAATCGGTTCTACTTGAAGGGCCTGGTTGCGGACTGCCGTTTAATTTTCTTTTGGTTTATGTTTGTTGGTTTATTAGAATTCTCACGAATCCCTTCGACTTTATTATAATTACTGATTCGCGTAACGTTCAATTTGTCAAAAACAGGATCAGCTTTTCTTATTTTTTGTCGTCTGATATACTCTTCTGGTTCAATTGTTGGTATATCGTTTTTATTTCGTTCATTTTGTTCATTTTTGGTTTTTGTTTTCTTTTCTAACTGTTGGTGATATAACAATTCGTAGAAAGGTAATATTTCATCCTTTCTCCTGTTATTATAATCTTGATATAAAGTTTTGTCTAAATCGAGTTGGTGAGCGTTAAGATTGTCATAAGGACCATATAAAAGTGAAAATGGTGTGAATCCTGTAGATGAGTGAATTGTTTGATTGTACATTGTTATTGTAGAAATCATTAAATTTTGAGAGGTGTCATTTTTATTTTTGAGCTTTGCAATCCTGATTTTTTTCAAGAATGGTGGAATGAAAACGCTCTATCGGTGAATTTGAGCTGGGATTGTAATTTGTAGTAAAATGTAAATCAATTTTGAAAAGCTTGCAATATTCCTGAAACACACTATTTTTAAATTCTTTTCCTTCGTCGCAAACAATTCTGTTAGGGTAGTTGTGATGCGAAAAGAAATGTCTTAATTTGTTGAGTATGGTTATTGCTGTTAAATCAGAAACATAGTAAGCTTGTGCGTATTTTGAGAAAAGGTCTATTATGGTAAGAAATTTGCTTTTATCAAATGAGAATGTGTCAATGTGAATGACTTCGAATGGTTTTTTAGCAAGCATCGGACCTAACATTGGAATTTTGTAAGGTTTTCTTTCGTTTTTAGCTTGAAGGCATAACTCACATGTATTGATTATCTTATTTATTGTTTCGTGCATTTTTGGCCAGTAAACTTCCTTCTTCAGGTGGTTTACGGTTTCGGTCGTACCATTATGATTTTGCGTGTGGTATTCCTCAACGATTTTGTGTTGATCACTAGTGTTTGTAATGTCTTGACAAATCGTGTTAGATTTAGCAATTTTGAGTTCGTCGTTATAAATTTCTTGGCATGCTTGTATAAATGGAATTTCTAGATTTTTATCTTTAAAATAAATTCCGTAAAGTGTATTTGGAATTAAGTATTGCTGTATAAATCTTTCAAAACCTTTTGTTTGTCAAATGTTTTTGATATTTTTACCCTGAATTCGTCAGCTCTATCGATAATAATACGATTCATGAAACAATTTACAGATTTTTCACTGATGGGCATTGTGAAAATTGGATGTTCGGCTGAGGTATGAGCTGTTTCACCCGATGAAATTTCGAGAATTCGATCTAGTTCTTCCGCGATTAACTCCTGGTTTTCTGTTTCGTCAAAATTTGGAAAAATTGATAGATTATCATTATCGTCTAAATCATTTGCTTTAATTTCATTTGTATTGATTTCGACACGTGAAAGAGCATCTGCGACAAAATTTTCTTTTCCCTTTTTGTAATTAACCTCGTAATCTAATTCTTCTAATTTAAGTCGCCATTTGGTCAAACGTGAATTTGGATCTTTGATTGAAAATAGCCATACTAAAGGTTTGTGATCTGTCTCAATCACGAAACGTCGTCCAAAAATATAAGGTCTAAAATGTTTTGTACACACGACAATAGCCAATAGTTCGCGTTCGATAGTTGAATAATTTCGTTCGGCGGAATTTAATGTTCTGGAATAGTAAGCAATTGGTTTGTTATCTTGTGATAATACACCTCCTAAAGCTGTATTTGAGGCGTCGGTGGTTAAACAAAAAGTTTTGTTAAAGTCTGGATAGGTAAGTATTGGTGCGTTACTTAGCAAATCTTTACATTTTTGAAAAGCTTGAAGATACTCTTCATCGTCAATTTGTATCAATCTACCAATAGCACTTGTTCATTTGAATAAACAGCATGGTTTCCAAGAGGAAGCTTAAACACTTGGTGCATGTTAAGATTCATTAACATGAGAAATTTTGCACTTTCAACATCCCCATTCCAAGGTACACCATAAAATATAACATGTCGAAATTCTTCACTCTAAAAGCAATTTCATATTAGCTATACTATTTTTACTGTAATATAATGTAGGTATTATACAATTCGTTCCATTTCTTCCGCAAAAAAAGCCACACATGCATGTTCCAAAAATGTGTATCAAAAGAATAAAAAGCAACAATGTATTTGGTTTCTAAAAATTAAATATATATTAAAATATATGAAATTAAACCTCATTAATTTGGTTGCTTACAATTAGATATGAGATAAGACACAATGCAATACTTATACCGCTTCCAAAATATTGGCACAATAATGGCCACTTAAACAATTGGCTGACTGCATTCCAACATCTAAAATTTATGTAAGCTAAGTGATACCAAACGCAAATATATGTTAATTTACTCTCTTTTACAAAGTTGAAATCTGTATGCTTGAATCAGCAAATCGTATCGTATCGATTTATTCCTAGTTTTTTGGCATTGATTTAGAATTTCTCTCATTTCAGACACGCTCTCTTTAGTCAACAACATAAGAACAAATAATTGACTGCAGCTGGCTACGACACTTATATACTGATAGCACTGATAGTAGAAAACACAGAAATTGAATAATTCGCGATATGGACGTTGACTCAAATTAACAAATAAATTCTAAAAATGTAACAATATTTAATATTTTTTTTTAACGAATGACTATTAGAGATGTGCCGAGTTAGTCGACTCAACACTCGTATTTGCCGATTACCTGAATGTTAGGTCTTGAAGTGACTAGTTACCCACCCAAATATTCTGCTAAAAATTAATTTTTATGTTTTTTTGTTTATTTATTAACGTAATGTAGTTTCATATTTTCATGAATTTTAATATTTTTTTCAACACGTCAACACAACTGTCTGAAATTTTTATACCAATTACTTTTTTAAAAAGGTATTATTGCCGACTATTCGGTACATCTCTAATGACAATATTATGTTTGCTTACACCCGGATACAAAACTCCACAAACGTTATTTATGGAATTTTCACCACAAGTTTCCATTTCACTAAGAACCAATCCAATACCTAACAAAACCCAACCAACACCAATAGAACACTTTACAACCAAATCAGTAACGTTTATTATGTTTTGCAATTTATGTGATAAATGATGAAACAGTACTTCTTCGATCATGCCCCAAATGATATTTCCCAGTATTTCTGTCTTTCTCAGCTTATATACTATCATGTGACCCAACGTTGCTGTTATAATACATGATATATTGAAACTGATGTCTTCAAACCGCACCCCTGAACCTTAAACAATAACCACTATTTTTTGTTAATGTTATATTAGTGGGTGCTTACGAAATGCGAAACGCAAATAGTTTAAATTTCCGAATATACTAACAAGCACTGCACAGATATATGTTCGATAGAGAAAATTGGGTAGTAATACATTTTTGCTGTACAAAAAATAATTGTACACTAAGCGATAGGGGAGAAAATTTGCACGTGAATAACTCATAACAATTGATAATGATAGTTATAAATTTACAACGAGCAACTGTATTTTTGACAATTTTTGGGCCACTAGCTGATTGTTCAGTTCTAGCCAAGTTCAGTCATTATAGAGGTGGGTAGACTTATGCTATATTATATTCAACTACATTATTTAATAATTACAATATAAATGTTTAACAATTAATTAACAAACAAGCAAATATAAGATAACTTCAAATTGTTGTTCAAAAATATTTTGAATATAATTAGTGAACAAAAGAAATTATATGCGTCTCAAAATGCTTCAAAATATATTTTAATTAGAATTAAAATTAGAATTACGTCGTTATTTAATTATGCACAAATATATGTGACTATTAATGTAGAACATTTAAAGGCAACACACTGTCGGTAATACCTTAATTTTTGTATATTAGAGTACATGGTTTCGACTCTTGGATTATTTTTGAGTAAAAATAAAGGAATTAAAGGAATTGGTATAACCTATACATATAGGCAAAAGAAAATATTAATTGTCTTATTATTGTGTCATTTAGATTTATTTATGCATGTGGTTTACATAAATAGTGGCAAACCTTTGAATTTCTGCAAATTAAACAACAGTTTAAATGATTTGGATCACACATATACTAAAATAAATTAAACTAACTTGTTTGCTAATTTTGTCCTGGCTGGCGAGATGTACGAGTGGCGCCTTCCTGAGCTTGAACTTGCTGGGCCCCAAAGATGAGACACATTGCGCTAACGGCAAAGACGAAAATCTTGGAGAAGTTCATTGTTGACTTGTTGTTTAGTTGACTTGATGTAGTCGAATATATTGTGAAAGAAAACAGCCGCTCTTTTTATACCACTTCTAATCTTTTTCTAGAATAATTATTTCGGTAATTTATATTATTCGTTTGCTGGAATATTTAAAATAATTATATTTATCGTAAGAGACCACGCTCACGGGGTTATTATGACAGTTGGACGGTTATAGAAATATTTTTTAATGTCGAGTAAATATTAGGTGTTATTAAAATAATTATTTTGGTGATGTTATTTTTCTTTTGTTTGACTAGAAAATTAAAAACATTAAAATATTTGTAGTAAAACGTATGTTAAAAAAATAGAAAAAGATTAACGACTTTTCGAATTCCGAATGGTAAAAAATATAAACTGATCAAAGAAAAATACCATTATCTATAATCATGCATTAATTCAAGTTTCTATTCAGGATAAGAAAACAATTTTAATGTAAGGGAAATAGATAAGATAATATTGTTTTTTGAATCGTTAAAGTATATTTGGCTGGGCATTATATTTCAATGTTGAAATTACATTCTAGCACCATTTCTGAAAAAATTGAAACACACTCACGCCAAACAGAGCTAAACACTCATAACATATGTTTCAGGAGGTAAATTAAATGTCGATATCCGTGAGTTCTTAATGTTAAAGTCGCTGGATACAATTATTTTTAGGTACAAATCACGAGAAAAGAATGCCTAGAACAAGTTTTTTTTAGCAATTTTTTTATGATTTTTGAATTCAGTTTGCATATCAAATCCAATAAATAAAACAATTGTGGTGTTCGTTTATAGGCAACTCAAATAACTTATGCGAGCGCCATCAAATAAGAACAAACCGAATTAAACCAACAAAATGGCCTAGTTTTCCGTCAGCTGTAAGCTGTCTCTCGGAAAAGTCGTCGAATGTCGTTAAATGAACGTCATTAAAAACTCCAACAGTAGCAGAACCCACTTCACAAATATTGATAGCCTAGATTATCGTCGATCGTGGATTATCATGAGCCGAGAACAGTGCGCTGCGATCGTTGCATCGTTCGTCGCCAAATCACACGATTAGAGCGACGTCGGGCAGGCCTATCAGCAAGTGCGGAACGGTATTCCTCACCAATGTGAAACCTCCTCAGTGTAGCCATTCCAAATTAAGGCCAACAAGATGAAGAAGTTATTCTCCAAGATCGACAACAGCACGTCGAAAGAGACTGGCAACTGTGTGGGCAAAGCATTCACAGTTGGTAGGGTCACAGTCAGTGTGGAAGAAGTCCTTGCTGAAGGTAAACCACCCTGCACACCACTCTATTTCACATAAATTAATTTATTTTAATTTTGTTTCAAAGGTGGTTTTGCAATTGTTTACCTGGTGAAGGGCAACAATGGCACCAGGTATGCCCTCAAACGAATGTATGTGAATAATGAGCAGGACCTCAATGTGGCCAAGAGAGAAATACAAATAGCTGTATGTTTTATTTTAACTAATAATGTGCAAGATTTTAATACTAATTTATTCCTCATGTATATTACAGAGTAATTTAAGTGGGCATAAAAATATTATTGGATATGTTGATTCAAGCCTGACTGCAACTGGAGGTGGGGTTTACGAGGTGCTATTGCTGATGCCTTATTGTCAGAACAGTGTGCTGAGTCTAATGAGAGCAAAGGGTAAGGCTACATTCACTGAACAGGAGATCCTGGGAATGTTCTGTGACACTTGTGAGGCTGTGTCTAGGCTGCATCACTGCCAAACACCTATCATACATAGGGATCTCAAGGTAATAATAGATAAACAAGTTGCAAGACACTTATTTTTACACTTCATCAGATGGCAAAATGTGTTTATTGTTGTGTTAAATTTCATTACATTGCATGGAACACAAAAATAACAAGTTTTTTTTTTTCATGTTATATGTTCATACTTTTGCATGTATTTGTCAAAAATGTATGAGCCGCGTTGTACTCTTTGTATTCGGTTTTTAACAAGTTCTCTAGTTTTATCAATATTCCGTTGAGCTTGCTCACCACAGCATTGAGATCTGTGGATTGTTTTTCTTTAGATCTTGTAACACCTAAAGAAGATGGCCTTTTGGCTGTAGTTTTAGTCCTACTTTTAGTCTGCTCCTTTTTCTTATGATGTTTGCTTCTATTTCGATTTTTCTTGATTAGGTTAACACGAAACTCAGTGTAAGGTACGCGACTCTTGCGTTTTTTCCTTGTCGTAGGTATTTCATGGCAGATCACTCGTTTTGTTCGTGTTAAGTTAGAAAAAGACTTATTTGACTCGTTCTTGTTAACATCGCTGGTTTTTGCGCGTAATTTACTCATAGTCCTTCTTATTTACTAAAAATTTAGATATACTCGTGAATTTTGACGTTAATTTATTTATAAATTATTGTCATGTTGATTATATTCGGTTTTGTTTTTAGGTGGAGAATATTTTAGTAAGCGAAAATGGCAATTACGTTTTATGCGACTTCGGCTCGGCAACGGGTCGCGTACTCAATCCAGGAACTCAGGGTGCTAGTGTGATCGAAGAGGAAATAAAGCGTTACACCACACTGAGTTACCGCTCGCCCGAAATGGTCGATATGTATTGTGGCAAGCCTATTACCACGAAAGCTGACATCTGGGTATGTATTTAATATGCACAATTTGTTAGTCATTGTTACTAATTAATTACTCGAAACCTATTGACATAGAAGTATTCAACGTACAGCAATAGATGCTAAAATGGTTGGTTATAATTTTTCGATTTATTGATTTCTGAAGAAATCATTAATATCAATCAATTGGTGTTCGAGTAAATAATAATTATATGAATAGATATATCGCACTTGTCGCGTCTCGACACGGTGGCGACTATTGAATAGATCCATCAAAATATGACAATTATAACAATCATCGTTATTGTTTACAGGCCTTGGGTTGTCTACTATATAAGCTGTGCTTTTTTACTTTGCCTTTCGGAGAAAGCACGCTGGCTATTCAAAGTGGTAACTTTTCTATCCCAGACAGTTCGAAATATTCTAAAGGAATGCATCAATTAATTCGTAAGTTAAACATCATACCTTACACAATATTGATTATTATGTGCAATTGTTTATTTTAGGATACATGCTAGAAGTAGACCCTGTTAAACGTCCAGATATTTATCAAGTTTCTAGTGTAGCATTCCATTTACTTGGGAAAGACAATCCAGTCACAAATTTAATGGTAACTTTTCTATTTTTCTACTTTTAATTGTTAAACAGTTAATATTAATCAATATTTGTTTCTTTGGTTTAGAAAACGCCGACTCCGAACATTGATGAATTACCAGTGCCGCAGTTTGAGGCAGAAGCAAAGAAAACCCAAATCAAAGTAACGGCAAAACCGCAAGTGTCGTCAGTAGCCGAAGGCGGCACCAGCGTGATGCCTCGTCAACGACCGAAAGGAAACACAACTCAACCATTGAGCATCGCGTCCATTCCGCTTACGCTCAGCCCGAGTCCTACAACGATTAAAAAATCCCAGAGTCCAGTGGCTATTCCCGAACCGGCACCCAAACCGATTCCGCCAACTACCACCACGCCCTCCTCTTCGACGGCAAACGCTAACACCGCCGCTCCAGCATTCCCCCAAAGTAACCAAAGCTTCTCACCAGCATTCCAAAATAACCAAAACTTCTTTCCTAGTCAAGAGGGGCCTGAGAAGGACTTTGATAATTTGTTCGCGTCGTCCGCGTATCCCGATCCATTTAAAGATGGCGGTGAGGAGAAATCATCACCGATTAGTCCTGAATTTAGCGGCAACGGCAACAAATCGGTCGTCGGCGGGTTGAAGGGACCAGCGGAGTCTTCTAGTCAATGCATCGTCAGTTCCAACACGCCGCCGGCATCCCCTGTACTCTCTGCGCCGAGAGGTCACCGCCGAAATATGAGCGATACAACTGCATTCAACAAGTATTTTATGCTAGATTTTAAATTATGCTAAATATTTATTTGTAATTTGCATTTACAGAGTGTATGCGACTGAGACATCACAGTTTTTAGCACCGTTTGAGTCGTCAATGAAGCAGCGCGCGGGTCCCGCTGCTGAAGACTCTCCGGTCGAGGAGGTATCCAGCGCACCTAAAGCGCAAGCAGGTATATCTGCCTCTACCACAGACGTATCGCGTCCTATTGAGCCTGATAATCGCTCACTATCGGCCGATGTCGCCGATTGGAATCCTTTTGGCGAGCCGCCCTTCAGTCAAATCACGGAGGACCACATTTTCGGTGCAGAGTTTGATAAGATACGTCGTGGAAGTCAAAGTAGTAAGTTCCTCACTTCTACAAAAAAGATTATAACTAAATTCACTTCTATTTTATTATTAGGCATTCAGGGTGTGAAGTCACGTGAGAGCCTCGTCATGTCCTTGTCGGAAGACCCCTTCGGAAGCGCACCGTTCAGTCTTCCAGTAAAAAATAAAAATAAGAGCGGATTCCAAAGCACAGGTAACGAGTCTTAACTATTTCACGATACTACAAACTACACAAACCCCACATTGCTAAACATAAACATACCTAGCGCAACCAAAACAGTCAGCAAGATTAACAAAGATGAACGCATGACAATATTTACCGAACAACTCAGCCGCTTATTTTTTGATTGCGATATTTTTATTCTGTAGATAGGAATCGAGGCGAATGATTTATTTGACAAAATTGTATTTTTATTACTTATATTATGCTAGGGAGTGGACAGAGTCGCATCTAAGACAGTTCGAATTGAGCGCCTATTCATTAATTTGCTACTACCTACAAAGACAAGTTGTGATGCAATTTTAAAGAGTTACTAAAGCTTGCAAGTTGATGGTACTTATTACTTGTTGATGATTTCAGTGGATGTGTTGCATTAGCAGTTTGAGTTTACTTTGCTTACAGCTTATCACTTCATTTTTTATAGCATGTGTTTATACTTCAACCGCACGAACAATTTAATCTTATGTGTATAGTGGTACAGAATACGGCATTGAAAGTATCATTTTTGGAACGCGCACGAAATATAATAATTGGCTTTGTGACAAAATATTGATGTTTAAAGATTTTTATTTAAACTATGATTTTCTTACAAACCCAAAATTTGTACTTGATGCATGGATTCGCGTTTAAAAGGTATTCTTTCAATGCACTACTTTGTAACAAGTTGTAGCTCTCGCGAACAAAGCAAGTGAAACTATTTTTATTGATTTCTCTACTATAGATAGCATCTAAGTGAAGAAATTGCCTAAGCACCAACTGCACCAGCCTGCACATTATTTATGTTAATACACGGTTTCTTGACAATTCATTATTGTGATAGCAAATTCAATTTGAACTGTTAATGCAATAACATGGGTGCATCAATATATTACAAACATCATTCCAACTTTTACCAGATAGCGAAATTCTATATATACTCTAGCGTGCTAGCTTAGCTAAAATCATATACAAATATATATATAAAACTATATAAATATTATTTTCAAATACCTAGTCAAAATTAACAATGTATTTACATCCGTAAGAAAAATAGACAAGTTTGTTATAGTTCACGTAGCAGTTGAACAAGTTGAACGTTTGAAAATTGACGGTTCCACATACTTTCAAATACGAATGAAGAAACAAAAGAAACGAGATATATATATTATACATAAAGTTTACAATAAATTTAACTATATATATTACATGTACAATATGTACATAAACATGAATGGCGTGATGATATAGGTATGATAGGAGAGCGTTCGGTCTAAAGTTGCGCATACTCATTTTTAGACGGGGCGCTGACAGACTGTACGATACTTGATATATTCTTGATTACCATATTGAAATTGCACAAATTTATGAATGTAGCTGTTGTCGACATTGCATAATACCTAATTGAGAATTTCAACGGTGAATAACTAGCGGAACTAAGACCAATAATAACGAAAGTGATGTATTATGTAAATTACAATAAACAGCAACAAATGCTTGTGATATGATGTGTAGTAAAAAGTGTAAAAAGCGATGGAGGTAACTGCGAATACGTTGCGATTGTGTTGCGCGCGCATGATACATGTTCAGCAAATTGGTATTCTGGTTGTGTTGGACATATAAAATAACCAACCAGAGTATTACTTCTTGTTTAGTTGTAATTATATTGTAATTATGCTTGTACTAACTCTAGCTGATTTAATTTGCTTGTTTTCTTTAGCTTGCAATACACTTTTCAGTCCAATAACAATCGATATTTCTACTGATACGGAATTATTAACAAAATGCTACAAACTGTTTGTACTACTAATATAAAGAGGAACAGCATTTTTAGATTGATAATTCTAGTGCATGAATAATAACAAGATGATATTTTGAAATCGTAACTGAAAGTTCCTTCCGCCACTCACCCGGTGATTTATTTTGATTTTATTAATTCACACTACTCTATTGACAATGATGATGATTGCATGGCACTTTATAATTACTACTCTATCGATAAACTTACTATTCTTCCGTAACTGTAAATTTAAGTCTAGTGTGATTTTGCACTACGATTAACGATTAGGTGCAGACACTAATTATGTTTCAGCTATTTCGTAGAGCAAGTTAAACATTTAACAAATCTATTGTCAGATGTATAGCAGGCCGACACTGATACGCAAAATCTATATTGTGCAACCGAAAGCAAATCAGTACCCAAAGAGTTTTAATTTGTATTATGAATATATAAATACTTGTGATTGTAAATTGTGAGCAATAAAGTTGCTTCATGTTACAATAATTGTTATGTATGTATTAAACTGTTCCTATACTTTACTTCTAATTTTATTTTTTAATAATTTTCGTTGTAAGTTTACTTTCCGAATCTAAAAATGGCTGTTCCGAACTACTTGGTGGTGGGTTTAAAGCGCGACGATTTGCCACACATCATATCATTCATGCTTTCTTGCAGCTGTAAATGTTATCGTTCGTTTAGTGACCGTTACGATGTAAATCATCAATTAGTTGTTGGTGTCGATACACACAGCCTTTTTAGAGATTTGTGTTGCGTTCGTTTTTGGTTTTTATGTTGATTTTGTGTTCAAGATTTGTTGTCATTTATGTTTGTTTCAAATCCAGCAAAGGCGGCTGCTTCCGCACCGGGAAATAATAATAGCGACGCTGCGAATTATAAGACTTTAAAACCGAATAGCATCGAGAACTATTCGAATGGAGAAGAAGCTGAAGCAGTTGTGGTTGCGTCGCCTCTGTTCACGAAGGCTCCCATTGAAGATCGTTCGAAATATGAGAAACTAACGCAGAACTCATTTTATGACTACGTTAGTTCGGACAATTCGTCATCGGACACCAACGATGATGGTGTCGCAAGAGAACAAATTAAGAAAAAGCGTCGAAACAAAGCATTGCCTACCAAACTGGGGGAGATTACCTTAATGAAGAATTTCAACAGGGAGAAAAAAGTCTTAGAACATTGCGAATCTATAGAAACTGATGACTCCATTGGTTCAGCGAGTGATTTGAGGGATGCTGAAGAAATGGACGACAGTGCCGAATTACGTGTCGATAATGAAACTATCAGTGATGTACAGACATGTGGTTCATCAGCTTATCACGCCGAGTGCGAAAGTTTAACAATGCACGATGATGACGGCGCGCCTCGAATAAGTAAGACTGTTATCCCTGAGGAGAAGTATGTAGAAGAGGAAGATATGCTGTTTGTGGGCCATCAATACGGGGAGAAACCTTTGTTACTGGATGATGAGCTCGATTCTGATTGTGAAGTTAAGTATGAAGATCACAAGTGGTCCACGAGCAAAATGAATACAAAATGCATGTGGATTGAACCGTCCAGCAGCTTTGAGGAGTCCGACGTGTTTGCCCTAGCGCCATTTAATAAAATACCAAACAAGCGAAGAGAGCCACCACCGTTGAAAATGATTTCGAAACCGCGCGCACCCAGTCCAGTGAAGTCAAGCACGCCGCTCCAGTTGGATGACTTGGCATCAAAATCAAGCAGACTTAATCCTTTCCTAGAAGACAAATTTAATAACGAAGTGCCACCAAACGGTGTTGAAATACCTGGGGCGGTTACTTCGCTGCCTGCTGCATTACCTCGCCCGTCCGCTGCAGTCAATTATAACAAATTCTTTACTGACTTGGATAATTTCCCAAGTAACCACAGCCAATCAAAAGTCACCATGTCGTTGGACTTGACGAATCATCCGCCGCCCACTACAAATGAAATAAAATTCCCAAAGATTCCTATTCAGATTTCACAGACTCATTCGTTGGATAGGAAAGTAATGCCGTCCGAGGTATTTCATAGTTTCGAAATGGAAGCCACCAACAATGTCCCCAAGAAGGATAAAAAAGAAAAGAAAACTAAATACGTCCTGATGGATTCCAAGACGGAGAACAACAGTGATGAGAAAAAGAAGCGGCCTTTTAGGAAAACGCCTAAGAAATGTGATACTGTTCACGGTGGCTTTAGCAACATGAGTTTTGAAGATTTTCCCTCCGATGATAATGAAGTGCGTCCGCAAAACATCGTGGCACCTTTTGAAGTAATACGGACGCCCGAGGACACCGAGAAAAAGTTTGGCAGCTTGAAACGAATGAGTAATCCGTTTTCCTAGGAGTTCTTTTGGCTTGATTGCAGTATTGTCTCGAACATTCTTTTTTACATATAGTATTTATTATACATTTGGCTATGCCACCATCACGATAGTGATATTGCATTTAATGTTAGAGTGGTAGGTTTTTGGCAAGTTAACGGAAGTAATTTTTAATCAAGGAACATGCTATCTTATTTATTCTCGCTTTGATTATCACCTTGTGATATGTGACAACATTGTTGTTATCAATTATTCCTATCAGCTAATTTAAATCCGTCTGGAAAAAAATGTAGACAGGAATCCTATAGTCATGTGCCTTGGACATTATTACGGAAACTATCTTTTGCTATTTTGTTATCAAGAGAATATTGATATATCTTATGGAGATTCTGATTCAGGATACACGCAACCAAAGCTAGTTTTTGGTAAACTACGAATTATATACTTGTTATTGCTCCTAATATATATAATATGTTTATGACGTTATAAAAACTTTAGGTTTAAGTAGAAGTTCGTATTTATTATTTTTCGTTATTATGCAGCTGCTAACAAATATTTCTACGTAACGTATGAAAAGTTATGAAAATGAAACATTCCCTCCTGATATTATAAACCATTTTGTTTTTCGTTGTTACGATTGATATGATTATTTCCATATTTATCTTTATTAATTTTACATATTATCACCTTTTGTACCGTTTGCAAATGCTTTTTGTTGGTAATTTTGAAATACATGTATTATTATTATTATTATTATTTGACTAAATCAATTAATAATACATACATTCACAACTATATTCTATTCATTTATGATGTAATCTCACAAATAAATGATCAGCATAAAATAAGGCATTTTTTGATTAAATAAGATTCAGGATTATAGATAACATATATCTGAAGCTTGATTTGGTGGTAACCCAATTATCACTGGGCATTCATTTCGGCATTGATTGTATTCTGAAAATATGCCTGCAATTTCTTGGTTTCAAATCAGGATGATCATTTGTTGGAATTAGGAATCTAATGACATAAAATCTAAAAAAAATGTCTGTCATTCACTTTTTACCATATTCCTGCATTCTACGAAAATATAAAATAAAGTAAACTCTGTTTCTTGCACTTTTGTAACGTTTTCAGCAGGATGCGTGGATGATTGAACAAGCAAAGTGGTCAAGCAAATGAAAACACCGCCAGCTCCGCAGGTTGTTAACACAAACAGCTAATTTGCCAGAAAGTTTAGAAAGAGGAAGATAAATAGAACGTTTTATGTCATCCGATGCTTACCCCTTGATAATTTTAACAGCCATATTTGTAATTTCTAATAATACATAATCAGTACTACTACAAATAGTAAATATCGAATTACGCGTTATATTGTATAACACAGATTGCGAATTTAGGTTACTAGTGAGCAATCTGCCTAAAACCCAATCTGCCATTGTATCACAAGACACGATTTGGGTGATCCCAAGTTAAGTTTGTTCAAAATAGTTTTACAATGAAGACTCGTTTTTGCGTCGTTTGTAACAATAAAACAACAAATGTTCTTCACTCGTACGTATTGACGCATTCATTTTTAATAACTATGTTTCTGTAACCAAACAATAATCTTTCAAGCAGTGTTCCTGTTGGAAATTTAGTAATGAGAAAATTATGGATTGATTTTATTGATAGTTGCGCTCCAAATGACGGTTTGAATTTTGATCGAAAATCACGAATTTACGTTTGCTCCCAACATTTTATGGACAATGATTACAACATTGGGGGAACAGGAAAACGCTATCTGAGGCATGATGCTGTTCCTAGTATTATCTGCAGTACCATTGAAACAAATCGGTGACAATGCTGAAATTAATGTTTAAGAGTTTGCAAATTACTAATATTTTCATTTCTAGAGAAGAATATATTTATGATGAGGTGGAAGTAAAGGAGCAAGAAATTATTTTAAATCTTGAAGATGACAACATTGCCAATGTTGCAACTGTTTCTTTGTACAATAACATTTAATTTATTTTTAATAAGAGTAAAAAATTAATATTTATGTGTTGCAGTGAAACTGAACAAGTAATAACATCATCTGCAATTGTAGAACCAACTGAAGACAATCAGTCAATTAAAACTATTAGAGATGTAAAGAAATGTAGCAATAAAATGGTTTTAGCCATTGAGAAGCTTAAAAACGAATTTATGCTAGAACGACGTTCGTTGAAGGTTTGTGGATTTTTATTAGGTTTTATAATACGAAATCTAATTAATTCTTATTCATTATGTTAACAGGAAGCAGCATCTGAGGCAAGTATAGTTTATTTTTCAATTCCTGAGGATTCAAATAATACTTTATTAAAAACATGCCAATGAAATAGTGTTTCGCACATAAAGGCTTTGTCTATATTCAAGCGTCGGGTGTCCGCAAAAACCGCGAAGGAAAATGCATCAAATATTTGCGTTGTCGGCGATACCGTGAACCATGGCACTGTATCGGCACCGCCATCGTATACCTAAAAAGCGGCAAAGTAATTGTTAATACTCCCGAACATAATCACGGCCCAGAAGACGCATATCAAGAGGATAAGGAATTTCGTCAATTTCTTAAATACATCGCATTACGCATTCCGGGAACCACAGGGCAATTGTATAAATGCGCAGCAAAGCAGTAAGTTTGATTGATTTATATCTTATTTTCTTATTAAAAATTGGTTTTCGCAGTTTTCCGAACGCAGCAACACGGATAACACTTAAACGAATACGTGCAAGCATGACGGCATGGCGTAGAGCTTTTATTTCACCGAACGTTATCAAAAACAAACGTACGAAGAAAGTTTTAGATAATAACATGAAGTATGTTATTGAAGTTAACGATCAGACATCGAATATTCCGCCGTTAGTTTATTATAAAACGGATGCACTTACACAAGTTATAACGAAAACGAAACAAACTGTATTAAATAATGAACCAGAAGACCATGATTACTCAGTTAAAGCCACGGATGTTCCATCATTGCAAAGTTGGTTACCAAGTTTGCCCGACACAGAAATAGGCAGTAGTTGCAAACATGTTAAAAGGTTATTGGAGTGTAAAATATGTATAAAGAATAGGATTAATCATACGTTTTCCTGTGGACATATGACTTGTGGTACTTGCGCAGCTAAAATATATAATTCGCTAGCGAAATGTCCGGTCTGCCAAGAGACGTTTACAACAGAACCGCATATTTTACATTTTGAATAAATTCATATAAGTATTGAACAAAAGATTGTCAGTATTATTGAAGATGTGGTTACTTTAGTACGGAGATGCACGATTGACACGAGTTAGTACGACGTCACTGCATTCAATTCAAACTCGAAAACCGTTATTTTGTTGCATGCGTTTCTAACCTGCGTGAGTAGTTTTTTGGACAATTTACTGAATCAAAAACTTTACTCATTTGTGTCTATTAGTTTCTATAATTTCTATAAACAATGGACGAAAATATTATAAGCATGCTTCGAAGGGATTTGAATATCGACTTTCAAAGATATCGTAAGAATCCAACTGAACATGAAACAATTTCGATATTTACTTACTTGATAAATATTATACGACGAAGTGATCCAGACACACCACGAACCGTACCACAGATATATCGTGATGTAAACTACCTATTGGGAAAGTTAAACAGTTCGGTGAAAGTTTGCTTTGCGGAATTGCTAGAGCCCACTCAGGCAACAGTTATGGCAGTTTCCATATTGAGTATGCATGTTAGCAAGCAGAATTTTCTACTCACTGGAGTACATCCCAATTTTCTATCAAAGATTGATAGGGTTCAAGAGAAAATTAATCTGCTTAAAGAATCTGAAGAAGAGTTGCGGCAGCTTAAAGAAGAGCTTTCAGCAAATGATGATATCCACACATTGAAACATTTAGCTCTAGAAGAAGATGCACTAATACTGCAGGATAAAAGAAATCTGGAAACAGAACAAGAGAAACTTGAAAACAAGTTAACAACACTGAAATACAAGCAGGACAAGAATAGTTTGTTAGAGGTTCAAATTCAAGGAGTTAAGGCTGAACTTGACACATTTGAGAAATTTTATGAAAAAGAAACCCAGCAACACAAGGTAATTTCATCATATGAAAGCAAAGCATGGCAAGTGGAAGCATTGAATGAAGAGATTAAGAAATTAGAAAGTGTATCAAACACAGCTCCATTTCCTGTAGGGTTGGATACTCAGATTATAACAACTCTACAGAAACTTTCCGAAAACATTACACACACTTTGGATGCTTTTGCTGAGAATGATGAATTGAGTGGGGCTTGTTTTGAAATACAGAAAAAGATTACAAATTTACTGAAACAAATTGATGAAGTGCATGCCAGAAAAGAAGATCATATGAATGATAATTCAAACATCAAGGATCTAGATTTGGCATTGAAAGAATCAAACTGCAAGAAAGCCGATTTACTCAAGTGTAAAAAAGGAGTTTATAATCTATATTGTGAAAAACTAGCGCTCGATGAGAAAATCAAAAAGTTGGAGGAGATTCAAGACGAAAATGAGGCCACTTTGCATACTATTAGTGAATGTTGTAGTAAAACCTGGGAAAACAACGGAAAACATTATACATAAGATTATATTGAATATTTAATGTAAAATTTATTCATAATATTGTTATACTCACGAATTATGTGGATCTCTGCAATTAATATTACATTGAATAATATTCCACAAATAGCATCAATTGATGACCAAAGTATGTATTTCATGACATCAAATTAAAAATAATTCATCAACATATCACTCCATCAACAATTCAGTTGTAAAATTACAAAATACAAATATGTTACGAACACGGATAATCACAATCATAACATAAAAAACATCAACAAATAAATTATATATGTACATTCACAGTCGGAAATGTTAATTTAAAAAAATACAATCGTAAATTTTATGATTATTGCTTTCATAGTATAATTATTCGCATCAGCATATCAGCTAAATCTAGTAAATACGAGAAAATAAATTCGTTTTTGTATAATTTCAATAAATATATTATAATTTCGTAAATATGCATTTCCTCTCATTGAGATCTGTACGAAACTTGTGATGAGATCGAATGATACGAGTGTATTCAGTAAAGCAGGTACATTTTGATACGAAATTCGAAAATAATACAAAAACTGATTGGAAAAAATATGATATATGTGTGTTTAGTTGTTTGTAATAATTACTTTCAGCGAGTGTGACTAGATTCAGCTTTTGATTAATATTTGTCTTTCATGTTACGTACTAAATTAGCAAATATAAATGTATCGATTAACAAATACAGCACTATATAGCAATATAAAGCGAGAAAATAGCTTCACAAGCAAAGCGCAAGTATACTTATATAAGCAATTCCAATATAAATATATATATTTAATATAATTCCGTATTGTGCGGGTTGTTTCTAGTCCAACAACACCCCATCGTAAATTGAACTAAAACTAATAGGAAGCGGTTTCTTTCACTGAATTATTGTGTTTAAATAGTGACTTAACCAATAGACAGGGTGTAGAGTAATTAAAGCAAGTAGCAATTGACGTTTTCGTTACAAAATACAAAATATTCAATTGTTCAGTTGAAAAAGTTCGCAAATTGTTTTGGTTGTTTGATTCGAAACAAAGCGTCGTTTATATTTTATCAAATTTCATTATCAAAATTATAACACTCTACCACACAGAGTGCATATCAACATTTGCAATGGTACAATCGAGTATTAAACGCATATACATAGTTCACAAATAAGTTTATGATTTTTTACAACCACAAGTTCGTTTTGACTTTATTACATTAATAAGCACTTGTTGGATATAATTTATACGTTGTGATGTTTGTACATCACATGCAGTTTTTATTATTTTCCATCATGTTTATCAGTCTTTGTGTGTGTGTATGTTTTTCTTGCATGTTGAAAGCCAATTTAGGTGTAATTTGTTAATTTGATTTTTGTTTTTATTTTGTTTGGTTGTAACTGGCAAATAAATTAAATGCTATTCGTGTTAATGTTGAATGATGCGTTTTGCATTGTCAGTCTAATCTGATTTTAAAAAAAACGTTCTAATGTAATGTGAAAATATTCATTTTTTAGTTTTAATTTATTAATAATTCAAAAAGAAATATTTGCCTAATAATAAAATTATAAAGAATTTAAGTTAAAGTTTACCAAATTACTTGAAATTTTTTTTATTGAAATTGCTTTGTAACTTTATATCAAATTTTGTTATTCACAAAATTGGTGCATATTAGGCACCGAATTTAATAGAGAACAGATTTACTCAAAAAACATCTTAGTTTTTGGGTAATTAAATTAATAAATTAACTTTTCAAGCATTATTTTCACGTCACATTAGAACCACACTAATTTATAAATAAAAGTTGATCTATATGACTTTATAAATGTGTCTGTGTGTTCATGTGTGCTACTTATATTAATTTAGTAGTGTAGTTCAATTAAAAAACTATATGTAGGCACTGGTATGATGTACATTATACAATGTTCACTTTTACTTATTTGTTCACAATTTCATTATCATGTTAGAGTATTCACAACACTTGTTTAATCGTTTTCACAGTTTACTTATTTGAATATGTCTGTTTCTACGTGTGATTACTTTTCTGTCGGAATACTAGCAGCCTAATATATGTATTATTTTATCGTATCGCATTGCAATCAACTAGAAAAACTAGAAATGATTTTTATCGTATTTTGCGATATTATTCATACGCTACGTTGAATTTATTTGAACATTGCCTGCGTGACGTGTTTGCTATTCACATCGCATTTTGAGCTAGTTTTTTTATGTTTGTTTACATCGGTTACGCCAAGTTCTTAATACATACAAAATATAATATCAACTGCCGCATTATAAATTATGTCACAACTTTTTCAACCTACGTTTCGTTTGTTTTTTAAATTCAATTCGCCATTCGATATTTCGCTAGCTAATACACCTAGTTAGGCACAACCATCGTCAAAATGTTTACTTCTAATTAATACAAGTGAACACAAGGTTATCGGTATTGAATCTTGTTAGTATTTTCGTCGCCTCGTCTGATTGTACACATGACTTCCTGATTGACTAGTTTTTAGTCGTTTTTTGCTTCGATTCCAATTTGCACAGGATGAAAAATGTTAGATAATACAACAGTATTGCCATCAGCTGTCAAAAAGCTTACCTAACCTCATTTAAAGTTAAATGACATCCGTTTAACCAAAAATTTGCCGTCATATGAAACGTATCCGTAGATGTTACTTTGTCAGATATAAAACATTTTATAACTCTAGAGATAAATACATTTCGAAAAAATCTTGATATCATGTACGCCCATTTATCAGTGTCACTAGATTATGGAAGCCTTTCTAGTTTAATTTATAATTTTGCAGATAATTCTTAATTTGTGCAAGTGGATATGATAATTGTATCTTCCTCTGATTTCTGTCAATTTCGCATGTTTTTAGTTTTCATTTCGTGCCGATTGTAGCCAATTCGTTGTATCATTCAATTAATTCCCGTAATGACTGTAATTATCTTCTCAACAGACTCACATCAAATCAAATCAATTTTGAATAATATCGCATCTATGCACGTACGCTCGGTGATTAGATTAATAACATTATGCAACAATGCTGATAATCAGATGATGATCTCGTCTATTGATTGCGCTGGTAAACAACGGTGTTATTGTTGAGGCGGGTCGTTGTTTCGTTGTTGGAGTTTTCGTCGGCCGCCGGCATCAGCTGCGTGTTGCCCTCGAAACCCGGATTGAGGATAATATTCGGCACCAGCTCAATCACTTCTTGATCCTCCATTTCTGACATTTCAACAATTCACGGCGAGAAAAACAAAGCAACAATACGGATGAGAGTCGACATTCAGGCTTCGCGATGCACCCAATCAAATAAACGTGAGCAAGCGGTTGTTCGTTCTAATCCGACATTTATTTCTCTCTTCTCATTGATCGTGCACATATAACATGCTCTACACATATGTACAATAAAAACAAAAACAATAAGCTATGTAATATTTACATATACAGCACTATTCGATCACTTTTCTTTCTTTCTTTTTTTTTTCAATTGAATCATTGACACATCAGTTGAAGCTATGACTTAGAATTAGATACAAGCATTTTGTCCGTAGCTGCGTTTGAGGATATTGTATGGTTTTTTTTCGTTATTATAGTGAGGAATATCGTAGCAATTGCAGCAGCAAGAGTGAATTTATAACTACGTTCTAGTGTCGTGTGAATTACACACTGGCCACACGCACACACATGCATTTCCATTGCTGGTGTACACATCAATAGGTTATCACTTACCACCTGGTACTTTGCACTCCTGATAAAGCAGAAAGCAAGTGCCTAAGCCCAGCACCAGCAGGGTGCCCATCACGATGACGACAGCCAGTACCCAAACACGTGTGTCGAAGTCCTTGGCGCCTTCAAGGAAGTGACGCACTAGTTCTGAAATAGATAAAATGGATTATGTTAATAAATATTTCATCAATAGATTTAGACATGCGCTACATCTGCAAACATGCAAAACCAGGTCCCAGGTAGCATAGTCGATGTGAAATCGATTTTTGACCGAGTTTTCTACTACATAAACAATCAGGTTTCTATTCAATTGTCTACATTAGGCGATTATTGACTATGGGAAGTATCACTGACCTGCAGTTTCATTGGATATCCGCGTTGTTTGATAAACCACCGATATATCGCTGTCGCCGAGCTGGTTGGTTGCCCACACGCGAAAAGCGTATGTTGTGTTGGGGAGTAATTTATACACGTCAATCTGCCTCTGTTCGGAGAGAAAGTGTAGACATTGACGAGATATTATTAGCATAATACGTAGAATACATTGGTGAGATACATTTTGAGATTGAAATTGGTCTTACCGAACTTGGCATTATGTGGATTGGGGTGATGTCCATCCATTCTTCCTCGACGTCGGTTTGCTTAAATTGGGCAGTGAAGTAGCTAATCGGGTAACCGCCGTCGCCACTGACACCCCATAGGATTACAGCCAGGATTGTGCTTGCATGCACGTGAACGTTGATTAGTGGTGGTGGAGGTGCTGAAAATATGACAATAATGAAAATTTAATTTGAAGAGTAAAATTTCGGGGTGAATTATAAATGCAAATGTGAGTTTGCTGTCAATCATAAACTATCGAAATTATTTGTATAAATAAGAGAGACATTTAAATTAAGAAGATTGGTGGATCAGGCAAATGAAAATTCGGAAAGAGAAAAAAATGACTCGGTGTAGATTTAAATGTCATCGTACCATTTGACCGGTGATTGAACCAGGTTTTAACGCTCAAAATAATAATGATGAAATTTGGCAGCACTCTTTTGTGTAAAATTAAATATTTTGTGTAAAATGTGAACACACCTAACACGAACCTGAATAAAACACGCAGATAACACCTAAGCGAATATTTGAATGGTTTAGCACGCCAAAATTACCATTATATCTCGTCACAATAATGATTTTCTAAACTATTTATATCATTGTACAGTTATAGCAATACTAAATATGACTACCGATAAACTAAAAGAGAAAGTTAACGATTTCGTTCACAATAAAATAAATTGGTTTATTACGTCAATATCTATATTAAAATATATTTTATTTAGTTTTTCACAGTTTTTTTAAAAAAATTTTTAATGTTTTATCAAAATATCTAACTGTGATGAAATAATATGTGCTAACAAACATTTCTAACATTGAATCCGATTCCTGATCTATTATTCTAAACAATAAATCACTATCAATATCACTAAATCAAATATCACTAACAAAACGTGTTAAATGTATAAAGATTATACTCAACACACCAAATAAGATTACTACAATATAACTGTGTAAAACGTAGGTGTTTATTTTGTTTGTTTAGTTTGTTTGAATAAATTATGCAGTGGCATGTTTCAACATGAATAAAATATTGCATGATTTACATAAAATTCGTGCACGATAACAAATATGGTAATTAAATTAATATAAAATATTTGTTATCACATTATGAAAACAAAACCAGTTTTGCAACATATACTAAAAATAAATTTATCTAAATTAAACAAAAATGACTCACTTCTGACGAAAACCTCCATCTTCGCTATACTATCATCCTCGGTATCCGAATCGTTTGCCGTACAACTATACACTCCGGAATCATTCTTCTCCACATCGGAGAGAAAGAGTGATCCATCGTCAAGCACTGTCAACTTGGGCACTTCGTGTTCCTCGTCGCGCCCTTCACGTATCCACATAAAATCACTCCCCCTTAACGGGCATATCAGCGTCAGATTCCTCCTGATATCGACATAGTACTTTTTGATTTTATACTCATTGTTACGTGTGAGCGCACCTGCAACAAAACACAAGAGCGCATTTAAGACAACCACCAAAGTCCGCATCACGATCGTCAATGCACGCCTAATTCGAATTAGAAATGAGTGCGCATTCCGTGGTTTTCCACAAAATATCAGGTACGGGCGACACTCAAAATCAACCAAATCGGACGAGCGAACAAAATGATTGTAATCGGTGTAATTAGTTGCATAATGTGGTCATTATCCTCTATTGCCAACTAGATGGGTAACAATCGCTATAACTATGTGTCGCTAACACAACAATCGACCAACAAAGTGTCGCGTCTTTGTTTGTTGTTACACATCACACACACACGAGACTCGAATTACTAGATAAATCATCAACATGCATCCCTAAACATTATAACGCACGTAATTTTGTTGAATGATTCGCTTTGGATTTGAATTTGTTTGAAGTAAATAGAGATTTGTTTAAGTAAAGGATGTTAATAAATACCTGCGGTAATTACAAAGAGAAATAAGACACAGATAGAGAGTACTCGTTCAACATGCATAGCTTCGCATCGTTTTCTTATAATTGTTTGCTACGATAGAAATATTTAACACTTAACACATAAGGTTTCTTGTACTTGATGCTGCGAAACATTAGAAAAATGCGTCAGGTCTGACAGCGACACAACATTGCTGAACACGCCACGATGTGCAACGACAGCCAGCTTACTAACTGTTTAATGCGCGGATTTATTAGATTAGAATAAAATCAGATGGTCAACGTTATATATTCACACGGCGACTCGCTCTGCCTAGCGCAGACTTTCGCGTTGTTCACTTGTTCGCCTTCGCTTTGCTCGCGCTAGTCGCGCACATTGCGCACATTTATTGATTCGCGCTGCTCACGCAATCTAAACACCCGCTACCGGTTCACATTTAAATTATACACGTACTAATCAACAAGTACACTTAATATTACCTGAATTCGCATGCGAATGATTTTTAACAAATCATTTGTTTGTTGATAAACAATTGAAACGAGTAACTTTAAAAATTTTTATGTAGTGTTTCAGTCATATCCTTATAGATGGCGCCAGTATAAATATAAAATTAATACTTTAATATATAAAATATAAACAGTATTAATTGTATGAGAGAATATATTTGATTTTTAAATTGTTTTAATAATATAAAAGTTGCTTTTAATTAAGTAAAACCATATTTTTCGTTTTGTAAATAAATTCGTGTGACTTTTAGTTGACAGATGGCGCTGCATGTGCGAATGTGGATTATTTCCTTTCATAACGTCAGAATGTCAAACGCACCTCAGCTGATTGTGTTTTGTTCGTTATTCAGTGATTGGCAACCGTCGACTGCCCACGGCTTGTTTTCATCGCAATCGATTTAAAATTAATCCAATGAAAACGAATTTTCTGACTAAAGTGCACACCAACAATGACCGAAACAGTATTACGAAGGTGAGTCGAACCGTTTGTTTGCAACTAATTAGTGTTTTCGCGTTTGGTCTGCGTCTACGACGCATCATTTCTAATTAGCGTGCGTAATATCCGTACATCATAATAATATAGTGAGGCGCTTACGTGAATCGTAATTAACTTGTTCGAGCGTTTGGTACCGGTTTAATAAATCGCGCAATGCTTCAAAGTCCAAGGCTTTGATTTTCGTAGCAACTCCTTTATTGCATCCAAATTGTTTGCAGAGTACATGCGTGTATTCGAGGAATATCATAATGTATATTTAAACTAAAGCGTTGCTAGGCAACGCGTGCAATTATTCCGCGCATTAGATACAAAAGCGTGTCGCGCAAAGTGCGATTCTCATCTCTGTTTACATCGCGTTTTAAATGTTGCATGGCGTCAGCGCGTCGAGTTTGCAGTTTTCCGCGAGTTGAATCTACGCTTTACGCGACGATGTCACCTTTGACATTTAGGAAACGGGAGCGTTTGCGCTTTTGCGACCCCCCGGCTTTAGCGGACGGCGTGGGGCAGCAGCGAGACGCACACTGCTCCCGGATTTAGCTCGACGCTCCCGGCTCAACGCCTCCTGCTGCTGCCACTGCTTCCAGTTTTCCGCCACAGTTACTCGCAACTCATCAGCGGCGGCGTTATGAAAGACATAGGAATTAATTGCGTAACGCCTCCGTTGTGGATGCCCTCTGCGCGCAAATATCGTGCACGAGCGCCGCATGCATCCCCTTGTTCACCGTTCGTTCGTATTCATGTTTGACTGCGCACGGGAATAAGCAGGACCTGCGAGGCTCGTTTAATTATATTCATTACACGCTACGGAAATTTATGCAGATTCTCCATAAAAGCGCAGTTGTTTCTCTGCGTTGGAACAACACGTATTAGTGGGTGTTATTTTTCGTTCATTACGGAGCTTTTAGTTTTAATTTTCCGCGAATCTAAATTGAAATGATTCATTTTATTGTTTGTTTTTCATTTTATTATTTTCACTAATTAATCAATTAGAGTAGAAATGATTATTATCACAATTGTCTAGTAATTGTTTTATTAGTCATAAGCACTGATAATAATCTATCTAGGAAGGCAGGATTATATGTTTTATCATAATTATTGCAACTCTTTCTGATAATTCGAAAAATTATCAAAATGAATTATCGTTTTATAAACAGATTTTTTGTCAAATTGGTGTTTTTATAGAAATAATTCCTGGAAATATTCATAGAAATACATCACAACTTAATTTATAACAAAAGTAAAAGAAATGTTGATTACTAATATTACCTATTCTGGAATACATGGTTTTGCTTCTATACCATACATTACAACATAATTTTACATGTTCGACAGCTCCATTGATTTTTTCTGCTCTAAAAATAATCGTATATTCCTTACATGTAATTTAATCATTTGTTTATTTTGTAACATAATAGTGTTTCGTATAACAACGGATACGAAACATAAATAAATACAAACAAAAGAAAAAACCGTGTTTGAAACTATTTCCATATGCCCATTTGTCAGCGGGTAGTTTCCCTACGAGACGTGTATCTATATGATACCATGTCCACAACGCAACGTCGTAACGATTTTTTAATTAAACCCTTGCAGTCCAAGCACGGCGCGAAGAATCCGCCAACAACCCTTGTTTGCCGCTTGTTAAATAATCTTCTTTGTGTAACACGTTTTGCCGTGATTTTGATCGCTGTAATCACGCGCGGTGACAGTACACCAACGAGTGTTGGTCCTTTTTATGATCGACCTACATATTCAACACAAATGTGTCACTAGTATCAGCGTGCCGCGTGCTGGGCACATCATTCGCGCTTTGTTTACGAGAGCTTCGCTTTTCAATTGGCCGTGCCGAATGGATTTCCGTTTCTTTGCGCGTACGTGTACATAATCGATTAGGAGTTATGACGTCACGGGGACTCGATGACGTCAACGAAACTGCGTTTGGCCCACAAATACCGAGGGCTGTTTTCGGGGGCACGAAAATTATATTGAAGACGATGAAGACGTTTCTTCGGTTGGAATTTCGGCATAAATATTTTAGATTCTCGCGTTTTCGAGTATTATGTACGAGTAGATAACTTTTTTGTTGTTTTTTTAAATTGGAGTGTTATGGTAGTCTTGTGAGTGTCTTGTAGTATCTTTGTTTGCTTGAATAAACAATCGCATTTCCATTGTTATCTCTTCAAATAGGCTGAATTGTATGATATGAAAATGCTATATATTTTTTAAAAAGAAAAATATGTGTGTGTGTGTTATATGAAGTGCACTTTTTGTTGTGAATAATTTAACCAATTTGAGGTTTATTTATTATTCACGGAAATTTTGTGAAATATAATTTTGTTGCTTTTATACGCTTGAAATTTCTCTATATAAAATTTATTAGCTTTTATAACATTACGGAAAATTATATAAAAACATTTAATTACAGTTTTAAAAAGTAAAATAGAATAACTTTTTGTTTTGTACTAAAAATTGATATTTTTATAATTTTCAGATTTTTTTTCTTATCTTTTTATTTTGATTTCAGTGTTTTACGTTGAACTAACCTATAATTTGACCAATTCCTTTGAATAATTAACTCACAACACAATTATTAAAAATAGATTTTAAAAATAAATCTACAATATGTTATTGCAATGAATGCAAAATATGAAAGTAATCAGAGCAAATCTGAGATTGACAATATGCAAAAATACTCGCATTTCGCACAATACTCGTATGTAGGCACTATGCATTTCAATACAATAAGTGTGAATTTCATGCCAATATCCAATTCTTGTCTGTTCCACAATATGATCGATAAGCCAAGAATGCATGATTCTACCCCACGAGTTGAACAATTGAACAATCGCCTTGGTAATCGCCTTGTCATCCCACCAACGAATCATAGTTTGCATATTTATTGAATGCAATTTATTTCGATTCCAAAATAGGCACTCATGACATGCGCTTGAATGATAGCTAATATTGATTCACTTTTATTGAATTAAATTCCCCGAACCATTTCACATACCATTCATGAAATTTCAAGATGTATCTAGCGTTTCCGATGTACGAGTAGACTTGTTCATTTTTAGAATTTCCAACTTCAACGCCAAACATTGTAGTTGTGTTTATTTGGCGCGTCTTTATGACCATTATGTTTACTGCCATCGCTTATGCGGTCGTTAAATTCGTTTTGCGTCAATACACATTTTATTAACTGTATGAACAAAAAAAGCGGTTCGCTAAGCCGGCTGAGTGCTGGAAACGTGCATTTGCCATTGGTTTATTATTATTACTATTATTAAGCATCGATGAAACATTTAATGGCGGCTGGTTGCAGCGAGGATTGTGTATGTATTCGACGTGCCGTGCAATCCGGTAAAGTGCGCTTTGGTTGCGTGCTTTTGGTGCATCGCTTATTTATGTTGGATGGTAGTTTTGCGAAATGTCGGGTGGCGCTGGTGCGGAAGCCAAGGTAAAGTGTCCGTAAACGTGCACATGCGGAGTTTATTTCCTTTATCATCGTAAATTAATTGGATTAATAAATGCCCGACTCAGGAAAATTAATATGAGTACCTATAACGTTTTTTTTTTTTGCTTAAAAAAGTTCTGTAGGCCAGTGCAATTCAGTTTTGTAATTATGAAATATTAAGAAGTTGTTAGGTGTCTTATTGAAATATGTATCAGGTGGGGTTGATCATTTTCTTTATTTCTTGAAATACTTAAAAAGTCCTTAAATAGTCCTATTCATTTATGATAATAATAATTTTACTTTTAGTGAAAAGTAGCCTAACTAATAACTTTTATGATTCTGAAAGCTGTTAAGTATGCGCTGGCCTTTTCAATAAAATTCTCAATTTTTATTTAAAAAAAAACGAGTCATATTGTTTAGAAATCTATAACTATGTTTAATACCAACTTTCTTCCCTTTTTTTACACAATTTAAGTTATAATTTGTCACAAAAAGTAGCCTATTATCTATTTTGATAAATATGCTGTAATATTTAAAAATATCATCAAAATTGTCCCAGAAATTTCGGCGTGAAAGTGTAACAAACATATATTCACACATTTAGATAATATTAGAATACTTAATAAAATTGTAACTATACGTACCTAAATTTTCAACCAGCATTCAATCTACTAAATTACAATCGAAGAAAAAACTTTTGCTTTAATGCCACATCACGTATTTAAGTGGTTGGTAAATTGTTAAGATCTTCTGGTCATAAACTAGGCCCGCTTGCATTTGCCAACCTATCATTCGTGCCATTCGTCGTCTTCCAAGCGGGAAACGATTCTAGTCACGCAGCAAATTTTTGCCACTGCGATTCGTCAATGTCCGTCCCGAGAGTTTATTTTTGAATCAAATTTATGTTTACATGTCCATTCCAAATGCCTCAAAATTTAAATAGCTTACTATAGCACCGAACAACTTCCACATCAAATCAAATTTAAAATAAATTTATAGCCTACATGCATTTGAGTAGACGTTGAAATATTCGATTTTTAAAGTTGTATTTTACTTTTTGTAATTTTTTTTCTTGAAATTTGAAATATAAAAGTTTTGTTATAATAATAGAAAATTCTGCGAAAATGCGTACAAAGATAATTTGATTTTTGCTGGCTATTTCTCCAATTTCACAATGAAAGTGGGCGGTCCAGTTTCCATCGCGCAATTTTCCGCACACGGTGTCATAGCGCGAAAGAGAAACTATTTGCAGCACGCGCTCTTCATTTTTTTCCTGCGTCGCCCGAAAAACTCATTAGAGAACTTTTCTTCTCAAGTCCTTCAGCAAGCGAAACGCGACACATTTACGTCTTGAAACTCCTTAGCGCTGTAAGCTATAATCGTAGTGGATAGCGATGATCCTTTTCTATTATGTTCGACGCGCTTTTCCGGCGCGCGCGATGTCCGTTTTGGCGCGCTCACACTTTTTGAAACATCAACTGGGTGTACACTGTACACATCCGCATGTCAGCGCTTTGAAATAGCCCAGACAGAGCCTTCACACATGTTTCTTGTTTACGTGACAGTTGTCACTTAAACAGTTCATTAATTACATTAAGATCCACCGAGTGCTTCGAGTGGCAAAGTTGAGGTTGTCGTCGAGTAGTTGGGAATTATCTAACGAGCTCGAGATACTCGAATGCAAATGTATGACAAGTGTTGCGCGGGTTTGATGTGTTAATTGCGGACGCAGCGAAAGGCGCCGTTCGGTTACATCCCGTATAAATAAAGTAACCTCTCGTAAAGCTCGATCAATATCCTTTCGTCGAGTCCCTCGTCGGCGTACGTAGGTAGTCGCCGGGAAAACCTTGGCCGCTACGGCGGGACCGCGCGCTCAGGCTCAGATAGTCGCCGACGACGAGCGCGTGGACACGTTGTGGTGTGTGCGCATCCCGAATTTCTTGTGCATGTGCAAACGCCGCCGCCCCCAGCCGCCAGGCGTGCGTCGCGATTTAATTTCAAACAATGCTCGCACGCATACTGAGTGCATACGCCGGCAGCTATGAATTCTTGCTTGCCGGAAATAATTGAATAACACCACAACCACAGCCTTGGGTATTGGCGCGCGCGGGCATAAACTTAAAATTAAAAACAGTCGAAATCGCGCTCAGGCGACCACAAGTGTGTGTTGGCATAGGTTCGGTCGGTGCGGTCGTAAACTACGCAACCACCGCCGTGAGAGCAACGAATCTTATTAATTATTCAACAACAACACAACATACGACCATCTCGACGAAGCCACACGAACGCGATTTGATTCGACATGTGCGCCTCGAATGTTTGCACAATTAATTAGCTGCCTGATTAACGAAGATGTGCGGCACGCCTGTGGGATTCATTCGTGCAAAGGTAAATTTAAATTTTAAACGCGTGTGTTTACAATTTACATTAGAAAACCAGCGGATATGTTTAAATATAAACAATGGGCTAATTATATACCTATGGATATTTGTGGGGTAGCTGAATGTAATACGGTGATATACTGATGTGTTTATTCTGTAGCCAGCATCCCTCAGTTTATGATTCATGTATACATATTGCAGCGGCGGCACTCGCGGCGTCGTAAGTGAGGTAGTAAATTGTTGAATCCAATTATGTTCGGTCCCGTTGGTGCGCAATTGGGTTGCGTGGTGTTGGCGTCGTGTGTGCATAACTTTATTCGAAACCTCGTGCTAACTATTCATGCTCATTCAGCGAGTTGAGAGTAAATGCTTGTAAGGATTTAATATTTGAAAACGTTTGAAGGTTGGATTATATTAACACGTACTTACTATTTCTCGGTATTCCCGGGGGATTTATATTGTGGTGACATATTTTTTTTAGTAACATTATTGATATACGAGTATTATTTTGGCCAGGTGTAAGTTTCATATTTTATGTTGCTTTTATGATATTAGGAAAAAAATTGAAGAATAAAATGTGTCCTAAAATTATTCTAAAAATAGTTTTTTATTATTATTATTTGGCAGTATTGTCTCGATAATGGAATTAAGTTTTTTACTTCGATATTTTTGGGCAAAATTATTGATTATTGGTTTATGGCTTCCCAATTGGGTTTTAGTTAATTAAATTAAGTGTTTTGTGAGCTCTAGGTAAATAATGCTTTTAAAATTATATAAATTCGAATATTTGGGTGCGTAGATGCTAATTCAATGTCGAATTAACATCAAAATTTCGTCAGGACATTTCTATTAATATTAATGTGTACTATTTAATTGTTTTTGGAAAATTTTGAATTCTAAAACATGTCAAAAATTTAAAAATTGTATGATAGTACAAGAAATATATTCAATTCATTTATGGAAATCAGTGGATTACATACATTATTAAACACTTTATACATAAACTTGGTTATATATTGCCTATTGTTTGAGTTGTAATACAAGTACCGAGCACAATAGTTGATCTATTGTGTTTCAATTGTGTACTTACCAATTCTTAGACAATTGCAGTTGGAAACGCTTTAATTGTGCAAATAAAAGATTTATTATTTACAAAATTTTGATGTGTATAACAAGTTTTTGTTATTCTTTTAAATTGCTTTTTGATATAAAATGCCTACATTTTTTTATAATTTCAAATGGCATAATGTAAATGTGGAATTTAAAAAAAAGCTGCAATTGAAACTCATTTAGGTATACTATACAACAATCCATAAAATGTGGTTACTTTGATTATTTTTAAGTAACATTTTGTTAATTACTTATATTATATTTAAACAGTTTACTCACTGTTATTCTATGTATTTTCTAATTAGGGGCAGTAATAAGGTGACAATTTTAAGCATGGAAACTATATAAATTGATTATAATTAAGTAATTACACTAATGTAACCTAATTAATTTAATACAATGTATTTCACTAATAACAGTAATAAAAACAGTACAATTTTTATATTATTCAAACATATCAACACAATAGAAAAAGCAATTAAGAAATTCCATTGGGTTTTACTAATATCGGTTTAATTTAAAAAATGGCACTTTCTATGCCATCTGAAAACAAGCCTATTATTCAGCAAGAGGTTGTTGCCGGAAGGTTACAGCCAATAAAATGACACTATCGTTTATTAAATCAAGCGTGGGCGACGAGCCACATTGTCACTTCAATTATCCTGCCAGCGTGTTTTAAAAAGTATTGTGTAATGTCAATGGGCCTGTAAACGACTTATAAAGAACTGAAGACTTAATTTATTTCCATTTCAGACTAATTCAAAATATTAATCTATATAAAACAGTCGTGTTAGTTACAACATTTATAACTCAAGAACGGCTGATTTTGATGATTTAAAATTTGTTTGATTCATTTCCGTCCCGAATAGTAAAATAACTATTAAAATATTAAACATTATGACTTACAGGGTGTTAAATAAGAGGTGAAAACTGGAGAAATTTAATCATAAATAATTGAATCTGAGATGGCGCTAAAGTGTATTATTAGAATTTTTCATTTCTTTAAAATAAAATTGCGAATCTAATTGATGGAATCTGCATATAAGGTTTAAGAAAGTAAAATTTAGTTACCTGTATTGTTAGACCTACTAAAAACTATGAGGACGAAGTCGCGGCTGGTAAAAAAGCTAGTAATAATATAATTGCAAATCATTCGCACAACTGCAGTTAATTACACAGCGATAAGAATTGCTATCTAATAATTTATTATGAACTATGTAGTAAGTTTTATATCAAAATATCAACATAATTACATAGACTATTAATGTATGCGCGTGGTAATATTAGCACATGTCTACGTAGATAGCAGACGGCTTGCATTTTGTTATCGCCGAGCGGACAGATCATATTAATAACATTTTAATCCATTTGTTTCAGATGTGATTGGCTACTATAATCGTCAACTCTAGCGTTATAAGCTACTAATCGTATTAACAAGTGTATTGATCTGGAAATGTGATATTTAACGCGGTGGTGTGATACGGCGACAAGATGTTGATAAAGGAGTATAGGATTCCTCTGCCATTAACCGTAGAAGAATATAGGATAGCCCAATTGTATATGATAGCAGTAAGTTGTGTGTTTTTTTTTTTTGTTTGTGATTAAAGATGCTGATTAGTAGTGATTATTTGTTAGAAAAAAAGTCGCGAAGAAAGCAGCGGACATGGCAGCGGCGTAGAGATTCTGATTAACGAACCGTACGATGATGGACCTGGGGGTAATGGACAGTATACTAGAAAAATTTATCACGTGGGCAGTCATTTACCAGGTACGCATGTTGTCCATGTATACATTGCGTAGACAGTAAAGAAAAAATGTGTTTATATTTAAAATTGTGTAATTTCTCAAGGATGGCTAAAAGGAATATTACCAAAGACAGCGCTAATGGTCGAAGAAGAAGCGTGGAATGCATATCCCTACACGAAGACGCGGTACACGTGCCCGTTTGTGGAGAAGTTCTCCTTGGAGATTGAGACGTACTACTTTGCCGATAATGGCCACCAGGAGAACGTGTTTAAATTAAGCGGCTCGGATCTGCGTAATCGAATCGTCGATCTCATCGACGTTGTTAAAGATCAATTATACGGCGCTGATTACGTCAAGGAGGAGGATCCCACACAGTACATCTCGGAGAAGTCGGGCCGCGGCCCCCTGAGCGAGAATTGGCTGGATGAGCATTGGCGCGATGTGCAGGGCAAGGCGCAGCCGACCGCCAGCGGGATGAGCTTAATGTGTGCCTACAAATTGTGCCGGGTCGAGTTTCGCTACTGGGGAATGCAGACGAAAATCGAGCGATTTATTCACGATATCGGTAAGTCCCAGGACACACGTTACACGTGCACGCCATACCAAGTCGCGCATACACTTTTATAGCTTCCATTAGCTAATTTAGATTATCGAATGGTATTGAACTTATAATATTGGATTATGACATCGGCGGCGCCCATTTTCATTCAGTGTTTTAGCTGAATGGCCTTGAATTTAATTGAAATCTGGGGCATGAAAAGACGGAAGTGTTTTTTATAGCTTTTATATTAATTAGTTGTTTTGCTGCAAAGGAAATGGTTTGTTTTGTATTTTCTAAGCTTGGTGACACGTGAACAAGTGCCAACTACGCATATTTATGCAGATCAAAGAAACTTATGTTGTTGATGTGGAAACATGTGCACACATTTAACTCGTTCCCGACTTTCGCAGCACTTCGAAAAACAATGTTACGTGCTCATCGACAAGCGTGGGCATGGCAGGACGAATGGCATGGCTTGACAATGGAAGATATTCGGGAGCTTGAACGTCAAACGCAGCTAGCGCTCAAACGTAAAATGGGCCAGGCTGCCGAAGAGGAGATCGACGAAGATAACAATATGAACAGCGATCACAATGGCGGTAAGACGCTGCAACAGACGCTCGGCAGCATTGAAAAGCAAGAGGAGAGCCCGCTGCTGACGAAAAACATTCCGAAAATTGAGACGGCCGCTAGCTCGGACGACTTATCGCCGGACGAGCCAGAAATGCGGTTGCCGGTCAAACACCAACCGATGCGGGCGTTGCATTCGCCAGCATCCTCGTCCATTAAGAGCTTTGATTTGCAAGTAGCCAATTGGCGGATTGAGAGTTTGGGTCGTGATTCCGAATCGGGGTCGGAAGAGGAATTTTTCGACTGTCAGGCTGATTTAGGTGAAGCATCCTGTTTAGCGAAGTGGAGTTCCCTTGACTTGCTCACTGAGGAGGACGGCGAGAACAATTCACCGACGGTTGTAGTTGATAGTGCGACAGGTGCTTATTTTCCGGTAGATGCCTGTCGATAGTTGTAAAGTATGGTTTGTGTGTTTAGATGATAGCATATTTTCGCCGACATTCCTGCAACGAGTGGCGAGTGAACGAGGCAGCAATAAGAAAAGCCTACAGCGCGGTAAGATGAATTCCCTGGATGCCGGCTGTCCTGAATCGCCCACGGCGTCACCGGGACATGTCACCTGCAGTACGACCGTATTGCTTTTAGTTTTCCACGCCGGCAGTGTATTGGGTACGTGTTTAGTATTATTATTACTTGTAGAGTTTATTGATTGGGCGGGTTGTGTTTTGTGCAGATGCTAATGTGGACTTGACAGCGAAAAAGTCGGATGTGACTACTTTCCGTGGCGCATTCGAGTCCGTCATGCGACAACACTATCCAACGCTGGTCGGGCACATCACGATTAAACTCGTGTCGTGTCCATCTATCTGCACGGAAAGTCTGGGAATTTTATCAAGGTAAAAATAAACACGCAGTTTCTATTTTTGGCTAACCGCTTGGTTCAATTACAGCCTAAGCCCATACAGTTTCGACGTGTCCCCGTCATGTACAGATAATCCTCAAATAACTCACGACTCCATACCCATCGGCGCAATACCATTGTTGGCGAGCTCAAATGCCGATTACCAGGAGGCAGTCACAAAGACAATCAACGGAGCCAATATCGTGTATCAGGAATTTCTGCGCTCCGAAGAAGGCCAGGGATTCACTGGGCAAGTGTGCATTGTCGGCGATTCGGTCGGATCAATTCTCGGCTACGATGCGCTCTGCCGAACGACGCGATACCAATCGCGGCACGGAAGTGAAAATAGCATTCTGGAACACGACCCCATGCATCGCGTCGACGAGGCTGCGCTCATTAACGAAACCGGATATCTCGTTGCGCCGTCGCCGAGGCGGCGGTCGTCGTCTGTGAGCGAACAGCCAAATCAAATCAAATTCGACTTTGACGTGAATGACTTTTTTATGTTTGGGAGTCCGCTGGCGCTTGTATTGGCGCATCGGAAGATATCCTCGTGCGAAGAGAAAAATGGTAAGAACACTTTAGAATGTAATTAAAGCTTTGATACATGATACAATGTTTGTTTACAGTTTCAATCACCCGTCCAAGTTGTCTTCAGGTGTACAATTTATTCCATCCCACCGATCCGGTTGCTTCCAGGTTGGAGCCGCTGTTGTCAGCGCGATTCTCCATGCTAGCGCCAGTTAACATAGCTAGATATGTAAAATATCCACTAGGAAATGGGCAACCTTATCATTTACGTGAGTCCTGCACTGGCTTTAGCCTGTTTGGGTTTTGGTTTATAATGTTATCTTGCAGTTGAAATACTCCAAAGCAATCCGCAAATGTTCAATGACTGTCAAGTGACGAGAAGACTATCGGAAGTGTCCATTCAAAGCACGGTTTCGGGAATTATTGATAACATTCCATTGCAAGCGATCAGTGCATGTGAGTGGATGCATATGGCTATTGGGGATGAATTTTCAATGTTCATATTCTAGTGCAACACAAATGGTGGGGCGGCAAACGGATGGATTACGCGCTTTATTGTCCAGAGGGCTTATCAAACTTCCCGACGCACGCATTACCGCACCTATTCCACGCCAGTTATTGGGAGAGCAGTGACGTGATTGCATTTATACTGCGACAAGTCGGCCGCTTGGAGGGCTTACCGCTGGCTGGCGAGGTCGATAGGGAGAACGTTTTCCACCCGGGCCAACCGCGTGAAAAGTGGATGAGAAAGCGCACGTCCGTTAAGCTTAAAGTAAGTTTTCAATTACAAGCGTTGACAATGGGGTGGTTGTCGTATGAAATTTTCATCATCACGGCAACGAAATATTGCACGTTGTTGTCTGCTATTTTTAGAACGTTGCCGCCAATCATCGAGCCAACGATGTTATCGTGCGAGACGGCATGCCGCAGACACTTGTGGCGCGTTTCATGTACGGTCCATTGGACATGATTACGTTGACCGGCGAGAAAGTCGACATCCACGTGATGCGAGACGTACCGGCCGGCGAATGGACACATGTTGCCACAGAGGTGACAGACAAAGCGGGCCGAATTACATTCAACATGCGTGATGAAAAAACGCTGGGATACGGGCTATATCCAATAAAGGTAGGTGGCAACCGTGGGTATTTGCGTGTTTGTGTTGCTAATCAAGTCAAATATGCATTAGATGGTGGTGCGCGGTGACCATACATCGGTTGACTTCTTCATGGCTGTAGTTCCACCGCAAACAGAGTGCGTCGTATTCAGTATAGACGGTTCATTTACGGCCAGCATGTCAGTGACGGGTAGAGATCCGAAAGTTAGAGCCGGCGCTGTGGACGTTGTACGACACTGGCAAGAGCTGGGATATTTAATCATTTATACCACTGGCCGGCCGGATATGCAACATCATCGAGTCGTTTCTTGGTTGTCGCAGCACAATTTCCCGCATGGATTGGTTTCCTTCCAAGACGGCTTATCGACTGATCCACTCGGCCATAAAGCAGCTTACTTAAATAATTTAATACAGGTATAGGTTTCTATTTTCAACGTCCCAGGGCAATAGACAATCCTTTATATTGTTTGCAGAATCATAATATCATTATTCACTCGGCGTACGGCAGTAGCAAGGATATTAGTGTCTACACTTCCATCGGGCTGAAACCAAGACAAATATTTATCGTTGGAAAGGTGCCCAAGAAGCAACATTCGCTTGCAACCGTGTTGAGTGAAGGATACGCGGCACATCTGGCGATTTTAATGGCGCACGGCGGCTCACGGCCGGCTCAGGGTAATGCGCGAATGGTCATTCCGAGAGGTTACTTTGGTTTGCCTGGACAACCCTTCTCGAGGCGGCGAAGGTGAGTGATCATCTTCTATCCATTCTAGAGTTACCTTCTCAGGATTATAAAACATGTTCAAACAGGGATATCATGATGAATTAGAAGCCGTAACTTGTAAAACGCGTATTAGATGCACTGAAATACTTAGATGGTACTGCATGTGTTGATGATGCCGTGTTTCAGCCATGACAAGGGCATCTCTTCACCTAGGAACAGTGGTTTTCTGAAGCGCAAGGTTTACATTAGTCATGTGTAGCGCTAGACTGGTAATTATCAACGTATAAACGTAACATATGAGCAAATACCAATTCCTCAGCACTCTGTTATGCCACACACGTCATATGTCCGAAATTGCGATGGCACGCTTTATGCATGGTGATATACAAACGCCGTCATGTACCCACAGTCGTAGAACCAGTATTACTATAATTCTGATGTACATTGTTCCCCAAATGAAACGTAAAACTTGCTGACAGCGCTGAATCGAACACTTGTGGTCTTAGTTGCCGTGATGTATTTGTCATGTTTGCCTTGAACGTACCAAAGACTAAAGATGTACTCCTACCAACGCAATTTTCCACTAGTAACATCTTTTGTATACAAGTAACTAATAATTGTTTTCCTTATTAAAGCAGTAGGAATGCGAAGAGGACAACGTCGTTTCCAAACCCGCCATGTGAACCCAGCACCCTCCTGGAACGTAGTCTGAGCACACGACGATATCAATTGCCACCAACACTATCGACAATGGCCATCAATCCGAACCATACTTAACCCAACACAGCCGGTTAGAAACAAGGCCCTGAAAAAAAAACTTGAACCTTTTCATGTTTCATTATTGACTTGCTCAATTCGTTACGTACCGCCACTAAACCAGATGATTATATTGTGGGTATTGAGGGCAACGAGTCTGAGAACAAATTAGAAACCAGGTAGAATGGGGGACGGGGTTAACGAACAAACTTGATGAAAAATTACGCTTCTGAATAGAGTTCTATCAAATAGAGATGGTATACTAATCTTAATCTTAACTTGGTGTACATATAACTTATTATGAATGTTATTGTGAAGACATTAAACGTTTAAAATGAGATTTTAATGGTAAAAATATGCACTTAGATGCAAGATGTAAAAGGTGTTATCTGTTTACAGTGTGATGCAATTTAACATAAAACTAAACGTGGCGAGATGAGAGCAAATGTATACACTGTCATAGCAAATTGGTGGTCATTTACGCTTCTAGCAAATGAAGACATGTTTATTTTCTAAGCTACAAATTGTGCCAATTAATCATACAAGTTATTGCGACCATTCGTTTTCTGTGACAGGGGCTTCTGCAAGTGTGATTTCCATATGAATCATTTTGGTGCTGGTTAAACAAAGGATTCGAAGTTGATGTAAGTTATGAAGAGCCACCTACAATTAGTAAATACTAAAAATCTGTTTACGAGTAAACGTATGTAAAACAAGTATTCACAATGTGTGTACGCAATTCTAGCGGATCTTGTACAAAAATTTAGTGCAAATTAAACTTTGGACAACAGTAATCATTCTAAACACAAAAAAAGAAACTAAGAAATGAGGACTAAAAATTGTATAAACAATTAATATATGAACATATAAATATACACATATATAAATATATACATTATATATTTTAAGAGATTTATTAAGTTTGTATTCCGACGTATATAGGGGACATATTTTATTACTGTTATGAGAAGAAAAAAATGTATATTTTTAACTAGAGCGTGAATAAACCCAGGAAAAAATAACTTTTCAACAACTACCTACATCGGAATTCTTAGTCAGGCAAGAATCATTGTGATTATTGTTGATAGCTATTTATTATTGGGCTTATTCACGTAATTTAATATATACAGACATGTAATGGTATTAATGACAGCATTTAAGTAACGGGAGCTAGTTACCAAAGATTATAAAGTTACCTACAAACATAAAGACCGAAATTACATTACGATTTGTTTTTGTAATTAGAGGGTGTGAATACAAATTACGTGTGTGTATAGAATGCAAGCTTTTTAGATGTGCTATAAAATGTGTAAGTGTATTTTTAATTTTTGTAGAGTGATCTATGATAATTATAGGTATATTGTTGAGGGAATTATAGTTTGTCAGAGTACCAGAGGTGTCAGTTGCATATGCCAAGAAAATATACTGTGTATTTCTTTATTTTTGTGTTACATATGCCACTAGATTATATATTATTCACTTGCTGTGAATAAAGTTCTAGTTGTGATGATAACTGGAGTGGATTTATTGATCTACAAAACCGCTATTTCACCTAAGATTGTTTTTGAAGTAAAACTATGTTGAGCAAGTTGAGATTGAGAAAAAAGAAAAATTATGTAATTCAGAATTACAAAATTGAATTAGTTATAACTCAAGAACGGTTGGAATTGAATCTAAGTTGGAGCTAAAGTGCGTTATTAGCATTTTTCATTTAAAAAAAAATAAGGGTCAAAATTAAATTGGAAATTGGACTAACAGTAATTAGAATTGGAACCGTGATATGTCTCACAACTATTATTTTTTTAGTGGTGAGCAATGTGCTTTGTTGTCTTTCTTATTTCCATTGTTTGGCAACGATCATTATTTGTCAACTTGTTTAATCATGCATCATTTAGAGTAAGTCATAAAACTTTAACATAACTTATTGCTTAGTTATGTTTGCAACTTCTGGCCCAACCCATACCATTAAGCGGTATGTAGGATTACTGTTGTTTAGAGGGTCTGGATTAAAGCATTATTCTTCACCCTGTAGAAATAATACCTGACATTCTCAATAACCGTTGGCGCTACGATCGACGCTGTGCGTCATTTCGTGCCGCCTGCATCATCCGCGTCATTCGCATTCGGACTGGCGCTGCTCTTCCATTTTAGCGTCCATGTTTTGAGTTCCACTTGAAGCGAGTCTGATTCTGCCGCTTTTTAAGAAAAAACAAGACAAATAGCGCATTCAAAACCAAACCATCATACTTAACCAAGGTAATTTGACATTTGTTTCAACCACACACTTATTTAAGCCACGCAGATGTGTACTTATTTGCCAACAACTATATTTTTATGACGGTGTCGTGCCACTTTTGCAGTTCTTTAGGATGGGCGACAGTGAAGATGAGTACGATAGAAAGCGGCGCGATAAATTCAGAGGCGAACGTGCGGAGGCCAGCTATCGTGGTGCAGAGCGTCCTGTGCGGCCGCGAGATGATTGGCCCGAAAGGTAGTGAATCTAAAAATTGGTGAACAGTGATCAAATAATGCTTAAAATTGTGTGGTATTTTAGGGATGCTTGGCAAAGGCCCAGACCTCGCGATTATGGTGGCAGGGTGAGGGAACATGGATTTTCACCAAACTATGAACCTGCTGCAAAAAGGATGAGAGGAGACTACTATGGTGAAAATTATTACAATCATTACCAACCTTACCATCAACCTCAACATAGAGAACAAGCACCAGTTCCAGCAGAAGGCCAGCAACCACCCATGATGTCTTTCAAAGCATTCCTGGCCACACAGGATGATAACATATCTGATAATGAAGCAATTGAGAAATACAATGATTATAAGCTAGAGTTTCAACGGCAGCAATTGAATGAGTTCTTTGTGGCACATAAGGATGATGAGTGGTAAGTGCTTTGTCAAAATACTAGTGATATTATTGAAAATACCTACAAATATAAGGGTATTATGATTGACTACAGTCGCGGGATGAAAAAAATATTGCTCAACTTCAAGTGATATTTATCAGACTACTTTTATTTATTTTTGTTTATATCTCCAAATATATTGTTTTATATACCTTTTTCTCTACAGCATTGAGACAAGCGTTCCTGCCATCATAAAATATAATTATGTGTTAAATGTGCGTGTCAACTACTTCGTAAAAATTGTGATATATGCCTCGCGAAAGATGCGAGATGCGAAACAAATATGTACAAAAACGTGGAAATAAGATATTTATACAAAATGCGTTCAAACCGGTTTGATATCAATCGAGCGGGTGCGCACAATGCACTCAGCTCGTCGGGTACTTTGTTAGGGTTTTGATAAACCAGGTGAGATGAACGTTTATGGAGATACGTTTACATTTAATTGTTTTTTTTAATTTACATATTTCATGATGTGTGTCACAATGTGTATGAATGCTTTCAATTGTTCCCGTTTAAGATGTGCATTATCATTTTTGTGTTTGCCTGTTAATTGTGGGCTTTAGACGTCGTCTGTCGTTATAGTATTAAAATTATAATGCACACTTAACTAGACCCTAATCCTTAAGTGCCGTCATTACTCATTTTGGGCGAATGCATTAGTGTGACTCTTCCTTATAGTTTTGTATCAGGTTACTTCTGACCGCAACTACATTGGTATGCATTTCTATTTTTAGGTTCCGACTTAAGTATCATCCAGACGACTCCGTGAAACGTAAAGAAGAATTAAGCAACTTTATTAAGGTAAATCTTTAAATCTACTATTAATCTGAGAACTGTAATTAATATGTGTGTTGTGTGTAAAGAAACGTTTGGAGGTTTTCCTCGAATTATTCAATGCGGGTAAAATCGACGAGCATAGTCTAGATCACGGGCATGACGAGGAACTCATTAAGTTACTTGATACTGTTGTTATTAAATTGGAAGATGGCACCGAAGAAGACTTCGCTTTGCTTGAACAAGAATATCAAGGTATGATTATCTTATAACCTTATATAAATTTGCATGTGAGGGTAATGTGAATTATTTTTCTAGACTCTATTAGATATAAAACTAATCAACAAAATAGACTGGAAGGCAAAGATAGGAAAGATGTTGAAGAAGTAATACCGTTAAAAGATGGCGAGACTGTAAACTTAACCACTCAGGATGATGTGGTGATGCAGGAGGACACTCCAGTAGTATCGAAAGAAGAAGAAAAGAAAACCAACGGCGAGGATAAAATGGACGAAGACAAAATTGACGATGATGAGGATGATGGCGAAGTAAAGTGTGAAGAAAAGAATGGAAAAGACAATGAAGAAGGCGAAGACAAAGCTGAGGAAAATGAGAGCAGCGAAAAAAACGAAGACAAAGAGGATGACGAAGTCAAGGAGACTGATGATGGTGAAGTGAAACCAGAAGAAACCGATGCCAATGAAGGTGAAGTGAAGGCGAAAGAAAAGAAAAAGAAGGAACCGTCCGAAAAGCGTAAACGTTCTTATTCCGGAAGCAGCAGTAGTTCATCATCGAGTAGTAGCAGCGATTCCGAGGATGAGAAAAAGGATGACGAACCAGAAGTTAAAGACAAGGAACCAGAGCCGATCGAAGTGAAGCCAAAGCAAGAGGAAAAGCCACGTCCGAGGTACATTTATAAAACCACATCTATCTGTTTACGTAATCTTGCACCAACTATAACGAAACAAGAAATAGTTGCGATGTGTTCGCGATATGATGGATTCCTCCGGTTGGCGTTGGCCGAACCTCAGCCTGAACGCCGGTGGCTGCGCCGTGGCTGGTTGACGTTCAAGCGCGACGCGAACATAAAGGAAATTTGTTGGCATTTTAATAACATTCGTCTGCGCGACTTTGACTTGGGCGCGATTATTAACAAAGATTTGAGTAAGCGTATTAGATATGTCAGCGGTATTACCGGCCACAAACAGGTAGTGCGCTCAGATATTCGCATTGCTGCGAAAATAGTTCTTCATTTGGATCAGAAAGCACAACTGTGGTCGGACTCAACTGAGAAACAGGAAGAAAACTTTGGATTGGTGTCCAATAATCCTGTTTTGCACAACATCACTGACTATTTAATCGAAGAATGCAGCGCTGAGGAAGAAGAACTTCTGGGACTGGAACCAACTGCCGATTCGTCAGATGCATCAGCTGTTGTTGAGCGTGACAACGAATTGATTAAAGTTTTGGATAGGATAGTCATGTATTTGAGGATTGTGCACTCTATTGATTACTATAATCACAGTGAGTATCCAAGTGAAGATGAGATGCCAAGCAGATGTGGGCTGTTGCATGCCAGAGGTCCAGCACCTAACTCAAAGGTAATATATTTTCTTATTTGTAAATATTAATACATTATAACAAATAATAATGATTTGTTTTTGTTTAGGCGGATATTTCTCAGTATATTGGTGCTGCAGTAGAAAGTAAAATGGCTAATTATCTCCCGGAGAAACCAGCAAAAGAAGAACAAGTGAAGAACGAAGCAAAACTTGTGAGTTTATCACTTAAAGATGTCGACACGGAAATGGACAAGTTCGTGCAAGCCAACACCAGAGAACTAGCGAAAGACAAATGGTTGTGTCCATTGTCCGGTAAAAAATTCAAAGGACCCGATTTTGTGCGCAAGCACATTTTCAACAAACACGCCGAGAAGATCGATGAAGTCAAGAAAGAAGTGGAGTTCTTTAATAACTATCTAAGGGATCCCAAACGCCCGATGTTGCCGGAACCGCAACAACCCAAGCGTGAGGAACCACCACCATTCGCCCACCAATCGTAAGTTTTCAACAAGTACAATGAACATTTGCTTTAATTTGAATATTCTAATTATTGGTTTAGGAATTATGGCGGAGCATATGGCGGCGGATACGGTGGCTATGGAGGTCCGTCTCGTTACAACATGTATCCGCAGAGACAGCGAGGGTTTGCGCCCCGATCGCGTGGTGGTGGTGGCGGAGGCGGCGGCATGGACCACCGACCCGTGGTACACTATCGGGATTTGGACGCGCCTAGGGAACCTGAGGAATTTATATAATCATTTTGTAGTCATTTAAATTGGACCGAATTGTGTTGAACTTATACGTCAGTAAGTTTAAACTGTTTCCGCAGTTTTAGGTTTATGTCGCGTTTTATTTTTTTGACGTGGAAACATTGAAACTGTATATTTCAAAACAAGTCATTTTCTTATTTGTCCTCATTGTATGCTTGTGACGGTTCTACAATGTAATTAATTAAATATAATACATTGAATCTAATCAATCCTGTGTTCTAATTGTGCTTATTTCTTGTTAGTTTTCTTAATTTGTTGTTTCATCTTTTCTTCCTCAACCACAGCTCTGATGTGCTGTGTAACAGCAAGAAGAGGATTGGCAATAAATTCTTTCTTCTTTGTGATAGATTTATAAATCTGCATGTTCTTAATGGCTTCTTTCTTTCTCTTTGTGGCCTTCTGTATGCATTTTGATGATTTTTGAACAGGAGCTTCTCTCTTTTTTGTCATCAATGACTCAAGTGATGGGAGAGCATCTAGTAATGGATTTGTATCACCAATTACTGGCAACTTTCTTCTCTTGTTTCTCTTGTTAGCTTCCTTTTTCTGTTGATTGAGGGCATCAATTTTCTGCAGTAGTAGTTCCTTTCGTAGTTTTAACTTGTCCTTCTTGCTCATTGCTTTGTCAGCTGCTGCCAAGTCAGATTTGGCAGATTTAAACGATTTTACACTTCGAGTATCATCGTTTAAGGATTGTTTTATCGATGCAAAGTTTATGTTTACATTTGCAAACAGATTGTCGGGTACTGTGAAATTAATTGGTGTAGTGTTCAGTGAATCAGCTGATTGATCTTGAGCTGATACCTCATCGATATTTGGTGGAACCGTACTACGTGTTGCTGGTGATGTGTGAAATGATGTGCGTTTTCTACGTTGTTTACCCATGGTTATGATTTATTGCTAATATAGCTTTAAACGTTTGATTGCAATCACTAAAACTAAGAGAAAGAATAGGTACAAATCTGACTAACCTTCAATCATACACATGTGTAGTTACACGCTACGGGTTTGGCGTCCACCCCCACTCTTTTTATTTTAGTCGTCAGCCGAATTAAACAAGAGAAATGTTTTTAATTTTGAAAAACAATAGTTTTATACTATATTTTACTATGTTTTTAATTTGTTCAGTTTTTGAAAGTGTACTTTGCTTGCATTTTTTTCAATATTTACCATTATTTTACCGTATCTCCAATCTACTAGACAACGTAGTTTTGCATACATAATCACAATTTATTAATAATTGCGTTATTTATTTGACTTAAATTTATAATAGAATACTTGGGTAGTGCTGATAATGTTGTGCAACATTTTTTAACTTATAAACGGATTTTAACTGAGAGAGTTTTAGTCTATTTGCACTGGGTTTATTGATGAATCGACAATTGTTTCGCAGGTGAGGGCGTCAGGACTGTCCTGAAAAAATTTAAATGATCCAATTTAAACAACTTTTCACTTAATAACACTAAGAGTTTTTTCTGTAGATGTCAATAAGTAAAACGTGTATTCACATGGAAACTTAAGAATAAATTATCTCAGTAACTAGAAGAGATAAACAAAAACCGAAAACACTATAATGCTTAGTATGAAATTCTAGAAAAGATAACGTTTAGAAACTTTCAAATATATCATATGCCTAAAAAAAATTTCCGCTGCGATTTTCTCGGAAAATAATAAAGGTAAAAAAGAACTTTCTTCATTTTGTTCATGCAGTGATATGGATCGATAAAATGGCAGATTTAGTTTTTCCATTTTCCAAAGTTGACCAAAGACCTCTCAAAAAGATCAAGAGGTTACACTTGACTGTTTTTGGGCTCAAAAATATTTTTTTACGCTAGAAGAAAATTGAAAATGTTAATTGATTGAGTTTTCCAAGGGGATGAAAGATATGAAGTCAGTTTTTCGATAACATCAATATTTTGGAAAATGGGTGGTAAATTCAAAACCGATCAAATAAAACTACCTCTCCTATTTTCCTTAAACATTCCAAACTGATGAAAAATATTACCAGGAATCCATTAATCCCGGTTTGGTCGCGCTATCTTAATTAATTTTTAAGTTACTGAACATTTTTAATTATTACATAAGTTTTGATAACTGTAAATTTTAACATTTTATATAATGTAAAATTTAATTCTACATACGAATATGAAACCCGTTTCTTTTTATCTCTAATGATTTTCAAGATAAGTGCGAAAAACTGGTTTATTCGTTTTCTCGATCATTTCCTAAGCAAAAAATAAAAATTAATATAGAAGAACATGTGTTTCTTCATAGTTTATCTTAATAAAATTTTGTTTTAAAATAAAGCTTTTTGATAATAATAACCCTAATTAAGTCTGGTTTTGTCGCTATTGAAAAATTGCAAATAAGGACTAAACGGTAAATGCTAGCCAAAAAAGTTACTTAAATAATCGATATAGAATTAAATGATCTATCCGAATCCGAAAACAGAATTTATAATTTCGAAGATAAAAAAGAGAAATCTTTTGCCTTTTTTATAAAAAATCTTTTCGTTAAATATTTTTATGCATTTTTGGTCGTTTTTTTAAGAAGGGTGCCATCTTGAAGAGAATTCTTTAAGGATCAACAATATGCAGTCCTTTTGCCGTAGCCCTTTTAGTTCTCGAGATAATCGCAATTTAGTTTCGCCGTTTTCACAGGAAATTGAAAAAAAAGTCCGACTCTGTTGTTCGTCCGAAAAATTTTTTAGGAAAATAAGTTCCACCCTGTTGTTCGACCAAAAATATTTTTAAGAAAATAAGTTCCACCCTATTCTTCGAACGAAAACAAATTTTAACAAAAAAAGTTCGACCCTGTTGTTCGACCGAAAATATTTTAAGAAAGTAAGTTCAACTCTGTTGTTCGACCAAAAATTAAATTTATTGGACAAAACAGCAATATTCAAAAGAAATTTTAAGACACTTTCCCAGGGTTAATAATGTTAAAAAGGTATGCATAGTGTAGAGGGACTCTCGAACGTTAACATGACGTTAAGAAATTTAAAAAATCAGTTAGTTCACGAGAAACAGGGCGATTTCCACATCATGTTTTCAAATTTTCACAAAATTGCCAACTATTGAAGGGCCTAGATTGCTGAAATAAAATGCATCATGAAGGGTGTCTGTTGAACTCCAATATGACGCTAGAAAACTTCTGAAAAGTTAATTAATACAGGAGATGCAGGGTATTTTTCACACTATGTTTTGAATTTTTTGAAATATGCTAGTTTTTAAACATTTTGGCGCACTTACAAAAGGGCTAGGAAGTTGAAAAGGTATTCATCGTGTAGTGGAACTCTCCAACTCTGACATAGCAGTGAGAAACTTTGATAAAGTCAATTAATTTACGAGATACAGGGTGTTTTCCACATGATGTTTACAAATTACATATTATAAAATTGACAATTTTAAATGGCATTGGGATGGTTTGGATATGTATGAATGCCATAAATAAAATGTACATATGAAAAAGTAATGCACTTGTAAAATATAATTAAGTATATTTATTATTTATTTATCAATCTTATTAATCTATTGCTTATCGGTAAAAATAAATTACTTCTTGAGAAGCTACACTTCCGATTACGTTAATAGAGAACAAAATCTAAAACGAATGCGCTGTGTACTAACTATCCAATGAATCAAAACGTTTGTAAGATATATCTTTACGCATATGAATAGTTTTTTGATCATAATACATAATCCCTCTTCTCTATATCTGGCTAAATACTCTCCATATTACAGTACAGTCAGAGTAATAGTTCAAAGTGAGGCCAATTTTAATCACAGTCTTCTAACATTTGCTAGCTGAAATTAGAGGATCCAAATGATGAAATTCGGAATCTCACACAGATGAATAATATAACTCCTAACTTCACTACCGTCCTAAATATCTAATAATCTTCATCTAAATTTATCGCAGTATTATCAGTAAGTATTATATTAACAAAACATATCTTATTAGTAATGTGGCCGCAATCAAAACCTCGATTAAGATTTATGTAATACTGTAGCTATCGTAACATTTTTTATAGATGTTTTAGACACTTAAGTAATGAATTAAAATCGAGATTTTGAGGTTTGAATTCTTTTATGGTACAGTTACATCTCGCAACCATTTATTGCGAACATCAATCAGACGCGAATATTAATTAGTTTAATTTTGTTCGAAACGTGCTTCAGAAGATAAGATTTCAATAAAGTATTTATGCATAAAAGTCGTGTGTAGAGAACAGTTACTGTTCAGCCAGGAAGTGGTGCCTCGGCGTAGAAATCTGGCTCGTCATCGTCCACATCCGGTTGGTCGCCATCCAACTGCAAATCAACAACATAGTTAGAAATATTTAATCAAAAATATTGAAAGCAAACATAAAATTTAAAAACATTCCATATATTTATAGATTAAGTGTGTTATTATGTCAAATATATTGTATTATTTGTATTAGTTGATAAGGTCTAATCTTGTTGAGAGATTTGCAGTGCGTGAAATTAAATTCCATACGGTATTCTAATGTTCGTGCCTGATTACAGCGCATTAGTCAGATATCGTTAGACATATCGATTGATAGCAGCAGAGGTCGTGGAACCGACGCTCTTGTTTGTTTATTCTGCCATAACGAACATCACATCATCAGCAAACAATGATGATTTATTCCATGACTTACTACCAGGCGCACAGCCTAAATATAGGGTACACGGCAAAAACTAGTTAAAGACATTAGCTCTGTAATTATTTTCTCAAGAAAAAGAAAAGAAAAAAAAAACTCTCAATGCTTAACTTATACGAAGAGATTTTAGACGTTTTAATTCCTAATCAGGTATGTAAATACAAAGCAACGTTGTGATTTAACCGGATAAAAATTGCACGCAATGTGCATTTTAATTAGGCACTCAAACTTCCTACGTTCCTGCATGAACTTTCAGCACAACGACATTTAAAAATCGAAGGTGTGATTGTGGCGACAAGCAAACTCACTGCACGTTCGTATTGTGCGCGGTGCATAATTAATATTATTACTTAATCAGCAAATTCTTGGACTATTGAACTTGGCTATATGGACACAAGTCGATAACCCACAAATCATCACTAATTGGGAATGTAATTAAAAACAAACTTACGGCGCGTAATTCGACAGGCGTGAACAAATGTTTGAGGAGTCCGCGAAGTGGAATCATCAATAGCAAGAAGAATGGGAAGGCCAGGGACGCTTTGGTGGACTTGACCACCCACAAAATCACCAGACACATCAATTGGACAAATGTGAAGAGGTGCATTTTTATTGTTTTCACCTGCAACATAAGAAAAACATTTTAATTATGCTTCTGGAATAAAAAAGAAACACTAAAACATGTTATAAATTAAGGAAAAAACAAGTTTCAATATAACACACAAATACGTGGATTATTGTAACACAATAAATTCAAAAATGTAATCAGGACTAAATTGGGTCTCGTTTAGGGTATTTTAAAGTATTTCTGTCGATAAAAGGCATAAATAGCATAAATAAAAGGCATATACATTTAATCTATGTACATGTATATAATATAAAATCGTGTTAATTACATCACTTATTACTCAAAAATGGTTGGACAGATTTTAGTGATCTATGATTTGTTGGATTTGTCTCTGCCTCAAATAGAAGAATAACAATTAAAATAACGAAAATTGTGATGTAAAGAGAGTTAAATAAGAGATCAAAATTGGTACAGAAATTCAATACTAGTTAAAGTTGAATATTTCAATCGAAGATGGCGCTAAAGTGCATTTTTAGCATTTACCATTTCTTAATTGTCACTTACTAAGTCCAAGCAACAATAAATGTAAATTTACTTTTAAGTAACAAGTACGCGGACAAGCGTTAGGTGAAATTCATGATATCATGATACAATTCATTATGATGTCAGATTAGAGGGTATACAAGTTGAATGAATAAATAAGACAAGAAATTGTATAGAGCCAAGAGCCAAAAATGCGGAACCTGAAATTAGGGCAAACGAACAACTTGTCTGGTCGATTGCATGTATTGCAACCCTGCGAATGCGAGCGCCCCCGACCGGGTCGCCTGCTGCTAAACCCATGAAACACCCGTGCTGAAAGAGACGGAGCAGGCAAAGCAAACGAGAAACTGGAGGGGTGAACGCCGCCCGCCGTGCTTGGTAATCTTGCCACCAAGGAGACCTCCGATAGCGCGTATTCAAAGTCGAGCGTTGTTTCCCTCGTTGGTGCGCTAGTCATTGCTATTTTACCATAAACGGTTCGATTCGAGTCATAGAAAAAAAAATTATCTACATTTTGGCGAACGATAAGTCGATTAGTGCGAGTATTCTAGTGAGTGAGTTCGTGATTCAGACTGATATGGGTACTGATATTATTTTGGAGTGGTAGAACGCGACGCAGCGCATCGCGCATACACACAAACCGGCAGCCGACTTGCACAGGGCCCCGGCAGACGCGCGCGCGAGCAAGAGCGGCAAAACCAATCGAGTGCTTGCTGAGGACGCCACGGGCGTGGCTGACCAGTTCAACATTACTCATCAAATGAGCGTTCAACATCAACCAAGAACCAGTTGTGTGCATCGAAATACGCCAAATGTTTTAAAAATGCATCATTCGACGCTCATTATAAACACTAACTGCTAACCGACGCCGCCGAACGTTTTCGCCCGCTACAAGCCGTGGAGTGGTGTGTGTGTGTGTGTGCTTCTACCAGACGCGAATTTGTGTATTCCGTAGTGCACGCCGCTCGGTGCCGGTACGCGTTCTTTATTCAATCAAGCGGAGCGTCTGCTGCGTTCGCAAAATCGGCTTTTCAACCGACACGCACATCAATCACATGATAAAGCACAGCAACCCAGCAAGTATAGTTGATATTTGATTTTAGAACTGCACCGAGTGTCACGACAAAATGAGCGGAACTAATGTGAATGTCACAGTGCCGACAACACAAACAACAGCAACCATTAAATCCCGACCAAACATTATGCCCAGTAGTTACATGTACACATCCAGTGCTGGCCTGCTCAATCGGAATCCGGAGAACAAACCAGCACCACCACCCACTCTACCAAAATATACAAGCAGTTTCAATGCTGGCAGCGGTGGTTTAAATCGTGATAGAGATAAGGACAGTATTGGTGGCTCATATAGGTTGGCAAGTATGGACAGGATTGCCTTGAGGCAAAAATTCATGGATCCCAACAACACTAACAATACAACCACAAACAATGGCAGTAATGGGATACATACAAATGGAAGTGGCACACCAGAAGCCACAGCACCATCATCAGTGCAGATTAAAAGAGAAATGTTTTTCAATCCAGCAACAGAGACTACACCTAAGCAAGACTCTAATCGATTAGCTAAAGTTCCTTCTACAGAAAAGACCACAGACACAAATAAAGTTCTGAGTCCGCCAGAAACAACCAAAGATGAAGGTAAAGAAACTATGCCAGACATTATTAAAGAGAAGCCAAAGCCTAGGGAGCTTGATGGTTATGTCGGTTTCGCCAATCTACCGAATCAAGTGTACCGCAAGGCTGTGAAGAAAGGCTTTGAGTTCACTTTAATGGTAGTTGGTGAATCTGGGCTGGGTAAGTCCACCTTAATTAACTCCATGTTTTTGACTGACATTTACAACTCGGCTGATTATCCCGGCCCAACACAGAGGCTAAAGAAAACAGTGGCAGTTGAAACAACAAAAATTTTACTTAAAGAAAATGGTGTAAACCTCCATTTGACTATGGTAGACACACCAGGATTCGGCGATGCCGTCGATAATAGCAATTGCTGGGTGCCAATCATAGAGTTTATTGAAAGCAAGTATGAAGACTTCTTGAACGCAGAAGCGCGAGTTACACGAAAACAATCCACGGATCAACGGGTTCACTGCTGTCTTTATTTCATTCAACCATCTGGACACGGCCTAAAATCGTTGGATATTGAATTTATGAAGAGGCTGTGTGATAAAGTAAACATTATTCCCATAATAGCAAAGGCTGACACATTGACTGCAGATGAATGCACCCTATTCAAAAAGCAAGTGCTGAATGAAATAGCTCAGCACAAAATTAAAGTTTACGAGTTTCCCGAATCGGCAGAAGAAGACGAGGAGAATAAACTAAACAAGTCTCTACGAGATCGCGTGCCGTTTGCAGTCGTCGGCTCGAACGTGGTCATCGAACAAGATGGCAAAAAGATGCGCGGCCGGAAATATCCATGGGGCATTGCTGAGGTCGAAAACTTAGAACACTGCGATTTTATTGCGCTGCGCAATATGGTTATCCGCACACATCTACAAGATTTAAAGGATGTAACTAATAATGTTCATTACGAGAACTATCGGTGCCGAAAATTGGCAGGATTGGGCGCAGATGGCAAACCCACCCGCAGCTCGAACAAGAATCCACTCGCTCAGATGGACGAGGAAAAGCGAGAGCACGATGCAAAGATGAAGAAGATGGAGGCCGAAATGGAACAGGTGTTCGAGATGAAGGTCCGCGAAAAGAAACAGAAACTGAAGGACAGTGAAGCTGAATTGACTCGAAGACATGAGTCCACTAAGAAGCAGCTAGAGCAGCAGGCGAAAGAATTGGAGGACAAACGGAAGCAGTTCGAGCTCGAGAAGGAGCAATGGGAGAAAGAAAATCAGGTGACGATAGAAGAATTGCGTCGGCGATCTTTGGAGGGCAGTCGGGAGGCGGTCGATGGTAAGAAGAAAAAGAAGGGCCTGTTCTAATCGCAACAAGATCGACCACGCCAAGGTTGACATGGAATCGAAAAATAACTTTAACTTTTAAGTAATGTATTGAATTATCATCTATCGTATTGAGAATTTGAGAGACAAGGCTATTATTTCAAAAGAATTGCTTCAATGTACGACTTCTTTACGATGTATCTAATCATACCGTGAGTAATGTAAGAGGCATGTATGTAATCAGGCTTTTCCAAATTTGTAAAACGCGCAAACATGTATCATAACATTTGCCACCACAATTGCCATTCAGCGACTTTGTTTTTTAACTAGCCTCATTTAAGACTATGATAAACGAGTAATGTTAGTTCCAAATCTAGTGATAAAAAAAACGTAATTGCGGCACGACTAGCCTAAATTATTTCCATACAAACTGCCATCAATTTTACAGTAGTTTAGACGTTTACAAACACACTAATTCAAACTAAACCGAAACGTTCCATGGAAAATTAAATCCGAATAAAATTAGCTAAACATTCAACGATACCAATGAATTAGTGTTAAATTGATGAACAAAAAGTAAAGAATTTTAAATATCACAAAATAACTATTGTATTATATTATTACTAGAATGAGTAATTTATGAATTTCTGTTGATAGCGAGCGTGTTTGACAGGAAAGAGTTGGGCTCTGAATGCGATGGTGAGACTTTAATTCGTAGTCATGTGCGATGTGCCCATATTATCGAGTAATTAAGGGAATTCATTTATATATTATTGATTGACATTATGCGTTGAAAGCATTGTGCCATTTTAAAACTGATTTAATTTAAATTTAATTTTATATTTCTATATATACTATGTGTAATTCATAAAAATTGTGCAAATAAATTTTATTTCGTATAGGAAATGATGACTCTCATTAACCGTCCTACACTGCAGGAATAAAAAAGAAGTAAAAATGCTAAGTCGCTGATACACCCACTGCGGTATAGCGGTATAAAACTAAACCCCGCACTTGAAAAACCACTCAAGCGACAACGATATAATGCATCTATTGTTCAACGCCGCCTGTCATACACACACCCTCTTCCTACCTTTTATGTGTTTTTTTAATGCATGCGTGCGTAGGTTCACAAAGATGACTTTATGACCTGACCCCATGGACGTTAATTTTCACTTTACACGCAATGATAATCGCGTTAATTGCCAGGTCTTAACGATCGCTACGAGCCTTTGCAATTATATTAGTTAATTATATCCTACAAGGTGTTTGCAAACTGTATATAAATATTTACATTCTGCGCGGAATTGTCTTCGGAGTGAATCAGCATCATATGACAAATAGTTGTTATAAACATAGTTGGAAATATCTTGGAATGAGTGAATCACAGTTTAAATTTGCAATCACTCGTGACAAAGCTGGCAAAAGTGCGATATTGTAATCACATTTTGCTAGATTGTTAGTACGAAAATAAATTCCACTTACCCTTCTTACGTAGGACGCCTGCGGATGATGTTTCACAGGCATGAAGAACAATTTCATGCGGTCAAAGAACTGAATGCCATCCGTGGATGCAACGCCCATGTAAAGGAATACGCCAAACAGCACCGACATCGGAACCAGCCGAAGTAGCGGAGCCATTAGCACGGATAAACCCACCAGAAGGGAAACAGTCAATGCGGAAACTCTTTGCTCCTTCACTTCGATAATATGAGGTTTCTCGCCGGGGGCATGCGTCCGGGACATGACGGTCACCGCAGATATGTGCGCCACCGATCTTACAGTTGCCGCACAGATCCACGGTGTTCCCAAAAACCCACAGCCCACGTTTATTAGACAGATGAGTACGATGTCGAGGTGGAATCCACTGCCTTTCTGGAGTTTACGTTCCTTCTTATCCATAATCAATCTAAACGCATAAATGTATGGTTTAATAGCCTTCCCTATTTGCAAACTTACAGATACCTACTCGCAAATGTGTGTTTCCATAAAGAGGAGGATGTACACGAGCATTGCGGGGATGCAGGACGCGCCAACTACCCACAAGGGAAAAGGTTCATTAGTGCCGCTCGGACTGATTAACCAGCCTCTAACTTCCGTGTTAGAGGGGGACAATCCTTCGGGCACGCTCAGTTTCTCTGTATAGGTTTCGGGTACCATATAGTCCATGAAGACCATGATGACGATTGCGATGGGTACTCCAAAGTCCCCAAGCGCACGACGAGCCTGTGAGCAATACAAAATGAATCAGTACTTTTTTGCCAAAAGTGTGAAGTAATAATTGGCTTTGAAAATAGGAAAACGAGGTCAGAAGGATTTGGTAGGTAACAATGACTTTAAGCTATTTGCCAAGTAAAATAATGGTTGTGGCATTGAAGGAAAGATCATGGCAACGACAATATTAATAGCTCACTTACACTTCTTCCTAGAAACTGGCTGTTTCTAAATAATCTCAAGTAGTAGGCGATAGCAAAAGTTCCCAGCGCGAGAATAGTACAAAACAGGGCCGTATTAGGTCGATTGATAGGCTTTCCTCTTTCATCCTTCATTGGATAATAATCTATTTCTGGAATGGATGCGAGTGCAGTGTTGTTGCTAAAGTCGGTTGAGTTCTCCATCAACTCAGTCAAATTGCCGACTAATGCTGCCATGATACGATTATCGCAGTACGTAAACATCAGCGGATGTCTACCGAAAACGAAGACCAATTTCATAACGCTTTCAACAATATACAATAGAGAAATCAGAGCCGAAAATATCTCCTCTGTAAAGCGCGTGAATAATTTAACGAAAACGCTGCCCTCTAGAGACGCCACAAATAGCGCTATAATGCCCAGCCAAATACCAATATAAACGCGCGTGGTGAGGTATTCAATGTCGTTGGCTTTGCAGAATTGATACAGACTTTCATCAAATAGTAAAAGTGGTCCAGTGCTTCCTACGATCACGAGTGGTTGGCCAGCACAGAGTGCAAATACAACACCGGCGGCCGCTGTCGCAACCAGAGTCTCTGAAATCCCAATGTAATTCTCTGTTTTGTCGCTCATTAATCCGCCGAATGTAATTGCACCCGAGAGAGCGGCAAAGTACATGAAAATAGCCGCCGCTGCACATTGAGCATTCATACCATGGAGTATATCACTCTTATACGCTGGAAAGCGACGGCGAATATCATTGATAAGCCCGCCGAAAGGTCGTTTCGTTCGTTCAAGCGGGTTCGGAAACGGCGGTTTTTTACCATCTCCGCCATCTGCAGTCAGGAGCGGCTTGGTTTCTCCATGTTGTTTCTTTAGCGCGTTCTCTTTGCGCTTGCGGATAGCCTGGCTCTTCGCTTTAATTTCTTCGATCGGTAGAAGTGCCTGCCGTTCCCAGTCGCCAGGTGGTAGCACAATACTATCGTCAAGAAACTCGTTGATCGCTGAGAGCAAAACTTTTCTGTTATCAGCACTGTATGCGATATTATGAAACTGTTGGTTTGCCATGAGCGTCGAGATAGACCTGCCAACCTCGTGATAATCGAGCTTTGCGTCTTTTGGTCCCAATAATAAGAATATGAAACGCACTGGGATGTTAACTTCGATAAGAGAGGGAATAACGACGCCTTCAGCCAAACGAATGAATGCGATTGCAGGTTGTTCGAGGAAATCCACCGAGCCTACTAGCACGCTTGTACCTTGAGCCCCTTCCGGAATACGCCGCAGGATGGTGTCGTTCTGCGTGCGCTTTAAATCTTCATTGCTAGCTGTATACATTTCTTCCTTCATGTCAACAATGGTTGCGTGATTGTCCGAACTTATCAGTTTTCCTTCGGGATCCAATGCGTGACCGTTCTTTACGCTATTGCCGACATCAATTGTTTTCCGCCGCTCGGAATCGTGGAGATTCTAAACAATTCATGTGGGAGTTATAAATATGTCAAAAGTTCTATATTAGACAAAACAAAACAAACACGCTATAAACAATGACCAAAGAATGTCCTTGATTTGTTGACCATTTACATGCAAATGTAATAAAAAAAGGAGAAAATCACAAATCGAAGAAACCCAAACAATTACATAACATTAATCCATTTAATGTGTAATTAAACATAGTGAAGCGGAAGCGTCTGGCTGACTCAGACTTGATAAAAAAAACGAACAAATTCGAGAACTCAAAGCAGCTAGAACAGGTATTGACTTTACGTGATAAGAGATGATTGAGCCGCGGTGTAATAAGTGCGGCGGGCACAGAGAACCCTGTGCAGAGCACACCGAACAACGTGCCATCATCATAGCGTCGTATGCTGCCCCGTCTTCCAGCCATAACGACTGCAAGTAAACCACCACCACAAAATGTGTCACATAATATACATATCCATAGTCTTATTTGTTTCACGATGTGAACAAGTCAGCGACATACTTATACGGTCTAATCTTACCTGCAGCGATGTGTAGCTGTGTTTCTTATGAAAACCGAAGCGCCTGTCATGGTGTTCGTTGACGTGACGATGCCTCAGCAACAGCATACGCATTATTTTTGCCTTATCGTCTTCGCGAATTAGATCCTCCTTGTACAAGTCCTCTGAGATGCGATAGGCGATCGCGGGCAGGTCGCGTTCCTCCATGTCAAGACACACGAGTCCGTCTTCCAGACATTTGCGTAGATTCAACAACGAATGGAAACTCAGCGATGCTACGTGAGGTTTACCCCATCGATCAACACCCTCTTCAAGATCTTCCTCATACTTAATCCAACGGGCTGTTTCCTTCCACTCACGTTCGTCGTGTTTCTCGTCGATCTCGTCCAATTCAACGAATATCTACGAATCAACTGTGTAAATATTTAAAACTTAAAAAAAAAAAAGATGTAAAACTTACAGCATGTGGGCTGTGATCGTACATCTTCTTAAAGAAGACTTGATTGAGTTGTTCGCCCCTGCCAATGTGCACCATGGAAGCATTTGATGGCCGTGTGGTACGATGGCGGCGATGTCCTCGAGGATCATCGGACCTGTGACTGTCCAATTGGTCCCTATCAGTTTCCTTGAGCGGTAGATCCTCTGGTTGAGTGGAGACACGCCGACCTTTGTTGTAGTTCTCCGGTGCGACATGGCGACGATGTGAGTGTTGGCGACGGCTCGAGTCGTCCGGCAGAGAATATTTGCGGAATTTATGGTGGATGTGGTGATGACGGCTGCACACAAATTAAATTTATGTTAATATATTAAATTCGATGCACAAGACGCACAATTAATGAATTTACCGTCGTCGAGCGTCCGCCTCGGATTCGTAAGAAATGGGCATGACTTAAGCCTTTTTTTAAACCACATTTAAACTATCACCTAACGCTCAGAAAGGACGTTAACATAGTCCTCTACTGATCACTTCGCAACGACTAGGCGCGTGTTGCCTGTTATGCAGGATCGACTATGAGGCAAACTTGGCACTGGGACAATACACGCACGAAGATCACATTTTAGTATTCGCGGCCAAATAATTAAAAATAAATGGTAATTATAAAGACAACACATATCGTCAGTGCGAGTTTTTCGAACCGTGGAAGTGTACGAACGCAAATTAACAGGTTGTTGCGTATATAGATTAACACGAAATTGGTATTAAATAAACAAACATCAATTGTCGCATAAACATCCTAAATAATCCACAGAGAACTAGCATTTTCTGGTATGTTAATTATTCTACTAACAAATCATAAACATTGTTACAGATAATTTTAATACACTCACCTTCTGCGAACTTTCTTATCATCTCCTGGCTTGATCTCCTGCCCGTCATCTTCGGGTATTCCTTGAAAATCGCCAGGTGTAAATTGAACCTTCTTTTCCGGTGATAGGTCGTGCGACTTGTAGCCAGATGGGTCGGAGAGAACGCCTTCGGACTCAGTGCCACTTTCGTCTTCGACCAAGTGAGAAATAGTTACCAAGCCAGTGCCAGGACTTGAAAAGATAGACTCGTGTGCTGGTGTTTGGCTCGTTTGTGTAGTCGGTGTTTCAGATTCGGGAGTGCCTGATGCGGTGACTGTAGTGTGCGAGGAGCTGCGACGTCGGACCTTGGGCACTTTTAAAGGTGCATGCATATGCGGGTAACTTTTCTTCCGGTGCACTATAAATTCAAAACAATACAGAATAAATTCTTCAATTCTACAAATATGAGTGGAAAATTATACATGCATGATAAAGATTTCTGGCCATACGATTATGAGACGTTTAGCAATAACATACATATATAAAATCTAAATTTTGAGCCAGGAAAATGAATAAATAAAACGCGGAGAGTTTATGACATAAAAAGTGAAGATTTTTAACCTACATAATAAAAAGTATTATCGGGGAAGTCAAATATTTTAAAAAGTAAATTGACGTAACTATCGCAACGGTTTGGAGCAAAAATTGCGCAAAATCCAATAATACCTATAGTCGGTTGCACATAATCGTAAATCACAGCGCAAACGCGAAGTAATTAAATTGATTTTAAAAATATCGGAATGCGAAATATAAAATAAGTTGATACCATTTTATTTCTCAATGATAGAGTTAGTTAGCTACTGTCACAATCCATTGACAAAGTTGCAAATCTGCATTGGAAAAATCTGCATAGATAACAAAACTCAAATTCAATATTTGTTATATAAACTACCCCGCAGATGATATGGATAGAATGAAAATAGTGATTCAAAACATTTGTTTGTTTGGCATTGAAAAAGCATTGAAAAGTATTTTTTGGTGAAATATGAAATATTAAAATTATTATCGTTAAAAATGAACGTCTTAATCGATTTCTGAAATTTCACATAGAAATCAGACAAGTATTGTTGTTATTGAAGGAAGCATAAATAGTTATAGTTTGATTGATATGTCTATAGGAGTATATTCTGTATACACCATAAAAACAAATTAGAAGAAATAGCATGTTATTAAAGCTGTTTATGGTAATTTAGAATAAATGAAAAACAAAATAAAGATATCAAATGAAATTAGAACTGAACAAATTAAAGAAATAGCCGAAAAATTCAATATTTTTGATTTTGTACAATGAATGATAAATTTTAGTTTTATATGTTAGATCTGGTAAGAAAATTAACATTTCTATAACATAACTATCATTACGCGAAAAACCAAAACATAACTTTTATAAAAGAATTTAGGATAAATGAAATTTTTAATATCACAAAATAATGTCTAAAATATCAATAATAATAACGTCGCATAATAAGAACCTTGACTTTAAATATCATTAACTATTATCAAAAGTAAAAACTTACTTTATTATCACTTTATACACATAATATACAATTCTTGAATTTATATACCTACACCTATTATCACGTCACTTCACTCTCTCCTTATATTCTGTAATTAGTACTAGGAAATCTATTTATTACACAACTCACATGCATATTCGTTCTCGCCGTAATTTCTCGCCTCGCCTGATATTGACGCGTCGTCGTGTAACTTCTCTAAATCGAATTTCTCCGCATTCCCGCTATCCATAGTAAACACCTTCGCACATTCTTCATCCAAATAGACCTCGGTATCGTTCGGGTCTCGGCTTCCATCTTTCTGTAACATCCAAAGCAATTCCTGTCATACCCAACAACTGCACAATATTCTAATATTACTATTTAAACGACAATAAAATATACATACGTACAGATTAGCAATCTTATTCATGATCGATACGACTCCGAGTAAAAATAGTAATAAAACAATAGGATACATGATCGAGGTGCCATTGCAAGCAATCGCCGACTGAAATGACTGAAATTTCGAGAGACAGCTAAACGAGTGAAACTGTCACCGTAAGCATTCAAACACGTGCACCTACTTTGAGGCCACGCAAAGCTGCAAAGCTTATTTCAGAATTAATCCGCTTAAGTGTATCGCATCCCTGAACGACCAAAAAGAAAAACTAACGAACGCAGGGCGCAAAACACAACGCCTGTACTGCGGATATTTATTTATTTGTTTTTGTTGCACTAGTACTTAACGATTGTTTATTCGCCATCTGCCATAAAATCGTTATATTACATATCGACCAGACAAAGTGCTATCATATGTTTAATGCGGTTTTTCTTGTCATGGAAAAACACAACCATAACAAGTCCCAAAGTAGTCGAAAATAAACTTAAATCGTATGTAGTAAATATATTTGCCAAAGAGATATATTAAACTAATCATGCAAATTTACAAAACAAGCGGAAAAATTGTCATCGTTACCGCATGATAATCATGTGAGTATTTATCACAATTACAACGTCTTATTTACCTTAAGTCTGTACACCCATTTCAACAATCTTCCCCGCACTTTGTGCAAAACAGAGCGATGCGTCAACGCCGACGATTGCTCCGTAGGCATAACCAACGACATTGGCACTATTTTCAACTCGATTAAGAACGCACATGCACCCACTTGTTAATTGCATTTGTTGACAATTCTTGTTGCTGGTTTATTGACACTTAATAACGTTTAAAATATGATTTTTTTTATGGAATGAAGCAGCATCATTTATGCGTTTATTAAAATTTAATGGCATGTGTAAAAATAGCTCCTCTTTATAATACTTGTATAACTTTATATCCTGTTATTTCCGTAGAAAAATATTTCTGTGTTTGCACCATTAAGACTATTTTCATCGTCGTCGGCTTTCAGGTAGATTCAATACAGGTACTCGTTTGATTATAGGGAGGAATGATGCGATAATCACATTTCAAAGACGATGGAAATGTGGTCGGAAGGTTTTCAAGCTTTTTTGCGCTTCATTTTGTAGTTTGGTGCGTCCTTTTTGTCGCTTTGTGCCTAAATAACACGCGTGTGTCCTGTCCGCGTGGGTCTTACGAAATCGCCAACAATAGCAATCGCTTATCGGACGTGCAATGAATTATGAAAATTCTCCGAAATGTCGCGGCACGGACAGTGAACAGTACGCAAACGATGCGAATACGTTGAATACATGAATGGCAAACGCGTGTTTGCTCCTTACAGATGTAAGTGGAACGATAGGGACGAAATCCGAAGTCTGTGCGAAAAGAGGTGAGAGCTGCACGAGTCGTGAACTGTTTAAAACAACGACACGGTGGGTAATTTTCCTCGCGACAAGACCTCAGTCACGTACACTAAATATTTATAAATAAACTTCTTCGATTTGAACCGAATTTTATTATTTCAAAGATGAAAATTAAGAGTTTAGATATAAATAGACAAAAATATCATTAACACTTTTTTTAAATATTTTTAAAGATAAACTTTTATGTTAGAATTCACGCGCCCATTTTCGATCGAAGACAGCTGAATGAAAATTTCGGGATTCAGAATTGCGCGCGCGTTCGGGATGCTGGATGTTCCGCGATCGTCCGCGAGCACTGACCTAGTGCGGAGGATGTGCTGCTCCTAGTAGCGCGCGGCAGCCGCTTCACCGCCGCCACCGGAGCCGGCGCTCTGGTCGATACACCACTCTGCGCATGCAGTGCTAGGTGCTACCGCCCCATCGTCAAGGTCATTGTCGACGGGCTGTGCTTCCTCAACTCGCGGGGGCCTGATGACGCGTTCGCACATGGATGCAAAGCTTGAAAAGTGGATGGGACTGTTCGATGCTGGATGTGTCATTGTGCGAGTGGTACCGTACCGGCTGATTTTGGAGACTCGCACGACATTGAATCGCGGCCATGAATCGGGTCAAGTAAGGGGTGTACTAGTGCGTGGTGCGGGACACAGCCTCCGCGAGCCAAAAGGGTCGAACACGTGCCACTAGCATCGTAGTCTTTTTGCGCGAGAACAGAAAATCTGTTGTTTTTCGCACGTGCCAATGCATAGATTAAATTAATCCCCAACTAATAGCAGAGGAATATTATATAGAATAATTCTGATATTGTAATATACAACAATTGGTTACAGTAATGAAGTAATTTAAAATGTGGCACGTAATAATATGTAATCAATAAATCCAGGAGTATAAATAATTAATTACAATTCACTTTACTTCCTTACCAAAAATCAATAATCTATTTGCGTGTCACTTAAAGGGCTCTGCAGTTGAGAAACTTTAGATAGACTTTCAATTAAATGGAAATTATTAAGGGCATGTTTTAAACAAAAGGTTTAATAAATAAATTTTTAAAAAAATAGTGCGATTCTCACGTAATACAGTGAATTAACAAACTTGTTTTTTGGATTCAAAAAAAGCTTAATTCCTTCCTAATTTCCTTAATTGTTTAAGTACGCACACTAATTTGGTGTGACCTTAACCTTAATCCATGTAACTTTCAGTAAGCACTGATCCTAATTTATTAATAAAATTATGAAATATTAAATCAATCGTGCGGTAAAGTTCCAACACGATGAAAATTAGTACCAGAATAGAATTATGTTAACTTATGAAACAACGTTAACATAAGTCAGACGCTAATTGTTCTAATTACACAATGGTACATACTGGTACAAATAAATGCTTCAAGTTAAATGCGTTTTGACTTTTGACAGATACGACATATTTAAAAAGGACATTTCAATGTTCGAATTCAATAGGCAATTAAAACAATGCAATTCGAATCGATTGCGATGGAAAATTAAACACAGCTCTCGTTCCTGTTTGCGGTCGGCATAAGAGGCGGGTGAAGTGCGCGTTTTTGATATTCTTATTCGATTCATCTGGCACGTGAAGCCGCCCATCGATCGAAATGAACATTGAACTATGACACATTCAATCAGATCCTGTTATTGAATTGAATTGTTTTGATCAATATTTGTAATCAAGAGCGTCGTCGGCTTTCTATTACTCGGATTGCGATGGCCGCGCTGAAAATAAGTATCGCGACAATAATAAAAGAGAATTGAAAAGTGCACGCGACACTTTAACACTTTACACTCATCCAGACACCAAGCAAAGTCACATGTTTTAATTGCGCTAATTGTTTTTCTAATAAATGTATATTTTATTGTCATTGATCGATCAAGAACAAACAAAAATCATCAAAAACTTTTGCAAAAATCAACAAATAACAGTTTAACAATAATAATATATAAATATAACAAACCTTTCGTTGTGATTTGGTGAATCCCAGGAAGGACAATTTACGTAGATTGGTTTTATCGGCGTTCGCCATCCTGATTTCTTGATTGTTGCTTGTGTCCTATGTCCGTGGGCAGTCACTAATTACGCACTGAGTTATCGATGTGTTTATAAAGCCTTAGATTAAATTTAAATTTTTAATTTAAAATTAATTAAAATACGTGATTGTCTTGTCTAATCTTAATTATATTAGAAAAATAGAAATTTCACTAATGTCCAACGCAACAAACAAAAACAAAAAATTACGGCGCGAAATATTTTTTCCTTGGGGACCTCCCAAGACGGGTAATTGCGCACAGTAATTGAGTCAACATGGGGTATACCGAATCGAACGTCGCGATCGCGATCGGTCGCGTTGCCCGTTGGTGATCCGTTGTCGCCGCTGGGGTTTGCACCGTAATGATGTGTAGCCGAGGGTATAAAAAAACAGCCAACAGCAACAAATCACTGATTTATCCGCGCACAGTGGCGATTCTCTAACGATGGAACTCTCGTGTCCGATTGATGTCGCTCACGACGGTGTCGCTGGAACAATGAATCCCGATGCGGGAACGCCGGCAACTTTTAAACTTCTGTAAAAAGAAACCAGAAATAAATCGTCACGATTGAAAGCTGGCAGTTACGCACTACAGTTCGCACATGCACACGCGTGATAATCGTATATCGCTACTAATAAACACAGTCATGGTTACAACCAGTTGTTGAAGCAAACTGGTGTGCGTGAGCATCACGAGGTGACAAATACGATTGTGCATGTGAGTACATATTTGTAGATGAGAGCGGCAGACGTTTCGAATTGACAGTAGAAATTATGCCTACCGGTGCGATACGATGCATCATTTACGTCGATATAGATTAGCAACTGATGTGTTTGTTTGTTATGTGAGTAAACCGTCACTAGACACCTAGTGTAAAACCTAAGAATTGTTTGTCGTAGTCTTGTCTTGTCCGCAGTCAGGCAATAAGTGTAGTGCGAATCACACTTGTAACTAAATACGCGGTCCGACAAGGATTTGTTTTCGAACAACACCAATTGAGTGTGTGATTATTAAGTCATAAACATACATGAACAATGTAGAAAAACAGCGCGAAAATGCGCAAAACAATAATAATTCTGTGTAATCATATTTAATTGAGACCATTGAGCTGTTAGGGAATAAATTCTGCTCAAATTACACTTTAGAACAAGATAGCTTTTGCCCGCAACTATTTACAATTATATACCGACTCCATCAATAAAAATTTCAATTTTAATTTAAAGAAATAAGAAATGCTAATATTGCCTATGATAAATAATATCATAACAATTTTCATTCCTTAGCTAGAATATTTGTGATTTAACCTTGAAAGAAACACAAACTCAAATTGTTTCTCTGGTTACAAATAACAAATGTAGGTCCTTTTCAAAAGAAAGATTTTTTGAATACCTAACTAAGATCCGAAACATTCCGCTTATAAATTTTAATTCTGGATAAGATTTCAGCCAAGGTTTCAGCTAATTTAATTATAATAATAATAAGATGTGTCATATCCGTTGTTTTAACATTTTAATCCACAAAACGCCAAATTCAATGAATTAGACACAATCACATCAATCAATGTAATATCTTACATAATTAATTTTATCGCATTATCAATAAAAATTGAAGGGATTAACCTTTAAGGTGATTTACGACGTAATAATTTTATAAGTGCTTAAAAGATAAAAATTCGGCTGTAATAATATAATGCGTTCAACTTGAATAAGCTGAATATCGAATTTTAATTTAGTACGAGTACATAACATTTATTGTTCACCATGAACACATTTAAAATATTTTCCCACTCAATATCACTCTCCTCAAACGTGAACAATAAAAATGGGAAAATCAGCGTGTAACGGATTGGAGTTTCATAAAATGAAAGACATAAAAGTATGTAATTAGTAGGTGTATAGGTAATAGCCGCATTTGTAAAAAACATATCAATGAAAACGCATCATTACAAAAACACAAAAAGCAATTATCTCTTATCAGAACTTCAACAGAGTGCAATTTGTGTTGTGACACGAGCGCACTAAAAAATACGATTAATGTTTACCGAAAATTTGATTCAGAGGGGTTTTGTTTTCGCAAACGATGCTTGAAATTTCCAATTACAAAATTTTCAATTAAAGTGAAACAAATTAAAATGCTTGTAAAATAAATATTGATTACGATAGTAGTTACGTAACTTTAATGTATAATTGTGAGCTTTCGATTAGGAAACAACAGAAACCAGACTGTAGATTTCCCATTTGGATAATGTAATTATGCATATTTGCACAATACACACATATAGGTGCACACCAATTAGAAGTAGTGCATAATTTGTTAACAGTATCGATGTTATTTCTTCCGCCGTATCAGCATTTTCAACGCGTAAATGATAACGTCATTCATACGACGTATTTACGATCGTAGCAACGTTTGGAGGGGTGAGAGTAATAGTTCAATAGTTATAGTTATTAGCTAATTATCGGGAAACAATTTGCGATACCATTACAGCTTTTATAAAGGTAGATACAACTGGATTGTTTGGTTAAAATATGTTTGCTTATTTGTCACACTTTCACGGTAAGAAGGTATCTTATAACAATACTTGAAATTCCATTTGATTTGTGTGTTTAAAAAACAATTTTGAAGTGTGTTAAATCAGTGTTATGAAAATTTAATGTCATGTGCCATAAACAATTAATTCTACACACTTAATATACATATACAGCCATGACAACAGGTGTAATCCGATGAGAAATGCAAAGTTATATAGTTATGCCCAAATTAATAAATACATACAATAAATACCTGCATAATCACTTTTTTTTCTTCCAAAATCTATCTGCACGGCTCACAAAATACTACTACTCACTGTTCACACTAAGAATGAATCCAAAAACAAACACACATCGCAATAAATAGCGTGATTAATATCTGCTATTAAATCGCGAAACTATGTCCACACACGAAATGCATAAAAAATAAGTCGTAAAAAATAATCAAATACCTACTTAGTATAAAAATTGTCCGAGATGCTGCTTGCGATGTGGAATTGTCTCATTGACTCATTACTTTGTACTTCATAATATTATCTCACATATTTATTTTAAACTTCGTTCGATAATGATCATAGTTAAGTATGCAATTGTTTACGAATCACGAACATCAAAAAACAGGAGTTGTTTACTGAAAATGTTTTAATCAACTTGAATACTAAGCAGTCGTTACAAAAATACTTCTTTTCGAGACGACTTGTTGCGGCTAACTGAATGTCAGGCGTCCTACGTAGAAACGAAGTGAAACCTCAGCGAGCAGCTGAGGTGTCAGTCAGTTCAGAGTATTACGCCAAGAGCAAGAGCAAGAACCTGACTTGGGATGGAGGTTTTTAAACTAGAACATTGTTATGCCAAGTAAGTTAAAATTGTTACAATATAGTCATGGCGTATATACATGGAAAAAATTCTAAGTTTTAATAATTAAATAGCTACCTACTCAAAAATCAATCAAAATTTTAAAACAATTTCGTCCGAAATATTTTTAATATTTAATTATGAGTTAATATTTAATGTTAATAGCTTCTCATTATAAAGTTTTCAGATATCCAATATAATTTTAAGAAATTTGGAATTAAAATTTTTCAATAACAAAAACAATAAATAATTATTCTCGCGGTAGATAATGGTACCATAACTATATAAATAAGTTAACATTAAATATACTTAGATATTTAATACTTAAAGACAACTTGTTACATAACAGTTAAATTTGTGTCATCTAAACACAAATAATCCTAAATCTTATCTCATCATCACGATGCTGTAATGACAAATCGGTTAATAATCACTTTTCCTAATGGCGACTGCCTACGTTTGCGTGCAAGTTCCGCCGACATGACTTCACGTGTGTTTCCCACTTTGATGCTGAATGAGTAGGTACTTCCATTTCATAATTGTGGTCGGTATAAAGTTTTTTGGTTGGCATGACTGTTCAGTCGCGTTAGACCTCGACGAGTATTTTCGTGATTCGCGCAATTTCAATGTCATTGCTACGAGCGTGTAATTCATAAAATGCGGATAAATTTTAATGGCCAGCATTACGATCATTTTTGTTGTGGGCTTATTATCGAAGTTGGTGTGTAAGTATGCATGAATCGGTGTAGCTAGCTGATTGTTTGTCAACGCGCTTGCAACTGGAAAATGTGTATGCATAGTTATGATTTATTAGTTGAACACGATATAATTATATATTATCAAGTCTGATACTGAAGGAAATGTCGCCTGGCCATCTCTTTTGTTATAATATTGTGAGTAATGAGTGTGGCACTGTTTTCTGAAACATGGCTTATCTTTACGGTCCTTCGATAACAGAGCAGTAAAATTCATGCATTGAAATATTTTTACACAAATTGTTGTAATTATTTTAAACGTTTTTCTAAATTGGCGACTCGTGCATGTCAAATATTTAAATTTATCTGCGGAAAACTTTCCCTAATTTAAAAATAAACTGACGATATTTTAAATTAATATTAAATTGTAATATCCTTTTAATTTACGAAATGTTTTATTGATCATGCGTTCTTGACTTCTAATAATCAGTTAATTGCTGACAGTTGCTTACGCGCACACTATTTTAATTGCATAACAATAACTATCCTAGAAATAGCCTGATGTTGAAATGTGTTTAAAAAATATGCGTGCAGTTTTTACATTCAGGCTTGTATAAGCTACTCTTTTGCGCGTGTGTCTATATAGATTGATTTATTGATATTTATTGTCGAGGTGACACCCGCCAATATATATATTTAGATTACAAACGCAGTCATTTTCATCTAGATCAATGAATATTTAAATTATGCGACCTTTTAGTCGTGAATAATAAAATGCTAAAAACGGGTCGCAACGCATTTACTTGATTTCATTCATATTCAAAATCCATCATTGAAAGTAACGTTTATTTTCAACAAATGTCTAAAAATTTCATATTTTACATTACATTAGATTACAATTGAAACAAATGATTGTAATTTTATAAAAACAAATTTTTGAAATTAAAAACTGTTTAGTATCTGATAAATATTTTAGAAATCTCTTAAGACTTGCAACATTTGAATTACCAAGTATTCGACTCTCGAAGGCCGCCAATTATGGTCATTGAACTGTACAATTGTTTATAACAAGTAGCATAAATATTTATGAAGACTCGCTTTTGGTATGCAGAAATAATTATTGCTACATTGAATGTGAAACTAGACATTTAATTTGTTACTGTCATACGAAACCACAGATGTAAATCATCCACTCACTCAGTTAAATGTAAACGCGTCCTCACATTGAACTTGGAATTAAGTGAAGTTGAGGTAAATATTGAATTTCCGTTCAGCTCGTCTTTTCTTTGATCATGTTAATTCGGTTATTTTCATTTAACGTTCAATTTAACTTGATACAATGCAGATCAACAAGTGAAAATATTATAAATAACGTAATTTACTCATGTTGTGCATGTGATATGTCATTTTTTGTTTCTTTTGGTACAAAAATTCCACATGAGCGATGTGATTAAAGCCAACGCCGCACTGGCATCAGGCGAGCGCGGCATGAATGAATTATAAGTGTCATACATGCGTGTGGATATCGCTGCGGACCGGTTTTATTGCTCGCACATCAATTTCGCCGTAATTTAACACACGTGTAATCTCGACAAGCGCAACCTTTTTATTTCTCGAACAATGCGAATTTCGGACAGACCCACACATGGTCAACGGTTTAATTAAGTATTGCGTAATGACCTGATATATTTGGAAGTTATAAACAAATCTGGGTAATTTATACATATGTACGAGTAGGTAACATCGAATATATTACAACTCAAATAAATTTCATATTTTGATAACATTTTAAACATGTTTTCATGTAAATTTTTCGAATTTAAGAACTACATGAGACATATGTGACCATTCTATAATTAAGATGTACTACTGGTTGCCTATATAATATTTGTCTTGCGGTAAATAAACAAACAATATTTTCAGCAACTCCTTTTCTTCTCTCCTCTATTCTTCCATCAATGAAACAAGTAATAAAATTCCAGAAAATAAAAATTGACGTGTTGATGGTATTTCACGGAACAACCGCAAATTTACAACAAATCTGATGAAACAGCATTAATCAATACCACAAATCACTTTCAATTAACCTGAGCGCTTTGTTATTACATGAATAAAAACGAATGCATTCTAGTGTACTTACTGCAATTGCCATGACTTCCAATTGAATTATGCAAGTTCAATTTCAATTTTGTTTTGTTTTTAATCTTCACTTTAGCGCGACACGTTCCATACCGTTGGGTGGGCACTCAAATATTCTAATTATACTCGCGACGATTCAACCGTACGCACGAAAATATTAAACCATACTGAAGTTGTGTTAGTAGGTTAGTTTTTAACATTTATAGTTGTTCAGTGTGTTTCGCTAATAAAGCGAATTGTGCTTCGGTGTTGTTGGCCAAGTGTGTAGATTGCGTCGTCTCGACCGAATGTAAACGCACGTGTGTGAAATATGTGTGTGTGAATACGGAGAATAATAAAATCGGTGCAAAAGAGCATATAACCGGGCGATGACTAAAAATACATCATTCAACGCATGGGTCTAGGTCTAGACGTTTTGTTATATGGTTTTTATTTGTCGCATTGCCAAATTATGCCACGTTTTTACACGATTTCAATGATTTTAATGGCGTGGAAAATTTACTCTTGAAAATTATTTTTGTTTTCTCTATAGGTAAACATAGTTATTCACTACGCACGTCAATCCATAACGTAAGCTATCGTAATCGTTTGAATTAGTGCATTAATCATTTCTATTCACGTACTGCACTATGTTATAAAAATGTTCACAACTTATACGTTAAAATAAAATTATGATCTTAACTCATAATATGTATTCAGTGTTTATTCGCAAATGCCTTATAAAATAAACATTACACTTTTGTTTGAATTATGATAATTCCATACATCAATCATGAATGACGTGTTTTGGGAATGTAATTGAGTATAGCACATTAACGAAATTGCTACAAGCCAATTATTTTGTTCAATGAGACAAATTCAAAGAGGCGCGTCGGCGCTTTCAGCGCAATTCAATTGATTTCTTGGAATAAAGCAGTTTGAAAGACATGGCAAAAACTGTAAGGCAACACTTAATAATAATGATTACCTATTTGTTTAACTGTTTTCTGGATAAAACGTATTTTAATGCATAAAAAACAACAAAAATTGTAAACACATAGTTTTGCAGACAATTTGTCTTACAATATTTTAAAATAAATACCTGGTAGGCCGGAAAACATTAAATTGCATTATTTAATTCAAATTTATTCAGTTAAAAAATATAAACAAACATAACACATGTTGTGCAGCATACTATCATGTTATATGTCAAAATAAATTTAGATAAAATGATTTCAGTGATGACAATTTATTTCACTTTCTATCCATTCAGTTTATTATGCTCTACGTTTTGAGGTAGTAATCTTGCAAGTTGCAAGCGCTACTACACACACGGTCGTATTGCACAAAAGATTATCGTCTTGTAGTGTTCGTGCACATACCTACGCTGTTGTTATAGGTTGGCGTGCTCAGCCCTACGGCCTGGCCATGCGACCTTCCTCACTATTCTCGACGACGCGCGGCGCTGGCCAGCAGCACGTGTTTCAACGATTTGTTTATATCAATGCACCAGTGCAGGCATACCTCTCAGTTATCGCGCCTGTCTTCGGTAAATCATCTCTGGTATAAATAATTAACATGTTCGGAAACATCGTTAACCAACGATGTCGTTCCAAACATGCAATCGATATCGACGGAATTGCTAATTATCGACGATCCACCGTTAACGCTAACATGCTTTACATTTGCCAGAAAGTTCACAACGAAACTTACGAGTACTTACATACAATCAACTTGTAACATACCTGTTTACAAAAGAAGCGGCAGCATCACCCGAACGATGACGAGAAAGTCTGTGGATTCTTCTTGGTTCTTCGCGGTTTGTTCATTTGTAGTGAGATTAGCCGTTGCTGCTATCACGAATGCACTCAGTGTTCACTCGCCGATTTCTAATATTGTTTCTTTCTGGTTACCATAGTTACGGCGACTACTGGAACATAGTCGGCACTGCTTGAATTATTTGATTATAAATTACGCAAAAAAATGTTTAAAACACGTTGCACATAAAAGTAAACAATTATCGCACTGGAACACACGAAACACACAACCGGCACTCACAATACCAACGAAGGAATGCATGAAACGCGCAACAAGTCTGGACAAGTCTAAAAAACGTTTTGGATTGGGGAGAAGTGAGGCATTTTTGTGTAGCACATGTTTTGTGTTAGGCAACTCATATATCACCTCAATTATAACTTCCTTGTTTGGTATTTCAATTTAAAAGAGTATGAGAATTTTTTAATTAATTTTCTATAACTTGATACCTATTCTTTCAATTACTGTAAAATATATTTTTCCAAAATTAAATAAATTCTATTTTATCGTGTTTAACAGCCTATACCTTCTTACAGTAATCTCCGCCTATGGATTAAAAGTACTAAAATTACAGTTTTTATAAGTTAACTTTGTATAATTTTGCTCATTATACCAATACCAATTTATTATTAAGATATCTATATTTAATATTTAAGTCTAGATGTCGTAATGAATTCATATATGTATATTTAAATCGATATAAGACAATTTTGTTTGTTAAATGGAAAGATCATATATAAGTTTTATAACAAAACTATTATTGGTTTTTATTTTGCATCAAATTTCATCAATTTTTAATTGTTTATAATATATTTAAAAAAATCATGTGTGTAGTTCGCATGCGGTAGATGTGAAACCTTCAGAGCACTGCACTGCGAGAGAATCAGACGAAAATAGAATCAGGAGTGGGATAATTACTGGGTTTATTTATTATAATATTGGCATGAAGTATAATGAATATTATGTACGGCTTGGTCGTCCGTATATGAAGTACCACTTTTTGTGTCTAACCGTGGAAAAACTGGCGCTATAGGTGGAAGTAGAAAAATGTTATTTAGTGTCGTTTCATTAATTTTGAAATCACACCGATTCTAAAGAAGTTTTCACTTCAATAAGTAAGTTTTCTGATCGACTACAATTATAATATATTTGGCATGATAAAGTACCTTAGTCACGGTCTAGGCCGTCCGCATTTAAAGTACTATTTTTTGTGTTTCAAAACCGTGGAAATTAGCGGAAGATTAGCGCTTTAAAGGTGGAAGTAGGAAATTTATGAAATAGACTTATTCTGCTTATTTTTATATTTATGCGTAATCGTCGACCCAAGAATAGTTTTGAACACAATGCTGTTATCTGCAATTCAGTTTGGTGCCGACTTTGTGCAGCATATCAGTCTATCTTATTGTCAGCGGTGGTGTGCGTACTCAGTATTTTGCATGGTGCAATGAAGTTAGTTTCGTGCCTACCTCTTGTTGGTTCATACGCGTTCTAATACAATTCGCGTTGTATTAGATTTTTGAAACATGCGGTGGAAATTTACTTGTATCTTGGGAACCGTTTGTGCGATTTTAATGATTCTTTCTAATTTAGGCAGCACTTGAGAGTTTTTATGAGGTGCAACATTGCCACCCATCGAAATTACCCGATAACATTTCGCAACACTCGATTTTTTCGACTAAGTCCGTAAATCGACACATTTCTTCATTTTTTCGACTAAGTCCAAAATTTTTTCGAAGTTCTACAAAATTCAATACATTATGAAATTTAGTCGATAAACTTAAATTTTAAGTCGAAATTGATTCTTTAAAATTGCGTTCAAACTTGTGCGATTGTTTCGAATTGTTATATAATTATATAATTATATATATATATATATATATATAATCCTATATGATCTATGTGATTTTCGCCGATTGTTTTGAAGCTTTGTAATGAGATTTTACATGCAGAATTCCACTAAACAAGTTTTGATGCGACCTTGCTTGTTGCAAATAGTGCGCGTTTTATGTCGAAATGCGTGCAGGTTTATCGCGTGTGTTGTGCGCCGTTGTTGACTGCACTGCATTGTGTTCTCAGCGCAGTTTTGTGCCGATCGTTGGTTGGGTCAGGCGTGTTTCTCGCGGCTGTTATATTTTATTTTGAGCTTGTAATAAGGTATATCGCATTTTATTATTCTTTATCGACTACATTTAGCTATTATTGACGTGTTTAGTGTTTTATTACAAAGGCGTTAATAACATATAGTGTAAACTCTTTAAAACGATACTTACTGAGATTAGTTGATTTAAGAACGGATTTTACTCAACCCGTTATTTGCCACAACACCAATCTTCTTGTATATATTTCGAAGTCATTATCAAAAAAGGTTATAAGTGTTTACAATGTATGGCACATTTAATCGCTTCACGACTGTTGCTGAAAACTAGCGGAGTTGTCTCTGTATTTCTTGTTGGTGCACTGTTGGCATCTCTAGAGATGTCAAATTAAATTCTCTATGGGGTTGTATTAGTTTGTTGCAGAAGTTGCGTCTGCAACATGTGTAAATTCGAAGGTGAAAATTTCAAGAGAAAAATTGTTGCGGTTTTTTGGTATAGGTCGCAAAGCGCAGTGTATAGAGAAGTCGAATTTGATTCTCGGCGCGGTTGTCATTGTTCTTTACAAAAGCTTCGGCTGCAGTGCGCGGTGGTAGATTGTGTAGGTACGTGTTATCCTGTCTTCCACATTTTCTTTCTTTTGAGTCCTTTGCGTTATATATGTAAAATTATTATTTCTAACTGTTAACGGTCTCAAAGACGTACTGTCTTAAGAAACGCAATTCGAATTGAAACGCAATCTAATATTTCGTCGATAAGTTTATAATAATGTAATTTTATAATTAATGTATTAATGTATATATATATATATATATATACTAGCTGACCCGGCAAACTTTGTTCTGCCTTGCTTTTCACGTGCAATGCTTGTTCTTCTTCAGTCCTTTCATTCGCAATCCTTTGAATCCTAGTTGCATTACGGTTTTGTCGGATAAGATTTGATCGTTTTGGTCGCTGCATGGGAAGCTACGAAGCATCGCACAAAGAAGAGACGGAGAAAACTCTTTTAGTATCTTCCAAAAAAGTTTTCACTTCAAAAAATATTAAAAAAAGTATCCTACACTTACTATGTCCTATTCAAACAAACACATCAATCGGGCAACTTCAACCAACACGTACACACACACTCAGGGGGAAGCTACTAATCGCACAATGAGGAGACGTTATTAGTGCGCTCTTTGTCTCCCGTAGGCTAAACCATATAAGCGAATATGTTTGTTTCCTTTTAGTGTCGTTTAGTGTTCTCTAAAAGAGTTTTCACTTCAAAAAGTATCCTAGTAACCTTCTCCAAACAAAAACATCAACCGGTCAATTTCAACCCACACCTACAACATACACACGTCTATGCTACGAAGCATCGCACAAAGGGAGACGGGGATAACAGAAAACTTTGTATTTGCGTTCTCTTATTCTCCCGCAAGATAATCCATATACGCAAATATGTTTGTCTCTTTTTAGTGTCGTTTAATGCCTTTTTAGAAAAGTTTTCACTTCAAAAAGTATCCTATTACCATCTCCTGGCCCTAAGCTACCTCTCCACCAATTTTTAGCTAAATTGGATTAGCCGTTCTTTAGTTATAAAGGAGTTAACCAACACGACTTTCTTTTATATATATAGATGTATGTATTAATGTACGGAAAACCTGCAAAAATGTCATTTTTGTGCTTCAATATGCTAATTTTAAGAGGTATTATGTGTCCAGCGGACGAACGCAAGGTCCTAGGACAACGGTTCTTGCATTAGATTGTAATAAATTTGTTTATCATTTTCATGAGTAATTTGTGCGATTAGCACACGGGAATCTTGCAATAACGTCATTTTTGTGCTTCAATGTGCTAATTTTTGGTTGTTTTAGGATTCTAGCCAGCCAACGAAAAATCCTAGGACAGCGATTTTTTTATCAGATTGTAAATATTGAATTGATTTATCAATTTCATAATTCATTTGTGTGGATAGCACACGGAATATCTACAAAAATGTAATTTTTGTGCTTAGATGTGCTAATTTCTAATTGTTTTAGGTGTCCAGCGAGCGAACGAAAAGTCCTAGGACAGCAATTCTTTCAGCAGATTGTAAGTATTGAATTTGTTTATCATTTTCATATATAATTTGTATGATTAGCATGAAGGAAACCCGCAGAAATGTAATTTTTGTGTTACAATGTGCTAATATTTGGTTGTTTTAGATGTCTAGCGGGTAAACTAAATATGTCCTAGGACAACGATCCTTTCATCAGATTGTAAGTATTCAATTCGTTTATCATTTTTGTAAATAATTTTCATGTTTCATACAATGGAAAGCCGATGTCGTAAGACATCCATTATTTCATGTGATTCTAAGTGTTCTAGTTATTTACCATTGTCATATACAAAATTTGTGTTTAATACTAAGGTAAGCCACAAAAGTGCTATTTCACCACAGTACGTTAATTAAAAATCCTTTTACCAAATTTTTTTTGTAAACTTCACCTCATAACTTGATAACTTGCAATATATTTGTGAGTTGTAACAGCCCAGGGACGTGCACAACGAATGATTTGAGTGATTCTTTGAGATGCGCGCGTGGAGTTCGTCGGATATGTTTCGGTGACTATGGACTTACTGTGACTTACTGGAGCTCAAGTTAAATTTATGTGTTAGACGTGACTGCATTTGGAATCTTCGCGTGGAATACTATAGAAGTGCGTATCATCAAATAAAACTTAACTTAACTTTAAATTTTAAAATCCTATAGTTACCTTGTTATTGCTTCAGTCAATAAATAATATTTTTAACGAAATTTTACAGTAAACAATGTGTCCCTAGTTTTCACTTAGTCGTTTTTAGGATTGATATTAAGTCCTGTACTCCTGTACTCCTGTACTCTAAGAGTACACCATTGTATCGAATAGTAGGTATAGGACAGTGTAGTATATGTATGCTGTTGTTTTATTTTACTGTAAGATATGAAAACATAAATAGAAGAAACCAATAAGATTTGATAAAAATGCCGCGTGGCTGTCAGGTGTGCAGCACATGTTTACCATATCGCAGATCGATGGTTCGATCTCCAGTTATAAGGCATTTTTCTCAAATATAAAAATAACAGGTGTAATTTGGGTTGCATATGTAATATATGTACTGAAATATAAAAGAAATTGCAATACAACAAGTGAAGGCAATAAGGATATTAAGTAAATAGAGAAACAGAGAAGAACATTGGAGAAAAAGAAGAAGTTGTGGTAGAGTAGAGTGTAGAGAAGAGGAGATACAAGGAAGAGAACAGGAGTGGATCAAATTTTTGAATTTTTTGGTGGCGTGTCGTTCAATAAGACAAACCACTGCTTCGATGTGTCTATTGCTCCCGGCCCATCCTACAGCTACGATGTCTCTACGCTTCACCTCCAAGATACTCAGGCATATCAACAATATTAATGGTAGGGGATCATCTCCGGAGTGGGAGAATTCCTTATAAGGTCATTCCTTATGAGGACTTGTAAAAGTATTTCTAAGTTCTAAGTCGTCTCAAGAGAGGCGACACTTAAAAATATTTTTACAAGTTCTGACCTGTACCTGAAATGATAGAAGGAGTACACTCAACTCATAGGAGGCACAATCACTTTTAACATTTCTTTATTGAATCATGTATTCAATGAAAACTTGTAAAATATAATACAAAACAATATATGTGCCGCCATTTTGAATCTAGTTATAAGGGACATGTACATGTAAGAGACATGTACATGTACATGTACATGCAGACAAGTACCAAGGTTAAAAAATAACAAAGAAAAACATATAATACTAACTAGGGCTTCACACGATACCGAGACTTTTCCGAGAACGTCTCGGAAAAGCGAGACGATACCGAGACGAGACGTGTTTCAACAATTTCTCGGCGATACTGAGACCACAATGCGAGTCCTGTTTTTGGTCTCGTTATTGGTCTCGTTAAATTTTTTTTATAAAGTTGTTATTAGAAAAATGAGAAAAGGTCCAATATATGAAATCCAATATATGACCATCTGTGATATATTTCTTTTGTATATTCAAAAGAACAAGTCAGTAACAGAATATCATGTCCTTTTTGACTTTTTGAAAGTTTTATGACAATTTTGTCTTTGTTTACACATCCGGAGACATATTTTTGTGTTTTTCTGTACTTCTTGAAGCAAAGATATTGTATACATCTGGGTAAGTTAGGAATTGTAGACGTGCGCTGCTTACTTTCAACACAAATCAACACGATTATTGTACCCTAGTATACATTAACGTTTAAAAATTTGAAACATTAAAAAATATATTTTCAATTAAAAGTGATGCAATCAAAAATTAATATTTTAAACTATGTATGAATTTTTGGACTTACTTTACAATAATAGCAATTAGCAATTAAATTACTAAACTTTTGAACTGCAAAGATCTAAAACTGAGTTCTACTTAAGGCTTCACACGATCGCTTTTCCGAGACGATACCGAGACCGAGACGATACCTTTGATAGTCTCGCCCAGTCTCGTCTCGTGTGAAGCCCTAATACTAACAAATTTTGCATAATTTTCGAGGCAATTACGGAAAACTATTATACAGGGTGTTCCAAAAACAAAATAATAACATTTAAATAGAAAATGCAAAGTCAAAATATTATAAAATCAAAGGAAATTAGTAAACAGGGTGATGTAAAAAGAAAGTGACAAAATTTTAAAGAAAAATTCTAAGTTGAAGTGGGATGACATCTTTGCCCTTTCAACAACTTCACCACGGGAAATTAGTATACAGGGTGTTACAAAAAACCCACTTCGGGAAATAATAATACAGAGTGATACAAATAGATGACAACAATATTTGAAAAGAAAACCCTAAGTTTAAGTAGGATAACATATATCTTTCCCTTTTTGAAAAATCCACTACGGGGAAAACTTAGTACAGGATGATACAAAAAGAAAACTACAATATTTTAAAAGAAAATCCTAAGTTTAAATGGAATAACATACATCTTTCCCATTTTGACACCACGGGAAATTAATATACAGGGTGTTACAAAAAGAAAACTCTGAGTTTTAAAAGTAAAACGACCAAACACTAATAAATATGGTCAATTAAATAATACGAAAAATATATCTACTGGGTGATACACAAAGAAAAATTAAGATTTAAGTAGGAAAACGGATGGAAGCAATTAACAAGGCGACAAGATAATATAAGAAGAAAACCATCAAGAATTTAAAAAAATCAAAATGTTTACACCGGAAATCAAAGAAAAGTGAAAAGTAAGAAAACATAAAAATTGTATTTACTTTGGATATGAAGGAAAAGTGCTGGGTTGGATAATACAAAAATAAAGCACAAAGCAAAATTTATTTTAAATCATGTAAAAAACCAGCGACCAGCCCGGAAAGCTGCTAGCGGATCAAGAACGCAACCGACGGCACGCGACTATCTTAATCTTTTTAATTTGTACATTAAACAAAAATAAAACAAGGTATCAAATACGAAATGCAAATCAACGGTATTGAAACAGAGACGAAAAGTATTTGTAGGCTTAAAGACCACGCAGTTGAAGTAAAAACAAGCAAGTATGGATTTGATTTTCAAATGGCTTAGGAAATGCGAAAACATACCGTAATGCAAAATTAATTTTTGCGCTTTTGGCCTATCCAATAAATTGTAAGGACCTTAATTATGTAAAAAGAGTATCCGACGGCCGACGGAACATCACTCACGTTTTACCTCGGCGTATAAACAATTCGCATTTAACGAACGCCGCACATCACTAGCGCACAATGAAAGAAGCATTTAGAAATATTACGTAAGGACGCGAAGATATTATGGAACTCAAATTATTGTGAAGTAAATGTGCGTGCAAATCACCCGACGACAAATATAAGACTGACGTGGTAGGCAAGCCAACCGCGTGGCGAACCGCGTGGCGACCGCACAAAAATTGCACGAGATAAGAAAACTTGTTTGTTTGTAAACATAGATACATCCAGTGTGGTAATGCAGAACATGAAAAGAATTGAACTCGTACAATGCATGGAACTTTTAATTGCGAATAAATTATGAATTGGACCCCAATAACAAAATTATAGCTTAAAGCCCCATTGGCGTGTAAACACCTTTTTTGAAATTAAAATTGCAAATAGGCCCCAAACGTTCAATGTTAGGATAATAAATACAGTTCTTTTAATTCTACATCGATTATTTTAGTAACTTTCATGAGATTACTCGTTTGCAAATTTTAGTGAAAACTGCATTCGACATAAAAAAGAGAAATCTTTTGCCATTTCTATAACGAAATATTTTATTTTAACAAATACAAATTCTGTAATAATTTGAATTTTTGAATTCTGTTTTGGGTTTTTGAGAGTATATTAAATTCTAAATCGAAGAAATGTCACACAATGGTAGATTAAAGCCATTTTGGCATGTAAAAATCATTTTTTTTTAAATAAAATTGCAAATAGGGCCTAAACCGTTAATGATAGAAATATAATAACTTAAATAATCAATTAAGAATTAAATTACCTTTCAAAATCCAAAAACAGAATTTAATAATCACTATTATTTCAAAAGCTGCACTAGCTGAAAAGAAGATTTCATCATAAAAAGGCAAATGATTTTTTTATTTTCGGAATTAAAACTTACATATATCTAATAGTGGTGGGTAGTGGGGTTTGCCGCAAAAAGCCGCCAAAGAATTAAGAACGCAACCGACGCCACACGACCACACGATCTTTTTAATTTTATTGCAAATCAACGGTAGGTATTGAAACAGAGACAAAAATTATATCTGTGGTTAAAGACCACGTGGTTGAAGTAAAAACAAGTTAAGTAAATTTGTTTCTCATATGGCTGAAGAAATGCGAGAACATAGTACCTTGATCCAAAATAAATGTTTGCGCGTTTGGTATATCCAAAGAAAATACGAAATTAATATGCAATACGCGTATAATACAAAAAGAGTATCCGACGGCCGACGGAGCATCACTCACGCTTTTCCTCTCTGCATGTGTACAATCCGCGCTTAACGAACGCCGCACTTCACTCGCACAATCGAAGGAGTATTTAGAGACGGTACGTTATTACGCGACATAAAATTAAGGAACTCAAAATATTGTAAAGAAAATGTGCGTCCAGATCACCCGACGACAAAAATGAGACTAACGTGGTACTCACGCCAACCTCGTGGCGGCCGCACAAAACTGCAGGAGATAAAGAAACTAGTATGTTTGTAAACACTGATACTATCAGTGTGGTAGTGCAGAACATGAGAAGAATTGTACGCGTACTAAGCAAGGAACTATTAATTTTTATTAAATTCTTAATCAGATTCTGATAGATAATTTAATTCTACATCGTTTATTTTTGAAACTTTTTTTGCTAACATTTCCCGTTTAGACCCTAATTATAATTTTAGGGAAAAATGCATTCGTTTTTCGTAGACCTTCTGGTTTTTGACAAAATCGCCAAAAAATTCGATCCTGTTCTTTGACCGAAATATATGTTAACAAAAAATTCGACCGAAAAAATTTTATCAAGAAAATTCGACCGAAAAAATTTTAACAAAAAAATTCGACCGAACAAATTTTAAGTAAAAAAGTTCGACCCTGTTTTTCGACCGAAAAAATTTAACAAGAAAATTCGATCGAAAAAATAATAACAAAAATTTCGACCGAAAAAATGTTAACAAACAAATTCGACTAAAAAAATGTTATGAAAAAAAGTTCGACCCTGTTCTTCAACCGAAAAAAAATGTATTAAAGAAAGTTCGACCCTGTTATTCGACCAAAAAATGAAATTTATTGGACAAAAATAGCGATATTCGAATGGGAGTTTACACTTTCAAAGGGTTTACAGGGTTAAAAAATATGCATAGTGAAAAGGGTCTCTCGATCTTTAACATGACGTTGAGAAACTTTAAAAAATTCAACTAGTTCACGTGATACAAGGTGTTTTCCAAACTATGTTTTCAAATTTTTCCTAAAATTGCTCATTTTTGAAGAGCATTTTAGGGCACTTCTGAAAGGGCTGGAAGGTATAAAGAGTATGCATCGTGTATACAAACTCCCTGACTCTCCTTTGGCGTAGAGAAACTGGAAGATAGTCAATTTGTTTACGAGATATAGGGTGTTTTCCACACTATGTAGTCAAATTTTTCTAAAATTGCTCATTTTTGAAGGGCATTATAGGACACTTCCGAAAGAGCTGGAAGGTTGAAAAGGTACGCATCGTGTAGACAGACTCCCTGACTTTATTCTGGCGTAGAGAAACTCCAAGAAAGTCAATTAGTTTCGGAGATACAGGGTATTTTCCACCCCATCTTTTCAAATTTTCCTAAAAATGCTGATTTATGAAGGGCATTTTAAGGCACTTTCAAAAGGCACTTTCACAATTCAGTAATCAAATCAGTAAAGACGAGTGTTATCTATAAATGAAGATGCCGAAATGAATCGTAATACGCCGAAATGAATCGTAATACGCCGAACTGCAATCCCAACAAACATTACAACATGTAATTTACAAGTGCCTCAGCAACGCGCACCGGTTAACGCTGAGACGTGCATAAGCAACGCCGAAAACTAGTGCAGAGGACATAGTATCGTCCTTTATAACACTTATGTGCAATGGATGCGCTCATGAATGCAATAGAAGTAGTGGAAATACACAAGTCATTAGGGAGCCCCGCGGTATAGGTCATAAATGAAGTGTTAGATCTAAATAAATTCCCTCTTCTCAAAATTTAACCCGACTTAAGCCTGATAAATTTTTTTGAGCAATGTCTTTGAAGTGCTGACGATGCCCTCACCAGCGAAACAATTGTAAATTTTTTAATCAAACCAAGTGTAAATAGACTAAAAACGCTTTCAGTGCACACATGACCGGCACACGACCGGCACATGACTTCAGCGGCGGTGCACAGCGCGCTACAGTTGCGCTCGCCTAAAATGAATCGAAAACATCCGGCAACTCCAAAAGATTATACATTATACAGGTGATCGCCAATGTTGCCGGCTTTTGCTTTGAAACGTCTCTATTGCATTAGGAAAGGTTTCATAATAATAAAGTAATGCAAAAAACAATATTTTTTAAAGTATAATTAATAAAGCATTATTAACAGTTACATAGGTTTTTCTTTAATTATATTAATCTGCTAAGCTTATTTTGATAACTTGTGCAGCTGTAGCAATATTAACAATTTATTATTAGTTATAAATAATTTTGTTTCTTGTTCATCTGCTTTAATTTGATTGCAAATTTGCGCTTAGCTCCTCGCATTGTTCCAATTTTAATAAAGAATCATGGAAATAGCACTACTCTCATAATTTGTTCATACAATACGTAACTACTACGTATAGAATTTCTCTAATTCTTAATACAAAAATATCATAGCTCAACAGACATGAACATTTTGCAAGTCGCATTGACTATTAAAACAAAAATTTCCATTTAAAAAAGTTAAAATATATACATGTTATTCGTTAAGTCAATAAAAATGAATAAAAAACATTCAAAACAAGACACGAAGTCATCGTAAGAAATTATAAAAGTAATAAATAATCAAAGAACGTATTTTAACGAGTGTATGCGATTAAAGATCGCACTAACAAATACAATGGTTTGTTTGCATCTGATAACCTTTGTTATATATGTAAGAAACAATTAGTTCAGACTTATACATTAATCATTTTACAAGTTATAACACAAATGTTATATGCTATAATTCTTATCTTCAGTATAGAAAATTTTCAATTCGTAGCATAATCATAAGCTTTAGCCACTAAATCAACTCAGCAAGCAAGAAGAATACGAGTGTTAGATGGGTGGTAGGGCCCACAAGGTGGCCGTCTTGTCTGCCGACGTAGACAAGAAGGAGAATTCCGATGGATGCCAACGTCCGGAGATGACTTTGTCCTGATGTTGCGCAACAACCACACTAGGCAACGGTAATGTGAGATCACCTATAAGAATTATAATTATAAATTAATTGTATGAATTTAAATTAAACAAAAATTCAAATTACCTTGCAAATCTGTGAGTACCAATTTGTTGTCATATCCACCACTCAGCAAATAATACGCCGAAGGTGAAAATCTAATGGATCTTACATCAGCTGAGTGCGGTTTGAAGCATTGAATGTTTCTTCCGCCTCGGATGTCATACAATACGCAAGAACTATCCTCATGTCCCGATACAAGCAAACGCCCAGATGGATCGACGCAAATCGCGGCCACAGGCGATCCCTGTCTTGTACCAGGTACAGTGACCGGCGTGACCAAATTGACGCAACCCCGCGTCCGAAGATCCCAAAAGCGTACAGTTTTATCATGAGACCCGCTTACGAACATTGCGCCGCCCCAGGTGTTCAACGACAGCACATGCCCAGTGTGTCCGCTCAACGCTTGGAATGGCGTACCGGTCGCGCAATCTGTCACGTAAATCTTGCAATCACCCGCTCCGCCGCTGATAAGCAGACTCGATTTGTTCGAGGTGTCCTCCAGGAAGCACAAGTCGCGAATGGTGCCATCATGCATAGACAGTTCGACCTCTTCGCCTTCAAGGTTGGAGGTGTCCGCGTTAAAACGCATGAGTTTAACGGTTTTGTCATTGGATCCAGTAGCCATCAGATCACCAACCGGTGACCATGCTAGGCAGTAAATCGAGCCTTTGTGATGTTTGGTGCGTTTAAAGAGAACTGTTGGTTGATATGTCTGGTGGTCTTCCCTAAAATTGAGATTTTGAATAGAAAATGTGAAGTGTGGTAATTTATTTATAGTTTACCTTAAGTCGTTCAGTTTTGGATAGGAGCATATCCTCAACGTTTTCGAATTTGATCCAACGGCATACAGCTGTCCGCTCGGATGAAATTCTGCACATCTTACAGCTTGAACGTCCTCTAATGCGGTGACGGCAACAAATTTCGGTCGTGCTGAAGTACTTCCGTCAGAATTGTCCAAATCTGCGGTTCTTGGCACGGGCTGCAAATAAAGATAAGAAAAAATTAGCAAATTTGTTAATAATATGTTAACGCGCAATTAATCATCTTCCTATTTATTCACAATTAACGTCAAAATGTAAATGTGCGCGCTATAAATGCTAATATCGCATATTGAAACGGTTTAAACCTAGCAAAAGCAAAAGCTACTGCTGCTTTCCAGTGTTCTTCACGCTGGAGTATTGCATCATTTATAAAAGGTTGCCTGAATTTAATAATCAACTAACGAGTGGTTCGCAGGTTGCCCATCCCTGCTAAATCTGTTGGACTGTGCGGTAACAGTCCGCAAGAACGAAGAAGTAACGAATATGGCTGCTAGCCGGCGAGCGCCACACCACTTGGCGCACAATAAACGTAATTGTAATAACTGCGCCGCAAATGATTTGAATTAATGAACGCAGCGAACGGCCCATAATCACAGAAGGAAGCAAACTGTAACGGAAAATAATAACGGAAGCAAATGGACGCGCGCAGACGCTTCCAAGAAACCGGCCGGTGGCATAGAATCGCTGTGCGTTATTTAAATCACGATTAAAAATGAAATTAAAATTGGCCAGCCATTAACTATTAGCGTGCCATACCTAAAATTGGTATGAAATTAAAACCAGTGAGAATGCTAATTTAAACATTAAGCAAAGTTTTTATTTTAATACATAAATTAAAACTGTACTTTGGATTAAAATAAAAACAAAATAAATGGTACAAAAAATACAACTCAGACTTTCGACTTTTTCTTTTGAAACCAAATTAAAATTTTACGAACAAAAAAGTTTTGGGCGTTGATATTGGAATATTCCGAATGATGCAAATAATGATTACATGATATTTAAATAATTCTAATCTGCAAGTACTCACAAATAAATTTGTTTAATTTCTAATTTATTCTCATTTCGCCTTGTATCTTAAATAAACTGCTCGCGCAAAAGTTCGAGTTAATATCTACGATTATACCAAACTTAAAATCCGAAAATTACACAATAGATATTTAGCACGTACGCATTTCAAGCCATCTTTCAAGCAAGTGGAATCAGTCAGTGTGTGTTTCCGATTATATTAAACGCCAAAGAATTTAAACCGACGTCGGAAAGTTTAGTTACGTCGATGCGTGCGAAATCTTTTTCAACTTCTCGCATTCTAATATCGGTTTTATTGAATGCGTGCTTGGTATTTATTACCCACCGTGCTCGCGCAACGCACTCATTACCAACTAACATTAGTTAACATCGTATTTCAAAGTTTATTTGCGTATGCAATCAACTAATAACACATTAAACTATATAATTAATAGCGAAATTTCATGCAGTGCAAGTTCTTTGCAACTTTCCAACAGAGTTACAAGTAAAAAGCAAGTGGTAATAAACCGGGCAAGAACAACAAACTAGCGTTCGGCGTGTTTGTAGCAGCATAGAAATTATGCAGAATTGTTGATGAAAATATAACGTAATAATGCACTTTGTTGCACTTTGTGCATTTAATATCTTCGTATGTCTAAATGTTTATTACGTATTTTTAGCATAACGGTGAAAGTAAAGAGTATGTTGTGTTTACGCTCTTCATTTTACTATTACAAATTCAGTGTGAAATTATAACATGACTACGTGCCTTCGCGCTTTGTATTTCCTTACGGCTTTATTTTGCTGGTTCTGTATGTAAGTTTGCTGCGATTATTATCATGAAAGGGTACTAGCGTCAGTAATCTAATAAAAGTTGAGCGCTAAATCGCGTTCAATTTGCATTTCGGAACAAATTAAATGAAGAGAAACACATAAAAAAGTTTCGAATTGCTTCCAGTCATGAAACCAAAACGGCGCACATTTTCCAACTCTCCATTTGAGCGCTGCCTGTAAATGTAAACCATTTCGACTACCATAGTTGGCACGACTAGATATCGAAGTAACTGATGCATAATAAATTAAAAATTGTACTTTGTGAAACTATTCACGCCGATTGGCGCCATAATTTAAGCAGAGTGTAACAAATCTACAGCGCAAAAAAAATCACCAACGCCTCTGCGGATCTGTCATCCTCCTTTTAGTAGGTCAATTTTCATCAGACCTGGTTTGCTTTATTAACGACTGAGGAAGCAGCAAAAAGAAATGAACGACCGAATAATTAACTATACGACACCGGCCACTATATAATATCTCAACGCGTTCTGTATCTCTGCATGCGGCGCCGCGCATAAACAAGTCAATCGAGTTGGAAGAAATGCGCGCACGAGCGGACGTCGGCAGGCGAGTTAATTTCTTGCGCCTTGCATTCATAATAATCGACATTAGCTTACATGCGATGGCGAATCTGTGACGCAGCCTAGTATGCATAGGAAGTAAGTGTCGTTTACCGCCTCGGAAAGTCACACCACAATGATACAAACAAATGATTGCAAGATGTGTGGTTGATGTACTCTGTGCGCACACTTGCAGAACATTTATTGTCATGAAAGTGTACTAGCGCGCATTTATTCAAGTTGCAGTACGGTGATAAAAGTTAAGATGCAACAAGATAACCAATCTCGGTGAGGCAATGTTTTTGTTTGAGTGGCGTAGATGGATTTGTTTTGTGAAAACATTAGAAAATCTGGTAACATGTAACTTCGTATTTGTTAAACAATTATATAGTTATAATAACCTTAAAAATACATATTTTTAAAATTATGATACCTATAAATCTAATATTACTAATCCAATTTTGAATAAAGATAGTAGCAATTGACATTCATGAAGCCTACAGTCGCGAGAATTGGATTTTTCTTCAATCATTCGCAATTTCTAGCGCTAAACTGAACAAGTAACTGTTTTATTATTAACACAAAAATATAGGTATATCGTGACGACTCTGTCACTTCTGGTGTCAGGTTTCGCCTGCTTCTAATGTATAATTATTAATACTAATAATAAAACTAGTCCAACATTAGCATTCACTCATTTATAATCAAATCATAATAAAGTGCATAGTTTGAAAGCTAATTATACTATAATTATCCGCCAATAATAATTTCAAACTTTAATAACACTCTCACAATATCCGATTAAATCTTGTCTTGCCAACAATTTCTAATTGCAAATGAAAATTATCATTGAAATGCTTCCAAATAAGTACGAATATTAAAAACAACAAGAATCAAATTACAAAATAACAGCGCACGCACATCACGAGGATTAATTAACATAAATACATTTTTATGCTATTGCCAGATTGGCAATTGCAAATGTAGAGGGTCCGAAAGTCTGCCTCTAGAAACTGTACATGACGGGCACAATGAACGCAAACCCAACTCGCCAATTATCTAATTATTAGCAACGCGTAATCAATGTTATTCGGCTAATTACAATAATCGAACAAAGGTGGCAAGCATTTTATCGTTCGCGCCATTTGTTTGCGAACAGTTCTGGCGCGCTCTCTTCATTCAATTGGAAAGTTGAATCTTTCTGTTTACAATAGAGCGCAACCAATCGACAACAATCATCGGGACGCGTTTCCACGACGACGCATTCGATTCGTAACGTTTTCCGAGTTTCTGCGCTTGTTGCAATAAACGTGCAGAAAGAAATCGGCACATTTTGAGGTTTATTACGTTTTCTTCATTAAAAATTTTACGACAAAAGCAACGACCCGAAGACCAAATAACCTCTGTTTATGGCCTTTTCAAGCATCACTTAATTTTACTTTTGATGTGCGTCGTAGCTGAAGCCAAACCGAAAAATGAAGAGCAAATAGAATTGAATAGGCAATGAATAGATGAATAAAGTTCAATGAGAACGAAATGAGAAACTGGAGGAACCTTCCGCAACAAATTCAAAGCATGCAGCGGAGGCATTGCCAGCCTTTGAGAAGAAACCATGGGAAACTCGGAATGAATTTGAATGAATCCTTACCAATTAAAATTGAATCGATTCTAATTTGTATACTACGTCAAAAGCGTATTCGGGTTGGATCGTATTTCGCCTGACTTTTTTTTGTACAAGTTCAAGTATAGCATAGAGCAACTTCAAAAAACACACACACGGTGTAATGGATGTATGAGATTTTGTTCACTTTGCAGCGGAAAACTTTCATTCATGATTCATTAACTGTACTGTGTTATTATTTATTAGTCGTACATACCAGCGCACAACTAATTGCAATTTCTTTTCTTCCAACATTTGACTAACGATCAATCTAGGTTGAGATTTGAAAACGCGTTTCCTCCGCTTCCGTTTTATTTCTACGCATGAATGCAAATGAGAAATCAATTTGTAATCGAAACCATTCAAGTAGAAAAATAACACGCAAGCTGCAATATCCGCGATATCTTATCCTTTGTTTACCTATTAGAATTAAAACTGGCGCGCGCCAGATCGGAAGCCTCCGTCTTGCGAGTCATTTACATAAGTGACAGTTTCCTTTTCAAATTCACACACCAAGTCGACGGCTGTGTTGAATATTCAAAGCGTATGAATGGAAAGAAACGACAACATATAAAGACAATTTGTAGAGTTTGCAGAAGAAGGAAAAAAAGACGATGCTCGTATTATTGGCATTCTCACACTCGCGGTGCGCGCAAATCTCGACGATTTCCATTCCTCGGTTATCACTTCTTTCATTTAGAGTAAAAACAATTGCAGACACATGCGGTTGTAATTAATTAATGAAAGGCACGAGTGTTGGCTCTTCAGTCAAACGCAAACGATCAAGTGCTTATTCAAGTGTAAAAAAAGTTGAAAAAAACATCTGTAAGGCGTAAAGCTCTTTCATTCAATTGATTTGATTAATCGCCTTCCGTGTTTTTTGCGACATTGTTCAATATTTCAACGTATATTTATATAAAATACTCGCTGATTGTGATTAATATAACTTTTACTTTTACGCCGTTACATTTGTTACCGTCTTGGTTTTGTTGTTGTACGCATTGTGTCCATTCTGATGTGGAAAGTTATCTGGTTTTCCGGGTGCGACGTAATTTCCATAACTCCTGTATCGTTTCTGCGGCGGCGATTGTCTGGCTACTTGCGGTTCGTGGTAGATCCGACTGCTTTGTACATAATTATTGTTGTCGTCGAGTAAATTATCCATGCTTCTTTGATGTCGCGGTTTGGCGCGCGGTCTCTCGTACACGTTTGCATTAGGTTTCAGTCGGTTGAGGGGTGCGTTGAAGTCGCTCCAATCGGACAACTCTATCACCTCAGTGCGCACGTCCTCCAACGATCGCGATCGATTATTGCAATAACAGTTTTCAGTGATTTGTCTGGGTGACACATTTTGTTTACGCGCCTTTTGATCGGCGAGCATGAGTCTATTGGGATTTGGGGGTGGTGGCATGGCGTTTCGATAATATGGCGCTAGGAAGTAATGATCTTTCATAATGGGTTTATTTCCGAAGCCAATGCCAGGACTATAGTTAGAACTGGGATACGCTGCGTAGGGCATGGGAAAACTCGGTTCGCTCGGTCGAAAGTTAAATGACTGCGTGGTGGTGGCTTGATGGCGACGAGCGAAATTCCACGGTTTCACATACAACATTTCGGTGCTCTGCCAATGGTGAATGCGCGGGCCACGATTCAATAAGTGATCGTTCATCATCGCACTGCAGGACACTTGCACAAGCTAAGAAAAACAACCATCAATCCAAAGTCAAGTTTTCTTACGCGCTCGCGCACTTGTCTGTATGTGAACACACGCGGCTTCACATCCGAACAACGCGAACACAACAACACGATACACAAACGCGACCGCCAAAGAAGTCGTCGGACAAGCGAATCGCCGGTGCACTGAGCTTCGAAGAAGTGGTAGGAAAGTGTGGATTTCGTTTTGGCGTGCTTCAAGACAACCTACTTCTTCTTCTTCTTCTCGACGCAAAACGCAACAGTTTCGTGTGCCTGCCCCACTCGGATTATTTTCTCTCGTGGCGGCGCACAAGCTCGCATCGCAAATAAAGCGGAAGAAGACGTCAACGGCATCGTAAATTAATGCCAAGCGCTTTAAACGGCCGTTTAATCGTTAAGTGTCATCTATCTGTGCAACTCTGCACGGTCAAATTCAATGCCACTGATTAACGAAGGCATTCCGAACGATCATAAATTCTGGATTAATACTGCGTGTCGCGTCCATATCAATGTTGCAGAACGCGGCGAAACTTTCTTATGTGCCATATGGAAATGCCATTAGCCAGTGTAACCGTTGGTTACGTTACGCATCGGTTATCTTTGCAATTGAGCATGTATTATTGAACGACTAGTATTTGCCATTAGTAGTAGCAAAGTTCATTATGTTAGTTTTTTTTGCAGTGTTTTTAATTTTAACTGTGCCTAACAAATAGTTTCTATTTTCTCCAATTATGAACTGACACCTTGGACGGAAATTATATTTAGCCATAGCTTATTGCATAAACGGAAGTAAATGTCGCTACGGTGTACCAAATTATGTATGCTTTCTCATTGCATATGGCATTATTGAGAAATATTTTGCAGTCTATACTAACATATAATACCATGTGTTAAATGGCAACTTCAAAATACAGCACGTGTTTTTCAACGAGTTCTGAGAAATATAGGTTTTCCTTTGTTCTAATCATCGCCAAATCTGAAAGTTGATCTTACAGAATAGTATAGAACTGAAATATGTTTCGGATAAATTTCCCCCCGAAACCAAATGAAACATGCTATAATTTCATTCACGCAAAGTTCCCGTCGCACTTGTATAGCTCGATATAGTTATGACATCAATTATTTATTAATTCCGTAACTGCGATAAAACTTCAAATTTATTGAGTGTTTCACCATGCCGTCTATAAAAATGATTTATCGAGGTTCATTACTTCGAATGTAAACTCAACGAATTATTAATCTGCACAAATGTTATACAATCACATTACATCTAACACATGTTGATGCAAATGACAAACGGAAACGGATATAATAACGAAATGCATTAAGTAATAAGCAAATTTCTAAAAGGACATTCCCGTAATATTATAGGTTTATTACGAATTAATTAAATTTAAACTAAAAATAATTTCACATAAAAAACTATGCCATGTGAAAAGATGAAGAAATCTTTAAAAATTATTAATATAGCAGTTTTATCTGTACTTCAAACTGTTTAGCAATAAATATAATTCAATAAGATTAATACGTGATTTATGATGGGCTTAGAAAGATTCATTGAAGCGTCAAATGGTGACAGATCAGTAGATTTCATTACTGCCAGTCATGAGAAGAAAGCATAAAAACTTTCATTTAAATCTAAAAAAAAAAAACTAGAAAAACCACAATTTAATGTTTTATTCCGATTAGTTCTCCTGCTTAATTGTTATTAAAAAATGTTAATAGTTGTAAGACAAATTTTCAGCATGTAAACAAACATTGCGGAATATACATTGTCATACCTGCGCATCAAACATCTGCCTTGATTCACCGTCCAAACCGTATGATCAAAATTGGGTCATTTTTTTGTACAGCCGAGAAATTTTTAATATACAGTAGAGTCCGGTTATAATGACAACGAAGGGAATTGACAAACACGTCATAATAAGCGGACGTCATACAAAGCGTTTTGAGAAATGAAAACCCTTTTTTATGTAAATATGTACATATACCTAGCCTACATACATATTAAATCAAAATCAAAATTGCACGTAATCAGCACATTATAACACATACAAGTGTATTTTTTACTGCAAGTAATCTGTAATTTTTGTCTGCTTTTGTTTTTTCATTTAATTAATTTTCTTGTGATTTTCGAAGCCTCTTCGGTTTCAAAACATTTGAATTGAACGATTGCTTAATGCGGTTCTTGTTTTTTAAAAAGCATTGAGATTGTCGAATGACCCACGCCAAATTCGGATTAATGGAAAATACGGATTAAGTCGTGGTCAAGGTGCTGCTGCCCGAATGCTTATATTTATTATTTAAGCATTTGGTCTTTCCGATATTAAATACATAAAAGTAATTTGACAATCATAAAAGAAATGTAGCAATAAATATAAAAAGTTCGCCACGTGTCGAACGTCGTCGGGTATCAACGAACATTACCGGAGGTGTAAAGAATCATGTTGGTCATTATAACCGGACATAATCTGTTAAAAATGGGTCATAATAAGCGACATGTCACTGTAAGCGAAGTCATTATATCCGACTTTTTTATACAGAATTTTATATGAAAACCAAACTTGGTAGTGTAGGTACGTCATAATAACCGGTTGGTCAATATAAGCGGAGTCATAATAAACGGATTCTACTGTACAAAGGCTTTTATACTACGTATAAAATATAAATTATCTCATATTTAATCTACTCATTTACATGCCTCAAGTGCTAAGATTTTCTTTTGCATACCAAACGGTAGAAATTGATTGATTACATTATATAGTCTCGACATCCTTACGTGGTACAAGAATAATAATTAAGTTTAGTATTAATATCAATTAATTTATCGAAAATAGTACGGCATATTTAAAATTCTTTCAAAATTATATTCAACTTGGATTCTACACTTTAACGAAGAAAAACATAGTTACCACATTATCCATAATAAAATCATGTAAAAAAATGACAAATGTCTTTGTAATTTTTGGTAGCAAAATTGATATTAAAACGTATTTTAAAAATTATTCTCACTAAATTTGATAACACTACATCATTTTAATATAAATTTAATTTAAAATTACCGTTTTGTAACGATCCGAATACTTTCCAATATATTGTCGCCGATCTCGCCTATGACACCAGAAATTTCCCATCAAGCAAGGACAAATTAAATTTCCCAAACGTCGCATTCCAATTTTCCAAACCGATGGCATTTGCGATCGAGTCTCATAAATTCCCACGGACGATAGAGTTCCGAGCGTGTTAGCGCCCCGTAAGGAGGTAACGACATTCAAAATTTGGCCGCTTTTACCATGGTCAAGCTTACTACACGCGTCACATATATTACTTTCGCACATTTTCTACATTTTTAACGCCGCATGCACTCTGACCCGCTTACAAGCGCTAAAGTCTCGAAAATTTCGTAAAACAAAACGAGGTAGTTAAATGACCAACAAAAAAAGGAATACACTTTCACACCGAGACGATTCCACAGTTAACGACGGTCATAACATCAGCACAATGTATATGCGATGTTAATTTGTAACGATTTAATTGTACTTCAACGATGCCGATTTCACATTTGTCGATTAGATGAGACTCCTAAGCAGGAAATCGTTAAATTAACCACAAAAAAAACTGTGCGTGATTGTTCACTATTCACAAAATACTCTTTACGCAGTTTAATTTCTAATTAGTGGCAATAAATCGATTTGAAATTTGACGCTCTGTTAAACGCCTTCACCTTTTAATTCACTTTTGATATTTACACTAAAACACTATAATTTTGTGTTTATGAGAGAAGGTGCTAACTAAACAGGGTTTTTAACTTCTTAGACCAACGATGTGTCGCAGATGACAAGCGCTCTGAAACTGCGCGGATAATTCAACTGAAAAAAATTTCATCGTCGCTCAAAATTGCATAATGCTTTCACTTCTTTCGTCGCCACTAATTTCCTGCAAAGTTTTTTTTGTGTCCTTTTGTTGTTGTTACATTTTGCGCGCGCCGCTGTTAAATACGATCAAAACCCGCATCGACGCCGGTTAACAAAAGAAACAATGTGCCAGCCAAGTGACGAAATTATCTAATCATCATCTATGACTCGAACCGAACGTCATTAAGAAAGAGAAGCGTTCGCGTAGAGACAACACCGCCCACCTCGCAACGCGCCTGTTTTCACAGACGGTAGGCATTTAATAATAAAATAATAATAGCAGTTTGTAGATTTTCAATTGAATAGAAAAGGTGCGAATGAAAGGAGAAGCATTCATCAAGCCAACAGCAATTGCATAGATTGATGCTGAGTACTACACACATGAGGAATGTGTGTGTCCTGTGCCAGAGCATCATAAAAGATCATCAGCGAGCGCGCGCACACATTGTACTTTTGTTTGTTTTAGTAGCTTCAATTAACGTTGTTTACGGCGCGTGCTCAATTGTAATTGTATTTCAAAGTGCATCTGTAATGACGAATAGAGTGCCACAATGGAACGCCAAAGGCGTTGCGTTCAGCTATACGCAACAGCAGTCAGTAACGAAACAGTAGTATGAGCGTAGTATGAAAAGTGGTAATTATTCAGGTCGTGACTTTCCATAATAAGTCACGGTGCTGATTGATTATCGAGTCTTTTATGTTTTTGAAGTAGGTATTGAAGTACTTGAAAATTGATTTGTTCCGACAAAGTGGAATTAAGTTAAAAACTCTGCTTTAGATAGTTTTTGTTCAATTAGTGATTTTTTGCAATAATTTATTTGATCTTGTTTCATCCTCAACTTTCTCTGATTATGTTGTTGATTGATGTTTATTTGGATCAAATGCATTAAGTATTTTTTAAGAACAAAGCTTTTAGTGTTAATTTCGTTAATGTTATTGAAAGTACCCATTATTGAACTTTTAAGTTGGCGCATTAAGTTGCTTCCTTTTTAAAATAATTAAGTACCAATATCTGAATAAATAAACACCCAAATAATATATTTATTTCAGAAATAAATTCTAAATAATAATAAATTTTAATAACAACCTGATTACCAATTATTGTACAAAAGTTATAAAAAAATGTTAACTATGAAAAACTAATCAAATATTTGATTTGATTTGATTTTTAATTAATAATTTCAAATTAAAAATGCTCGATTCCCAATTGGCCACAGAAGATAAAAAATAAAACATGTGTTAAGAAACTAATAAATTTATCAAAAAATTTGAACTATCCAATTCAAGTACAGTAGAGTCCGGTTATAATGACATCGAAGGGAATTGACAAACACGTCATAATAAGCGGACGTCATACAAAGCGTTTTGAGAAATGAAAACCCTTTTTTATGTAAATATGTACATTAGGGTGTCCGTTATTTCCCACATTGATTTTTTTTTGTTGCCGCCCTCTGAAGTTTTAGTTTTAGCTCTAAAATAAATGATCCAACGTAAATTAGCTCTTAATTTTTAATTTAAACCGTGCCGGAATCATGATACTTTTTCCATTTAAATAACATGGGATTTCCTGACGTTTTGCATTTAATTTTTTATCTCCAAAGTAAATAAACCTACAGCTTCGACAAAGACATATTCTGATGCAAAATTTTACCCTCTACAAAAAAGATCTCTTTGGTTTTTTCCATAAAAACATTCCTGTAAAAGTTATTTGCAATCAAAGTTATACACATAGTTTATAATCTCATTTACAGCAAATTCTAACTGCGCCACCTATAATCAATTGATCGAAACTAGAGTTTAAGTTACAATAGCCGCGTATCGACAACGCGTCGATGTATACTTTTAATCGCAAATAACTTTTACAGGAATGTTTTTATGGAAAAAACCAAAGAGATCTTTTTTGTAGAGGGTAAAATTTTGCATTAGAATATGTCTTTGTCGAAGCTGTAGGTTCATTTACTTTGGAGATAAAAAATTAAATGTAAAACGTCAGGAAATCCCATGTTATTTAAATGGAAAAAGTATCATGATTCCGGCACGGTTTAAATTGAGAATTAAGAGCTAATTTACGTTTGATCATTTATTTTAGAGCTAAAACTAAAACTTCAGAGGGCGGCAACAAAAAAAAAATCAATGTGGGAAATAACGGACACCCTAATGTACATATACCTACATACATATTAAATCAAAATCAAAATTGCACGTAATCAGCACATTATAACACATACAAGTGTATTTTTTACTGCAAGTAATCTGTAATTTTTGTCTGCTTTTGTTTTTTCATTTAATTAATTTTCTTGTGATTTTCGAAGCCTCTTCGGTTTCAAAACATTTGAATTGAACGATTGCTTAATGCGGTTCTTGTTTTTTAAAAAGCATTGAGATTGTCGAATGACCCACGCCAAATTCGGATTAATGGAAAATACGGATTAAGTCGTGGTCAAGGTGCTGCTGCCCGAATGCTTATATTTATTATTTAAGCATTTGGTCTTTCCGATATTAAATACATAAAAGTAATTTGACAATCATAAAAGAAATGTAGCAATAAATATAAAAAGTTCGCCACGTGTCGAACGTCGTCGGGTATCAACGAACATTACCGGAGGTGTAAAGAATCATGTTGGTCATTATAACCGGACATAATCTGTTAAAAATGGGTCATAATAAGCGACATGTCACTGTAAGCGAAGTCATTATATCCGACTTTTTTATACAGAATTTTATATGAAAACCAAACTTGGTAGTGTAGGTACGTCATAATAACCGGTTGGTCAATATAAGCGGAGTCATAATAAACGGATTCTACTGTATTACTTAATTTGCCAAAATAGAAATTTAAGCATATTTTTCTTATTAACATTGTTACCAAAAAACATTTTACCTTTCGGTTAAACCTGCAGGCAATGTAATCTCACGATATAGAATTAAATATTATTTGCACTTGAATATATCAGAGAAATAAATAATATTGCAAAGATGTATTTATTAAATTGTTTTGTGCCCCTGTGGGCATCGTCAGAAACTCGTTATAAACATTCAAGCCAACAGCAATTGCATAGATTGATGCTGAGTACTACACACATGAGGAATGTGTGTGTCCTGTGCCAGAGCATCATAAAAGATCATCAGCGAGCGCGCGCACACATTGTACTTTTGTTTGTTTTAGTAGCTTCAATTAACGTTGTTTACGGCGCGTGCTCAATTGTAATTGTATTTCAAAGTGCATCTGTAATGACGAATAGAGTGCCACAATGGAACGCCAAAGGCGTTGCGTTCAGCTATACGCAACAGCAGTCAGTAACGAAACAGTAGTATGAGCGTAGTATGAAAAGTGGTAATTATTCAGGTCGTGACTTTCCATAATAAGTCACGGTGCTGATTGATTATCGAGTCTTTTATGTTTTTGAAGTAGGTATTGAAGTACTTGAAAATTGATTTGTTTCGACAAAGTGGAATTAAGTTAAAAACTCTGCTTTAGATAGTTTTGTTCAATTAGTGATTTTTGCAATAATTTATTTGATCTTGTTTCATCCTCAACTTTCTCTGATTATGTTGTTGATTGATGTTTATTTGGATCAAATGCATTAAGTATTTTTTAAGAACAAAGCTTTTAGTGTTAATTTCGTTAATGTTATTGAAAGTACCCATTATTGAACTTTTAAGTTGGCGCATTAAGTTGCTTCCTTTTTAAAATAATTAAGTACCAATATCTGAATAAATAAACACCCAAATAATATATTTATTTCAGAAATAAATTCTAAATAATATTAAATTTTAATAACAACCTGATTACCGATTATTGTACAAAAGTTATAAAAAAAATGTTAACTATGAAAAACTAATCAAATATGATTTGATTTTTAATTAATAATTTCAAATTAAAAATGCTCGATTCCCAATTGACCACAGAAAATAAAAAATAAAACATGTGTTAAGAAACTAATAAATTTATCAAAAAATTTGAACTATCCAATTCAAGTATTACTTAATTTGCCAAAATAGAAATTTAAGCGTATTTTTTATTAACATTGTTACCAAAAAACATTTTACCTTTCGGTTAAACCTGCAGGCAATGTAATCTCACGATATAGAATTAAATATTGTATGCACTTGAATATATCAGAGAAATAAATAATATTGCAAAGTAGTCTCCAATATACTCAGTACGTGCACTGCAGAGCCATCTTTAAGAGTCTACAAAAAGTAGTGCGCATAGCTGTACATTTCTCCGTCACGGCATCTGGTTTCAACCAAATGCTTATATCCATTCACAGACACACAACATGTTCTCTCAACTTGTGAAAGCAATAATAAATGTAGTTTGGAAACTACTCAACGTAATGTTGAAGAAAATAACTCATAGAGAGCGCTGCAAACGAGTTGTTAACGATGTGTACTTGTTTGTTTTTGCCATTTCAAAATTGGAAATACATAATTTCAAATTTTTCAAGAATTATTTTCTAACGCGTAAGAATGCAAGAAAAAAAAAGGGTGAAGATATTTGCATAGCAAAAGTACAACATCTCTAACACGTAGGTACTTAAAAGTCCCAAATAACGGTTAAAGTTAAGCCAATATTATAAATTCACATTAGTCATATAAGATTTGAATACAACCACGACTTTATAAAATATCTACAACTTATACTTGACGCCAGTTCGTGTTTAACATACCATTAATAAATTGATTTGTCAACTTAAGCTGTCGTCATTTTTGTCGCGGACACCTTGTTAGTTATCCTTGATAGACTTTTAGCAACTACATATCATTTGTATAAAATTATGATATTAAAAAGCAATAAAAGCAATAAATTCAGTAAAAGACAAATAAATTCTTACAATGATTCATATTCCCACAGACAATTCCTAAAGAAATCTGGGCCTATTTCCCGAATAAGATATCACTTAATAAAAATGATGGTCGTTCCTTGAAAACAACTAAAACAACTCGCAACTCAGTGTGATTCCTAATTAGAAGCGAGAACTGGTCACAAATACAATTCTAGTAGTCACACCTTAAAAGGAAACTCTGTCGTAATATTTGTTGTTTACTTCGTTATTAAATATTTTTTCATAACCAATCTCAACAATATGTTTATTATTATTTATACTTTATTATTGCAGATGACTAGTAATAGGTAAATAACTTTAAGATAAATGTCTGAACTTGGTCTGACCAAATTTGATAAAACAAAATTAGGAATATTTTAAATTGTGATTTGGCTTGTAAAATCGTTTAGGACACTACGAATTGAAACATTAATAACTGCTCTACATAATAAAGCAATAAATAATCAAATGCATTCCTAAAACCTACAAACTAGAGGATATTAGTGAAAGTTTTCATTGAATATGGATATTTCAGTTTTTCTATTCCTGGAAGCACATCATGCGCTCATCGAATCGTCGCAGCAATTTTACGGTCCAATTTGCATAGCAGTGTAAATAATTTATCGTCAATAGCAATTTTAATCACCGCGAAAAATTAGCCTCGGTGAAAATAGGAACGGAAGCGATATGCTCAATAAAGTGTGCAAGTGAAATTTGCACTCAGCGCGCTATGCTTGTATGGAGCGTCACTTTTACAAATTATCATCCGTATACCTATGATTTGCGTCGCATCTTGTGTGATGCGAGGGAGAACCACTCAGCGGAAAAATTCTAGACCGGATAAATTAAGACCCACCGCAAGCAAAAGCCATAATTTCCATTTATGAAACAAAACCAAACAAAAAAGAAAACTGCCGCGGTTTTCCTTCAATGCATTCATCGCCTGCAACCGATCGAATTCAATGATGAAAGTTATTGAAACTTATTGAGACATTCGCAAGAAGCTGCTATGCTTGATGCCTTTCATCAACTATTAGCCGCTTCATTTGCTGTCACATTGAATAAATAAGCATAATTTAGATTCATACAAAAGTCCACGATTTCCATCCAAGAATATTTTTTCTGTGTGTAAAAAATTACACGCATTACACCAATCTGTGTCATGCAAACTTTTTCAATAATAAATCAAAAACTCTCTTGGCGCTTATATAAATTATTCAAATATAGCCGCCTTGATTCGCAACGACAGCATTTATTAGACTTTTTATATGTTCGCGTAGGATTCACTTTTGGCGAGTCGACAAATGCGAAACACCGAAAACAAAAAATGTAAACAACATTAACATTTAATAAGCGACAAAACAAAGCGACCGAAATAATAATTACAGGACGTAAGAGAGGCTATTAATTAGTTTTGCAACATAAACCGTTAAATATTCGTGAGTTTCGCACTCAATTGTCAACCTACGCGCGTGTTACATAAACAATAAATATGCAAAACAATTTAATTTTTTGCGTGCGTGTTGCAAAAATCTATGTTTTCACACTTTTAATCGATATAAACGAGATCATTACCTAGTTTCACTTGACATTTTTCATCGACAAATATCCCGCCGAGTGTAGGCGCTTAAATCAGATCCAATTAAAATTCTTTAATAATAATTAGCGACGGTACGTGTAAATGCTAGACACAATGCAAGAGTGCACTGTTTTTCTTTGTTGTTTTCATTGTTACGATTATGAATAATTGAATCATGAAGGCAATGTGCATGCACTTGCAACTTGATCTTGAACGTCATATTTCTACCACGCTTGTGGTTTACATTGCGGCGCATAACAACATGCACCGACCATAAACGGTGCGCATAAGAGAAAAAAACAACAACAACACAACAACGGCGTGGAAAAGAAATGCGTCTAATGCAAATTATGATGAACGTGCGCGCGAAGAAAGGTGGCTTTCGAGGTGGTAGTTAGCAGCAAATGCATGTTCAATTCCGGAACACTAACACACTAGTTGGGAAAAAGCTGCATACTAGCATGCCTGGCAGAAAATGCAATCTGCGGCTATAACAGCACTTATAGACCAGCCCGCATCTACAAACACTTTGTAGATATAATTCATAAGTAGCATGTTTTAATGCTAAGTAGGTTTCCTGCGCGTATTCTATGTTGTCGCAGTTTGCTTCTTGCGTGCCGTCTTGCAATTGGCATAATCGGCGAGCCGATAGTATGTGTATTTGATGCGTGGCGGGTTTACTGTTCGGCGTGCATCTTTGACGAGTTATCCCGTGTGTTTCTATCATTTCATCAAATTGTAAGTGCATTTGCATTGCTAATTGCGCATTGACGATGGTCGAACCGTTGAGTTTGCACATTGCGCGCCCAACGGGGCAATCATTCATTCTGATGTCGCCCAATTTACATGTGTCAGTCTTTAGAAATCAGAAAATTCACTTTACTGTTACTATTAGTAGCTAACTCTCTAACAGCACTTTCAGGAAAATTACATATTTGTGCAGAAATAGTAAGAAAAAACAATTTGCTGAGTAAACAGGATGTTTGGAATCCTTTCATCTTATTGCGTTATTAATGTTGTTGTGTTTTGTGACTAAAAAGTAATACTTGTTTTTGAATTTTAATATACATTTCCAATACATTTTCAAAATTTAAAAAAATCAGTTCACGCCTTGCTATAAACTTTATCCTCGTAATTAACAGCACACTTTACGTGCTCGTCTTCAAACACCCATAAAACCAATAATTAGACATAATAAACGATCATAAACCGCTGTATCATAACATACTTATGATGTACAACCTACACGTCAATTAAGTTAATACCTAAATCAAATTTTCGCTTGTATCTCGCAAGAGACCAATCAATCATAGAATTTCTTTTCAAAAATAGATAAGCATTGAATTCTGCTTAATTCATATTTCGCTTTACTTCTGTCGAGAGTACTTCTAAACACGATAAACACCAATCATAATAATTAAACAACAACATAGAAGTATTCCACAAATGCCAGTTGCGAGTTTCCTGCCTGCACGAGAGTAAAAATTTCACCATCACACAAAAAAAAACGAATCAAACATTGAAGAGATACAGATAAAGCAAGCAAAGAATCATCAAATCACGCTGAAGCTCCAACACTTCGGTCGGCATGAAACGCTACAATCCTAACGGTCAATTTGTCGTACGGCATGAAATTTATGCGCCAGCCGCTTGAATTCCAGACTCGCCGACTGTTTGTGTTATTAGAAAACACAAATATTTCTTTTCATTTCGATCGCCTCGCGCGTATACTTCAAGCGTCAGCGCAATGCGCATAACAGGTGTACCACAATAACCGCGATTGATTTATTCACGACAAGCATTATACCTCTATAACTATACTTCTTTAGCATATTACTGATGGAAAAAATCGGCGATTCTTCACGACCCATTGTCTTCTCAATTCCTCCATGCTCAACACAGCAATCATTGCTGTTTAGATTATTATTAATCGTATTGTATTCGAATAAACTAACCTTATCCTCCCAAATCGGGTCCTCCCAACCAATGGAGCTGCCTGAACTGCCGCGACGACCCGGATCCCATGAATTACGTCTACCATCCAGGGAATCATTCGAAAAGCGACGGTTTGTATTACGTCTGGTTCCATTCACGCTGGGGACTTGTAGGAAATCCTTGCGGAAAGAGTTTGTCGGTAGCGATTCCCTGCGAGCGTTCCATGGTCCATTTAGAGTACCATCTTTCCTCAGCGATCCCATCGAGGATGCCATCGGATCGCGACGTAGCATCGCAGCGAAATGACTGGGATGCTCGATTTCTTTTTTCGGCGGCGTATTCGGCAAGCCCAGAGAACCACGTCGTCTGAATTTGTGCGTAATAATAAATTTACAGTTGACAGCTGGATTGTTATTAGTTAAACGCGCATAGCATTGTGTTAATTAAATCTTAGAAAACAATACAAGTAAAAAATTAAGCAAATCTTTTGCCTACCGCAGAGCGCGCGTGAATGAATTGAGTGTTTTCCACATTTGTAAGTTTGTTATTCGCATCCGAAGAAATACAAACAGACATAGCAGTGACATTAAGTATTAATTAAAGGTGTGTCTATTGTATTATGAGTGCGATTAGTTCTCATTTTATAATTAACTCTCGTCGCGAGAAGTGTTTAAGCATGTACGTTTTTTCAATTAACCTGTCAACCGTAATTTATTTAGTACGTGTGGAGTTGAGTTTGTTTCCCACAATTTTCATTCGCCTGACTCACCTGTAGTAGCTGTTTTGGGCATTCAATGCCGGCATCGATTCACGCCGTGGTCCCACACCGTTGCTTCCAAATACGTTTACGTGCGGCTTCATCGTGTGATGATAGCCAAAGTCGCGCTGCCGCACGAATGAAAGTGAATCGCGGCGATTGTGATTGTGATAGCTGCTGCTGTTGTTGTTGTTGTTGTTTGTGTGCAGTATGTTCCCGAGGGAGCCGCGTCTCGGCGCGTTTTTCCCGTGCACGTCGCACTTGGCGTCCACCGAGGACTCGACCTCCACGACTTCCGTGAGCGGCTGTTTGCCCTCCAGTTTTACATCTCCAAAGAGCGCTTCCAGCCGTTTGATGGCGGCCGCGTGATTTATAGCGGTACCCATTGTTCTACCAAGAGACGCTTTTATTTGTCCTTCTTCTAGCTTCTTCTAATTCGCCTAGTGTTGGCGCAGTAATTGAAAAATTAGCCGGTTATGCTTTGCTTAATGTCGTCGACGCACCTCCGCAAAGTGTACTCTTGTGGTGAGTAAGTGCAAACGGCGGAAACGGTTTAAAATGATGTTTATTACTTATTGCGACGCATACCACAAAAGAATAAACAGCACTAAGTACGTACACTGTAACGTGGAACGATTGAAACGCGCACACCTCAAAAAGTACTCAACTAAGCATCGTTTTTTTTTTGTTTCTTTGATTCTACGTGTAATGCGCAGGTCAAATTCGAAACCAAGCAAAATAATTGATAATTCCATGCACCTCTTGCAGGAATGTTTTCGCGACGTGAGTAACAACGCGGCACGCAGCAGCAGAGTCTACACGCTTCTTTTCATCTCTTCGCGTGGCGTAAGTTTACCGAAGACTATCGTGTCTGAAGGTGCGCGCGTAAAGTATATGCGAAGTTATGGCAACTCCAGCGCGCGAGCGACGCAGTTCTGCACAGCTTTCCCACACCTTTTGCGCTCAGCGCGCCAGCATCGCCGGAGTCACCCACTCGCCCAGCCAAACTGACAAAACAGCGAATCCAAAAACAGATCGGTGGCACGTTTTATGACACCCGATAGCGAATAAGAGACACACTGACACAGCGACAGCAATAGATTATGACCGACCGTAAAATATTAAGTGGTAGCCACTAATCAGCAATAGAAATATCCAATTCGGTCGATATTTATAGACACTTGGAATAATAATGTCGAAACGACAGATACAGAAGGTTGGAGAATAAAAATATTGAAAATAAGCGTGCCATGACTGGTTGCGTCTGCATGTAGAGCCTTTTATGGAAAATCATTTTCAAGGCTTTTGTGTTATGTGGCGCCATGACAAAATGTTCATATTTTGTATTCAGTATGCGATATTGTCACATGAAACAGGATTAAAATTCGAATTATTTTATAATTATTTCAGGTGATGAGGAACATAAACAATACTTATTATGCAACTGAGAATAATACACCGCACATAACGATTATCTAGATATTTTAATTTTAAGAACAATGTATAGTCCGAGACATGTAATTTACTTGCGTATGAATCATCATCCTCCATCCTCTATATTTGCATTACTGCATTAATTACGCAACAAGACGAAATAACAAACATATTATTCAAACATCCTTTGATTTAAGAATTAAAAAAATCTGATTATGAAAATGAAAGAATTCAAAAGGTACATTATGATGTACTCTAATGTAAAGAAAAAGTGAAGGGAAGTAACGATTAGAAGTTTCATTTCTGGTAACCAACAACTAATTACGATAAAAAAGCGCCGCGAGTTTTTAGCCTGCCCATCTTCGTCAAACGAAACTGTCTAGGAAATGTTAAAGACTTCAAAAAGTAACATTTTTATGTTAAATTAAGTGTATGTATTACAGGTGAGGAAGAGTCGGAAAATTACTGTAATTTACCAACCAACGTTGTTATTTCTAAGTACATAGACAATCCCTCTAACGATCGTGAATTTCAAAATATCTTTATTCTGATGATAACCAATGTGTAAATGTGTGAAAACAAATAAAAGTAAAAATAATCAAGAGAAACTTGTAAAAGAAACAAAAACAACAAAGTTCAAAACATCATATCACGATTATTAGAAAGGTCCGCGCAATTTGTTTGTTGAAATCATTTCTCCGATTGCTCAAAACACAAAAACTTTGCGCTGGTAGTGTGAGAATGTAGTAAAACGATTAGTTAAACGATACATCATTAATTATCTAGCTGATGGTCGACATTATTAGGATACATTAAAACGGCACGAAAACACACATTTTGCGCAGCAAACATTCGATTTTCCGCGACCTTGTTTCAAAGACACTATGACGGATTTTGATATTATTCATAATGAAACGCGCATCGTGGACGCCTAAACAAGAGACACGCGAACGTCCCACGTTGGAAACGTGTGCTCGAAACGGCGAATTAATTTCCAATTTGCAATTGCCTAGGAATATACATAAAATAGAACAAATAATACATTCGGAACCGTAAACATTGGCGAGGGAAATGAGTAATTAAATGCATCTGAAATTAATCACACCGGCGTATCTAATCGCGGTGTAAATGTCATTTATTACCGGCTATAAATCAATACAGTTGACTCTCCACATTGATGAACTGATGAGATTAGTGATTGACGATGCACGCATGAATAAAACATTAATAACATCTAATTGCTCAGTGTATTTTATGTAGGATTAATGCGGAATCATCACGTGAAAACATAAATTTAACAAACGAAACTAATTGTTCATTTCTTTTTATGGTAAGCATAAAATTGTTGGAAATGACCATTCTAATGGTGCCATTTTTATGTAAAAAACGTAAAAAAACGTTCAAGCACTAGTAGAAAATGATAAGTACTTCCTTGAAAATTTCCACAAATTCATTAGCTTCTATTAATAGAAATATTGCGCAAAAATGTCACATACTGTGACAAAAACCATCAAACCTTAAACCTGCGTATCCAAAAGTATCATTTTATTAACTTATTATCTAATAATCCACTTCTCTTAATTGATTAGTCGATTGTTCGATAATAACATGTGGGCGGATGAATAACAAAACTTCAATTAATCATGACATTCGCAAGATTAACGAGTATAAAGTAGCAACGCGCTAAAACTTGATGCGATGATTGATTTTGCAAAGGTGGGCGCTTTGAAATGTCGAATGAAAAACGCAATTAAAACCAGCAGCGAATAATTACACTAACACGAATCAGGCACGGGCCGGTCCCGAGTGTGCCCGCGGTTGGCGAATGTAAATATATAATCTAATCGGACTCACCTTTATTGCGTCATAGAGGCCATCGGATGGTCCATCATGTCGGGAAGGCGTTCTGTAAATAAGATTGAAAATATATGCAAATTAGTTCGGTCATGTTTAAGTCAATATTTTCGATGTATGCAAATAGAATGAATGCACTTGCACTTGTATTGCTGTAAACAACACAAAAACAAGATATACGGTTAATTATCATTAATTACATGATCCATAAGTGGATAATCGAAGGTTTTCCCTAAAAGATTTATCGCTAACTTGCTAATAAACGAAAATATTATGTTCAAGAAGATTATATTTTATGAAAATTGAAAATGAAGCAATTGTGACCACAACAAAAGCATTAATTAAAAAACATTGTTGGCATTTAAACGTCACAAAAACGTTATTAAGAGTGACTGGATACAAAAGTAACTAAGAAATACTAACAAAATGTTCGACCATAAAGTTTACAGTTGGAATTCGTTTCCAATTATAAAAAGAAATCGAAAGCCAATACATCAATTCGATCAAAATTTCCGTGAGAAAATGAAATCGCTTGAAAAGTACATAAACTACACTAAACATTTGAAAGAAAACGATATTTTCTACTATAATTTATGTAGAAGTATAAGTTTATGGTCGTACCTGTAATTGTCGTTTCCATTAATATTTGGACGAGGCGATGGAGCCAAATTTCGGTTCTGCACGTTATTCATTCCATTCATTTTGTTGGCACTTTGTTGTTTTCTGAAGAAAAAAAAATTAAAAATTAGAATTTAAAATTCAGAATAGAAAAAAGTAAAAGTTTATCTAAACCGATGCACTATCTATTTAATTATTTAATAACTCCAAGATTATAAAACAAAATATCTCATCATAGTCGCAACCAATTTGCACTTTTTTGTTGTATGCAAAATAGTTATTGTTCAAAAATAAACACAATCGGATAATCCGTCGCATTAAAACCACAAAATCTAATTACAGAAACCCACCCATTGCCATTTCGATCATTATCGGAAAAACATTACTAGTCAAGATTAGATCGCGATATGTGAATTTAATTCTCATTCTTTGTTCTAGGAGCAAACGCATACAGGAAGACCCAATTGTGGTTTCGTGTTCGTTCATTGGCTATTTACATTCTAATCGCCAAAGAAAAAGTATCCGCTTCATATATGTATGTTAATTAATTTGATTATAGGTGAGCTTAATATATGAATAGCTAATGTTTTTCTAATAATACAAATTAAAGCAATGGCTAATTGTAAACAGAAAAGCCACAGTGTCATGTCAGCAAAACAACATTTCACAATTGATTTATGCATGTTTCCTCATTCTGATGACAAGTTTACCAAGTAAAACAAAACCGATTTATGTAAATTATTAATAAAACATATTCGTCAAAACCACTAAATAATAATTCATTTGACTATTAATAAATTGATAATGTTTATTTTTTTTTGATTTTCAACACCTTTCGAAGAATAAACATTTCTAAAATTCTGTTTTCCGTTGCTGTAGCAATTATTTTCGCATATAATTACTTCAAGAATAAAAATAATTACTACTCCTCGTATATAATTGCAAAAATGATGCAATTGAACAATTAAAACTTGAAGAATCCGTCCTTTACATTCCAGATCACTTTAATTATCCATATTACAATAATTTCAATGCAAAATTCCTAAAGAGCAATCCATCATTGCGCTTGCTGCACTATATGCACAAAGTTTTTCACCGGCTCTTCCTAATCGAGAGCACTTTACCTTGGAACCGCACCACTGCATTGCTCGCGAGCACTTCTATCCTCGTGATGTGCATGTCGTCCATGCACGCTGCAATTACTCCTGTCCATATAAGTGACAACCCTTCTATGTCCATGCTCGTTGTATTTGGCTTGCACCGGTGGATGCAGAAAATTGTTATAATACATTTTTCCTTCGCGGTGTGCTCCACTCCTCTGTCGGTAAAATTAACGCGCCAAAGGAAATCCTCAATAAAATTCGTTCGTTTTTTTATAAAAACACACTTATAGAAAATTATATTTAATTGTTGTACACAGAACTATTTAGTTTTTTATGTCTTCAGTAGTGCAGTGCACGCGAACTTGGAATAGAATAAATCGTTACGATGTTCGCAAACATTCACAACAATTCGGTTATCGAATTCCTGTCCGGGGAATCAGCAGCAGGCGAAAGCGTTGACAAACTGGTAATCGTTTTACTTGTACGGAAATTTAAACTGTGTTTAATTGGACCAAACGACCACATCAATTAAATTACGTTCACGGCGAATGAATTTCGTCCAATTGTATAGCTATTGTTAAATAAAATTCGTCATCGGTGTCAGTTGGAAAATTTGGACAACAGTCACGTTCGCGAAATAAATCGGTAAACGAATCGGTAACTACTTAAAATGAAAGCGTGCAATCGATTTGTAAATACCCTAACTTTTTCAAACACTAATCTGTTCAAAGTTTCGCGAAAAACTGAAAATGTAGTGATGAAACAACACTATTTATAATTAAATTTAAATTCACCAAACACAAACACAGTGCATTTTCCAAAGTCACCCACTATTCAAATTTGAATTGAAGCGCAGTATGAAAAGTACGATTTATTACTAAGTTAGCACCAATTACCGATGCACAATTGCACGCCGAGCGTACGAGATGTAATTCGCGTCGCACTCACATCAACACCCACGAACATTCATCAAGCTACTGATTATTTTCCGCGGAATGACAACATTTACATGCTCATTGTGATTGTAGCAGATACATTCGTGCCTTGCGGCTCATAGCGCTTACGCATCGTGTAATGAAAAACACGAATCTACAAGGTCTGCAGTCGTAAAATAATTTACTAATGCCAGTGTAAATGTGAGGATGATTTTATTACCCTGTATGTAACACTTTCTCGGCACTCCACAATCGCGGATTCATACCGCAGCGTCAAATTCGCGGGAGACAATATCATCATACTAATCAAACCTAAACACTTGTTGTAAACACTTTCGTATGTCATAACATACGATAATCCGCGTAATTAAAACAAACACATCACACTAACACGCAGATAATCTTAAATGTTATGAGAAACATGATCATGCAAAAACAAAGGTTTAAAATTAGTAGTATGGATTTAAAAAATTATGCAAATTAAAAGAAACTTGTATTATTTGCTTTGCTTTGACGTTAATGTCAGAATTTCAGAAAATTATTTTGTGTTCCGTGATGAGTCATTATTATGCATAACAGATTGCGAAAGAATGTGGCTGTTCATCATTGTATGCATTGAAAAAAAATATTTCTATTAAATATACAACGTAAATTTATATCTATTATTCTTTTAAGGTTAATACACGTATAATAAAAACAAACTTAATTTGTTTTGTATTCTTGCGGCAAAGCTAAAAAGGCGAGTTTATTGCTTTCCGCTGTTGTGTAAAAATTTAATGCCTTGATGATGCTAGATAAGATAAGCAGGTGCATTCATCATTTTGCCGAGGTTAAATAGATGTTATGAATGAGCGACATTAAAACAAAAGGCTTGTAAAAGATTTTTCAGCGTGATGAATCACAGGGAAATATTCACCGCGCCTACGTGTCTCCTAGTTAACGAAAATAATGTTATCTATGTTAAAAATAAACATTTGTAAGTATCCACTTATGATATTATCTGGATCAAAAGATGAACCTTTGGGATCAAGATAGCAAATATGTTGTGATTATGAGTAATTACAAGTCAAAAAAATAATTAGGTACTTTAATGACTCAGAAATCAATTTGGTTTTGAATTCTAAATTAATGTATGTAGAGATAGATTTTCCTTGCTTAGTTACTCTTAGAACTAAAATCAGATCAATACTTTATTCAAATTTTTCGTTTCTAATTGAATATTTTCTTGTATTGTAGGTAGATAAAAATATGGCAGCTTAAATTGAATTCTAATTTACATAAATCAATGTACGTAGTTGAGATTATTGATTGTGCTTCAATATTAAATTAGTTTTAAGCAGTATGTAATATATTTTGGAATAGTATTCGCAGCTCTAGAAATACTATTCTCATCTCTCTATCATAAAACTGTACTTATGTCTTTACCAAGTAATATAATATAAAAGTTACTTACATGTCATTTGGTTCCGATGAAAGATTTATCTGCTTCAATAACTCTTCCCTTTCGCGTTCCCTTAGCGCGATAGTCTCCATTACTTTTTGCTTCTGTTTTTGAAATTCCTTAAGCAAATCCCCATTAAAGCTTTGCTCGAGATTCGTCCCATCGCTGGGTGGCACGGGCGGCGTTAGCACAATATTGTGCGCTGCATTGAGTACGGGTCGTTCATTCAATGAATCCCGCCGGGAGGACCTCGACGTGCCGATAGAACCGGGCGACTCTCTGCCTCGATGCTCCGGTGTCTGCGGCAATTTGTTCTCAGGGCTTTTCGATCTTGTCCGCTGTATTTGTGCAGGTTTCGAATTTGGCGTGCTAGTTTGTTCTTGTATAGAAGGCAATTGTTGAAAATCAGCGTATGAATTGCTCAAAAACACCTCTCCTTCATTCTCAAACAACCTATCCACCGAGCTGTTCATCGCTTTGGCATTTTTGATTCCGGTTAAGTGAAAACTCGCAAAGCTAGAGCGAGTCATTGGATTCGCACTGATATCACCAGTGCTCAGTGCCATCGCACGTGGATTACCATTATTCGCATTGTGTCCCAAACCGCTGGGCAGGCCATCCAGCGCTGGCATTAAGGAACGTGTCATTGCATCGGCGGCGGAGCGCGGTCGTGTGAAGGGCATCGCCGAATGCGGGAAAGTCTTTGGTTTGATCGGTGTGACAAGCATGTGCTCCGTCCAAGAGGTTTCAAGCGATGGTCTTTCCAATCGCTCCACGTCTACATTCAGAGTTCTTTGTTCAAATGGTACAGCAAACGTATCGGGTGGTATACTCTGCAACCAACTAAGCAGACTTAAATCAGAGTCGCTGAAACCCACACTGCCATCCAGCAGCTTTGCGAAATTCATGTCCTGCGTTTGTGGATCCTTTGTTCCGGTGGCTTTCGCCTGGCAGTAATTAACGCACGACTCGTAGAGTATGCCCTTGATAATTAACTGAATAAGTCGGTCGTTTTTGGCGCTCGTGTTGGCGTTCGCGTCTGTCGGTTTGCGGTCGCCGGGGAGAAATTCAGCGACGTATGGATACACTTCTCGGAAGCATTGAACGCGTGCATTACTCGGATTCCAGTCCTTGTAGTTCATATGGTCGGTGAGTCGGGGCAGCGTGAGAAGCAGACACATGTGTGAATGCTCCTCTTTCGTCGGCGCGTACTTTTCGAGCTCGTTGAGCACCTTGACGACCTCTTCGACGGCATTATCGACGCTGCTACCCTGCATGTTCGCCTCCGACTTGATGCACAAGAGCTCAATGTATTTGTGCTTGAGTATCGTATAGCTGAACTTGCGCATCTCAAAAGAGTTGAGCGCCTCTAGCGGTTGAATAAATTCGAGCACGTCATCCCATTGCCCGTCCAGGATCAATTGTCGAAGAAATAGAACGTCGTCGGAGTATCCGCCATTGATGACGCCCGTCTCACGCTCCAAACTCAATTGGGTAATGTGTAATTCACGATTGTGTAGGAATTCGAGCGCCAGTCGCACGACATCCTCCTCGCGGAGGGTGAGTCGAGCCGACGGCATTACGTACTGGATTTTCAATCTAAAATGATAAAAATTAAATTAGTAAATGTTTCGCATAACATTTCACATAAAACATGTAAAAATTGTGAATATTTATACTTAGAGTTAGGCAACCCAATGCGCATCATAAAAGACCATCTGTCGTAACCGTTAAACTAGAGAAACTACAAAATAATAGCAAAAACGCATGAAATACCGATTAATACTGTGAGATTTTGTACGCGGAAGGTATTTAAAACTTTTTGCATCCCTCTATTCAGATGGTTTCCTTACGATCGCTCTTTTGTTCTTAGTTCTTTGATAAAGGATTCGCGACACCGCTCATCGCAATTGAATTCACTGCGCTTTGTTGTAAAGTACACAGCCGCGCGGTTCCCATAAATATAAACGACTTTCATTGAAAAGACGCCAGGAGAGAAAAAACTACGCAAGGAAAAAGCAAGTCGTTTACGCATCATGAATAAACGATGGCGTTTTGATGAGCAGTTGAGCTCAGATAAGTATGACCACAATGCAAGGCGGTGAATTTTGCAGGAATCAATTTATTGCGCAAACAACGTGGGTCAAACAGCCATTACGGTTTTCGCATTTTCCAACATCTTTTCACTCTGAGATTTATTTCGATTTTCTTTCTATGACAGCTGTATATCTTTTTAACACAAAAAATATCCGCAGTTTCAAAATATAAATAATTATTTATTGAATTAAAGGAGACTATGGTATATGTTGACGGCATTCAACAATTAAATAAAGTGAATTCAGGACTCGCCTGCAGATAGTTGTAATTAAATCCAGAGACAGTTTTTGTTTTACTATGGCTTCCATATATAAACCAGCTCTAGAGTCATCTATATTTATGAAGAACTTGTCTCCTCATTTATTATCAACAGCAATATTTGTTTGGCTTTGAACAAATGTAATCTGTAAACATGGTACGTACATGCCGACAACCTTGTTATCTACATTAAGAAGCAGTTAATAGCATCATTTAGATTCGTATAAAAATCAGAATAATCTTATAGTTGAAGGTAATTCAATTACACGAACGTTTACTTCACTAAGAAATGTCGAGAAATACTTGTCTAAACTGTCAAAAACTGTAAATCAAAATGAACAAATTCGCAACATGTGTACTAATCCTGCTATACGAATACTGCAAATATCTACAAAACCAACGGGAACGTAACAAAATTACGCATTTCTATCATCGTCCACCGCGTCCATGAGAAATGTAAGTACAAAAGTACAAAGTGTCAGTTTCCGTCAATTCCGCAACTGACAATATTATTCGCCTCGTTACGTCAGGTCATCCGCGACGAGCGATTTGCCAAAGTGGCGTGTAATCTTCTCTTCGCGCAAATATTCGCAACACGCAAGATCAGGATGATTGCAGTGGAAAAATGTACGCCGTTGTATTTCTTCGCTTATGTTACGTGATAGAATCCTGCATTTCACGGCGCCGAATTGCTATGATTGTCATTCCTCAATTTCCACAATAATTATTGCCTACGGATGTGTATGCACATTCATACTCTGCTGCAATTTGGACTTCGCTAGGTACTTTCTGCCGTGTAGAACCTTCGCGAAAAGTTACGGTAAGCGTTTTATGAAACCGTAGGTAGCATATATGTTTAAAAGTGGTATATGATGATGATACGTGCAATTGAGCGTAAAATTACATAAAAACCGGAATGTTGTCATTGGCCATAATATCAACGGTGTGACCATCTGACAGACAGAAAATTGTCACATTAAAAACGCACTAAGCGCGGAATTTTCTGCAGCAGCATAGACGTAATCAAGCACACAATTTATTTTATGTGATTTCGTAACGAGATACACATCAAAATATATAAACATAAAGTTTGTTGACCTTAATCAACTTTTTGCAGGTTTATTCCTCCCTTTTTACGCAAAACTCTTGCGATTTCTTTAGCGTGCACTTTTTTTAATGCTGTTGGAAGTAAACGGTGTGCAGTCACTTGCACTAAATTATTCACAAATTATAAATTGAACTTAATTGCAAAATATCCATATTAACTAAGTACAAAGGCGTTCACTTCTTTCTTTTTTCTTGGTGAGACGCTTTGATTAATCCAGACTCTTACATTCGCTTTAAAGTCGTTGCGTGTAAGAGATCATCGTATGCAAATCACGACTCACATTAAAACCAACACGCAAAGTGAAGTTAACGAAGAATACTATATTTTTATGATCTTGTCAATGTTTACATTGTAATTATTATATTGTTGCTAGACGTTCTAACTTAGAAACATAGTTAAAACAGCAATATAGGGACCTAAAATTTAACTATTTACGCAAAAATGATAATTCTTTGAAAAATAGACATAAACTGAATCAAATTCTAAATTTGATGTCCTAATTAATTTGTATGCCTAAAAGTGATTATTACAATTATTACATTTTTCCTAAAAATTATTTTTGTTAACCCAATATTATCAATAAAATTCTGACAAAAGCAATTTCAGTATTAACACTGAATAGAAGAAACAAGCTACAATCATAGATATTAACTTTATTGTCTATCAGAAAATCATTTAGATTAATTTAGATTCTCCTAGAATATAGTATGGATGGTACACGCCATTACAATTTTAATTAGTGACCGGTTAATTAAAATTAATTATTAGTTAAGCAATACGCGCATTAGTGGCAAGTGTATGCCAGACAACCGTACAATTATATACAGGATGCTCCAACACAGACAACTTTTAGTTTCATGTGTAAACTACACCATAACAAATAATACGGCCATGCAAAATACAGGCCGTGTATAATTAATAGGTAAATAAACGAACGAAGAACATAAAAATCACGTTCTATTTATTCCCCCAACGTAAACAACCGATGCTATTATAATTACCGTTTACGACGATTCCAAGTAAAAAAACTTTTTACACTCACCGACGAAATGGATTGTTCTAATGTGTGACTTTCATGCACATAGGAATTTATATCGCCAAAAATTCAAATAATTATAATTTGGAATTTATAGGAATGTAATTTCGTAGTAAATTTTTCATTGCGTTTAGTGTCGCGTAAAGCTTTTTAAGCCGAATTTTTAATTAATACTATATCTATAGATATATAAGTTTTGAAAAAATTAAACTCATGTTTAATGCAAATTCCCAATTAATTAAGCAATCTGTTACAGGTGCGTCAGTTGTCAGTAGTCTTCACTTTCGTGCGTACGTGTTATCGTCCACCTTTTTGCAACTTAAGTACTCGCATAAACCATAAGGAGAGTAAATGGTCTCGCCTCTTAACTGGTCATTAATTAAGAGAAGAAAACGCACGCAGCCACAATGATGAAATGTTAAAAGTATTTCACTGCCGTTAAACGAAGAATCAAACTCAAACATCATCACTGACATTGAACGCGCAGCCACCACACAGTTGACATTAACTTTCTTATGCTTAGGTAAGGTTAGGAAACTGTCGAGTAACGTTCACGATCGAAAGTGGCGATGCTAGTTTAATCAAGGACGACAATTTGTACCATACACGCTTTGGAAATGTGAACCTATATAAACAGTGAGCAGTGTTAGAGGATGACGGTTGTTTATGACACGATGTACGCTTCACAGAAGACGCTACCGGTATTTGAAGATAAAAATAAACGACTGATTCCTACAAGTTGCAGAGCGGTGTATTCAATTGGCAATGCATGAGACAAAGCTATCACAAGTCGTCATTGCATTCAATCGTGAAGAGATTTCATCCTAGAGTAAACTGACTTAAATCAAATAACAACATGAGCATGGTACAAACTGTGAGACTATCGGTGAATGACTCAACAAAATTGCATCTATTTGTAACATGTTTAATTGGGCGGAACTGATGATATCATCTCGTGTTTTACGCGTATAATACTATTTCTTGTTGATATTGATTTAGCGAGATAATAATTTGTTAAATATAAAGATTTTGTTTAGTTTTTATTTTGTGTAAGTATATGACTAATGTCTTTTGCAAATATTTTAGCAAAACCTTGAATTATTTCCATATTAATAAAACTTTTGCAAAAATATTTGCAAAAAAACATGGAAACAAAACAATAATTTATCAAAACCGTGTTGAAAAGTAATATAGATCAACAAATTCTTTACTAGAAATTAAACGGTACAACATATTATTTTTATTCAAATTTATGTGTATAATTTTTATGAGCACGTGCTTGACGGCCACAGGTAAACAATAGGCAAAATAACAAATAAGCCCAAAACTAAAGAACGCGATACCTGTAATAAAGCTGTTTAATACTACCCATTCGGCATATGCAACGATTTAAATTTTTAATTAGACCACTCGAAAGGTAAACTCTGATTATACACATTCGAATGGCTGGAGCACACATTTAAACCGCTGCTCGAATCGCAAGGAAAGAGAGCATAAAGTGTTCGGCGCGCCGCATTAATGCGTGTGCGATCTTAATTAGAACACAAAAGGCACGATTAAACGTACCACAAATAATACGCCCGTCTGAATTCTCGCTGATTTGCCTATATTGCTTATGGTAATGCTAATCAAATGTTTACTTTTGCATAACGCAAGGTAGTACTATGTGCCACACTGAACCAAAAATTCAATTTCTAATTGAATATTTATAAATATTTACAAAATAATTAATAAATATTACTTTAAATTAAATTTCCAAACAAATTTTTTTTTTCATTGTAAAAACTTTCATTGATAAAAGCATGTGTCAAAATTTAGAATTCACGAACGAATTCAATTTAAAACAAACTTTCGAAAATTAATTTTCCGACGGAAATTATTTTTGCCTAAATTATAGATACAAACTCAAGTAAAACCAAATTTACATTTATCAAAGAATTGATATTAATACGATAACAGCAAAAGTTCAATTTTTACAGGCTAACACTTTATTTATAAATTAACTTTACTAGATTTATTTGAACGCCTAAATTAAAAGTTATACAAACAAATAATTTTTTAAAATCCATCGTTAAGTGAATAACTATGTTAAAGCAAATAGTTCCAGACTGACTAATTCATAATAATAATAATTATCACACTAAGCCAGCATGCCTAGGTATATCACTGTCAATTGTGTGTTTGTACCTGAAGAATTTTCCCATAATAAACAATTTGTCTAAATATAATTCCGCAATCTTAGAATTGAAGCCATAGATAATGTTATGTACGTTGTACGTGAACTTGATAGTCTACCCGAGTGCACTTTACATAACAATGCGCAATTACGTATATATCTTGTCGTAATTAGTTTGCAGGCTTGTCTTGTATGTAAAACGCAATTGGCGCGATGTAAACCGAGCAAAAGTGTAATCGCACTTCAACTGATTTATGAGCGCATCTATGAATAAATAACCGACAAAGAGATAAAAATTAGCTGCAATATTGTATTACATTTCAGCTGTAATCATCGACTCTTAAAAAAATAACTGTTAACTATCACTCATAAACACAATTATTATAAATTCCGTCTGGTACCTTATGATTTACGATTTATGGAAAGTGGATATGCAAATGAGTTCTTTCTAATTTCGAAATCAGACAGGAAATTTACACGCACCAGCAGCATCAAACACGACGCCATGCATATCATACAAATAGCTGACTAATATTCATAATTATAATTTATTGCCGAACGCAAAGTGAAGTGCGTTCGAATAATTGGCAAATAAACTTAATTGAGAAGAGAAGAAGATGTACCTCAGTACCTGTAATACCATATTTGGTCGAAACAGACGGTCAGCAAAGGTTACGATTAAACTCGATGAGACGTATGTAAAATTACGCATTTAATTGCGTACTAATTTCATATGCTGTTTATGATAAGGTGACAATATGCAGAAAATTGCTTGATTACTTAATGAAATAATTCCTAATTAACTGTCACTGTCACTGAAAAAGACTTTTATATTTTTCGTACAGAAAAAACAGTAATAAATAAATTTTAATTAGTAATAGGTATAATTGCAAAAGTAGGTATGCTTAAATATTTAATATCAGAAGAATAGGAATTTAAAATCAAGAATTAAAATTTTATACAAATAATACAAAAAACCTAAGCAAAAATATTTTCCTATAAAGGTTATGTTAAATATACTAACTCAACCTACAATCCACGTAAGGTAAGGTAAAGTAATAAATGCATATAAAACTCATAATAAAGCTCATAACATGTTATAGCGCAAATTAAGAATCTCATTGAAAAGTAAAACACAAAGCACTCGGCGTGGTGTAATTGTAAGATAAACGGTTCTGCTATAATCCAAGTGCAGTTTACTTTCATTAACTGCTTTAATTACAATATTACTGTATCTTCACCGTCGTGCCGGCAATCTGCCACGAAACAAATCAAGAAATAAATTCCAGCGCAAAAAAATTCAATAGTCAATCAAGCTACCCTCCTGTGGCGGATGCCTGCGCTCCACATTGCAGTGATGCCATTATACTTATAATGGAGGAAATTACAACCACAACAACAATGCGTCGTAACTCGGAGGTGTTAATTTATGCACAAAGCGAAAGAGTTACATGTGTACACAATTTGAATGCGCAACGTTTCCGTATTGTTCCTGCTTGGCATTGTAGTGTCGATATGACATGTGGTAACATAGAGTTTATACGCTTTTATCTTAGTAATTTGTAAATTAGATAAAAAAAAACTGTATTAGATACATGCGCAAGTGATGCACATTTCAAAAGTTAAAAACAAGAAGAAAAAAAGTGAAAAAAAGCTAAGCATCCAAAGAGTAATGATGATTTGAGCTGATGTAACATCAGGTAGATATAAAGATAAAGAGATACCAAGATGATTCCGTTGTTTCAACAAGCCAAGGTTGTTGAAGCAACATCCTGAACAATATTTCAAGCAAGATCAATAACAGAAATGAAGAAAAATGATTATTAATTTACCTTCCACGAAGAGAGTTCTGTCGATATGTAACCGGAATACAAATCTCAGTGGAAGTCACCACAACCATGCTTTACAGGTCAACATGTTTCCTTTGAATATTAGACACTCGTAGTAATTTCACACAAAAATATCCAACTATCACTCAATAAATAACTATAACAAGCTGGGCACAGTCACAAATGTTTCTCAATGCGCACCCACGTTCGATCGTTCACCACCAACTTAAATCGCCAACCACCTACTTGTTCGGACACGCAAATCACTTCTTCGTGACACCGCACTGATTTTTCTCCGCGTTTACATTGATATTTTGTGATCAAAATCCCGCACGTAGGTATTTTTTGCTTCGTCTTCGGATGACTTTTTCGCCGTCGAATGCGCTCCAAATGAGCGAGTATTACTGTTAAAAACGCGTTAATTTATGCATGAAATAAGCTTTACGGCCGGCACAAGAATGGAAGTCGACGGTGAGGCAAGTACTAAACGAAAGAGGAAACGCCGGCACTTTACTTGCACGTCTGTATTCGTTAATGTGCGCGCGCGCGCGCGGACCGAATACGTGGAATATCCGTCCGCAAAGGAAGGCAACAGATCGCGAACTACTTTGTTGTGCCTTGTGGTACGCTCGAGGACGCCAACGGCAGACCGACGACCACCACGCAAAGGCACATGGTGTGTCTTGGCGCGCGCGCTTCTTCAGACGCCCGTCTTTAGCCGACTTATAAACCGTAACTCTTTAGTCGAATCAGCGGCGTAAGTACGCGAACTCATCGAATGCATAAATTACACCTCAAGAAGCGCAACAACAACAACAGCAACGCAAAAAACTATGCATTGTTGCGAATATCAGCAGAGATTGACTAGACACTCAGTGGATTTTTTTGCGCGTTGAAATGAGTGGAGATTAAACAAAAGCCACAACCGACAGCCTATAGAAGATTCATTATTGCAAACGCATCGATGTCATACCATATGATGAGCTGACGCACCAATGAAATAGGAAAATACGTGAAAGAAATAACGAAGATGAGTCTATACAAAGCCCGAGTGTAATTGCGCGAGGATTAAGTAAGAGCTTCCGAGAAGCTGTCAGCGTGGCGATGCTCTGAAGAAGACGATCAGAGAAGAAAAAAAACGAAGATACACTCGCTGTGCAATACAACGATGAGGCGCAGAAGCTGCAATTGATGGCAAAAACAAGTAGTCATGCATAACAAGGGTATTGCAAAAAATCGCGCACCACTGAATGTCAGTGGAATGCGCCAAGTCGTCAACCACAATGGTGTAAGCGCGTTCGGACGATAATGGAGGATGCTACTGAGCAGAAAAAACGATAACGTGGGTAATTACGGCATGTTAAGTAGCTCCAAAATATAAATGAATAAATGCCTAAGAGCTTAGAAATACAAATAAATGCATTTAAGCCCAATTAAATTAAAAATTATTTTCGCAAAATTTAAACTTGACATTTCTATCTCATAAAATACTCACAATAAATATTTTCACAAACGCAATTTATCGTTAAACATTAAACAGATTGTTGAAGTATATTTAAAGCTGTCACTAAATTTCTTCATAAAGCATCTAGGAAACTCGAATGTGCATTGCAAAACTGGTTTGTTGAGATTTTCTAAACGCGCTGGATGCCAAATATCGTCAATTAAGAAAAAGTGAAAATGCAAAGAGACTCTCGCGAAATCGACGGTCATCTTGAGGCACCGGAATAATGGATTCAATAAGTCAGATGGGTTTTACTTCAGCGATTTTTTACGTAATGATATACAAATATGGACAGTTTCTCTTCCAACAGTCTATTGAAACGTTTCAATTGACAAGTTTACGCAGCAACTATTAAATCTATTGCAAAGTAAATAAATTGTCGTTTGAGTGAAGATTCAATTAAGGCAGGTATTTGTTAATAAAGAGATTAAATACTTAAATCTCTACAATAACAATATATCTACACGAATAAATAGCAAATTAGTGGACTAATAGTCCATTCTGTAATATGATAAACAGAGTTAGCGAGAAACAAATTTTAGGTAAATTAAAGTTGTATTTGACCTCCCTTGAGCATAAGGTTCAAATTAGTTGGCCCATAGGTAAGTGTCGAACAGGGAATTTTACGAGAAATGAAAAAGTTTTGTTTGTGTTGCGACCTACTGTGGGGCCTAGTTTAATATGCAATTAGCGTGCTAATACCACGCTTGAATTGGAAATCACCAGAATTGCCTACAATAATAGCGAATAACGCAGTGGAAACTAAGCTACTTAAGATTAACCACTTTAGTAAAATCACATTTAATTATTTATGCTTAAGACATCTGTTGTATTAAACAATTTGTTACAAACGATTAGGATAACTCAAGAATCAAACCGTTGCTTTTCTTCAGATTAAACATAAACTAATAGGTAAATATCACCGTCTTGTTATTTATTACTGTTGACAAATTGCACCAATCACAAGCATAATACAAAACATTTGTATTTTCGAAGTGATTGTTGAATGAAAATATTCACATTACTAAATGAATAAGTATAATGCTTGCTTTGCTTACAACTAATAGATATTCTGCACGACTGTATCGATTTCTTGCCTCACTGTATGTTAGTAGGTTATATGTTGCACAGAAAGACCATTGTGTACCAGTGTTAATATTAATATGTACGAATGTGTGTATATATTAACTTTTCCAGGTGGTAACCGCTGAGTGTTTCGTGCTGTATGCCTACATACTCTTCGCAGGCGCAGTGTGTTGTTGATTTGCATAAAAGAAAATCAATCTTATCACGACAACTGTGCACGAGCCGAGCACGGACGATTAATAACATCACCTAGGAGTTGCGGCTAACACGAATAGTACCATAGCATTTTCAAACACGCAGAAAAGTCGAAATGGCAAAGGTAACAACTTTTTGTGTCGCATGCAGAAACCTTGCCGTATATAGCGTACATACGAGGATACTAAGGCGAAGAACATTTGTTATTGTGACATAACGTTATAATGTTTTTTATGTTAACTGCTGACACCTGTAGCTACTGGATATATTGATCAATTTGTTATCATATTTACATACTGCCGGGAATTTCAATGATACAGGTAGATGATTTATAAAAGCGTTATTATCGTGAATAATAATTAGAATTTAAGGTATTTGACCTTAAGTGCAAATTTTAATATGTATATTCAATGTTCTTTTATCAATTTAATAAAATTTTCCATACCAGGGCAGCAGCATTAAATTTAAAGCAAAAAATCGGGTTAGTATACTTCGCGGACAACAAAAATACTAAATTTCTTGGAAAAACAACAAAAAACAGAGAAACAAATCGAGAAATATAAAAACTCATAAATAATCAGTAATAAAACGTTAAAAATATTTAAAATTTTAAATTTAATTCTTAGAAACGCCCAAAACTCCATAATAAACCAGCCTAAATCAAGATATAAATAAAATTGTGTAACTAATTGCTCGTTTTGTTATACATTTCAAATTAAAATGCATGCAGATTCCAATTACGATAAATGCCAACAAAAAAAGTGTGAAATATCAATAAAAAAAAACGAGGCGAGACATTAAACTCTAAAATTTGGGAGCCAAGACAATTAAACTATCGTGAACAAAAGAAGTCCACAAAAAATGCGCGCGGTGTAATTGAATGTAAACAAATTCATATATATTAATTTCATAACAATTATACATTTTTCACGCACGTAACTTTATTGTATTCTTTCATTTTGTATTTATTCACCGGCATAACCGACGCACACAACGGCAACAATTAAATGTTCATTAACCTATCAACAAATATTTGCACTATGGCTTAATTACGCCCGAAACTTGCGAAAAAAGTGTATAACAAAGTAAACACACTTTCTAATACACTAAATATTTTAAACACGATCATTATTTTCTTTTTTACAACAAAACGAAAGTAAACATTCAAAAACTTTTCATCGGTATAGCGCAGCCAAATTTTGTTTCACGCCCATAATCATTAACAAATGATTATAAGAGATAATTACACCCAACAAATTGATTTATAGCTAATAAATTGTAAATAATAATTTGATTCATTACCTAATATTGCTTTTCGTATCCACAACAGACTGAAAATCCCCATTGCCCTGCCAATTCAACATTTGCCTGCGTAACTTTTGTACAACCACGTGCACTCTTCCACATTCACCACACGTAAATTTTACCGCACTTCACCGCACAACTAATTTGCCGTATTTTTTTATTAGACAAACAAAGCTCGTGCCTTGATTGTCGCCGCTGTATTTGTTTACGGTCACGTGCGATCGTCAAAGACGTAATGACAACTCGTGTCGTCGGAGCAACGGCATGTCCGAACCAGGTGCTCAATCTTGAAGAAACGTCCAAGATCAAGTCCGAAAAGAAGAGAGAGCAAAATAATGCGCCTTGTGGCTTGATTCGGCCGTCTCGAAAACTCGTTCTTAATAAAATCTTTCTCCGCCGCTCGGTTAATTATGACAGGCTTGCATCTCGGGGACGAGTCAGGACACGCACCCATGTGTTGCGTTGTTTTCGTTTCGCGTTTTCGGCACAGATACAGATAGACAGCCTAGAGGCATCCGCGAGTGTCAACTGTAGCTTACCAGCTGTCTTGATCGTGCACAACGAGTGCTAGATTAATGAGATAGTTAATTTGCAATCGGCAAGTGATAGTGTTGTACAGTTTCAGCGAAACAAGATGTAATTGTTCTCCGGCGAGTAACAATTTCAATATTTAGGACGTACATTCTAAAATGCAGCAGTGACTAAAAAAGCACTGATGCAAATAATTTTAATTGAGTTATCTATTGTTTGAGTAATGAGTTACACAAAACTAGTTTATATCATTTGTATAATCATAATAATTAAACTTCAATCTTGCACAATCATATTTACCATAGACTTTGTCGTTAAAAATTGTTTGTCATTGGTAAACACTTGAAATAAGATGAACGTGATAAGATTTATAAAGCTCGAAGCAATTTTCGTAATTTTTTTTTAATGTCAATAGATGCTAAATATCTATATATATAAAATTTGCGTGTCACAGTGTTTGTTTCCATACTCCTCCGAAACTGCTTTACCGATTTTACCAAATTTTATATGCGTATTCAGTAGGTCCGAGAATCGGCTAACATCTATTTTTCATACCCTAAGTGATAAGGGTTGTTCACCCTTAACTTTTTTAAATTTTGGACAAATTCTTTTGTTTTTATTTTTTTATAATGTGGAATTAAAAATACATACAACCCTAAATTTTTAGCTTCTTATCACCAACCCCTATTTCTTTATAGCCATTTTAGTAATTTAATCATTTTTCATCCCGCTCAAAGAAAATTTTTATATGCGTATTCAGTAGGTCTGAGAATCGGTAACTTCATATCTCTAAGTGATAAGGGTTGTTCACCCTTAATTTTTTTTAAATTTTGGTCGAAATTTTTTGTTTTTATCTTTTTAATGTGGCATTAAAATATACATGCAACCCTAAATTTTTGGTTTCTTATCACCAACCCCTATTTTTTATAATAAGTAAGTTACTTTTTGTCTACACTAAAATTTATCTAGAAACTTGAAATAATTTATATGGCAAAACAACGTTTGCCCGGTTAACTAGTATATATATAAAAGAAAGTCGTGTTGGTTAACTCCATTATAACTAAAGAACGGCAAAGGTAGCTTAGGGCCAGGAGAAGGTAATGGGATACTTTTTGAAATGAAAACTTTTCTAAAAGGGCACTAAACGACACTAAAAAGAGACAAACATATTTGCGTATATGGATTATCTTGCGGGAGAATAAGAGAACGCAAATACAAAGTTTTCTATTATCCCCGTCTCCTCTTTGTGCGATGCTTCGTAGCATAGACGTGTGTATGTGTGTACGTGTGGGTTGAAGTTGACCGGTTGATGTTTTTGTTTGGAGAAGGTTACTAGGATACTTTTTGAAGTGAAAACTCCTTTAGAGAACACTAAACGACACTAAAAGGAAACCAACATATTCGCTTATATGGTTTAGCCTACGGAAGAAAAAGAGCACACAAATATAATGTTTTCTATTATCTCCGTCTGCCCTTTGTGCAATTCGTAGCTTCCCCCTAAGCATAGACGTGCGATTCGTAGCGTCCCCTAAGCATAGACGTGCGTGAAACGTTACATTTTTAAAGGAAACCGCAACCCAAATCAGTGTAAAAGGAAACAAACATATTCGCTTATATGGTTTAGCCTACGGGAAAAAAAGAGCACACAAATATAATGTTTTCTATTATCTCCGTCTCCCCTTTGTGCAATTCGTAGCTTCCCCCTAAGCATAGACGTGCGTGGGTTTGTACGTGTTGGTTGAAGTTGCCCGGTTGATGTGTTTGTTTGAATAAGACTTAGTAAGTGTAGGATACTTTTTTTAATACTTTTTGAAGTGAAAACTTCTTTGGAAGATACTAAATGAGTTTTCTCCGTCTCTTCTTTGTGCGATGCTTCGTAGCTTCCCCACTCAACATGCAGCGATCAAAACGATCAAATCTTATCCGACAAAACCGTAATGCAACTAGGATTCGAAGGATTGCGAATGAAAGGACTGAAGAAGAACAAAAAATTGCACGTGAAAAGCGCCGTGTTAGTATGACTCGACTTCGTGCTTCTCAATCACAAGAGCAAAGCGAGGCGGAACAAAGTTTGCCGGGTCAGCTAGTAAGTTTATAAATTCATTAGTCGAAGACCCACCTTACAGGAAGTACGAGGCATTTAACGAATAATGAATTACAAGCATGAATCATAAATCTACTTTGTGGGTGCACAAGAAGTCTATAGGTAAATATAATGATCGAAAATAGAAGGAAGTAAATGAATGACACAATTTATGGCGTATGGTGCGTATGGAACCGTTCCAGAAACTGAGATAGTCCCAGTCTAGGTTTTATTTTGATTCTATTTTCATAGTGCATCCACATTTTAAGCTACAAATAAGTTCGGAAGCGTTGGTCAACTTGCAATGCATAAAGCTAAATTTAAAAGTTCAGTTATATCATGGAATATTGCCATTTAATTTATAAAATTAATTAATTAATTTTTCACTTTCTTTTTTAAGCCCAAGTATGTGTTGATTGTCTCAATAAGATTCGCAATTTTAATTTAAAGAAATAAGAATTGTTAATCATTCAATTTAGCGTTATCTCGGAATTATTTACCAATAACTATGAATGAATCTTTTTGTTAATTTTATCCCTTATTTCTTACCTTTTAAGTAATAATTTTTGAAATTTTAATAGTTATTCTGCTATTCTTGGAGGAGACAAACCCAACAAATCATAAATCATCAAAATCTGTCCAGCCGTTCATGAGTTATAAATGTTATAACTAATAACTGTATTTTATAAATATTTTATTATTAATAAATGCTATTTTTACTAAGATGATGACTACACCTCTCGAAATACAAACTATAGTCACTTGTTTGTGTACGGTCTAAACGTTGAATAAGAATGGTTCAAAGTAAAATTAGGACAAACGATTTGCTCTATTCCGCCTCGCCGCGGTGAGCTTTCGGTTTGTCGCGCATTTGCCTGTTGCATTAAAGCGTTGTTAAAGTTAATTAACTGCGCCTTTCGCGCTTGTCACTCGCACAGCCCCAATTCATACAAAGATATACGGTACTCTCCACATTCATTCATTAACACACACACATACACAATATTATCAACTAAAGGATTGCACAATTTAAATCGAATTAAACCATTTAATTACTCACCTTAAATATTAAACAATGGTTTCTTCACCTTCCTGGCCAGCAGAAAAGTCGGAATATCTTCGTTTAATGCATAATTCCGGAGTTGTGACCATGTATGAGTTCGCCGCTCTCAACTCGGGCAGTCCTACGCAAACCAAAGCAGTCAGACGTTTGTCATTAGCGCGCAGGGTGCGATATCGGCGTTCTTTCGGTTGTTGCTATTCTTCAGTTCAAGGATCCTCACGGTATGTTATTACACAACACGCACTGTAAACTCAGTCACATTGCACTCGCGAAAATATACACTGCGCCTCTTTGTGTTTATTGTTTTTCTTGTATTTTGTGATGGATTGTCTGTAATTTATTTGGTTTTAGGTTAGAATTGTATCACGGCAAACGACGACTGACTTGCTCGAGGCGGCTGACATAATAGTACTGTCTAGTTCCGCAGCTGATCGATAAACTGCGTGGCGCTACTCGCGGCGGCAATTTGAAATAACTTGCATTCAAACAACAGTTAATATAGGCAAGCAGGTATACACCATTTGTTTTATAATTTTATACTTATAGTTTTAAAAGATTATGTTATAGTAATGAATATACTATTTCTATTTCAGGTAAAATGTATAATGCTTTGAATATAAATATTGGGATTCTTGGTCATGTCGATTCTGGTAAAACAAGTTTGGCTAAATGTTTATCTACAATATCAAGCACTGCTGCTTTTGATAAAAACCCACAATCTCAAGAAAGAGGAATAACATTGGATCTTGGATTTAGCAGTTTTACTGTTCCTATGTTGGAGCATTTGAAAAATGCTACAGATAAAGATATTCTACAATATACTTTAGTTGATTGCCCTGGACATGCAAGTTTAATCCGTACTATTATTGGCGGCGCTCAAATTATTGATATGATGTTATTAGTTATTGATGTGACTAAAGGTATTCAGACTCAGACAGCAGAATGTATTGTAATTGGAGAGATAACATGTAAAAAGTTTATTGTGGTTTTTAACAAAGTGGATTTGCTTGAAGAAGAAAAAAGAGAGCAATTAATCAATAAGGTATGATATGAAACTTATTTTATACTCTGATATTAAAAAGATGATAATAATTAATATTTACAGATGAAACTTAAGGTATCTAAAGTTTTGTCTACTACAGTATTAGGCAACCAAGAAATCCCAATTGTAGCTACTTCGGTAAATAATGACAAAAATTTCATTGGATTGGATGAGTTGATTAATACAATAGGGAAATTATCATTTATCCCTGAAAGAAAAAAGGATGATTTGTTCCAGTTTGCTGTTGATCATTGCTTTGCAATTAAAGGGCAAGGAACTGTTATGACTGGTACCATTCTTCAAGGATCAGTTAAACTAAATGATGTAAGAGTTGTTTAATACTTACTTGAAAAAATGTTATAAGGTCTCACTTGTTATTGTAGGCTATTGATATTCCGACATTGGGGATTACAAAGAAAGTAAAATCAATGCAAATGTTCAGGAAACCTGTGCAAGAAGCTCACCAAGGAGATCGCCTAGGAATATGCGTCACACAATTCGATCCTAAGTTATTAGAACGTGGCATTGTTTGTTCACCAGGACTTGGATCATTTGTAGATTATGCTATTATCGATGCAAATATTATTAAATATTTTAAACACTCAATTGAAAGCAAAGCTAAGTTTCATATAACTATTGGCTATGCAACTGTATTAGCACAAATAACTATTTTCAAACGCAATGGGGATGATATTGCATTTGATATAGAAGATAAGTATCAATTTGTAGAAAGTATTGAACTTGATGGTTTTGACGACGTAAAATATGATAAGTATTTTGTGTTATTACATTTCGAGTCACCTATCTATGCAATTAATAATTCTATTGTGATCGCATCAAAATTAGATATGGATATTCATAAGAATACTTGTCGCCTTGCCTTTTGGGGTCGTTTGCTTCATTATTCAAAAGAAAAAGACTTTCTGAATAATGTACATATATACAATTACAAACAAAAAACAGGAATAATAGATCGCATTGTAGATGGTTACAACATAATCGTCAAAAATATGTTTAAAAAAGAAACTGATTTGGCCAAATTTGTGAATATGAATGTTCAATTAGATAACGGTGATATCGGAAAAATCGAAAGTGCGTTTGGCCAGAGTGGAAAAGTTAAAGTATACATATCACAAGGAATAAACAGTAATGATTTACAATCGCTAAAAAATTCAAATGTAATACTAACATTTAAGAAATACCTGTTCACTGGTAGCAATAAACTTTCGCAGTAGTTTTATTAATGCCTTTTTATTAATCTTGATATGTTATTCACATTTTTATTACTTCCGATTCTGTGTTTCATCTGCATTTTAACGCACCAAATTTACAAAATAGCAAGTAACACTTTTCGTACAACTCCATTCTGTGTTCCGGTTGTTTCTCAATCAATATCAATCATTTAAATTCGTAATTAATTATTGCAGTAATGTAAGTCGTGCCACGTGTATTCTCTATATCGTTAAAAAGTTATAAATTACACATTTTATGTGGTATACAATAGACATAAGAATAATAAGAATTAAATGGAATGCATATCAATTGCAACTACATGAAATGATCGGTATGAATAATTGGCACTCGTAAAAGAAAAATGGTTGTGACTTACATATACATTCATGTGATGGTGAGATGTGTTTGATCAAAACTTATTGTGAATTCAGAATGTGATGAGAGTAATTTGTTCGTACATAACATTTTACATTGATTTGCAATCACGCACAGTTGTGATTTCAGAAATTTTTAGAATGTTCATTATTTGCACCAAGAGATATAGTAGAAAATATTCGCAGTTTCAAATCCACTCACATCCACAAGTTTTCATTATTACATAATTCGAATTTGTTTGCGTATCTTTGTAAATGTTTGTTGCTTAAATATTCATAGGCGCGCGAATCAATTGACTAGTAAATATACATTAATTAATAATAATCAATAATAATTATAATAATAATAATAGGTAATAACACGAATATCGTTATTTATATTATATCATTTCGTTTTTTTTTATATACGTATCGTTATAGCTAGTCATTAATTTTACATTGTCATCGAATTATTGTGCAATTAGTGTGATCAAGTAACAAATGGTTAAAGCAAGCTATATCAAATATCAAGAGTACTCGTTCTAAATATATCGTTTACCATTTCTTTAGCTTCATTTACTTATAGCATTTATAAATATTGTTTTTCATCTTCATATAGCGCACATTTTATTATAAAAGTTGATTTGGTGTGCATGATTACATTTGGGAATGTCACTGATTCAACGAGACGTTTTCTTTGGTACCTAGTTGTGTTTTAATCTCTTGTTAGTCTCGTAGCATTGCGGATACAATCAGTACATCGTTTTGAACACAAGGAAAACTAGTACTCCTCTCCAAGACACATCAAAGTTGGAAGAAGTATTACACAAGCATTCTAGAATACATATCACTATTCAATTGTTCACTTCGTTTCTGATTACGTTGAGTCAAATGTCATGTCCACGATGGTTCAAATAGTACGATAGCAAAAAGGTCAAAAAGCGTTTCATTGTTTTGTGTCGATTTATCAATAGTTATTAGTGAAAATAAATAAGTTTCGATTTAGGTAAATATAGTTCCATAAGTGCCAAGAAGTACTCGGTACCACCTGATTTGGAAAATCGAGTACGTGCAGCTTCATATATGTGTTGTAATTTGTTACATTGCTTCCATCATCTTAATTGTCAAGTATAAATAATTATATCACCCTGTGTTCTATGTACATAAAACATTTACGTTCTATTTTTTTGTTCCCTCTAAAAATCATCCATCAGCTCCTAATAATAAGTATTACGCGCTGCAAAACAGTCTTTCCTAATATTTAATTGTCGTTTGTAATTAGTACCGCGGCTCCGGCCGAGAACACTATGAAGTTGGTGCGTAGCCCAGATTCTTTCGCTGTAAGAACAGATTGATTTCCCTAAACGACGGCCGATCGCAGTCGTTGCGCCGCCAACACTCAAGCATAAGGTTGTAAATGTCTTTAGGTGCCATGGGGTGCGGTAGGTAAAGATACTGGCCATCATCACAATGCATGTGCGCTAAATTCTCCATCACCAGCGGATCGCTCAGCTCGTAATATGCCTGCCGTCTGCACAACGTCAATATCTCCCAGAGCGTGACGGCGAATGACCACACGTCGCTCTTGGTCGTGTACTTGACTTGGTAGACGCTCTCCCAGGCCATCCAGCGAATTGGCACCGGAGTGTTTCCGTCGACCTTGTAGTAGTCATTGGCGTAAAGTTCGTTATAGGTACCAAAATCGCAGATTTTTATTTGGTACGCCTTGCCGACGAGACAATTGCGCGTCGCTAAATCTCGATGCACAAAGTTCAAACTTTCCAGGTACCGCATGCCCGACGAGATCTGCGTACCCATGTACAGAAGGCAGTTGAACGATAGCGATTTGACGCCATACGTGTTCAAATTGGTGCTGTCGGCGGCCACGTGCGTCTTCAGGAATTGACACAGATCGCCGTGGTCCAAGTACTCCATGACAACGCAAAGCGGGTCATCCACGCTGCAAATGCCCAACACGCGGGCAATATTTTGGTCCTCTAATGCTGACAGAATTCTAACATCTCTGTAGAAGTCCCCCCTACAACTTAAACTTTAATAAAATGCAAACATGTATTAAAATTTATAACCTTTCTTTGTCCGAAGAATTCTCTCCCAAGAATTTAATGGCTACCAATCTAGTGCCCAAAGACAGATCCGAATTATATTCGGGGATTCCGTCTGCTTGTGCTATGTACACCTGGAAATATTAAATAATTTAATAGTCATCTTTATTCATCAGTTGTTGTAATAGACTTACTGTTCCAAAAGCTCCTTCTGATAACTTTGACAACATTCGAAGCCTGTGTCTGGGAAATTCTGGAATTACAGTTTCTTCCAGTCTTCTCTTTAAGGCGTTCAAGGCTTCCTGCTGAGTTGGTGACTGAAACAAATTTGAATATTAATATGCACGTTTGCATGCATTGAATAACTACTTACGCCATTATGACTATTCCTAGATATTCTTGTTCCGTTCGTAACACTATTTCTTCCATTTCGCAATATGCCTCGCTCCGCAGCACCTTTAACACTTCCCGCATTACTCCCGCTGCTTCCATTACCACCAAGAAGCGGGAGCGTTCCGGCTTCCGGTATCGCATAGTCATAGGCATCTGTAAAGTTCGCACATTAAATAATCGCTTCATAAAACACGCCTAATATCATCTTATTACAAACATTACCTGTGGGTGTGAATCCATACGTCTTCTTGGAGCTCAACGTGTTCTGCATTTCCATAACTACCGTACTATAACTATAATAAGAACCGATGCGCGCTTGATATGGTTCTTGATACACGTTGGTCTCGCACATCTGCTCCAGGCCCGAATGTGGCAACGGCAGCGTTGAACGTAAACTTGATTGGAGCGTACCATGGCTTCGCCTGGAATCGATATCGTTAATCTCGGTGACGCCATAAGCTTCAATATGGCCGCTGCCCTTCTCACTAACGCCGAGAACAGACTGTGGCTGAAGTTGCGACAATGTGTTATTGGGAAAGTCATGATTAGAAGAATTCGGACTGCGATTAAACTTGCGGTTCTTATAGCGATTCATGATCAGAAATATTGCGCCCACCAGAAACACAATTAGCAAAATAAGACCTATCACAATGAATGTCAAATACGCCGGATCGTTCAATGTGTGATTGTATTCCGGAATTGGAATCTCTATTTTGTCCTTATTGAAATTCCTATCTTGGTGTCTCACTGGTGGTGGTGTGGTAGGTTCCGGCTCCACAGTGAAGTTACCATGAGCCACAACGGAATCAAAAGTAATCTCACTTATCATCAACCATTTGGCGGCGAAATAAAACTGCAGTTTTACATACTTTCCAACCCGATGATGCAATTTGATGGTAATATTCCTGGCGCTTTCAAATATTCTATCCTCCACATATTCGTATGTGATGGGCTCACCCTTATTGAATCTTTTCCCACCTACACTGAAGAGCACTTTAGCCACAGAGAAGACTTGCACTTCTTTTGTAAACAAATTGTTGCAATAGATGTGCACGCTGGAGAATTCACGGACGCGGTCGAACTCGAACTTAATTTCGATGGGCTTCGAGTTGCGACTGTCGTTTTTCCACCCGATCCACGCCTGCTTATCGTCGTGGAAGTCCATCTTAAAGTCGTCCTGACCAAACTTGCCATCGATGAGCTGGCCGAGACCGTGCTTGAGTTCGTGGCCATCCCAGTGGCCGTCGTACCCAAAGTCGTAGAATTCCCAATTCTGGCCACGTTTGTCCCCTTGCGGCATCGAATAGCTTACGATTCCGTCCGTCCATCGACAACCGTAGAGCTCTACGCGCATGCACACCGTTCGTTTATGAAAACTATACGGATAGAAGCGTATCTTGCTCGCCCAAATTGGTGGATACAGTTGATTCTTCTTCTCTAGATAAGTATTCATGTTACCATTAATCACCTGCAACAAATACTGCAGGTTAATATAGACAATAAGACAGTTTTCTTGAAGTGTATTGACCGACTAGACATATTCTAAGTTACCAAGTGCGTAATTGATTAAAGTCTAACATTTCCTCGCCCATTCGCCAGCTGTCTGGCACTTTGATTAACTAAAATGTTAAAGTTTCCTTAGTTCTACCAATGGCACCGTCATTACTCCGCTTCATTTTGCCCATACTAATGAACGAACGACCAGAGACAAGGAATTGAAATCGTAACGATTCCAATTCGTAACTATTACGACAAGTAAGTCAAGTGCAATATAGCGGATACAGCTGACGTGCCATTGTTTCAGCAAAGTCTTAAGTTGTCGCCTAAGCAATAACCGTTGCCGCCGATGTTGCGAATTCGCATTCACCGGGGATCGTTTTATCGTCGCCGTTGTGCGCAATGGCGATGGCCGAACAATCGGCTGTTTTCAGAATAATTAGACGCCAGTAAGTCAGCATAATGTACGGCCGTAAAGTCGCATAAATGTCATAAATAATTACTATCAACAATTAAGCATGCAGCGGACGTCTACTAGCAATGTTTCTTCGTTCCGGAAACTTTACGAACGTCTCGCCGTACCAAATTAATTTATAATCAATGTTATAATATTCCCTTTAGCTTTAGGACTTGAATTTCGTCGTAAATTACAGTAATTAACTGAAAGCCGTGGTCTTGGTGTGAGTGACTATTCTCAAAGTTAAATTATTTCGTTCGGATATAAACGAATAATTAAAAACCGCCATTATTATTAAATAATTACACATTATTGCCATTTGGTCATGGTGCAGGTATTTACAATTAATTAAATTCTCTAAGATAGTAAAATACATTTATTATTCGAACCAGCCACGAATAGTCAACTTAACCTAACCTCAAAATATATTAACCTCAAGTCTGTGCGCTTGAAATCCGATTTAAATAATAGATTCCTAGATGGTAAGTTCTAGCAGTTAAAATTTAAAATTCGCAAATGTAGGTTTTATTGCTCTACAAAAAAGACAAAAACGTCTTTTATGATTCTGCCGGGCGCCGGCAATTTTCATTTCCCTTTTGCCTTGTTTTGTATCTCGTATTTCCTCCTCTGCGGTTTACCAAAGTTTATTTTTTTCGGGTTACAATCCGCACGCGTTTCCTGTCCCAGTAAAAATACGGAGTCCGAAGTGAAAACATAAAAAGATAGAAAGCATAAAAGTGCCCCCGAATACTGGTAACCTGCATAATTTCGGCGCATGGATGAGTCATGAGAAGCCTTCCGTTTGTATTTTTGACAATCAATAAAATATTTTGCCAACCACATATATAATATTGCTAAATGTAAAATTGCGTGCATCATAAACAAAAATTGATTAATGGAGTCAAAAATTGCTTTACATTAAAATATCATTCTTCTATGAGTGAGCTTTAACCTAATTCTAACCTCAAATTTCGTTTATCGACGCATGAAATAATTATGAATATTTGAGCGTATTCTTGTCAGTTCAGTACAGTTAAATATAAAAAATCGTAATATAATAATATTAACTTCGTTATTTGCCATAGAAAATAAATTATTAACACAAATAATTTGTATTTTATTCCTTTCAGTTCTGGTTATACTTATGTTATGTATGCAAAGCTTTTTATCATCAGCTTAATTTTTTACGTCCTTGGCTGCTGGTAATATTAATTTTATGTAAAATGCTTGACGTTGTCGATGGAGCTTAGTGCGAGGGCGGTTTTCCACCGGCGCCAAGGACAGACCACAAAAACAGGGTCTGCAATAATAATAAATCTGGACGTATAAAATAAAATATTATATCCTAATCTAAAGCTAAAAAATTAATACCACCAAGAAATAGACTTCATAAAATTACACTAAATAAATGCATTAATAAAATATGCAAAGATAATTTTCTAATTGACTTTCACCGCCTGTAGTATCCTGTGTGTTACATTTCAGTGTACTTGCAATAGAAGTTATTCGGTTGTTGATGGTGGTTGTTGCCGTAGATATCCCTGGATTAGTAATGGCGGTCGACGTAGGTATAATAATCGAACTCATGCGAGAATTTCTAATTTCTGCAGGTCACGCAATCGTCGCCGCCGCTGTCGAGGGGGAAAATACCCGACCGATTGGCGCCCTGTGCGCGTCTAGGTTTTTATTTCGTGTACGCTTGTAAAACTGATTAAAAATCCTTGAACTAATGTAAAATTCAGTAATAAAATTGTTCAGCATTAAATCTTTTCAGATAAAAAAAGTTGATATTAACGGAAACAAATAAACAATTGAATTATTATAAACTTTATTGATTTCAAAAATTTTCAATTAAACCACACAAAGAAAACAAAGCAATCACATTGTATGGGTAGGGGGTTTGTGCGAGATGAGGTGGGACAAAGAGAAATAAAAATGAAAAATGCGCGATAACGCCAAGCGCTTTGAAATGGAATTGAGTGTCACGCACAAACGATCAAATGATTAGAACATAAAAATGTTTATCAATATTGCTGGCATTTTGTGCCCGCGTGGTGGTGGTTGCATGTTTGCACAAGAAGCAAGCATACAGAGCATTTCTATTTGTTTTTCAAAATGAAAATGTAAACGTCGCGCAAGAATCAGACAATCATTTATTAAAAAACAAAGAAAGCAAAGTTCAGATTATGCATATATTATGGAATCAAATTGCTCACGCTAACGTCAAACCACAATGTTTGTATATTATATTAAGTGTGTAAAATTTGATTTTTTGTCGCTCAGAACGTTGGTCTGCACAAAATTCAAATATTTGCCGCAAGATGGCGCACATAAAAAATTAAATAACCTACAAGTTTTTACCCGCAGGTTAATCTACAAAATAGTAGAATAACTAATGATTTTTTTGTTTTTGTTCCTATAATGGGCCAATTTCGCCAATAAAGGTATTTTAAAGAAATGTAAGATATATTACACTTCTACTTTGATTCGCAATATACTTTTTATAATTTTTAACTTGGTTAACATTAAAACTTTATTTTATACGATTTACTTTCTTCTTTTCTTTTCGGTATGTTTTAACTCCTTATATCTGTCTCTCTGTGCATTGCACCAACTGCTTTTTCCGGTGTCCTGAAGTGTTCGTTAGTTAGTTTCGTCGGAAAACCTCATTATGACAACAAGCAGAAAACGTGAGACGGTTTTAAAACCGCTTGCCCTCCATTCCAAAGCTCAACGCGTACAACCCCAGCGTTTTTTTCGTTTAGCAACAAGCGTAGGTAGGTACATTGCGAAAAAAAACGCAAAACGAAAACGGAAAATGCTAAAAAATGAACTCGATTAAAATCTACGAGGCCGGTTCGTAAGAAATATAAATGGAACCAAGCACAAACCGTTTTCCAGGCGTATAATTAAATGAAAATAATTTAAACGTAATTCATAAACCATAATTTATTTCACACACAAAAAACACCTTGGTTGCAAAAAATCACGAATCGTTTAGACGAAAATGTCGACCAAATTGAATGAAGGTTTTTTTCAATCAACATTATTGTTTGTTTCGTAATGAGTTTTGCTTTTGTTTAACGTCTGGGGAAAATTTCGAATGCGATATAATTAAAAGTGGCGTGCCCAGTTAATTGATATTGATGTTGCTACAAGCAGCTACAACCCATTTTCGTTGTTTGCGTTCGATATTAATCACGCCGCAGGATCACACGCCTCGTCGTTAAGGTGGATCGCGGCCGGTGAGGTTGCATCAAAGATGGATCGTGTTTTCCGCCCGATTCCAGAAATTAATTTCACATTGCCAAAACAAACAACGCACAACACACGACGACGCACCTTCAAGTGGTATACATCCCGAAGTAAACAAGCGCCGGATATTGCCATCCACAAAAAAGAAAAAAATACGCACGAAACTTTTAATTTCCGGATTAATACTGAATATTTTATATTTTGCACAAAAGCTTATTTTCGGTGCGATGCATTCGGCTGCTAGCAATAAAGATTTGGCTTTTAAGGAAACGTAAACGTTCCGCTTCTTTTCTTCGTCTGCGTTAACGCGCGCAAGCAGTAGAAACGATTATAAACTGCATAAAACGCAAGAAACTTGGCACTATTCTCCGTGCCCCTCTCGCCGTTTACGCTCCGTTCCGAAATAGAAGCAAGTGCGCTGTGTGTTCACTGCCTCCAGTTGTGCTTCCACTCATATTCCATTATTTCGGCGTATTCCAAAGGCGGCGGCAGACTCGTAATTCTCGTGCCTCTTTTAATTTAAGACTTTCGCAATTTACTCGTAATTAAAACATACTTCAGCCGAGCGCTGCACAACGCAGCGCAACATTTCGAGGTTATGTAAATCCAACAAATCTACTAGTATGTAAGTACTTACTTACAAAGCGCAAGTAAACGTTATCTTTTATTAATGCATTTTTAGGCAGTTAGCAATTTAAATCCTTGCATTCCTCTGACAACCGTGTATCTACATTATGCAGAAACAAAATATTAGCGGGATGTATAATATGATATAATTAAAACAAGATGGAGTAAGTTACAACATTTATAACTCAAGAACGGCTGGACAGATTTTGATAATCTATGCTTTGTTGAATTTGTCTCCACCCCGAATAGCAGAAGATGTCATAAATTATTATTTAATGTTATTACAAGTGTTAAATAAGAGGTAAAAAGGTGTATTCCATCTTAGTTATAGTTAAATAATTCAATCAGAGATGGCGCTAGAATACATTATTCGTAATTTTTAATGTTATTTAAATAAAATTGCGGCTTTTATTCTTGAAATCGAGACGTACAAGGCCCAAGAAAGTAAATATTAATTAAATTTTAACTATACATTAAAATTTAATGACAAAGTTGCAGGCAAAAGCTAGTTTCGTATATAATGTATTCACACATATGTATTTTTGTGCTTAAATTAACTTTAAAACAAATAATAAACTTGCTCCTTGCAGTTTGACTACTCATGCATTCAACGAAACTTAAACTTAGGTTACAAGTGCGATCAAAGCAATAGATAAAACGAAATAAGTGAATACGTGCCCGGAATGGTAAATCGTCCAATTTATATTTCATCTCGCAGCCGTGCGTCAATGTTAATAGCGCCCACAACGTGCACGTTGGTCGGTATTAAGCATATCCTCTCGCACACACCACACAAACTTATCCTTATCCACCCAATTTCTTCGACACGGTTTTCTCTCGCATGATTCTAAAACATCCGACGGCTGTGGAAGATTTAAACTTTTCAAGATCTCTTATCGCGATGTGTTCGATGTACTCGATGTACACTCGAAGGGCCGTAAACGTAATGACACTACAAGCATTAGATTTTCAGATATGGACGCTTTACGTAATGACTGCTCCGGGAAAATGTCGAAAACATGCTGTGCGCTAAGTTCAATGTTATTCCACAACAGTTTGTATACGGATTAAGTGAAATATATACGAGTACGATGTAAAGACTAGTTGAAGTTCAAGCTCAAGATGAGGTACTGATAATGGTAAGATGCTAGTTTCATTCATTATATTTTATATATGAAAGCGAGAGAATGGCTGAAATTGTATTTACTAGTCGACGAGGAGTTCGCCATTTCATCATTGAAATAAATAACTGTAAGCAGTAATTGATGAACCGGCTTCTGGCAAACTGCACTCCGTACACTGAACGCATATCAGAAGCAATGTAAACACGTACTGCTCGAGGAGGCAACATGTTCAATTTTATCGTGATCATAAAGCACAAAATGTTTGTTTTTAAATTTTAATAGTCCTCTTAAACTCGGTTTATAATTGCGCATTGAAACGTAAAATACCTCAACCAGCAAACAAATTGATGTGTATTATTGGTTGCATATGTTAGTGACACGTTTCTAACCTTCCATGCAGTAGTAAAAACTGGTATTGTAGGTTAACAACACAAAAATGCTGGAAGTAACAAGCTGTAGCAATAAATTACGACAAAAAAGTTTGCGAAATAAACGTCACATTCGTGCCGTACAGCGCGGCGACGCCGAAAAGTCGAAGCGTGCACGTAGGCGACGAAGAATAATTACGCCCGATATTATTGCAAAGTGTTTTATTTAATGAACGCTGAACATTTCCAGCGAGAAAACGTGTCCGAGCCGCAACAGTTGCCCGTGTGGAAGCAGATGTGAGATGTTTTCTCTGTTTATTCCATGCGTCGTTCTAAAGCTGCACTAAAAGTTGGCTTGAAGAGCAATGTGTGTGAGTGCATTGCATGTGTGCACTCGTGATTTTCAGATCGTAAATCTTGCATTTTAATTAGCCACTTTCGCCTCAACACTCATTAGATGTGTTTATTTTAATAATTTATTATAATTAACGGGTTAGTGTGCTCGACAATGTCAATTTTTCACCATCTTGCGCACGCGAACTGCGGGAGATTCTCAAGGCACACAAAATTTGGTTCTACGCGATGTTTAATTACAAGCTACAGGATCATTAATATGCAGTAATGTCTTGTAAGTACAATTTTAATGTGGGCACAAGAAAATAAAACGGTTAACTGAACGATTAAAACCAAATGTCCAAAACCGTATTACAAATGTCGTAAATTCGTGTAACAAGTGAAGAAAGTCAACTTTACTTATAGTTTACAGCCGGTTATTAAGTTTTTTTTTTGTAAATTTTGCAACAAAAACTTAAACATCTTATTCATTAAATGCATGAATACGAAACACAGCGTAGTTATAAATAATTTAATATCCATAATGCTTAAATTTCAATTTTCTATTGCTAATTTGAATGTGAAATTGGTAAATCCGGGCAATTATTTCAGCACCAATTTGGTTAGAGTAAAATTAACTCAAACTAATGAAAATATTCGTGGAAAATGTCAGGTAAAATACGGGATACATTTTCATACGCGTTGATGCTGGTGACAAAACGTACTTAGCGCTCGGTACAATATAATTTAATTTAATATGGTAATAGATTGCCTTCGCTGTGGTGCGCGTACGTCCGCAAAAACAAATTCGCTCTTCAAATTAATGCGTTGAATGCATTTGCGCAAATTGAAGTTCTCGGCCGTTAGTTATAATATTACCGCTCGTAGATATAATAAAATAAGTAATTATATTTATTCCCAATGCATAAAATTAACTTCGATTCGAACTTGTTCGCCCTTGAAACACAGAATACAAATATTATTAAATTTATTATTAGAAAATGCCGAAAGTGTAGTTGTTTTGTTTTGGTTTTCCATTTTCAGTCTGTTGTTTGTTTCGCGGTCGTCACGCAAGTGCATCGATTTTCCAGCATTAGTCTTACGGCGTTTCCCCGTTTTTCTACGACTTCCAGCGGTAGTTGTTTAGTGGCACTCCGTATTTCCTACCGCCACCGGCGTAAAATACTATATCAAGGGTAAGGCAGGCATAGAGGGAGGCGGCCATTACACATACGCAGCGAACACCTTTATAAGCGTGCCATAACATAGTAGTTTTGTGTGAAAATATATTAGTGAGTGCTTTGCGGTTCTTTGTGTTTCCGCGTGTAACGCATTCGGACCGCGCCACACCTCGACGTTTTTCCCTAATGAGTAAACGCGCGTTCAGCGTACACATCAACGCCAAAGGATAATAAAAATTCTCACCTGGAATGCGTTGAAAAGCACAATTATATGACGTGTTCGGATGGTGCTTTTAGTTGAAATAATAGCACTATACACACCTGAACCAGGTCAAATGTATTAAACGTTGTTTCTCAATGGTATAATAAAATCTGTTTGTTTGTTTTGTTTTGCTATTAAAACAAACCAAGTCTTCAAAGCAAGTGCATTCATATTTATTTGCGTAATAATTAAACGGTTATGATTGCAATGTGCTCCGCACGCCGAGAGAGCACTCCAGAGGAGCAATAAATTTCATCGCAATCTTTTGATCATTTCGAAATCCCGACTTTCCTTCCTCTTGCATGTTGCTAGCACACACATCTTCCGCTGAGACGCATTCGTAAAAATAAACACGTTCATTTGGTTGGTAATCCAGGACACTCACAACTCTTTTTCGCTGAGAAGAATTAAAAATTCAAAACACCCAGAAGCACATCCGCATTTTGCGGCAAGCCACATAAATCCTATGTTTATCTTAAATTAAATTTAATATATGAATGCGAGGAGAATTATGAATGAAAATGTGTCGCTTCTTCATCATTTCTACACCCGGCCTACGCTACATACTCACAAGTATGTTGAATATTCAGATACATGAATAGATACAGAAGTATCATCATTACGAAGTAAGAAATGTTAACATGCTGGATGTTCTCTTTTAACGCCCTGCGCATTTTATTTATAAATCGCCAGTAAGTAATAATGAGCCATGTGTTCATCGCTTTGATTCTGGGATCCAAGCAAACGCAAATAAATAAATCTGCAGATGCAAGATTAGCCAATTCTATGAAAAATTTATTTTATTTTCGTTTTTTATTTCTAAACCGAAGTAACAAAGATCTGTGTTCAGTCATTAAGAACCGAATCGGTTGGCTTGCCAAGACTGAATGTTGCAACAAGTAAAAACGCACAGCAATGTCTTGTTGCAATTTATTATCGCGTGTATAGTCGTGTTGTGTTTATCGGAAGTGAGTAATCTATGAATCATCAAGGATGCCAAGCCCTTTTCCTATGTCCTAAGACTATATTGTACTTTTAATTAAAACGCGTTCATTTATAAACTAATTAATTCGCTGCTATTACTGAAATTACGTCCGTTCGGTGTTTATACCGCAACTCAAAGCATTGATTTTTTTTAGAAAATGAAAAAACTGCACTAACCTCTTCACCATTTTGTGCCCGATATTGTATCCACTTGTTCAGTTTAGGCCGCCAATAGTCCAGAGTATAAGCCTCTGCAAATTCGGCACCCTGTCCATTCCCAAAGCGTCCTTGTGTCCCAGCGGCTGTTATCATGTGCGTAGATTTCAGATCGATCTGAATCCATTCGTTGGGCTCCTGTGTTGCCTGATTCTGTGGGCACCATGCACCGCCGTTTTTCTCCGTACGCACGCTGGAAATAAAATTGTTTTCAAATTGTTTCCAAAACAATACATATCATACGCCGGCTTAACGAGTGTGTTATAAAATGTGCAAAACAACAATAAAAACTGTATTTTATTTCCATTTCACCCTGCTAAACGCAAGTTCTATTTAATTACTCATAAATTGCACATTTTATGAATGCCCCATGCGTGTAGCCATGTATTTTTATAGGTTGCAGGATTACCATCTGATGGGGGAGTCGAAATTTATGGTGTTTAGGCAGGAATGTACCTTTAGGGTGGAAATATTAAGGATATAATTGAATGTCCGTCTAAATCTGGCTGTGTCATTGAAGTTACGCAACAAAATAAAATTCAGAATAATCGGATGAAGGCGATGAAAGTTCACGCGCCGAGTAACAAAAAGACGTTTTTGTGGTATGAAGTCTCGTGAGTATTAACGCGCTTCATACTCGTATATATCGAAGCGCCCATCCATTATTCATTGATCTTTTGCGGTTTTTTTTTCTCGAGCAGTTCAATGCGTCGAGTTTTCCGAGGTGGATATCACCGTGCTCCCTTCAACGCTATTCATATATTCCCAGTACACATTGCGATAAGACGTCACGAATGAGAAAACTTACGCGCGATTTTTCAGGTGAAAAAAAGGTAATATCAGCGTGGGAAATATGAGAATCGAGAGAGGAATCAAATGAAATTTTTATGTCTGCAAATCTGCCGAGCATGGCCTAGATATTTAGGCTCACTTTGGATGCAGAAAGGTAAAAGAGAACAAACACCTGGAAAATGGCAGCGTCAAGTGTGCTCCCTGTCAATATTTGCCTATTTTCTATTCTCACGAAAAGAAATCGCGATTTAAAGATTAAATATTTCGAGAGAGAGAAATTTTCGCTTGAAGAAATCGAACAAACACATATTTTGTAAATAAAAACTTTTTCAAATAATAATTTCAAGTGAATAATTAGTAGAACTTTACGAATAACAAAAGAATATTGTTTATGAAGAAATACCGTTCTCAGATTCGATTTTTGCACATAAAAGAAAATCGGATGTTGATTCCGTCTTGGTTCTTTCTTCTCTGTTCAGTTTCTTAGCCTTTGATTAGTTTCCATTAGGCGGGCGCAGCACCAAATCAAACAACAAAATAAATGCTGTGAAGCAGCCGTCCGTAAGCTTAGGTAACCGCGCGGAAAATGCGGAAAATTCACGAATGCGCTTTTTCCCATTTCACCCGGAGTTATTCCATTCTCTTCACTTATTTAATCTGCGCGCCTTTATTCAATCCTTTCATTTGTAAAACGCGCGCACTTTGAGTTCGCCACCGCCTTCGCCAAATTCCCACCTTATCAGTTATGCTTTTATTCGTGCGGCTGTTTTACTTTTCCCATTTACATTTTCTTCGGTTTGTCTTTGTGGGAGTTTTGGCGTGTACGAATCCGACGGTTTTGTTTGCATTGTCGGCGGGTGGTGGAGGAGACGGGAGTGTGTATTTGAATTTGCATTAAAGTATGAAGTTATAAATGGCGTGGCGCGAGTTTCGGGCCGGTTGGACTTGAGGGAATTTTGAAGAATCCTGTTTGGTGTTTGGAAAATTCGCAAAGTTGAAATGCGAAGCGAATTCGATTCATAATACAAAATGATGGATGGTGGTGATGGTTGGTTACTGCTTATACCTGTATGAATTCCAAGTTTGGGCATTACCAAGAAGAAATATGAATGATGGAGGGCATCATCGTGTTCAAGTAAAAAGCACGGAGAAACAAAAAACAAAAAGTGACAATAAAACCAAAAGCGGAGCGCAGTGTAAAAGGAAATACTCATTTGTACTTTTGCATTAAAAAGAGCACTCCAAATGGGTATATCTACCATGACTATCACTGACAACAATAACATTATCTACAAAAGAATTTTTACGCCTACTAAAAGTTATTTTCTAGTATAACTAATTTTTTGTATGAATTTGGAACACTCTGTATCATAACCTCGAAGGAAAAGCCTTGTAATGGATAAAAGGGACGGTCTTCAGGATGTGTCTTATTTGATTAGCATAAATTTTCGTGATCCTCACCGTCCTTGATGTGGACCGACATTGCCGCTATCGAAGGACGAACTGGCAGTGATGTCATCGTCCCGGATCTGCCCGTTTTCCATTCCAAGCGGGGCAATGCATTGTGCTGGAAAAACATTTACACAAAAATCATTACTTCAAGTATTTCGATTTTAATGCAGAAAAAAAATTAACTTTAACCACTTTTATAAAGATTTATTCTTAATATTTTTAATTCACTAAAAGTAAGTTTTTATTAATGGATAATCAAAGTTAACCAAATGTAACAAGAAAACTACATTATTTAATTATTGTAAACGCCGTCGCCGTAGCTAAAGACTAAACGATTGTGAGTGATTCTGATTGATTAAGTGAACAATAACGAGAAACAACAGACGCGGCTGCTCGACTGCGCGGCGTCGTGTACAGGCGTATAAGCGACGCAATTACACGCCTTGTTTAATCGAAACAATGCGCCAAATGTAACTACGGGCTCGTGTGCTCAGCCCGAGGAGGATAAAACCGAACGCCGACGAACCGCCTCCATTCACTTACTGCACTTACGTGCGCACCCAATAAATTAGTCTTCATTCGCTTGCGTACACGACGCGGAACAAGAACGAAACGCAGCTCTTAATCGTCCGATTGTTGTTCACGAGAACTGCCGATGGCGTTACGACCCGTGTTGTAGTAGTGTAAGTATTGGTGGTAATACTTTTAATTCGACACTTTAGACACGAAGCCGCGCACTCAAAAAGCGCAAGTAAATTAATTACATTATACTTACATGGATCAACGGCCAGCGTGTGCACGACTAGCAGGCACACGTGGAGCACCACGCGAGGAAACATTCTGTCAGTTGCACCTTCAAGTCATCTGCAACAGAAATAATAAGCATTTTACTTTCATGCGCGATTTGTAAAACAGCACGATGCAAATTGGGTTGCCTAACGACACGCGCTTAATCATAAGTCGCACACAACGTTGCATGTAATGTTTTGGCATTATTTTCTGTCACTGCTGCATTATTAAATTATACAAAAGCAAAAGCACCATCGCCACGCAAAGTATAAAATTACGCCTAACGGCAGTCTCGATGTCCCGTCTACTTCGCCGCTAATCACTAATAATCCCCGGCTGATTCCTTCGTCTTCCTTTTGCTGTTCTTGCGACTCCTTAGTTCGCTTCTTGGTGCGAGGGTGCAGGCAGCGTGTTGCTTTGCTGCATCTCTATTTTATTGGATATAGATGTCGCTTGGGTTTCTTTTTCTTGCTCACGCCGCCGGCGAGCTTAAAGCAAAGCCACACCGCGGTAGTTTAATACGGCTTCGTCTCATTAATATTAACCAAGCACTAAGTACCAAGCCCAGGAGTAGCAATATCGGGGAATAATAAGCGGATAGCGGGTAATTTGAGTTCAAAAACGCGATGCAAAAATGGCATAAAAGGAGAAAAAATAAATTAGGCATTTTCATGATAAGGAAATCTGAGCAGTTCAATGCTGTGTCAGCTGGTTAATATCCTCTTGGCATAAATATATCTAATTTTCAAAAAAACGAAGAAAAATTCAATTTTCTTGTACGTTGTTTATTTTGCATATAAAAACCATTTATAACTTCATAAAGACACGAAAGAAATGATATTCGATATTCGTTGGAGTCGATACCACAAATGGCTTTAGAGATACGAATTACGATCTGTATTACATGTACTTTTAGAACACGCCATCACGACCTCTTGTGCACATGATATCGTAAATTTAATATTTGCACAAAATTTTATTTCCATGTCATCATCATCTCATCATGAGCACCCTTCGTTTAGGGGGTAATAATACCGCAGAGGTGGATCGAACACTCATTACTAATAGCAATGTAGCAGGCAGTTAAGATTGTGTACACAAAATACAAAATCAAACATTATCATCTTGGTTTGCGTATATGTAGATACTTTAGAGGAAGTAGGTACTACCAGACAAGATTTGTTTTAGGAGAGGAAACAGATCACAAAATTAACTGTCAACTGCAAATGTGGCAAGGACTCGATAAATCGATACTTTTCATTTGAAAGCTGAAGATTTATTTGGATTTAATAGTACTTTCATTTTAGAAAATGTTATTATGTTAACTAATAGGGGAAAGTAGCCATATTTGGACCATTTTTATATTTTTCGATTTATAGAGCCACATATAAACTGTCAATAAAAATTAAGTAGCGGAAAAGTAACTCACAAGGCTTACCAACAAAATGATATTTTTGATTTAAGTAAAAATTATATTTATACCCCTCAAATTTCAATTTAAAAAAATTGTGTTTTTGGTCCAAATTAAGAAACCGGTTTCCTAAATTGGACCGCGCGGTTTCCTAAATTGGACCATGCTTTTTTAACGGCAATTGACACAATAGTAAATTTTAGTTTTAGCAGAAACACAAGCACATTTTGTATAAACCAAAGTGCGGCATTTCATACACTGCATCATTTCGAAGATTTGTGCTCGTCCACAAGCTTTTCTAAGAGATCAAAAAAATGATATACGTTTTCCCTGTTAAAACCCGGTGCCTGTCTTCGGTCCAAATTGGGCAACTTGAAGAATTTTTATTTAATGATCAACGACAATCCTCGCCAAATTAATACTATAAATTATAGATAAATATATCAGCTTTCTGATGATATAATTATAATCGTGAAATCTAACGTTTAAACAGCTTGACAGCTTATGCACTTACGTCGTTATAATAGATTTGATAATCAAGGATACAAAAAGTTGTTGTCACGACGAAAGCACGCGGCAAGTTTTAACCCAAATAGTTGCATCAATTGTTTATATATACGAGTAAAACAAGGGGCCTGTCTATTTTTGCAAAAACATCAACAGTCCGCGGATATCGTGGTGGTCCAACTTAGGCGCTGGTCCAACTTAGGCTACCTTCCCCTACTACAAATAGAGAAAATAAGATTGTTCGTTTATTTGTTACGCTTTCCCACAAAAAACACTTAAATAATTTTGGTTTAAAGATATTTTTCTACTTCCACCTTTAAATTGTCTTTTAACACGGAAAATCAAAGGCGTGACTAAAGTACTTTAGCTACGCTCGTTCTTAATGAATCTCGTGATTAAAACTCCCGTTTAGCCACTCTATACTACATACTTTGACCCAGGATGCTATTAAGTTATTACCTACTATGCGATTTACAGTTTAATTATGAAAACAAAATAATAGCCATTTAAAGTTATTAAGACGTTTATATTTCAAGCTGCTCTTCTGCACAACTATACAAATATTTACGATTAATTAAGCCTTTCTACTGTTCATATAAAACGTGTAAATGTAAAGAAGTTGATAGTATGTGAAAAGGAATTTATAGTTTTCTGTAGGAAAAATATAACTTAGACTAATTAGTCATATAATATTTCCTTTCTATATTTATCCTTTAGATTACAACGTATAAAAATGTATAAATTGACCTTTATAATACTTAAAGTAAAGTTGCTCTTTTAGAATGAAAGAAGCGGTACTTTCATCGCTTGTCGAGTTCTTTCACATCGCATCAAATGTCAATATGCATAATAAAGCAAATAAAGACATGTAGATAAACATAATGTCGCCGATTTCTAGTTCTTGGCTTTTCTATTAGAGGTATTTATCACGCCACAAACGCAAAGGCTCAATAAATCATCAAGAAGTATAATTAGTTAATCGCTTTAATTATTTATCACTTAAAATGACGCCTAATATAATTTATAGCCGATATCAATATACGCATAATTGAATACAGCAAATTGTGCACGATAATATAATATTAAATTGAATTATGACAGATTCCATAAAATAGACAACAACATTAACATAATAATTTATATTAATTTAGAATTACTACCCAGCAGATGAATTAAAAGTAAAATATTCGGCATAGATATATAAACAGAGTTAATTAATAGTTTAATTTACATGCACATCAACTACTTTCGGTTACCATATGCTTAAGTTTTCCTCTAACAGTTGCTGTTGGAAGTAATAATTCATAAAAACGAGTAACACAGTTTTCGATCGATGGACGAGATAAACAGTAAGTTTATCTGTTGCAAAGCGCTGATAAAAACTCTAAAACATTTGTAACCTAATCAAACGATCTCCATGAAGCATAAATTATAGATCCTGAATAACGGTATCAAACTCTTACAATGTACATGTTTCGAATACACTTTTTCTTCCCTTGTCTGATCACTCCACTGAAATTGGATAATAACCTATGATTACCCACTGAAAACCTGCAATTACACCAGCGAAAGATAATTCCGTCAAAAACAACGTTAATTTTTTTATACCCCAAGCGAAATAAATAAATATTTAACGAGGTGTTTGGCTCTCCACCATGAACCAGTGACAGACATGTCGCACTTTTTTAAACCTGCCCGACCAGTGAATCTTACACGCCACGTGGTGTCAGATCAACAACTTACGATCCTGTACTGACGGCAACGCCATGGTTAAAATAATGAAAAGTTTGCATTCGCCGGCTTGGTTTAGTTTTTAATTGAATCCAGACTGTGACGACGTGTAACGTTTTCTCATGCACGGCGCGTTTTTGTTTCGTGTTTTAATCAGCAGTCTAGTAAGCAAGTGAGCAACTGCAGGCGCAATTAGTCTTTACATCGCATGCCGGATGGTATTACATGTTATTATTTATAACAGCGTGAATATAATCGCCTTCTGCATCAAAAAAACGTCAGGATTAATTTCAAAGGTGCACGGTGCACTGCCGATTGAATATTATATATTAATATATACCATTCAACATTATCGATTACTTTTATCTTGTGAAGAAAATGATTTTTTATTTGTAACTAACTTTTGCCCGCGACTTCGTCCCTGTAGTGTTTAATAAAAATGTAATTCGTTTTTACTCTCTTGTTCTCAACCTAGTATGTGCCAATTCTATCAATAAGATTTGCAATTTTATTTTAAAGAAATTAAATATATAAAGAATTGCTAATAATGCACTTCAGCGCACCATCTCGGATTCAACTATTTAATTATAACTATGATTGAATCTCAATGCCAACTTTTAATCTATAGAAAAGGGCGGCCTTTAAGGTTTTCCCGGCAATTATTCGAATTTTTCTCGCCGTAAAAACCATCCTTGGACTATAACAAACATTTTAAAAAAATAATTGACCAAATTGGCCTAAACGTTGTTGAGTTATGAGCTTACCAACAGATTTTGCGATTCATTTTTATATTATAGATGAACAAAAACACAAATTTCAATTTTTTGACAGAATGAATCGTGTAGAAACGTTTTATTAAACAACAAATCGATATGTGCGACGATGAAATAGTAGAGCGTAGGTATTTATGAAATTCCATCGTTTATGGCTTATATAGATTTATGGAATGCAGATTTCAAATATTGTTAGGTAAGTGTCGAGCCAGTAGACTAAACATAACGCGTGCACTATATGCGCATTGCACATTCTCGTCCGAACGTTTTTTATGTTCACTTTGATAGCTGATATTCCCCGTGTAGCGTTGCATTTCAACATAAAACTTTTATAACCTCTCGTGAACCTGTAGAGTTTTAGTGCGTACTTAAGTTCAGTTCGATTTTTAATACACGCAGAACGTTTTGAAGCGTTTAAAAAATCAGTTTACATTAATAATGTTGATTTATACGTTGATCAAATTATTTGCACACTTAGCTACTGAGTTTACAAGCAAAATTTCACATCAAACAAGTAAATTATCTCGATGTTTACACGATAAATTCAACAAACACTCCAACTAATTGCAACAACAATCTTACACGCGATAGTTGAGATAGCAGTACATGTTATTATCTAAACACAGCAATTTGCCGCACAATGGGCCAATTCAGCCGACGACCATAACTCTAACACCGGCAATACTGCACCATCAGTCAATCAATTTGATTTGTTTATTTAGAAGAAGCCTTCGTGTTTGTTCAAGCGTGTGATTTACGCGTGTTGTACCTGTGTGCTAAATTTCATTAATCATACTCGTACAATGTACCTAACTATCTGCATTTCTAATACAAAGTGCAATATGTATTTAGGAGATTAATATTTGAATGTGCCAGAGTTTATTGTCGTGAATGGAATGATGCAAAAGTAAAAATGATGCGTGCTCGTTACTTGAAGTCTTCTAACTTAAGATTTGCTTGAGCTGGGGGATTCACGATGAGAAGTAAAGTCCTCGAGTCAAGTTAGACAAGCTGCAGACAAGTGGCAAAGCAAATGTGCGCGCGGAACGTGTCGAGACGCTGTTTGGAAAACAGTTTGTAAAAATACTTCGAGCTCCGAAGAACTATGTGAGATGTTTAGGTTAAGATCTTCGGAATGCAAACAAATCGATGAATCAAAACCGCAACGCACCTGTTGTTGAATAAACTATGATTTTAAACTAATGACAAATATAGACAACAATTGAACATTTCTCACAATAGATATATCTTTTATTTCCCGACTACAATTCCATGAAAAGAAATGTGCACCATTCAAAACAGAGAAAGTACTTGCGCATTGTTCACAAAAGTTGCATTTCCCTTTTCTTCGCAGCAAATTTATTGCAATGCGCGTAATCCGCATGCAAGCGGCATTCGTGCACGTCCACTTGGCGACTGTTGTTACAACTTGCACAACAAAAAGGGGAAAATTGTGGACATTTCGTAATAACTCAACGAAAATATGGACACTTAAATATAATAGGGAGAATGAGAAAATGAAGCAGAACGACTAAATAGTAATTCGCGACTAATAATCCTCACAACTGTCGCAGCGACCATTACTAGTTTTTTTTTCATCACGAGCTCCTTTTAATGTCGCCCGGCATCCCCTTTCGTTTTCTTACAGGCGGGTGCTATTGGATTAAGATTTTCGTTCGGACGTGCGGAAAAATCTTACAGCGCTTATGCTTTTGCCATTTGCCACTTTCGCCATTTGCTGGTTCTTTCTTGTTTAGTCGCATGGAAAGATGGGAGGACATGCATTGTGTGGCAAAGTCGTAAAAGCACCATAAAACAAATACTGCTTCTTTTGGGAGCAAATGCTGTGCGAAATTCTCTTAAATTTCTTTCTTTCTTTATGCATCAATTTGGTATTTATGAGTTGTTACAGGGTTTTCCGGATGTAGAAACAAGTTGACACGTGGACACACGCGTATTCACCGAGATTCTTATTTTGAACTTCTCTGTTCGGTGTGTGCTGGTATAATATATAATTTTTATTGCACAACCAGCTTTTGCTCGCGACTTCGTCCCGGTAGTGTATAATAAAAATGTAATTCGTTTTTACTGTCTTGTTCTAAACATAGTATGTGTCAATTCTATCAATAAGATTCGCAAATTTATTTAAAAAATTAATTATAAAAAGAATTGCTAATAATGCATTTCAGCGCGCCATCTCGGATTCAACTATTTAACTATAACTATGATAGAGTATCAATGCCAACTTTTATCTTATAGAAAAGGGCTGTCTTTAGGGTTTTCACGGCAATTATTGGAATTTTTCTCGCCGTAAAAACCATCCTTGGACTTTGACGAACATTCAAAAAAGAATTGGCCAAATTGGTCCAGGCGTAGTTGAGTTATGCGCTTACCAACAAATTTTGCGATTCATTTTTATATTATAGAAGATATCAGCTAATTCATAGTCATTATGCGAGAACTGCACCAATGTTGATACACATGTAATTGATGCAAAACGAATGCAATACAATTCTATTCCATAACATTACATCAAACGCATTTCGACGAAACAACTGCTGCTGGTGTGCTAGTAAACAATCACAAGGAGAACTGACGCCAAGTTATCCCAAACAGCTGTGCTCTCGACGATCAAGCATGCTGCAGAAACGGAGCGAGACAATAGAATCACCGGAGCACTAAATGTTTGACATAATTATAATTACCCGGCATGTACCTTCCAGTCAGACCCACGAACCCCGCCGATATGAATATACAAATAGCTGAACAATGCAATATTAGAATACGAAATTAAGTGGCAATTACTTTTTCCTTCACTCTTTGTTGTCGCCTGCCACCCAAACAACCAGTCGAGCAAACCATATGTTATAATTATTTATTATTCAAAGCCGTCAACTTGATAAAAACAAAACAAAGCACTAATTGCTTCCAAGTGAATTCTATTATACGATTTTAATTAGCAAATCTTTGACTCGTCAAATCATGATAGATAACTAAGAATAGCTATTTAGTTATAGTAGAATAGTAGAATCGCAATAATGCATTAATGGTAACAGCAGGGGTTCGTCCGTGAATGACATAAACGGCCAGCATCATAATCCAGCATGGGGCGATCAAACTGTCATTGAACACGCTGGACGCTTATCGCGACAGTTTCGTAACGGCGCGAACAAAAGGCCAACACCAGCGAAGGAGCTGGAAAATAATTCAGCGTACAATGATAACAAAGCAAGAGATGTCGGTGGGCATGCCAGCAATATGCCATGCCGAATCAGCGCGCCCGGAAAAGGGACAGCCAGAAGTCATTAAAATCGCGTATGTTGACTATTCCTGTATTTGTGTTTGCCGCGCACGATAGTAATTTCTATTTAAAGCTAGCTGTCAGAATGCGGATGGTGACCGGGATGGACATCCCGGTCATCCGGGTATTAAATATCACAATGGGCCAGACAGGTTATACAGTTATACAGGAAAGGCCTGAAATGAAACAAAGGAAATCGGCTCGGCTAAGATGGCAATAAATCATAATATTCCATATAGCTATTGAAATAAACATAAAATACTTGCTTTTAGAAAGCATGTAATTTTTGTGTAATTATATCATTTTGTTTAATAGGACGCATCAAATAAAGCTTAATTGCGTAAGCTGTTAGTGATTGTCCATTTGAGACCCTTTCACGTGTAAACTATTGAAGTAATTTTGATTCATTTTGCTATTAAAATAGTTTTGGTTATAGAAAAGCAATTAAACTACATTTTGTTGCAAAAATATAACTTGGAGAGCTTAAAATCTATAATATAGAACTGAATCGCAAAATCTCTTGGTAAGCGCATAATTAAACACCGCCTACACCAATTTGGCCACTTCTTTGTTTTAATGTTCGTTTAAGTCCAAGCATGGTTTTTACGGCAAGAAAAATTCGAATAATTGCCGGGAAAACCCTAAAGACAGGCCTTTTCTATAGGATAAAAGTTGGCATTGAGATTCAATTATAGATATAGTTGAATAGTTGAATCCGAGATGGCGCGCTGATGTGCATTATTAGCAATTCTTTATATAATTAATTTCTTTAAAATAAAATTGCGAATCTTATTGATAGAATTGACACATACTATGTCTGGAACAACAGAGTAAAAACGAATTACATTTATATTAAACACTACCGGAACGAAGTCGCGGGCAAAAGTTAGTATGGAATAAAAATTAGAAAGGCAAATCACTCTTAGTTAAATAATTCAAACCGAGATGGCGTTAGTGTATTATTAACATTTTTCTTAAAATTAAAATCAAATCCAAGAAACAAGAAAAGAATTAGTAGAATAAGGCAACGTTTTATTAAATTTCACGCGAGTAAATGCTAGTAATCAATATATAAAAGCAGATAATTAAGGAATTTCCGATAATGTATTCCCAAAATCGATGTGATGAAAGTTGCCAGACTCCTTAATATAGTACATCAAGGGGTGGAGTGTCTACGTGTTGAAAGTCCGGAATTTTTCCAATATACTCGTATGGATTCTATAAAGTTGCGTCGTACACGAGAATATAGTTAGGTACTTTTCGTCACCTTAGACTGTACTATGCTCATTTTTTCTAAGAACTTTACAACTTTTTTTTCCATTTTCTTACGCCTCCCTTCGCTCAATTTCGGCCGTAACCACATAACTCGATAACTAACTCATAATGGTTATTGAAAATAATTTAATAACAACGCGCTGTTCCCCTTTGTAAGGCACACAAACATTCATTTCGTACGTTCGCGAAGCTTCAAAGCTGTCAAAACTTTACTAAAGAACCGCAATATATTCAAAAGCAGCTGACAAGGTCTTAACAAGTTTTTTCCTTCTGTAATATTAGGTAAGTAAGCATATTGCGAACGGTATTGTTTCCACTTTCAATTAATGTGCATTAAATTTCTCACCCGCGACTGTTTCATTACTCTGGCTGTCAGCTGGGACCTGCGATGGTTGGGAATCGAGGAAAATGTAAACACCGCTGAGGGGGTCGAGCAAAGATTGCGACGAGTCTCTTAATTAGTAAATGTTTAGTGTTTCGGCAAGCGTAAACAACATCTGCGAAGACATGGCCTTCCTGCAACGTGTGAAAAGAAAAAGAAATCGCCCACGCTTTTAGGTAAAGAAACCCTTTACATTTCACAGATTTGCACCGTGAATTTCAACGTAAAACCCTTTTATACGGTCGATGAACTGACGAACAATTCGCAAGCTGCGAGGCCCGTTCACCCCTGCGAAGTTTACATGGTGAATTACTCTCGGCGAATCTTGAAAATTCCGAATCGGAATGGAAACGAATTCCGACTTTCAAGAAACTAAGTCGACATAATTTACTTTACGTCAAACATTTCTGCGTTTTAATTTTAACAAAATGTTTACTCTACAGCGAAATAAATGTATCTTTTGTGGTGAAAAATACGATTAAATGTCATTTTGTGGTTTTCAAGATAAAATACGAGCATAAAATTGCTGTCACAATGGGAAACCAACAATTTTATTTAAAAATAAATATATTTCGCGCTGGCCTCAATTTATTGCATTTGCCCCGCGCGTTGTGTTTCAACGCATTGAACTTATTCGATTGTCATTGCGCTTGAAGTGCATCTATCTATACTAGTAGCGATAGGTATCAAATACCGGCATTCAAAACGAACAATACCGTCGCTAAAACTTCTTTGGGGAGGACCTGGAGTGCACGTAGAAAACGATAGAAGCGGAAAACGAGAGAAATGGATGTGACATTTGTTATACTATTATATTCCATTTGCTTCATGGCTTCCCGTCGCCTCGTCCGGTCGACTGTGGCGTGTGTTAAGCGATGCGAAAGAACGAAATGCGCCGCGTTGGTCGAACCTGCTACTAGACGCGGAAGAAAGCCAAAAAATATGAAAAAGCGAATACGGAGCGAAATGTTAGGTTAGTTGAATGCGAGGTGGCAAGACAGATAGCGGAATAGTTTGGTGTCAATGTAAGGTCAAAGGGTTCACAAGTGCAAAAGACAAAACGTATAAACTGATAAAATATTCCAATTCGAATTTTTCTAAAGTTTTTTTTCAAAAATTAGATTTAGATTGAAATTTTGCACTTTCTCAAATAGATTTTCTCAGGTAATGTAGCAAACCGCCATTTTGATATATGTAATATTTTGTTTGTTCCCAGCAACCGGCATCCGGTACCCGTGTTCGCACACAAGAAAGTCAAAGACATCATGCAATGTTCTGGATGCACGTATGCCATCCTGCACAAAGACCGCCCGAAGAAAACAAACAAAAGAGAAAAACTAAACGAACCGTGCAGGTTTTCCCTTCCTGCGAATTTTCGCGTCTGCTGTGCTGAAAAATTATTACTTCCGGAAATTATATCTGTGCACATGCACACGACAATACCGCTCACATAACAAATTGCTTCTGTAAGTACAAAACCAGCATCGCGTTATTTTTGTAATAATTCAACTCATTCATTAACATAAATATGTTAGGTCACCTTGTGCTTTGTGCAACCTTTAACTTTTGGCCTAGATTTGAAATATTCTGTACCAGTAACCTTACACAATGGTCGGTGATGTCTTTTTGAGGTAACCGCACGCGGGCCTATTTATTAAGGTTGATAATACAAAAGATAATGGCTTTGCCTTTCCGTGATGCAAGCAAAATCACCCGCCCCAATACATTTACCAAATTTAATTACGCCGAACGCTCAAAATATGAGTAATAATTTTCGTAGTTTCGTGCTGGGGTACCACTTGCGTGTCGGAGGATTCGAATCGATAGAAATCCGTGAATGCAAAATACGTTTACGTCATTCAAACACACAAAAAATAAAATACAAATAAATTTAACTTGTACCTACTCGTAGCAGTTGTAAGAATTATCCATGTTGTCAACGCAGTTTTCTGTTCCTGTCGTTACTTTCGTCGCGAATTGGCCAAAAACGTGACTTGCATTTCGTTGAATTTTAATGGGAATACAGTGGCCGTCGATTGTCTCCGACCAACAAACTCGCTCCCCACCGGTTTTTGCAGCCCCCCTAACTCCTGCGCAGAGGTGAAAGTAACTGCGGGCGAACACGAAGGAGCGAAGGGCGAATGGAAAATATATTCGTAGCAGGACGATGAGACGTGCCCGGTGCAAACGTGAAGTAAACTCTTCAAGTGCGAGAGTGAGCGCGATGAAGAGGGTCGAATTAGTGGTGTTACCGCTCTAATTATTCTGCCCTTTTTGCGTTAAAAATTCGATGGAAAAAGAATAACAAAATTTCCCAAGTTATGAATAAAATATGAAAATAAATTGGAATTCAACTTTGGACGCATACATCAGACCATCAGACTCCAGAAAATACAATTTACATACACACCAGGGTCGTATTTAAAAAATATTTATGATTTATTACATAAAGCTTTAGAAAAAACGCAAAACACGTAAAAAAGTAGTTTTATTTTTTAAATTAAAAAGTACTGATCTAGATAATCTTAAGATTAAGACCGGATGCAATCTTTTAATGAAAAAAGCAAGAGAAGCCACCCAAAAGAAAATGAAAAAAGTAATTAACTTATTAATTATTTCGTTAAAAGAACCACCCCTTACTTTACATCGCTCAGCCAATTTGGAACTTAAATCTCAATTTAAAAAAGCGCCCCCATTCTTCTTTACACATTTCCATTATTTTACATTTTAGGAAAATTTTAAATCTGATCCGAGATGATTAGATTACGTTTTCTTTGGATTATCGAATTTCTAAATGAATCGCATCTGCATCTCATTTCGTGCATTCATTAAACGCAGCGCGTGACCCGTGCGAAGTAAAACATTGAAATGGAAATGCTTTACGGCTCACTCCAAACTCTTAGCGAACTCGTAGTTTGGCCATAATGTTAGTAATAGTTCTTGTAATAGAGAAGTCTGGAGTTTATTGCAGAATTTGTGCACCATGTGGGATTTATACCGACGCTATTACTACTCTCACACCGAGTGTTCTTAAACAATAAAATCTCAGCCAATCCACAACTATTTAATACCGCCGCTTTCTCAATAAAGTCCATCTGAGATTTAAGTACTTTTGCACTTCTTACATATTTAGAATACGCATTAAAACAGTTTTATTCGAGGAAATGTTTTAATTGATGGTTTGGCATTCACTGGCAATTTAGCTACACGTGAGAAACATTCGAATGTCTTAGCGCTTTGTTTCCTTCATTTCACTCAAGTTGGATACAAATTCAATGTACTCATTACATAATTATCGAGCGTGTAATAACAGAACCGGCGCGTCGAGCAAGTTGATTTTATGCGAATACGCTCCGCAAAATGTAACGTAAACAAAGAAGAAATGAGGAAATGATAAGTAAATAAACTCAAATAGCAAATAAATAGTTATACGGGTATTAAATTAACATTTGTTTATATTTTTAATGTTGACATAAACCCTTCTAAATTTTAGAAAGTCAAGTGTTATAAATCTATAATATAAAAATGTATTGCAAAATCTGTTAGTAAGCGCATAACTCAACAACGTCTAGACCAATTTCACCAATTCTTTTTTTTTAATTTTCGTTGAAGTCCAAGGATGGTTTTTACGGCGAGAAAAATGCGAATAATTACCGGGAAAACTCTGAAGACAGCCGTTTTTATAGAATAAAATTTGGAATTGAGATACGATCATAGTTATAGTTAAATACTTGAATCCGAGATGGCGCGCTGAAGTGCATTATTAGCAATTCTTTATATAATTAATTTCTTTAAAATAAAATTGCGAATCTTATTGATAGAATTGACACATACTATGTCTAGAACAAGAAAGTAAAAACGAATTACATTTTTATTAAACACTACCAGGACGAAATCGCGGGCAAAAGCTAGTATGTAATGAAATATTGCGATTATTCTGTTTATTTAACCAAAAATTAAAAATTAGATTTTGTAAAAATTCATGTGATTACCTATGTGAACCACAAACATGATCGTCTTTTAAGTTCCTATTTATTTTTAAACAATTTTTACTTACACCTTAATAATATTTGTTACTCATCCGATAAGAATACATTCCCAATCATAAAAAATGTGTGAAAAGTAAACTAAAACAAATTATTTACCTTTGATTCTGATGAAATTGATTAAAGTAATTCCAGAAAAAAGTATGACCCATTAAAGTACCTACTAAATAAATATCAACACTCCTCAGTAAATACAAAGTGAAACCATTAAATTCTCTTATTCTACCAGACTGAAAAAAAATCAACATGATAAATTTACACCAGCGCGGAATGATAATAAAATTACTAGTTTTACTGATCATTTGTTGATTCTAGAATATGTATATCGGATATTTAAACACAAGCTCTAATCATATGCTTTCAGACAACTACTGATATAGTGATTTTAAGATAGGCGCATGTTTTATGTATGCATGATCCAGCGTCAAGATCATGTGCATGCAGGTTGTATAATGATATGCTGTGGATTAAATATATACATACGTTCGTAGTCTTCGTTATTGATATTTAGATCTAAGTAAAGCAAAGTGTTTATATTTTTACTTTTTTATGTTTCATTTGTTTGCCATCGCAAAGTTGTGTTTTTCGGTGACTATACTGGTGTGACAAAAGTGTTGCAAATAATATGCTTTTAATTTGCATTCCTCGATAAAAATAAATGATTTCAAATCAATATTTTTGTATCACTCGTTATATATCCATACAAATATAGTATCATAATGTTTACCTAGTGGAAAATTCAATTCAACCTAGCACATATTTCAAGATGATCTAAAGTTTGTTCAAAGCTCGTGAGTCGACGCAGCCAAAGTTTACCATTAGTTAAAATTTGAAATTGAAATCAAATATAATGCGTTTAAGCCGCACGCATGTGGGCGCCGCATAAATAACACTCGAAAGTGATAATTACGTCGCGCTGCGTTCGCCGCACAGCCGACGCTTTTATCTACACCTTTTACCAGCTCACGTAAAACGCTCGATCAATTTATTCCAATATCATAACTCTCAGCCATCCAATAATAATCTCCATCGACATTGTGCGCGCTCACGTAATAAATGTAACTGTACCACCATCAGATGCAGTTGTCTTCCACAGTGTCAAGAAACGTTAGCGATGAATATTCAATCAACCGCGTACGCAAACAGAGCCTGTACAGATGAGTATCGATGATACGGAGCATTCGCCGACGTGTTAAAACACTTACAATTATTTGATTGCATTGCGCGTCGATAATAATGGCGCCTGCTGTGGCAATTTGTTTGCGATTTGTCTCGTGCAGCGGGAAATTAATTCGAGACTGGCACGTCCTCGCAGAAGACACTTTGCATTCCGGTGGAGTTTTATAAGATCGTTGCGGCCGATAAAATTCTGCGAATGAAAAGCGCCGCTCGGGCGGCGTCGATTTAAGCCTTTATTTTATGCGTTTGCACTTTGCGGAGGTCTTTTACACCTTCGTCGGTAGGACAATTAGAATGTGCTACTGGCGTGCGCGGACGACGCACGTAGCAGACGGCAGTGGCAGTATCTTTGCATGTCAGGAGAGACATCGCAGGATGTTCAATTCAAGAGACTATTGCATTTTTATAGCGTACATCAAATAAACATTCGCACATAATTCGGTAAGAATTCATGGTTTAAGATGTTGTAAAAGTTAAATTTAGGTTTTATTATTGAGCATCGTGGCAAAAAGTTGAATTAAAATTTATAAAGTTGTCTTTTTATTCTCTACTAGCTTTTGCCCGCGATTTCGTCCCGGTAGTTTTTATAAAAATGTAATTCAATTTTACTCTCTTGTTCTAGACATAGTATGTGACAGTTCAATCAATAAGATTCGCAATTTTAATTAAAAGCAATTAATTATATAAAGAATTGATAATAATGAACTCCAGTGCGCCATCTCGGATTCAACTATTTAACTATAACTATGATTGAATCTCAATGTAAACTTTTATCCTATAGAAAAGGGCTGTTTTTAGGCGAATATTTTAAAAAAAGAATTGACCAAATAGGCTTAGGCGTTTTTGAGTTATGCGCTTACCAACAGATTTTGCAATTCATTTTTATATTATAGATTCTCTAGAATTATAAAATATTTTGACTGTTTCTACTAGTAACTAGTTAATAATAAAAATCTACTAAGATTATTAATGTTTGCATGCAAAAACATCGATTTTACGCATTTAATATGTACCTAGTTATTCGCGTTATTTCACATTTTACGAATATGTCATTCAATTTACTGATATTAAAATACCCTCAAAACGTGCAAAATCTTTTTAAAACTAATTAAACTCACACATTTAACTAGCCTGACCCTTTTGCAAATCTATAATAAAATAAAACATCAGATAAAATATCTAAGCAAACTTGTTTCAACAAGAATCTACGAGTATACGTTGAGAAATTAATTCCAAAACATGCAAAAGAAGACATACGAGCGCTTGCACGACAGACAACACATCAAACGTGACCGGATCTTCGCGTAAGGAATATTATGAATCATCCGTTCAATAACACTGCAGTTTTAAATATCGTAATATGATTGTAATAGTATTTTATTACGATGACTATATATCCACAATAAAACACCTGCAACTATCTACGTTACCAAACAGAAAAGTAAAAAAACATTCTTGTTGAAAGCATAGACTGTTTGTCTTTTTGTTTTCGCAACGGTTTGTTGATCTTTGGCACTAAGTGGTCTTTGTACATAAAAAACAAAACAACAAGAACCTGCATGCCTGACACAAACTACCAAACTACCCTCTCAGCAAATGGCAAAATAAAACAATTCTTCACTGTTGTGCACGTTGTAGTTGTCCGCTGCACTAACTAGGGAGAGAAAACTTTCGAAAACTATCGCAGGAATCGATAAAGGGATCGGGAACGTCCTAGCACAACGCAACGAATTCGAAACATTCGCAGTTGTACATCTTTACGAGCACAGTTTTCATCTATTCAACAACTAATGTTATACAATGTTTAAAATAACAACCTGTAAGAAATTAGATGTCAGACGTCATGCAAACCGCTGAGTACCATTTGCTTGCGATGTATAACAAAATGCAATTTTGTTTATGTTTAGCGATTTATGACGGTGTAACCCTGGGTCGACCTGTACGTTTTGAGCGCGCAAGTAACCGAAACCGTTCACCCATTCCCGTCGTTGTCGTCGCGCCGGAGACATAAATCGTTGGGCATAGGCTTTGGACCACCGACGCCGTGTGCCGCATCGCGCGCTATCCCCGGAACGCTAATGCTCGTTGTTAAGACTCCCACATCAACTTCTCTGCCCATGCAAACAAGTATACCACACATAGTTGAGTTCCAAACAGCCCAAAATACAAAATGGAAAAGGCCACGTAATGAACGTGGCGTAATCATAAAACAAGCCATCCAACAACACTTCGGCGATAGTTAAAGACATGTCGAATGTGTAGTGTAGATATTCCCCAAACGTGTAGAGCACAGTCGGGACGGATTTAGTACAGAATTAACACAAAGTGACAGACCGAGTGTCTTATTTTTATTTTACTTCGTTCCAAGGAAATGAGAAAATTTAAATGCACACGAGTCGTTACAGTCGGTTTTAAATAAGGTATAATGTTACACAAAATTAACCACGGCCACGAGTCACGCCGAACCGCCATATTGAACACATTGAACTGAACGTTCCAGTCACATGCAATGAATGTGCGCTTGTGGAGTCACGTTCTTTTTAAAATCTTATTGGGCCATCGAAAAAGCTCATTTTTGTTTGTATTGTGTTTTTCAACTTTTGTGTGAACCGCGAAATCGAAATGTGAAATTTTACGTTACGCTCACGTCCCCTGCACGATATTTCACTTGTTTTCGGTCGCTTATTGCGTGCGACACAGAAAGAACAAAGCGAGAGAGCCGTTGTTCAAAAAGATTATCATCTGAAAATTTCGTCGTCATGAATATTCGTTATTCTCGTTTTCGTATCATTTTTCTTAATCAAAAAATTTCATTTCTTTGTGTATGAAACACGACGAGATGGTACTTGGTTCTTTGTTGTTTTAATATTTAATTGGGAACATTGCAAAATTATTTATTTCTTTTATCATCAAAATTCAATCTTCAATAATATTTTTTCCTTTCTTGAATTGACATTCAAATAAAAGTTTAAAAAATTAGAAAATTTGAGGATAAATGATAATGTAAACTTATTTGTTTAGTTGTTACTCTTTCAAACAAAAACCACTGAACTAATTTGGATAAATTTTGGTATGGAGATATTTATGATCTTGGAAAATATAATAGGCTATTTACTGTTCCAAATATTTCATTTTTTGCATTAAAATTGAGAATTTTATTGCCGAAAGCAACTTTTATTAAAATCTACGTGTACGAAATCGCTGATAAAAGATAGTAAAAAATATTTCTTTACCATTAATTTCCCTTTCCTTTCCTAGATAAACAATTAGTAGACTCACCTGTAACAAAAGAAGCAAAATATAAATAGCCATACAATATAGTACTACTAAATCGATAAGAATATATCTCAGCGCGCGATAAAAGTTTAATGCGGGTATGTTTGGCCTCGGAGTCGGAGGCAGCATTGCTCCCAGCTCTTAGCACTAATGCGTTATTTACAGGAAGGCTACGATTTTCGAGACGCCCGCCCGAAGTGGCTTTATAGCGCGGCGTGACCAACGCCGCCCCGCCTGCACTCCACTAACAATACGTTAGCCCCCGAGATGTTACACTGTAGCTACAGCCGGGAGTGGATTGGGCCGGTGGCGTAAGTGGAATCAATGGTCCCAATAAATGTCAATTGCATTGTAGATAGATTACCGGCGTCGAAGTTACCGGAACGATCGATGGACCCCGATGGTGGATAGTAGATCGAAAGGATACGTGTGCCCCGGTAGTCGGTGGTAGTGGACCTGTGTTTGTACCATTGTAGCACAGCATGTATCGGTTACATGGACTCCCGGCACGAGTTATAGTGATGGTCGCGAGCGGGAGCACCTCGATATATATTCCCCCCTTTAGTTTTAGTACTGGTGGTTCGGCGAGAAATGCACGGGGCGTAGATTATCGCACGTCCCGATCATCGGTCATTATTTAACAATGCTCCCGACATAAAACACTGTTTATGTCGTCGGGAGTGTTTTCTTTTTTCAATAAATATACGTATAGAAAATTTATTATAGCCTGAACACAATTTCATTGCTTTTAAACTTCATAAATAACAATTTCACTTTTACGGTGTATATTTGGTTGCCTATATTGATTAAATCTTAAAACTTACGTAATTTATAACTAATTCAACTAATCAACAAGTATGCAACGCCAGTTTTTCACATGAAATCTATATTCGAATCTTACACCCACGTGAAATCACGTTGTTAACGGTTTGTTATGGAAGTAAGTATTCAACCTGATGAAATAGACATAAGTATCATTTAGCCGAAGGTACAGCTGCTGATTTTTCGAAATGATACACATTCTCACACGCCGCATTCGGGCAGGTTTTGTACGCACCTTTTGGCTTGGCGTGTGATACCGCCGAGAGATAATATCGACGAACGCCGAACGCCTAAAATACTCGACTATAAACAAACATTTATTCGTCGTAATTTAAGCCATTTAATGACACTTGAAAAATGCGGCATTCAGTAAACATCGCGTTGAAACGACTAATTAAAATTACCACGCCTTTGTCGCGCATTCCCAAAACGCTTTATGCACATCCGATGCTTATTTGTTTAATGAAATGTGTTTTAAAAGTGTTTAAATAGTGATCGTTATTTATTTGTACATCAATTAAAATGTGTGTAATCAATTATATGGGAAAAATGTACAATTTTACATATTTTGAATATAAAATTGCCACGTAGGTAACTCTCAATGTGAAAACCAGCGTTTATGAAGCTTAAATTATAACGCATGCTGTATTTTTGGTTGCAGCCATTTGCACCTAATTTAACCTAAAAATGTTTTGTTTTTCGTCGATTTGAGAATTGTAAAAGTTCAAACAAAACCTCAACTTGTCTATTCAGCTTGTATCTTAATTTTTCTTCTCATCAATCAACTAATCTTTAAAATTGTAAGGTGTAAGTACACGAAAAATTACTTCTTCCATTTTTAAAGTGTAAACAGCTTAAAATCTTCATCGCGTTGACTGTAAACGCCGCTTACACTACGCACTTCTTTCCTCGTTAATGCTTTTTCTTACCTATTTTTCATGTTTTATGTTTGGAGTTTACTGTAAATGCATTTTCAATGCGCTCACAAATGCATCTTTAAAAACCCGTACAAGCTGACAAATTGAGGTTGAAAAGCGACGCTGGCTCGCATTTTCAACACCTACATAGTTTCCCGTGACTGCTCCAGAGCCTTTCACTACTTTTTTGATGTGTATTTTTACTTTTTCAGACAGAAAAGCAATAAAAACTCCAAACATCCTCACTTTCTCAGTTTCCGTCAACTTTTTCAACAACAATTTGTATGTATCTGTTACACGAAACGGAATCAGGTGTTAAGAAGAAGAAAACAAAACTCAACTAAAAACATCCGTATGAACTTGACACTGGGTGCGTTTTCTACTTAATTCGCCTTTGTTGTGACAGCCGTCTTTGTTTGGCAATTAACCACTCTTCCAGCTAAACGTTTCACCAACATCTGGTGTGCGCTATGTGTTCTTGTGGAGTTTATGGGAGGCAGATATAATTGTGTTTTAAAAAAACGTTAATTGCTACCAGATTTTCATCTTTTTACGCGGCCACCACACGATGAGAAATGTAATTTTAACTTACGTTTAATTTGGCGACCATTTTTCGGCATCATAAATTATGTTTATCGGTAATAAACTTGAAGACAGCTTTCGTTCATTCATTCTCGGAAATTCGTTTAAATCTGAGTTTTTATAAACTGGCGATAAATTTTCATTCTCGAAAACTTAAAATAAACAAGCTGAAATTAAATCCGAAATTTATGAAAACTAATAATAATCTAATAATTAACGTAACATAATATCAACACAAATTACATGCTATAAAGTGTAAAAGCCATCCTCATCTTTTGCACACTTTATGTTCGTTTCATATTTACGTCTAATTCACTTTCTGTATACGACTAGCTACTGTCTGGATCGTGCTGCACAGAAAGCAAACGAATGTCATTAGTTTTCGCCGTGTTACAAAATACAATTTTGTGTGGGTGATAACGATCAGTACCTTCTTACTTAGTACAGATGGACCATAGGTCCCAGACATGTTGCTACTACAAGCTGCAAGTATACATATTAGGGTATCAACGACATCCTTGTCGCAAGAGCCCAGACATTGCGATACCTCGACACATCATAAAGTACGAATGTGTACGGCTTCGTTAAACGGGCAAGTGTCGCGGCTACTACGGCTACAGCACTACTTACATACGCGTTTGTTCTCGAAACGATATCGTGCGATGTTTATATAAACGCTAACGCCCGAATGCAAATGGCCAGCGTGCCCTTACACTTACGCTTTTCACCTTTCGCAAGAGTGGTGCTGGAGCAGAGAGGCGTCGCATAAATTGCAATAGAATGCAGAGAAACGTTGGAAGATGAAAAGAAAATAAGATAGCGACGAGCAACAAAACATGTCCCTTCATAAGAGCATGATATAGTGGTAGTGCAGTTTGCCAAGAAATAACACTCATAGTATTTTGTTTAGTTGAGTTGTTCGTATTTTAGAAGAATTTATTGCAATTTGAAAGTTAGGTACGTTAGGTTGGTTAAATTAATAGTTAAATATTTCGAATCTAGATGGCGCTAAATTGCATTAATATTATTATATCTATAATATAAAAATGAATCGCAAAATCTGTTGGTAAGTGCATAACTCAACAACGCCTAAACCAATTTGGCCAATTCTTTTTTAAAATGTTCGTTAAAATCCAAGGATGGTTTTTATGACGAGATAAATTCGATTTATTGACGGGAAAACCCTAAATACAGCCTTTTTCTATAGGATAAAAGTTGGTATTGAGATTCAGTCAGAGCTTTAGTTAAATAGTTGAATCCGAGATGGCGCGCTGAAGTGAATTATTAGCAATTCTTTATATAATTAATTTCTTTAAAATTAAATTACGAATCATATTGATAGAATAGACACATACTATGTCTAGAACAAGAGAGTAAAAACGAATTACATTTTTATTAAACACTACCGGGACGAAGTCGCGGCAAAAGCTAGTTGGTAAAATTATTATTTCTAAATTCTGTAGAAGCAGTTTAAGAATTTCAAGCGTTTTGCTGTAGAATATGTCCATCAATCTTTTTTTCTCTTATACCAGCCGTTATATCATCTTTTCTCCAACATGACTCTACATGTACATGTGATCCCGTCTTATCTCTTACACTCTAGTTCCGGATGCGCTGTAGGCTACTGTTTACACTTCCGGCACGGCGTCGTCACATTGACTTGCTCCGACTTCACTTCAGAAGCAAACGCAATCACGCACGGAATGCGCTCTTTGCTGCCGCTAGCATCATCCTTTCCGCTAAAGTTCCTACCGCCTCGCAGGAGTACGACGTCCAATGCATACTAAAGAGATATTTCTTCAGCTTAGATCTTGACTTTGAGCGACGTCAAGATAGATACATGTTATTGCTTACGGGGAGACCACAGCGCGGTAGGTTGCAGGTTGGATACGCGGAATGCGCACAAGTTGCTCGGTTCACGGGAGAATGATATTATTCAAAGAACGACACCCACCCCTCAAGTTAAGATAACATTTAACATTCATACGTATTAGTGGGGAGTGAAGCAGAGAGCCCCCCTCATATGTGTGACCGCCATAAAAATATACGAAAACATTGTTGCCAATGAAAATGAAGAATGATACAGAAGAAACTGCAACAACATTTTTGAGCTTTGGTAAAGAAAACACAACACGGCCTACGACGATTTATATCAGAGTTTTTATTCAGATTTCAAATCCGATTTGATTTCCCCTCCTGCGAGGAAATGTAAAGAAAACGAAAATGCATTTGTGTCTAATGGCATTTTAATGTTACGCAAATAACGTTGATATCATTTCTAAGATCTGTCATATCAAAAGTTACACATGTTAATGGAATATTGTCGTCTTAATCAGAATTTATGTTAATCGGAAGTAAGTGTCTGCAGATTGAGTAAGTTAGGAGTTTCTTTCACGTTTCCTTCCGTTGGGTCATTAGTAGTAAACCATTAATAGCGACACTACGATTACACCAAAACTGCTGTAAGTACCAGGATACAACACTAATATTCCCCCATAGCAAACGCAAAAGGGCAGTAAGCTATCTCGATGGTTAGCTACTTAGTATCTACTAATAGCCCCCAAACCGGTAACCCCACGCTAGTATCAAGAAGAAAATCAAACTTACGCGTTGCGCGCCGGACATTAAATTGTGCAAACTAGGCGAGTAATTCTGCACATATCACACAAACTGATCGGAGGGTTGAACCCTGTGTTATAATCCACTGCTAGTGGTTGAAAATTGCTAGCAGCCAGATGATAATCCAATATTTTTTGCTTTTGTTATTGTTTCACGTAACGCGTGCAATTTGCAAGCAATCATAATAAACAACACTTTTACTGGAGCACTAGTACCCATTTGGGCTAATGGCATATTATTGATTTACACTGATAATCCGATCGCCACGCAAAACGACCATCAACAAAGCTTCAGTTTGGCGTACAGCTCGCATCGTTGTATCGCTAGGACGCGGAGCTAATTATGTGTTTTAGCGTTCGTAAATCATAGAGGGTTGTAGGAGCTGCTGCCGTACGTGGAAGTTTTACGATGTGGGTCAGCCCTGTTATTTACAGCCGGTCATAACTGCATTATGTGTTTTGCGCGAGCGTCGAATAATATTCATCATAAGACATCTCGCGGAGGGCACAATCGTAAAGAAAATGTACTTTAAAATCCGACTCTATTTGTTATTTCGCTCGCGGGGTTTATGATTGGACCAGTAGTGGTAGGTATATATCTGAATTCATCTGCGCGAAAATAGTTCATCGTATATTACATCGGTTTGTTTTTTTGGGAAACAAAATTTTATGTGTGGTCATTTCGGATAGATTAAATTTTCGGTTAGTAAAGTACATGAATGGCAAGAATTATGTTTAACAGTCTTTTGGAAATAATATAAAAAAGTTTTTGACATTATTTTTCTCACTTTTAGCAGCTTTTGCGACCTTTCACACATAATAAATGCCCAAAACCCAAAAATTCAACTAAATTTTTGTAAAAATAAAATAGAATTATTTATATATTCAGTTGCATAACAAGATATGGGTTTTACCCATCTGTTCATCGATGCAAAGCTAACTGGGCAACTTCCCTGCTATTCCTTTGGCACTCACAAGAACCCTGCCAGTAGTTGTGGAATTGAGGGGTGGATCGAACAAGGATCCTACAAGCAAACTAACAAGGCTCCGTCGTGTAATGCAGCCATACAACTAACAGACACTCCTCTGGTGTGAGGTGGCGTTGTAACAGAAGCAGCGCGCTTGCAAGTCGAAAAATAATGAGAACCGTCTGCTTCATATTATGCTCGGATTTTATTACGGCCATATTTGTTGTGCAAGAATAGCGCGCGCGACAAAAGAATTAACGTTCGCCGTTTTGCTCGCTCGTGCGATGGAGTGCCCTCTCGTCGAGCAAATTATTAATTTATTAATTGAATGCTATTGTTGGCCGCCTTGTTTGCGCGCAAAAACGAAGAAAAAAAAATAACGCGACGGACATTGTGTAAAGTGCGCAACACCAAGAATGACTCAGGCGTTATAACAATTGGTGCGGACAAAAGCCAGCAACGCAACCAGGCGCACATTGTGTCGAGCGCTCGTAAAGATAATTGAATAATTTATTGAACGAATTAATCACAGTGCAGTTTTAGAAGGAAGTGCCTGCTTTAAACAATGAGATTAGATGCGTACATGCGGCGCCATTAAATGCTTGTTTTAAGCCGTTTGTTATGTCCGATATTGTTTTATGATGATGCATCACAGGCAATAAAAATTACACAAGTGTTTTATCATCAATTTATAACTACTTTAGGCAAATGGTTATAAATAACCTATTGTAAACTAACCCGCGACTTCGTCCCCATCAATTTTATTTAAAATATAAGAATTTATTTTTTCTTTCTTGTTAAAATCCTTGTATGAGTCGATTCCATCAACAAAATTTGCAATTTTATGTTCAAGAAAAGAGAAGTGTTAATATTGCACTCTAACGCCATCTCGAATTCAAATTCTCAACTATATCTATGATTGAATCTCTATACCAATTTTTATTTCCTTATTTAGCACCCTGTAAGTCATAATACCTGATATTTTAATAGTTATTCAGCTATGCGGGATGCAACCAAATCCAACAAGTCATAGATCATCAAAATCTGTCCACCCGTTCTTGAGTTATAAATGTTCTAACACAATTTGGTATTAGATAAAGATTGCATGTGTTGATGTAGTATATTTCACCCGTATAAAATATATTTTGTTTTCATTTTGTTTACATGTTTGTAAATTTGCATAACTCTCGACGGTGCGTTAATTACCCCCATTTGTACATGATGTAAACGTGATAGCATTATAAATCCCTTTGATTCGCGTGCGTCAATGTGAGCAACCCTTTCAGTCGAACTAACAAGAGTTTGTCAGGTATCACACAGTGTCGTTCTCGCTTTTCCCATTTTCGACTGACACGCCGTGTCGAAATCATGTCGCGCTTTAGACTCATTCGTGAATCTCATTAACACCCCCCGAACGCGCACAAGTCAAATCGGCTTAATGCTGATTGATTTTAAAACAGTCTCACTTTTAATCACACCTGAGAGACACGAAACAGCAACCGTGCGTTTGATGTAAATGTTGCGTAAATAAATCGAATGCAGGTGAGTGTCAAATCGTGCTCGATGTTTGTTTCTTCTATTGCGAAAGGAAAACACGCGCAACGCACGTTTGTGATGTTTGCCGATTTGTGATTCCCTCTTCCTGGTACGGATCTATTCGAGGAGACGTATACGCACAAGCCCTTCATGCGAGAGGTCGCGACGAATAAGAATAATACATCAAAATGGGCTTTTTCAATAGAACAAACAGTCAAAGTCAACGCAAAAGCTACAAAAAGATTCATGCAGAATTCAAGGGGGTGTGTGTGGCACGCAAAAGAGAAAAATAAAACTAACGGTGAAATGTCGCTGGGGTGGAATAAAAGGAATAAATAAAACATGTCACAAAGGCAGAGGCACAACATTCGCGAGTAAAGTTTTTTTTTTTCTGTTTGTCTCTGTTTGTACTGACTATAGTGTTGTTGAGTATTTGAGCGTATATAAATCTTCCAATTTTTGGGGAATCCACAACTCCAGAAAGAGGTGCGGCTGAATCATGGAAACATAGCTACCAACAACTGGCAGTAGGCGCTTCTTATGTGTAACAATCCAGCGCTACCCTAAAGCCGGATGTATTTTATTCGGAATATTGAAATATGGGCTGCCAAATCCGGTATTAGTTTATTGCGCTACTGAAGAGGGTCGTGTAATAGAACTAATTGGAAATTCAAATTCTAAATCCCTCATATAGCAAACGCATGCAAAACAAAACATAAAACCAGCGACGTTGTCACAATACGCATGATAAAATGTTTTATTTGCAAAAGTTTGAGATTGTGCCAAGAATCAAGTTCATTCAGAATAAAATACGCCTGTAGTAATCTACTCCATTGAAAGTAACTGCATAATGTGCATTATATCCAGAGTTAGAATAGAAACGAAGAAAACAAGAAGATCAATCGATTGAAATCTGTGAGAATAAGAAGATAACCACTTAATCCATAAATACACTCAGTTCATTGAAACCAGAGCACACATAAATTCAATGTTTCCATGAATAGCATAAAAATGAAAAACTAGACGGTTGGGAGATAATAAAAATAAAGAAAACCATATCCGCATCATCGGAAAGTGTCGATGTTGGCGCTGAGCTCTATTGGGAGCGCCTGCAAAAGGGTTTTATTGGTCTTTTATATAACGCCTTTTCTTTCGCTCCACTTTTTCTCTATATATAAATGTCGAGTCGACATATAATGCAAAGATATTGATATCCACGAGTATAGTCTACATCAAAACATTGGCGCCATGTTTGCGTCTCGTTCGCACCGCATTGACGCCCAATTTCGGCACTAATACGACATTCGATTTTCTCTCATTTCCAGGCTTTCCTTTTAGTCTTGCCCGCGAGACCGATTTAAGAGGTGGCGGCTAGCAATATCCTTATGTTCGACGCTGCGAGTAATGGTCAATCAATGAAATTGGAACCGATATCATCATCATCACTGCCAATATGTCTTCTTTCTTAACATAGGGCTGTAGTTACGCTAGCGTCATCTAACGGATTTATTAACAGATGAAAAACTTGAGTTTCTTCAAAGTTTTTGGCAAAATAATTTAAATAATTATTAGCACTAATGAGGAAATTAACTCTTGTGTGCACATAACAGTTTGAAGAGTTTTTGTAATTTTCATTTAGTGTTTGCCACTTGAACACTTTCTCGACGCGCTCGCGTACTCGCACGACCACGCCGCCGCTGAAGAACCGGAGCGTACAAATGAACACGAGTAAAGTGCCCGCCAACTATGTGTGGCTGCAACAAGCTGCTGCCGAATGCCGCCCAGCCGCCAAATGAGAGCTGCTGAAACGGGAAAGTTGCCCGTGGAGCGTTCAAAGCGCTCAAGTTTATGTTAAACTTTGATGTTCGCATTCATTGTGTCGACTTGACTGATGTGTCGAGTGCGGAGTGCTTTTTATTCCGCTTCCATGTAATTTATTATTGCGTAGAGGCAGACTAGTGACTTCACAACCGGAGTAAACAATCAAACAAATCACAGAGAGTAAATCATGTGTGTAAAATCTGTCACAATCAGAAAAAAGTGATATTCAATCACTAGGCAACCCACAATTCATTAAAATGTATAAATGGAAGCATTGGTTTTTATATTAAAAAAATAAAAACTTTTCTTCGCAATTTTGTTCAGAAACATGAAACATATTAAAATATGGAAGTGGTGAATTTGTAAAGTTGTTAGCACGACACTGATTGCATTTGCAACAAGTTTGAAAGTTTAAGTGTTGATTGGTACAAGTGGGCTGGGATGAGGCTAGCGGAATTTCCTCGAGCCGTGTGTGTGGTCAAAAGCCAAACACGAATCGAATAAAAATCGCGTGCGCGCCTTCACCGCCTCGGCACACTTGAACGTCGCGTCCATTCGCGCTAATTAATATGTTGTTTTACTCCGGCTTTATTCTTACGTCGCCGCGCGCCGCTAGGAAATTAAGTGCATAGATTAACGCTAATTAATGTTGATGTTGATTTTCTATTGCTCGGCGGAGCTTTCAACAGCAACAACATTCATATGCGCAAAAGGCGAATGAAAACTTAATTCCAAATCGATATGCAGATAAAATGGATAACGAACGTAGATAGAAAGGAGAGATAATACCATACCACAAGTTGTACGTATAAAGAAAATTAAATAATTAATTGTGAATGCTCGTTTTTCATTATCAATTTCATTTCGTTCACTTTTATCGCCCATATGCGCTCGCTATGTTAACTGAGCTATCAAATGGTAATTACTAATCGAAGTTTTTCTTTTTGTTCTTCCTGGCATGCATGCATGCATGCAAGCCGCTCGCTCGCTTTTTAATTCCACCATATATGCAAGGTTTTTTTTCTCTAGTCTTGTGTATTTCCAATTCGTGCTTGTCGCTTTTTTAATCACAAAGCCATTACTCTAATCATTTCCACATTTAAATACAAACGCGACGAGAACTTTTTTCCGCTTTCGGCGCGACGACAAACAACGCGTCGGAAAATACGCGCTCGCGTGTAATTTAAAGTCTTCAATCAGCCCACGCACTAATTACCGACTCTCGTTATTGAGTTGGGAAAAAGTTTCTTTTTATGTGATGGCGTCGAGTGGCGACGAAAAAAAGCAGCAACTCGTATAGAGACATTACCAGTGTGGCACGCATACGCGATATACGATTACACACACAATCACAATTAAAAATGCAAATGATTCCGGCCTATTTGAATATGCGCCGGCCGACATCCATCCACCATCACAGTCATGGAATGATGTGTGGTGGACACGATCACCGGCTCCCACAGGAAGGTATTATCTTGGTCATATCTCTTTCGCGTGTCCTGTCAGTTTTCCTCACTTGCATGGCGTCGACAAAGGAAATTTAATAGTGCCGACGTCTACGTTTCATTATTCATTGTTTCACTATAAGTGTAAAAAAACTATTTAGTCTACATCAGATATCTTGAATAATATTATATTTACATGCTAAAATTGCAGATAAGCTGACCACCTATCTGTTGCTTCAGAATCTATAAAATGAATCGCAAAATCTGTTGGTAAACGCATAACTCAACAACGCCCAGACCAATTTGGCCAATTCTCTTTTTTAATATTCGTTAAAGTCCAAGAATGGTATTTACGGCGGGAAAATACGAATAATTGCCGGGAATACCCTGAAGACAGCCCTTTTCTATAGAATTAAAGTTGGCATTGAAATTCAATCATAGTTATAGTTACATAGTTGAATCCGAGATGGCGCACTGATGTGCATTATTAGCAATTCTTTATTTAATTTCTTTAAAATAAAATTGCAAATCTTATTGAAATAATTGACACCTACTATGTCTAGAACAAGAGAGTAAAACCGAACTACATTTTTATTATACGCAAGCGTGACGAAGTCGCGAGCAAAAGCAAGTTTTTCATAAAACTGCGATTTGAATCGTTTTTTACCCTGTGTAAACGCGCCATTCGCATGGTTATAACCTGAAAATTAGCATTGTGCACAAAATTTATAAAAATATATCTAAATGCTACCCTGTTGCAATCCGAAAGGCTTGTTGCTTTCACACTAAGTAGATATTAATAACCACTTTTTATGCGCACAGTTGTAATTACTATACATCACCGTAATGGCCTTGGTCGAAGCACAGGACACAAAATGACGAATGATAAATAGAAGGGAGCTTTTTGTCCTGCGTCCTGAATGAAAAGCGTAAGCGCGCACTGTGAAAGTTGCATTCAAATGATTGCCGTGTTAGTTGATAGTTAGCGAAGCAATGCGCACGCATTGTTCTAGTTCATAATACATTCATTGCCATTATCACTCATTGCCTCTTCAGGCTTCGAGTCGAAGCAGCCGCAAAAAACACTCAGCGTTCAGCGAGCAACAAAAAAGAATCAATTAAAGCGAACGCGAGCCTTTCATACAAATCATTAAATTCTCATTTGTGATTCGGACGCCTGTCGTCGGCTATAAATTATCGTCGCGTTTGTAATAATATAATTTAATAACGATGCGATGCATAAATACACACGCGAACTCATGTGGAGCGCGGTCGTTACTCGCCTTTGTCTCAATACTCGGCTGGTAAATGGTATTTATTGATTAATAAATAAACCGTAAAGAAAACTTTTATTAAACAATCTATTTATTATCGAGCTATCTACGGCGTGCAGTGAGATGAGACATTGTGTTGATGTTTGCCTATTGGAAAAAACAATCCGAGAGTAATTTACGAGTGCTGTGAAAGAGCGCGTTGTGGGTGGAAAACATGCACGCAGCACGATTCTCAGTTTAATGTCATTTCGTGTGTGTGCATCGATTCATAAAATCACAAATAATTTTACTTTTTTCAATAGCTACAAGACAAGAGAACGGAAAACTAAAAATATCAAATAATATACAGAGTGTTAAATTTTTTAGCAAAACAAAATTAATTTTAATATATAAACCCCTGTTAAACACTCTGTATAAATTAAATAAGTACACAAGATAGATTGAAAGTGTCGAACATGAAATCAAAGCTCATGTACCCATAGATTTAAGATGCAGAACAAGCCTTCGACGATGTTGGGAGTAAATGCAAAGCATGGCGATGCATAAGCAAAGACGCGCAGCATTTTCCTCATTTTTTCCTGCGCCAATAACGCTTCCGCCCCGCATGCACTGTAGTGGCGGGCACGAAGTGAATCCAAGAGTGCAAATGTGGAGTGCCGAAGTGATAAATATTCATGCCCACGCTTCGCTCGTCGCGACTTTCGGTCCATTCGTTTCGCGCGACGCACGACATCGCCGGATGCCCTCAGTGTAACTACATTAGTAACTATATTAGTGTGTTGCGGGGGGGCACACACCACCGCACCTATCGACAGCACACCATTCTGTGTGTGGTCTTGGACAACAAGCGAGGGATGCACGTATAAACCCTTGAAAAAACGTGACTAGTTTTTTATCGCTTCTGAAACGCTGCCAAGATGAAGGTGCAGGAATATTTTATTAAGTCAGAAGTGCGTAATGAAATTGTAAAGAGGACACGCGTTGAAGTGGCGCCTCACGATAATAAATTTTAATAAGGGTTGACATTATAAAACTGTTCTTTTATATAAGTTTTTAGTATGCTGCAGCGAAATGCACGTAGGTTTTATTTCTTCCTGTCGATTATTACTCAGAAAAAGTTGCCGGGATTAATTCTATTGTTCTCGGAAAGACAAAACTCATTTCTTTAATTTTAAACTTGCGAAATTCGCAATAAAGCGAGAGACGTCTTGAAATATGCATTAATCTGTACTTGGCTGACTCAGTTTCGAAAACTTAAACTTACTAATCATGGACAATAATTGCGGGTGACACACTTTCAGCGAAAAATACAAGGAAAGTTGAAGTGCACAGGAAGAAAGCAATTTAACTTTTCAAACTTTGTACTTACACATACCAATTTTTACGCGTTCGTATAACAATATAATTTATCTTCCAATGAAACATAGTCGCAGTTCGCATTCCGCTGTTCAGACCGCACAAATTCTAATTGTATAATTGCCTTTTATTACCAATTCCCATCTTCAACTTGACAAACTTTTTTTTGCCGCGCTCAAATTAAATCAAGCATGAGCAGCATCTAAATGGGAAAAATTTATGGCATTTATTTGACGATGTGCCCGTCGGAGTTGTGAAACAAACAAATGTGGGTAATTCCAAGTAACGGTAAGAGAGAAATAAAACATAACGAAATAATAAATAAGCGCTCCTGGTGGATAAAACAAACGAGAACAAAGTCGAGGCGAAAACAGACGCTGCAGGGAATTTGACATCGACTAAATGGCGCACAGTTGGCTAAGCCTAAACGCCGTGCTTGTTTATGCGTTGTTAATAACTTGAGGTGGATGATGCGCATAGTCACCACGACGGCGTGTTATTAATAAATTTATTAATAGACGGAATTGTGACGGTAATAAGCGCGAATATGAATTGCGACACTCGACGCGCAGAGTGCCCGCGCGGCCATCTTGACATTTATTACGGTCGTCAAAACATGTCATGATGTTGAGGTTAGGGGCAGTTAGCTGCTGAAGGCATTAGTTCCTTGGTTTTGTTTAACTTTTATTTTCATTCGCAAATAGATTTTAGATGTAAACTAAAATGTTTACGTTTAATCAGAGTGAATCTTCAACAGGTGCGTTTTCTCTGTTTCTCTGAATAATGCTAAAAATATATTTGATTGTTAGGAATGACTAACATAAATGTAAACATAATATATTTATTTAAGATTAGTCTAATCGGTCGATGGGTGTATGTCGTGTATGTCGTGAGTCAGTAACCTGGCGCGCATAACCTCAAAGTGAAAAATTCCGTGTTGACATTCCGTGGTCACGACCACCACATTCGTAAACAATCGTTGGGTAAATATCGAATGCATTCGAAGTGTTCTCTGGAGTCAGTGCAGCGCGCCTATTAACAACACATTATTTATCATTATTTGTCATTGCATGCGGCAAGCCATGACGTTGTTGTGTAAATTTATCAAACGCGGAGTAAACATTCGACGAAACAAAAACACTCCAAAGCAGTGCAGCACCAGCTCATGTGCTCATATTTAATTCCTTTTGTCCGCGGCGCAAATGTTTCTGAATATTTTGCATATTTTATACAAAATTTTTGCAACTCTTAGGATTTCGGCTTGGTTTAAAAAGTGCGGATGAGAGAGGTAATGTAGACACACATGTCCATGTCGGCGTTCGCATTAAACTCACAAAGCGTCAACTTCAACATGCATATTAATATTAAATTCGTTCATTTTGCGTATGCATACTTTGTGTATTTTACCAAGTCTGGCCCAGCAGACACCCCCAAAAATTCACAACTCGACGGTGTTGCGTGCGTGAGCGCCATATTGCTGGACGTGTGCGTGATGTGTATATGGTTGCAGTTTATATGGAAATATACAAACTGTTATATAAATCTTGAACCCACAAAAAAACTTTTTTAAATTAAAATTTTGAACATTTCTCTTCATTTCTGATAAAATTTGTAGCATAAAAAGCGCAATTGAAAAATTAATATTTTTAATTTGATTAGATTTGGTTTTCTGATAAATTTTTTGTATCGCCATGTAAAACCGCTGCATATTTGCGTAGCGTCCACGTCCACATCTACCTTTTATATTTCGTATTTATTTTTGTTATATGTACCCACCCAACTATGCATGCATATAGACACACCGCAGTCGGACGTTAACGAAGAAACGGAAGGGCTTGCACACGCGAGCGGCGCGCTTTTCGGCCGCCACGATGGCGCCCACCGCCCCCGCCTTCCCCAAAAAGGGTGAAAATATACGCTCGCCGCCGCTTTGGAATTTTCATAATTAAATCTTTGTGTGTAAAACAAAGCATTCCATATTTTACGCGGATATGTTTCGTCGTTATTTTATACGTGTGCGCGCGTAATTGTTAACAGAAATTAAGGTACCAGTTATCCCAACAGAATGTAAATATGATTTTATATATGTGCGGACAAAGAAATCGAAATTTAGCAAAAAATTTGATTTTTCTTTGGTAATTTTGAATATTCATACATGAAATATGCAATATTTATCTGTTGATTCAATGTCGCTGAATAATCTATGATAAGAAAATAAATTATTTGTTCCCCAAGTGATTGAGGTCCACATACAGCACAAGAGCAGTGAAAAACAATTTGATATTCGGCTGCACGAAGTTTTGAATATGCGCACGCGTATGGTAAGCAAATTTATTGGGTTTTTATAAAGATTTATGGCGCTTTTGAGACCACACAAGCGCGAGCAGTGGCACCTCTATGCGCCCAACGCGCGCGCGGAAAAAAACGCGCACCGGAACGTGCCGAACACAAAACGAAGATTAATATAAATTTGATATTCTGCGAAACCCTCTGAATAATCCGCACCACATACAGACACGAGCACCACCATCACACCGGGATTATATTTTTGCCATATTTTCAAATGATATTCAATCGTGTAAAGCACTGTGAAGCTATTATTTATTATGTCGCCCGATTTTACGAACACGATAAATGGAAAACGCTTTGCATTCATCATTTTTTTAAATAAAAATGATTATTCTCAACAATAGAACCTAATTATTTTTGTTACACTTAATAAAAACAGATACGCACCAATGCATCAATTAATTTACACTAACATTAATTTCATTAATAAATAAATATCTACTAATAAACACAATTATTGTAATTTCTTGCAAACCGCAACCAACGCAATGAATGAAATATTATAATATTGACATAAATGTTACAACTGTAGGAATGTAAATATGAAGACATATTGCCATAATAAATTAAGTTTGAAATTAGTTAACGACTCTTGACCTGAGGTAAAATTAATACCCACTAAGCGGAACCAAGCCGAAGGCGCCTTCAATAAATTTTCATTGTAAAATAGTCGGTGGAACTTTCATCAATCTCATACAGGCTGTTTTGATAGATACAACACTTTGCATCTACAAATTAAAATAACAAATTTCACCCAACCGACTGTACTGTATACACAAATGGCACAATCGATATGATTAAATATTCAATTTGCGCTAAGTGCAACGAAATGCAGCTAATACAATATCAAGCAATAATAACGCAATGACAATTTCATTTCATATGCATTATTGCTATTATGAAATCGCTACCGCTATATTATAAGGCAATGCTGTGTGGACCAACGCAGCGTTCCGTGTGCAGGCGTTCCACGGATTCGTTAATTTTCAATTTGCAATTTTGCATTTGCAGCGCGATGTTGTGTCTCCGCTGCAGTCGCAATAATTTAATCAAAATCCCCGCAATGCCCAGTTTGTATCTGCTTTCCGGATAGCGAATCAATAACGCTTATTAATTTAATGCTTCCATTTTCTATTTTTGGATATTTGGCCGATATCCAACTGTATAGACAATTTTTTTCTTGAATTTAAGGATGCGGAAAAACTTTTTTTGTTTGACTGATTGGCCACGTTATATTTATCGACTTGCCGAGCTTTCCAGGACGTAACTTAATTATACGCACAAGGAAAACACTCGGAAGAAAAAATAAAAGAGAAACCGAAGGGAAACCTCGTGTTAGGGGTCGTGCACTTTATGTAGACTTTTTCGAAGGCAACGACTGGCCTCGCATAAGTCGTTGTCGGACGACTGATGATTGTGTGTGGAGTCGCGATGGCGCCGCGCGGAAGTACGAGGGCGAGGACGAACGTGGTAGGTGAAAAATCGAAATTTCCATTCTACACCTTCCAGCGCCGCCGTCACCGTCGTTATAACAGTGGAACTGTGGAAGTTCGTTCGAGTCGCGATGTATTTTTTCTCTTCTGTTCCGAACGAGCAGCGCTACCGCCCTAGGTCCGGGGCTTGACATTTAATTAAAATGATATAAAACGTTTTTATTTCTCTCGTCGTGCCATTCGGTTTGTACGTTTTCTTATTCGACTGGCCTGAATGTTATTTTTTTCTGCTCGCGAGACATTATTCGCATGCCAGACAGGTAAAATATGAAGCTCACCTTAATGTTGCAGAATAATCCGAAAAGCGCTATAACATTTGGAGCACATTACCGCATCACTGCACTTTTATAACGAGCCTTCTCCACCCATCCGTCGAGAAGAACAATCGACTTTGTGTGTGTTTTTATTCCAGAAAACTCCAAACTCCAATCCGCAGGCGAATCAATTTCAGTCCAATTCGTAGGACCATATCGTCATAATAACAGCAACAACGCGAACCGATGAGGCGCAACAAAGTTTATTATTTATCGAATGCAATTAGTGATCGATGGCAGGCAAAACAAACAAGAGTCGTTTTGGTAAAGTTCACTCGTCGTACACACAGCGTGTGTGCAGCGTGTGCAACGCGCGAGCCTGCCGAAAGAACGACAACAACGCGCGAACCTGCTTCCACCGCCGGCGATTACGAACTGACGCGCGGTCGCGCAGCGCCTGCTCCGGCAACAGCACGCCGCCGTAATTTCCGCGCCGCACGGAACACGACGGAAGAACGGAATACAAACGCAGAGGCTACGCGACACGCCAACCACCACCACATCACCAGCAACAACCACCATATCGCAGGTATATTCAGCATGAGAAGATGCACCTTATACGATAATGGTAAATACAATGTCATTTTTTTAAATTTATGATAAGAGTTGCATGTTTATTTTGATGTGTATTGGATTTTGTGTGTGTCGTGACATCGTTATACATACTAGACGAAGGTAAATATTAAAAGAAAGAACGTAAAGTGAAATAAATTTAAATTTTGCATTTATCGATTAATAGTCGATAAGAACGGCTGATTGAGGTTAAAATAATAATGTACAGGTGGCGTTACTGTCACGTTTAAGCCAATTTAATGTTATTCATCAAAATTCTCACGAAAAATTAATGATTTTTATTATAAACCTATAAATTAAATGAGATATTCCTGAACTTAATTTAAATTGTTATTTAATAATAGGCAAACGAAGCATTCACCTAAAATTATATTTTATTATATTAATTATGTTATTCCTATTTATAAATTTCCATCCCACATAAAATAATTCCTAATTATTACCCTAAAATATGAAATAATCTAGTTAATATATTAACCATATGAACACAACCAGGTTATTGTCAAGTGTACATTATTGTGTTATCATAGAACCACCAGAGGTTAAAGCAATTATCCACTAGAAAAACAACTAATTGCTTCAATTAACTCCATATCACAATAACAATGACAATCGCTGCCTATCGCTGCGCAGTGTTAAACGACAGATTTAATTGAAATCATTCGCTGTACCCGCGCATTGATTCACTCCATTCATGTCAGCGATATTGATTTATATTGACGGAACCGACGCCTTTGTCGCCTCCTTATCTCGTCTACCATAAACATAAAACAAACGCTTCCTTTGTACGGCGATAAAACTGCAAACCAATGTAAAATTGAATGTTTTAAAACGTCTAATCTATTGTAAAGGGTAATAACTCTATTAGAACATTGTACTGATTATATTTTTATGCATAAAAGTGATATGTTTATGTGAACAAATAACTTAAATCGATCATATCTCATAGACATATTTATTAGCAAAACTGTACTTGGTTAAAATTATGTTTAGTTTTTATTTTTATTTTATTATTCACTTGTTTGGTCATTGTGCGTTTTTATGCATGTGTCGCACGTACAAAAACGGAGGAAAACTCGAAAAAGTAAAAGAGCCACTCGGGCTCGTGCTCGGAGGCAATTACAAGATGATGAATTATAATCGTCGGGGAAAGTTTTTTTTTATTTCCAACGCGCGTTCCTTTCTTCGCTCAATGGTTTGGTTCTTGTTATTTAATCAAACACGATAATGGCGCACGAAAACGGCGCTCGCCAGGAGTGGCGAACGCTCGAATTCAAAGCGAGTGACTTTACTATTAATTAGAAATGTTTGAGACATAATTTTTTCTTTCGATTCGTTTCTCTCATTTTTTCGCGTTCGTTTGTGTTCGGAGGCGGACCAACTTTCAGCAAGAAGAAGAGAACGGGGAAGGAAAGTATTAAGAGCTTTTCTTGTCGTCGTTGCTGGCGGCATTAGAGCGAAGAGGGCAATTTCTGGAATTTTAAACAAAGTTTTTCGGTGGAAAAGTTTCCAGTTTTAAAGTATCATCTCGGTTGAGATTCAATTGATAATTAGCGTTTGATTTTTTCATTCGTATTTCTTTTAATGATCATATTCTTTTGACAAATCAAAACTTAAATTCAATCATAGCTCACATAACAATGTAAAAATATGTCTTTAAACAATAATTGATGCAAAAATTTAGTTAAATTTGATTCTATCCGTTTTCGCATAATTTTGCACATTCATAACTTCATACGATTGTCTTATATAGGTCAAGTTGTGTACCGTGACTGCCGACAAAATATATGCTACATATCTCTGTGTAATCATCAGATGAGATGACTTTAACAAGTACTTCCGAGTTCTACTTTGTGTATGCACTAAGCAAATGCACACATCCGGTGCATGACAACGCAAACCCAGTCTTGCAGTTGATAACGACCTGAATTATGCCCACGTTCAGGTGCATCTACTTCCACAATCTTCTCATGTATAATGTAAAATAAAACTTGTTGTTTCACTTGATAAATATTTGATTTACGCGGAAAATTAAAGCATTTATTAAGATTTAATTGATGATAAATTACGTGTTAATAGAACGGCAACAAATTATTACATCCCTCTCATTTGCAACTTGCAACATTCCGTATATGGCGGTGGATGTAATTTCCGCACTTTCCATTTGCGGACTGAACTCGAGCCAAACGAAGTTGCAAGTTATATCCAGACACTTGACCGGATGCCGTCTATCCCGCAATCATCCACTATGCCTATACGAATCATATTCCCCGACTCGACAAACTGCGATATTATACAATTTGGAATTTTACTTTATTGCGCCTCGCAGGTCCAATTATTAAATTATTTTGCAACTCTTCGGCGCGACACAATATTAATAAACGTGCGCCCACAATATTAATAAACGTGCGCCCGGATTTAATTAATTACGGAACCGTTAAATATCCATTCTGTAAATAAAGCGTGAGCGAGTAAACAACGTGTCGCTGGTGCGCGCGCGAGGCTTCTTTAGTTGCGAGTTAATTACAGTTTTAAATATAACACGCGCACGGACGAAAAGGGCGGCGGTTTGCACTGCGACTGGCAGTTGAAACAAGTTTATTTCGAATTAATCTCGACTGCACACAGCGAGCCTGTTAAAGAATACTCTCTGCTTGCCAGTGCAAAATTATTATTCAATATTTTCAACTTCTAACGAGATGCGAAGTGTTTTAATATTAATATTAGCTGAAATTTAGTTTTAATAATTTGTAAACATTTTAATTAAACTGCTCTAAAGCTTATAATTCAAATTTTTATTTTTGCTTAATGATTTTGCATTTTGCATTGCAATTTAATATTTATAAATTGCTATTTTATGTATGCGCCCGCCATGGAATTTCCTTGGAGAGAAAAACATTTTGACTGCGTTCGGCGTCGATCGGATGTGGAAAATACACGCCGCCGCAACAGACGCTGTCCAATTGAATATTCAATTGAATGTCCAATTTGTATTCGAATTGGATTGTTGTACCTGTGCGAAATTCGCCCATTGGAATAAATTTTTACCGCTGCAGAATGTTACCTATGAGAAATCTAAAAAACATGCACCCAAACAACCCGTGCTCAACCCAAAAACAAAAACCGTAAACATTTCGCTTACAATTTTCATTCAAAAAACGAAAATAAATTGATTAGAAAATGAGTGACACGCAAAATTGAACACAATGATGGTAATAATGGTGATTTGCCATGCATGGCATAAACGTCCAAATAAATATTCGATACTTTCCATGATAACAAAAAAAAGAATACAGCACTTATAAAAAACACATAATCAAAATAATTCATTCATCAATCATGCGGTATTGAAGTTTAAACTTTAGCAGTGCCAGCGAGGGTGGTTATGACGTTGTGATACTCGCTCCGTCATTCTCTAGGGGCGCTTTTCGCAGATTGCTATGAAGATACTCGCGGATGGCATGCATAGTGCGAGAGTATGATTAAACGGCGTGAAATTGAAAACTAATATATCAGCCATCGATTACCATCGGCATGCTGAGAACAAAATTCATTTATGCAGACGCCGATGAGCGTAAGAAAAAGTTGCTACAATTTTTGAGTGTGCGGTTGCAAACGTGAATAGGTCGCAGAAGAGCGAGGGGCTTGATCGATCATGGGGATAAACTAATATATGGTGTAATAGAAAAACGATTGCGCACGGTTTTAGGGAGGCGCACTGTGTTCAAGGTGTCGGTGACAGTTACAAATTGGTGAATTTTCAATACAAACTGTTTCAAAACATTTTTTCTTTTCTCATTTTTCTTCTTATAGTTGAATATCATTATGTCTATCATTAGCTTAGCTGTTTTAAGCTGCATTAAAGTATTCACTTAAAATTATTTTAAACTTACTTTTTCAATTATAATAAAGTAATAAAACGTTGTCTAACTAATAGCTTTCTTGTTTCATACACTTTGTTGCGCTATCTCATTTTGAATTTTGTACTTATACCATGCATTAAGACTGACGAGAACATGCATTACGTGTGGACAAATAAAATTGTTGTTTTTACTGTTTCATCATATTTTCTTGACTCTGGACTGTTACAAATATTTCAAAACCAAAATGAGCAAAATCGGTTCTGCGGGTCTCGAGTTTTAGCGCATTTCATTTTTATAAATTTGGTTCTGAATTCGGTTAATCATTGGTGCGATTCAGATGCACATATTAATGATCCATTAATCATATTGAATGTATCCGCATAAATTTAAATATAATTTAAATCAATACCTTCACACAGTCGCTAATGGACATCCAGCGTTCGGTTTTATTTAATGCATCAACCGCCTCGATGGTTTGCTTGTCGAATTTTCCACTGTGACCGAACGTGTCGGTTCCCTCTTGTCACTCTTCATGGTCGGTGCGCCCGGAATTTTCATTTATTGAGCATTTCGAAAAGCGGAAACCGCGCGCCTCCAATATTAAGTACATATAATCAATCAAATCACCGAAAATTTTAAGGCGACGCCGTCATAACAACCCAACACGCAATATTCGATTGAAGATATATAACAGTGCAGTGAGTACTCGTAGAGCTCTCTAAGTAAGACGTCAGTCAGGCGTAACCGAGACCGTGACGCGGTTAATTTTTAATTCGTCAAAGTAATAGAATTTATTAAGTATAGAGGGATGTGCAATGCTGATGGGGCTTTGAGAAGGGCCTGAGGACAGCGCCGCACCGGCTGTGTTTCTATTAGCGGTTGCTTTAACAGAGTATGAAGTGACCGATGGACATGCATAAGAGCAGACCGCAGTTCAGGACGTACGTTTTATCCTTGCGCGTTGTGGTCTGTCCGGCTCGTCGATGCGGACACGGACCTCACTGAGTAATTTCATTTTGCGGCTCTTGTTTCATTCCGTTTCGTTTGATTGCGACAAATTGAGATGGAAAACCATCTGGAGTAATTACAATCAATCGAAAAATACGAATTTCTATTCTATTCTCTTTCCATTTAAAAAAATCAATTTGCATCTACCGCTGAGGAATTAGATTCTAACTGATTGGATCGTGAAACCACTGTGCACAACTTACTAAGTACTGAGGGTTCAAAAATACTCACCAATAGCTCACGATGACGACTGAACACGGTACACGAAAAAACCACTGTGCGGAGATTCGCAACACCTCGCACTTTTCTGTGCACCCCACTCCCACTCAGCACCCACGGCTAAGAAAATTTCTCAGACTTGCAGAATGCGCAGGCGCACGTTCAAAGCTCGGAGCATGATCGTGCTTCTCCGCGGTCACACGACTGAACGAAACTATAGAGAATACAGGGCAAGTCGCATGATTTGTAATAAGAAATATTTAGCAATGCAAAGTTTGGAAGCTTAGTTATTTGATGGGTTGGGGGAGCAGGTGGTCGGGAGCTGGTTAGGTAAACTACCTTGTTAAAACACTACCGTAACATCCTGTATATATAAGCTAGAAAAAAAGACACTTGGAGTCCGACGGCTGGACGTGCGCCACTTGAATTTGGCAGAAAGTGCGCGAGTTTCAAATCAATGGGTTCTTCAATTATCCAAATAAGCATAAAATATGTATTAATACTTATTTTTATTACTTTCAATGTTGAATACGTAATCCATTTTGTATAGATGAAAAATATTTATTTATTAAAAGTTATACGTGATTTTTGTGGATTTACATTTATATATTTGAGTTGACATGTTTCGCCCTGAGGGCATCTTCATAAACAGTTTAAGATGACTACACCCTTGCGTTATCACATTGGTTTTGTGCGGGTGCTAGTCTTATGGCCTCATGATTTGCTTAGAGTGGGTTGCTGGGTTGGTTGCTCTTTCTTAGACCTCTGTGGTAGTCTTTGTAGAGCTGATAGCATATGGAAAATGCGACCAGTCCAATCAAAATGCTAACTATGGTTTCTATGCGGTTGGTCGTGTTGAAGGTGATGACGTTGTTGACTTCGCCAGTGTTGTCAACTTGCTTTGTCAGCCCGAACCCCATTGTGTCGCTACTGAGTTGATCGCTGACCGCTTTAACCTACTGAATCTTTTGGTCTTTAATATATGTCTAGCTGTTATGTTTGGGTGTTGCTTTAGCCTTGCGACATAGTTGTTACATATGCTTGTTGCCACTTGCGAAACTGTTTCTATGTTGGTGTCTCTAAGCAAAATTTTATTACGTACGTACTTGGGTGCTCCAAGAATTGCCCTAATTATTTTAGTTTGGCTGCGATCGATGATTTGCGTGTTGGCTGGCTTTGCAGAACCCCAAAGTTGAACTCCATATGAACTCCTTTATAAATGGAATTTTTTGTCTCAGTGCTTAACTTTGAGTGCTTGCGGAGTAGCCAATAGACTTTCCTGTGGACGATATTGATGTGTTCCCTCTTTTTCTTTATGTGCTCCCTCCAGGTGAGTCTCTTGTCTAGATGAATTCCAAGATATTTCACAGTTTCGTGTGTGGGAATTTGTACATTGTTTATGTGGATCGGTAGGCAGGAGTTTTTTTTTTCAAGGAGAATGTTATTTGGGTCGATTTTCCTTCATTTAATTTGATGCCCCATTCCGAACACCACGCGCTTATTTTGTTCATGTGTGTTTGTAGTGTTTTGTGTACTTTGTGAATATTTTGATCACTGTACAATATAGCGCTGTCATCGGCAAAAGTTGTTGTGGTGATATTGTCTTCAGTTGGTACTCGTAGATCACTTGTGAAAAGCAAGTACATAATTGGTCCAAGTACACTTCCTTGATTCCTTCCTTGATTGATCGATAACTGGTTAATAGTTTGTGATATTTCATTGGAAAAAGGTTGTTGATTTTTTGTAAAAGTCCGTTGAGTTTACTTTGTCAAAAGCTTGGGCGACGTCTAGGAATATGCCAGTGCAATATGCTTTATTTTCAAGTGCCCTCTTGATTTCATTGACAATTTTGTGAACTTGTTCGATTGTGCCGTGCTTTTCTCTGAAGCCAAACTGATGTGGCGGGATTAGCACTAAATTTTCCAAGTCTTCTTTGATGTATGGAAGAAGTAGTTTTTCGTATAGTTTGGATATGATAGGCAACAGGCTAATTGGTCTATAGGAACTTGTTCTTGTAGGATCTTTACCTTGCTTTGGTATAAGTATTACTTTGGCTTGTTTCCATGCTATCGGTACGTAATTTAGACGGTTGATTGCGTTCATTAAGCGCAGTAGGCCAACATGACCGTCTAACGGCAAAGATTTGATCGCTTTTCCTGAAATGCTATCGGGACCTGGGGCTTTTTTTAATATTGATGGGGTTAATTTGGTGTGATAGTTCCTTTAAGGTAAACTGTATGAAGTCCGTTTTGTTTAAAGGGCCATTGTGCTGCGCTGGGGGCTCCAAGCAGATATTTGGTTTAAATGTATCTTCAAAGTAGTTTGCGAATTCTTCGCTTTTACTTTTGTCGTCAGTCACCCACTGCCTCTGCCTGTTTTTGATAGGTGGTTGGTTTGCAATTGGGTTTTTCGAGTTTTTGACCGTTTTCCAGACTGAATTGTAGGAGTCTGGATAGTGCGTTAGATGGGAGAGGTGTTTTTGGACATCTTCATTTTGTGTACGTGCTAGATTTTGTTTTAAGCGGGCAGTGGCTCTGTTTAGTTTTAGTTTGTTCTGGGGGGTACAGTAAGTAGCAGCTTAGTTTGGTTAGTACCTTCAAATTGACTCGGAGGAGTTAGGGAATAAATTTTAGAGGTTGCTATCTCTATGGATTCTTCTATTATAGATTGAAAGTATTTTGTGCAGTTTCCTATGTCTTCCGTAGTTTTTAGCTTGATGTTCGGGCAAAAATTGTTTCTAAATGCTCTCTGGAAGTTTACCCAGTTTGTCCTTGTTTGCATTTTTGCCGGTCGTCGATTTGTGCTACTTAGTTCAATAAGAGTTGGTGAATGATCTGACCCCATGATCGGGGTAATTGTGAAGTGACGTCGGTTAATATTCTTTGTTACAGCAAAGTCTATTACATCCGGAATTTTCCTACGGTGTGACGGCCAGTAAGTAGGGCTACCAGCAGATACACAATCAAGATTTAGTCTCTGAGCGGCTTGTAGCAGTTGTTTGCCTCTGGGTGTTGTGAGGCGTGAGCCCCATTGAGGAGACTTGGCGTTGAAATCTCCTACCATAATGAATCGTCTACTGAAATGGTTAAACATTTTAATAAAATGGTCTACTTTTATGGTATACTTAGCTGGACAGTAGGTGTTATTATTGTTAGGTTGCGTTGGGACTCTGTTATTTCGATGGCAGTGTAATGGAAAGATCTCGTTTGAAAGTTAGGAAGGCTGTGGTGGCGTAACCGATGTTTTTCTAATATTGCCGTTCCTCCACAGGGTTTGTCGTCTGGATGGTTGTTTATATGACATGTGTAGCCATAAATCCTGAAGTTGCTTTTTGATGTTAGATGGGTTTCTGAGATTAGCATGACATCGATTTCTCTTGATTTTAGGAATATTTCCAATTCTATATTTTGATTTTCTCCATTATGGTTTAACTAAGCTGGCCAGGATTTTCATTTGCTGATGTTGGAGCTCTTGCATTTGCTGCATGGATGTCGTTAGTTGTTGTATGGTAGTCATGATCAACATTATTTGAGCTTGCATGGCTTCAATGTTTGCTGGTTGTTCTGGGGCTTGTTTGAGCGCGTTTGCATAAGTGGAGTACCGATTTTTTTTGCTCCCCTAGGAGATTTGGGTTTTGAGGGATGTGTGTAGGATAAGTGGCGTTGTTTTTGAGCTGGCTTGGGAAGTTAGGCTTTGGTGCGGTAGAATTGCGTTTATGTTTGGTGTGCTTTGCAATTTCTTGAAAGACAATGCAGCCTCTGTAACTAGCGGTGTGGTTTTCTCCGCAGTTGCTGCACTTCTTCAGTGACGCGTTGGCCCTGTCATTTGGACAATCAGCGTTTCTGTGATTTCCTCCACAGGCGACACATATTTTTGTTAGTTTGCAGTACGTCTTTGTGTGTCCAAATTCCTGGCAGTTTTGACATTGGACTGGGCCTGTCCTTTTGTACGGTTCTTCGATAGTTACTTTTCGGTGGAGTACATATTTTAGGTGGTAGATGGGATGGCTTTTACCTTTCGGAGTTATGCTGGATTCTGGGGCTAGCTCAACTTTAAACATAGGTTGGGGTACCTTGTATTTGCTTATTATGTTGTGAACCCAGTTCACTTTATAGTTCAAGCTTTCTAAGTATAGCTTGATTTCATCTGGGTCTAGTAGGTGGTCGATTCCCTTAATTACGACGCGGAGTCCTTTTTGTGTTTTGAGTTGGTAGGTGTAGTAGTGTTTATTATTATCATCGAGTCATTTGGTTACCACCGTGTAGTCGGTTTCATCCGATGTTTGTAGTTTAGTTTCGTATAGTGCTCCCCTTTTGAGGTCGACCTGCATTTGTTGCAGTGTTGTTGTCATTTTCTGTGTTTTGATTTCGTTTGGCTTTTTTGTCCACGACCGTAAAGTAGTGCAACAGGCCGCTGCGATCAGCAGTTGCGTCACTTGTGGTGGTTGCTAGGCTTGCATCAGCTCTTGCCGTTTGTTCTAATATTGGTGTGTCTGTGTCCATTTTGCTGGACTGGGATGCTGCGGTCTTAGATATAGAATTCACCTTGGACGGCGGTTGATTCTCTTTGCGACGATTGGGGGAGTATTCGGCTTCGACTATTACACTTTTTGTTAACAATTGAGTACACTTGCACAATTGAGGAGCTAATTGCAAACACGTCCGAACACCTTGAGTGTTCGATCGCGACTATTTTTTTTTTCAATTAATACTTATTATTCCTATTTCAGTTTTATACTGACGTTTGAAAAGTCGCAATCAATAGTTGTTATTATTCATTGTTTTGATTTTAAATTTCCTTTGAAGAAACGTAATCGAAAAATATAAATAATTACATGCTACGTATTTGGCTCATTATCAGCAAATACTTGTGAAAAATTGACAAAATATTTATCACAAATGAATTGGTTTTACGAGTTTTTTTTAATTTGGAAATTTTTGCTTAAAACCGTGGAATTTTGCATTTGAAAAATGCAGATACACCCGATGCGTGCAATTCCTTGTCATCTTCATCTTTTTTCACATCAGCTGAGTACACGGCTCGTCAAAATATTCCACTTTACCAATTTTGATGAATAGTCAGACTGAGACAGCAGACAGCGAGTGCGGGTGCGAGTGAGAACAAAGAGCTGCGGTAAGGCAGTTTCACCCGCGCCAAAAGAGCAGCGCATGCGTATAACATGTTAAGAAGGCTATCGGCACCCTCAAGCTTCGCGGAAGATGGAGCCGACCTAAACCCTCCAAAAGACCTCTGTTGGCCGCTCAGAATCGCAGAATAAGCACCCCACTCCCACTCAACGCCCCATCATGGCGTCGCGTAGGAAGTACGAGTGGCGACGCAATACATAAAAAACTTACACTAAGTTACGAACTTAAACTACATAACAACTTAACTCAAAGCTAGATAGCGCCACTACAACACTCTCAAACATAGTTCAAAACACTGTTGTAATACATTGTATTAGTTTGTAAAGATATTGTCATCAGACAAAATAACCCGTTTTGCTTATTTTTTAAATTTTTTAATTTTAAAAATCAAAGAAAATCTTTCAACAGACGTGAAAAAAATATATTGAGGCTCAAAAAACAGATTAACCCAAAGAAATAAATCTGAAATAAAAAAGAAACCGTGTCATTACATAAAGGTAAAATAACCGTGACAGATGGGAGATAGTACGATGACACAAGAGAGGACACCGGCACAAAGCAAAATTGAACCCTGAGCGCCTAAATACCCAAAACGAATGTAATTGGATGGAATTCTTCACATTTCACATTTATTTTTTGCCTCAAAATAATTTAGAGCTTTCCTGGTACAATAATAATTATAGTTGTGACATCACCAATAACCGCAGCCGGTGAATCACTTTTAACAGTATTTAGAACACATTATGATTGTAATTGTGGTTGTGCTTAGTATAAATTTAACCATGCCTAAGCCAAAAATTGAAAAAGACAATTTAATTAAGTGAAAAATGAGCGCAATCAGAGTAAAGTTGAATTAATGCTCGGCCAGTTTATCGCTTCATAATATTGATAAGAAAAGGGTTGCTGTCGGCGCCGTACGTGATTGTACCAACCCTTCGAGGTCGTCTACCCTGCGCGCAGTGGTAAAATATAATTTTATCGTTTTTTGAAGGATTTCCGTTTCGCTTTAATTTTGTTTAATCCGCTGAGATAAGTTGCGCGCTCGTTGGCAGTCCGCAAGTCTCATTACTCTTATTTCACGCGCACACCACCAACTTTACACCACCAAGTTGAGTGTCGATATCTGGTGCTACTATTAGTAAGCAAAATAAGGGGTGAAAACGCCTAACCAAGTGAAATAATAATAATCACATTAAAAACCGAGATTTACGCCCTTTCTCAAATTGAATTTGCATGATTTTCCACAGCGAATGCAACGTCGGAGAAAAATAAAAGTATAATTCCCCTAATATTGACGATATTTTTCTTCAAACTGTAATTAATACTTTCAACCCCTCAATTTCCCCGTTCTGCAATTCCTTCATCTCATTGCCATCCAGCACGCAGCCGCGTAACTAACTCTATCTATTTACTCTGGTGTGCCATGTGCCGTGGCCGGAATGCTCTGGCGTAAGAAAAAAATCCAATTTGTTCCGTCCATTTTTTCCGGATTATGCCGTGCGCCGCGAGAATATTAATTTAAAAAACACGCTTTTTGCCCTCCGACGAACGTTAATATCACCCGCGCGCACACCGCGCTTCAAGTAACTCTGCTTTTTTATATAAACATAAAACTTTTCCGAAAGTATAATCGCATTAGTTGACTGACTCTGCGTATGAATTTGTTCGGCGGCGAGTGATGCAGCCCGTCGTGTGTACATGGCACTTAATCACGACTTTTTAAAAATACTTCATCATCATCAGCATCGTCATTATTATTAAGTCACGGGCGCGCCACGCGCAAACTTTTCGAGTTAATTAAGTGAGTTTTGGTTTCTATCAAATCTAAACCGAAGTTAAACGAGACCGGAAAAAACCTAAAGGGCTAACGCACGTGCCACGCATATTAATTTGTGTTTCGAATACAATTTTACGAATTATATAAATACGTTTAATGATCTGGTCGTGGCTGCGCACGCTTATGCGTTTTGTTTTCAACGCGGAAATGTTTATTGGACACGGGGGCGATGCACCCCTTTTTAGATATTGAAATAAAGAGGCGGTAAGAGCGAGGTGCGCTAACGACCTTCGCCTGCCAGCAATCAATAACACAAAGTGGTTATTCCTCGCTTCTAGCTTCACGTTTCTCCTATTCTCCTACATTAGACCTAGAGAAAATACACTGAGTGTTTAAAAATATTAAAAAATAATAATAACATTGATACCACAGGCAACACACTTAACTTCTGTATATTTGGTTGCCTATATTAAATTCATATGTTTATGTTAACTCATTTTCTTAAACACCTTATATATTATGTACATCTAAGTTTTCCCCGCTTTGTTTACCCCTCGCTCCTGTGGCCAGGCACGTTATTTGTATAAATGTATAAATCTACTGTCGTTCGATGGTTTGAGGAGTGCAGGGGTCGTACTCCTGCGTGCGGCGTGCTCAGGTGCACGTTTCCCAAACAAAACCGAGGGAATAATCCTAATTCTAATAAATTCATCGACGGGCAGCATCCCTCCGTGCGGCTGTGGTGCAGTCGATGCATCCTGCATCCCCTCTGGCAGAGATGCATCCGCATTCGACTTGTACTTGAGCGTTAGACTAATTGTTAGCTCACCGAGTGAAATATACGCTGTTTGCGTGCACGCTCACGATGACGTTGCATAATACCCCAGCTCCCCACCGATCGAATTCGACAATTTATGAATATTAATATTGATTAATATCTTCCCGCGCAGGTTGACACGGCAGCTCAACGGATTAGCATATAATACGAAATAGTAATTACGACGCCTAGAGTTACATTCGTAGAAGAGAATACTCAGCTGCCGATTGAGTTGTCGAGGATGCATCGGTGCATGAATTCAAGCTTAGTTATTAGTCGAGCACATTGTGGGGAACGTACCTACGTATCAAATCCAGCGATCGATCTGCCGGATTGCATTTCAATTACGGCGATTCAGTCATTACGGACGCTTATTAGAAGATTATCGGTCGGTTATTAATAACTAGTTGCCTCTGAGAACGCCGACTAACTTGTAGTTAACGTTCTAGGTGCCGAGGAGTTGCATCTCGTTATTTGGTTACCAACATCACGGATGTTTGATGTTTGATGTTGTAAGATGTTCTGCTTACTGTCCAAGTGTAAAGGAATTTGTCTTACCATTTCTGATGTTTAATAAGCATATAAATAGAACGCGCTTAATTAAATATTTACATTGATAAATAACACTCACAATTCTAACCTCAACCTGACTTGGATTGTAATAATTTACTTTCTAATTTGAGGTTAATTGACAAGAATAGTTTAATAGGAAAGTCATTGATTGCAAATTTTCCTTCTCCTGGTTTCGGAGTTGATTGCCGCACACAAGTTGGAAGCAATATCGAGTTAGCAAACTGATAGATGATGTCTTGCTATTATTACATCGGGGGCAGAGCGCGTGCGACGTGCGAGGGCAGGACGGGTTGCGCGTTATTAGACAGGTGAGTAATGCCCGTAATGAGATGAAAACCAAATCCCTCGGTTCCACGTGTCTTTTACTTGTTCCCAGGAAACTGCGCGGCTTCGGCACATTGCTTGTTTCTACAAATTCATGCCATCAGCAAACCTGCATCTACCTGAAAACGCATGTAGTTGCTTCATCGTAAGCAAATGCGTTCCAATTCGACTGATATTAAATTCAATCCATCAGGATACTTAGGTAATGGGCAAGCGGATTTGGGTTTAACTCTGATCAATTTACTAATTTAGTTCTAATTGTTTTAATTAATTCTTGAATTATTCAATAATTTATACTTAATATCTACAAGAAAAAGCTTTTTAAACTTTTTGGAATTAATATGACCATAATTAGGGACACAAATGTGATTTCAGTAAACCCTCTAATAATTTAACTTTCGACTGAGTGGATAATTTATCAGAGCATAATTAATAATGAATTAATTACTGCGATTAATTGCCTTCCTCCTTAACGTAATTTTTTTGGCTCCAGTTCATTGTTTTTCTTGTTCCGCCCACAGTGGAAACGCAAACGGATAATAAGCAGAGGGTTAGTTGAAAAATGCACTGTAATCAATTTGACGCGCGCGCGAAAAAAAAACTCAATAAAAGTTTGGAAAATGTTGAAATGTCAGCGGAGTCGAGTTGTTAAACCGGATGAAGGGAGAAAGCAAACGCGTGACCCTAACCAGAAGATTAGAAGTTAAGCCGATAATCTAAAAAAGGGTTGGGTGACATTGAAGCGTGCTGAACACTTTTAGAATGTTATTTGGTGAGTATTTTATTTTTGGGCTTGTGCGCACGGAATAGGGTGCATGTGATCTACGCGCCGCATCTGCTTGGGATCGGATTACAATTTTGAGAGAAACACAAAAAACTAGAAGTAAAAAGTGCCAAAGTAAAAGTGTAACGTTACGCACATTATTAGTGTTTGTACTTGGTGTTTCCGTTTGTAATAAAGTCATCATCGGATTAATTTAATCCTAATTTTTGTTTTATTTCAAGAGGAAGCAAATATTTCATCAGGCATCAAAACAGTTGTGGCAGTTTGACACCTTTTGCATGTTAAAGTTGGTCTTGTAATTCTAAACTTTAAAACCTGGAGGGTTGTCGCTGGTGGGCAAATTAATTAAATAAAAATTCTTAGAAATGCATGGAAGTGGGTGTTTTGAGCAATAAATTTCCTTCAAGTGCGTCTTTTACAGCTGTTGTTTTATGTTTCATTCAAAATATTCGCCTGCTACCCTCACAGAAATAAACAAATTTCAAGCAGTTAACTTTGGGGTTGATAAACGCTTTAACCCAAATTTGCGTTTGACGTGACTTTAAATAAATAAGTCGCTCGGACAAAAAGCGCGATTGGAAAATTGCGTGCCGCTGCGAGGCAAATCGTAAAAAGATTTTATACGCCGTTTAGTTTCATTCCTACCTACCGGTAGCGAGTAGATAAAGACTGAAACATTTGCATGCACGCCTGAAAGAATTACCTGTCTCATTAGGTATGATATGGTTCATGAATTTATTATTTGTTTCCACTGCGTGTTTTGCCTATCCGACGAAGCTGTGAGCATAAACTTTTTGTTATCTTAGAAATACACACAATGTATACTCTGACGCTTCAACAAGCAAGGGACCGACATAACCTATCTTCTCGTTTTTGTTGTCCCTGGCTGTGATCAACTTGAATGTGTTAACATAATCATACAGGATGTTACAGATCAAAATGTATTTCAACATTTTTGTGGTAGTAATTTTTAATAACGAGATAAAAACCAGCGTCAACTATGTGAAAAGCAGCAAGTAACGTTTTGTCGTTAGAAACTCATTTGCTCGACGATTATTAAGAGCGTTACTCACCGGCGGCGAGCATCACCCAAACGACTTGCACCATCTTAAACGGAAATCTACCTATTTCGTTTATGTATGCTGTGTGTGCAGCGCAAGCAGCCTGATGATGAGCTTTTTTTCTATTACTAACCGCTCCAAGATTGCGATAAGAGTGCACCTACTCGGCGTGCTTGTTGTTGAGCGCCGGTAGCGATGACTTTATGACATCTTTACTGCGCGAGTATCTTCTGCGGCCCTTATTTGTAATTTTCCTATTGGTGCGGCAGTGTTGGTGTGGAAGCGGGCGTGTACAGAAGGGCAATTTGCAGTCCGATGCTCAATTCGCAAATATTTGCGACGGGATGGTAATTTGGTCCTTTTGGTACATAACCGCGGGCCTGATATCGGCGCAGTGCACGCTGTTTGCGGAGCGAACCTACGGAATGCCCTCGGAAATATCACCGCAAATGCAGCAGCTAACCAAAGCGGTCATAATGACGCTTTTTATCGGCTTGTGCATGTGGTATTGTGCGCTGGCGATGGGAGCGAATAAAAAACGGCCCACTGTGCAACAGTGCGATTTATTTTTTCCGATATTGCGTTTTGGAGTTTATTTGCGTTTGTACAACGATTGTCCGATATCGTGAGGTTTGTGTGAAAATGCAATATTTACGTGTTTGTGGGTCGTATATGATACGCCATTGGGTTTCATAACAACGTTGATAATGGCAGACGTAATTTGCAAGATTAATGATGATTTATTGACGTACAGCGGGATACTTTACTTTATTCTGAATTTTTATTAATTTTAAAGTATGTAAATTTATAGAATTCTAACTTTTACCCGCGACATCGTCCCGATAGTGTTTAATAAAAATGTAATTCGGTTTTACACTCTTGTTCGAGACATAGTATGTGTCAATTCTATCAATAAGATTCGCAATTTTATTTTAAAGAAATTAATTATATAAAGAATTGCTAATAATGCACTTCAGCGCGCCATCTCGGATTCAACTATTTAACTATAACTATGATTGAATCTCAATGCCAACTTTTGTCCTTTAGAAAAGGGCTGTCTTTAGGGTTTTCCCGGCAATTATTAAAATTTTTCTCGCCGTAAAATCCATCCTTGGGCTTTAACGAACATTTAAAAAAAGAATTGGTCCAATTGGTCTAGGTGTTATTGAGTTATGCGCTTACCAACAGATTTTGCGATTCATTTTTATATTATAGATTTAAAACCACAAAAAACAAAAATCTTCTATGGCGGACTCCAAGAAAATAGCAAATGCGTGACATTTCATGCATAAGTAAAAAGTCACGTGAAAATCGATAAATGCATAAATATTAATAACATGCCCTGGCATTTATTAGTAGAACGCAAAAAATGCGAACCGACGTTAAAAGGAAAATTGCGAAAAACGGCGCCAAGCAGATTTTTGTGTTCCTTAAATAAAGTACTGATGCGCGAGAAAAATTCGCGTTCCACCCCCAGTGGGCCCTCTCCTCCAACACGATATTTTCCAACGACGTGACAGCGACGTCTGTGTACATGGCGATGAAGGTGGGTGAAGACGTCGTGAGCAGTACAGGCGCGCGTTTTTATATTAAAACGCAAGATATTAAATCAGTTTATCATAATATCCTGGAGTCGTTTCCGGGAAGTTCGCGACTGGCACGTTATTAACTCCCGACTACTAAACGTTTTGCATCTGCCGCATCAGTGGCTACAAGATGCCTACACATACAAGCACTTTGGCTTGAGTATCGGTAGCGGATATCGCAGACGACACAAGCGGCAACACGATAAAAGGTAAGAAAGTAAAGGTAAGTACAACACAAAGTACTGTTCGTGTGTTTCAGATCCCCGCCGACTCTGTACCTGCTGGTGAGATGAACGAAATTAGTTAATAAAACGCCTAATATAACTTTATTACAAATTCGCTCGCGGGCGAACATCGAAAAAATTCAATTTCGTCAAAACCAGCCTCTCCACCTTACAGGTACATTAAGTTGCTAACGAGCCGTCGTCTAATTTATATTGTGTCAAATGTTTATAAAAAACTCCGTAGTCTGGATTCCAAAATGGAATTACTTACACTGCGTGAGGCTATTTTTCATCGTATTCTCGAGTGTGTAAGAACCACCTCCTACGCAATACTGCCATGAGTATAATATAATAAATACGTTTAACAGCGCATAATTATATCGTCGAACATGTTCATGCTCGTTTTCGAGAAATATGTATCTCGTGCAAGCATCGACAACTTGCTGCGCACGCTGCGTGTTCATAGAAAGTCCATTTCTAATTAAATTAAAACCGGAGTCCCTCTCGGCTCTAATTAACTTGTCAATAACGAAGTTGAATAATTCAAGCCGAGATTAAATCACAGTTTGCATCTTCCAGTCTCGCAGCCGAGTGGAAAACATGTTCATATCAGTGAATTTATCAATGTTAACGTTTATTTATGTTATAAAACATTTTGCAAACAGTTTTTAAATATTTTTATGTTTGCATGTATCAAATTAAGAAAATAAAATAATAAACTGTTTCCTTGTTAGTGGACTTCATAAATTATTGACTTCTCCTGCTATATTTAAAAAGCTGACAGATATTAATGCTTTCACATTCGAACGTTTTCTCTATCAGCACATGTGGCGCTCGCGAATGACATGAAAATATTTCCCCGATCCGGCGCATTGCATCCTTCACGTCCACTTCGAAACATAAAAAAAGCGGTAACATGCGAAAGGTGTCCCCGCCGGAGGAAGACTTATTAAAGACGTGTTAAAGTAATTAAGGATTGAAAATATTGCGCCACGTCCTTCTCGACGTCTCCGCCGAAAGCGGTTTTCAACGGCCCATAACTTACTCGCATCCATAGCAGTCGTGCGTATTCCATATTCACCTGAAATTTATGCACGTTATTAAAAAAATAATATAAAGACGAAGAAATCCACTAAATTTAATTTCACGAGTGTAAAATTTGCGTTAATACAATATTTATGATGATTGCCCGCTACGCCGAATCGAAAGCAGACGGCAAAAGAGATTTCATTAGCTTGAATAAAAAAGGAACGTTTTATTGCGCGTCGAATCGCCGAATAAAAATATATTTATAAATTAAAGAAGCGTACGAAACGTACCAAACGCTGAATGGCGAATAAGAAATGCAATTAAAGCATTAAATATTCGATCCGGCGAAAATTATTCTTTGCCTGTTCGAAATGCAAAGCTTATTAATATAAAATTTATTCGGTGCTGAATGTGATATTGCGTCCGTGCATGTGCGAAAATAAAGCGTTTTCGAAGCGGCGCGCGCTATGAAGCGCGACGACATTATGAAAATATCATTCGACATTAAAACAGTCAATCAGTTCTTTTTTCGTTTGGGCGCGCGCGCGAGGCAATATCGCTCGAATAGCGTATGAAAATGCGTGCGCCGAATGAATAATAAAAGTTAAAAAGCTTTTCGTGTCGTGTCGACGCCGCTCCATCTATTTCGGCGCGCGGAACGTGCGTGACTGCGATCAGCGCATGCGTATACAATCTATGTTCACAAATTGCAAAATATTTCTACGATTGCGAATAAATAAAGCGTACAAAATTTTATACTGAATGCTCCTTTTTTACTTCTACAAATTTTTTTGAATTTCGGCTATTTATTTTTAAAACAAACCCAAAATAATCAAATATTAAAGATTAAAAATACAGTTTTAATAAAATTTATTTAAAACAGAGAAATAAAATCCAATCGATGACAATTTTTTTGGACCACTCGGTCGGTTTTCATTTTGGACGCTTATATATTCCACTAGAGGTGTGCGTTTGGTTGCGTTCGGCAATATATTTCTGGAAAAATATTGACAGTTATTTTATGTTTCGGTTGGATTGCGAGTGCTTGCGCCCGCCTGTTCATCATGCCGTTCGAATTGAATTCAATTCTGTTTCATATTCGCAATTTTCCAATTAAAACACTAACTAACTACCGGTACCGGCGGTATTGATATATTTTGGCGATTTGGGTGTTATTTCGCGCGTGGTGCAAAACGCGCTCGAAAAAACTCAATAACATTCGTTTTCCCGGGGTGCTTCCCGGCGAAAAATGAGTTTAAGAGGTTCGTATCTTTCCAATTCGAAATTTGATACAACCATGCCTACCGAGTTACGTTTCAGGACCTTAAAAGCTACTTGTAACAAAATATAGCCCAATTTACAATTCGTGTAAAGTTACTCGTTAAATAAAAATATCTAATCGATTTATGGAAAGTATTTTGTAAATTTATCTTCGAATTATGTATATTATTCAAAAATGAATTAAAGTGAGCAATATAATCAATGATATTGATGATAATAATACTTCAAGAGAATTTTACGTAGTGAAATTGTTTGATCAAGTCCATTTACTTGTTTCCGATGGTAATCGCAGAAAGCACAAGAAAATAAAACCGTATTATCGACGGGAAAATAGAAAAGCGCCGAGTGCGGCAAGCAATGGCGGGCGAATCCCAGTTCGTTCATTTATATAAGTTTACGTCTGATTTCGGCTCGATTTCCAATGTTCGGTCCAGTTTAGCGAAGCGCATCAACAGCAAATGGATAGCAGTGAGCTGTAGTTCTGCAGCACGGACGCACATCAGCTATAAAAAGAACACACGCCCGACCGGAAGTCAAGCAACAAGAAGAAACTTTATAAAACAGAATCGCCGAATCGCCCAGTCATCGAAAACGAACGTTTTGGCCCGATTGAAGCCAATCGCAAAAACGTAATTAATTTTCACCCACGCGCTTTGCACAAGAAGCAGAAAAAAACACATCAACAACAAAATTCATTAATCCTCAATGTGTCAACTGCATGTAATTGTAATTGAATAACTTTCAAATCTGAAGATTAAGAGTTACACATTTTTCATATTAGCTTTTGACCGTGACAGTTTGCAATGCTTTGCTTTTTCTGAAAGCTCAACGATCAACTGGGAATTGGCATTATATCTGACAAATAACTAAAACAGCAAATTGTTGAGCAGCCACAGAGGTCACGTCCGTGTATATGCACGTGTGTGATTCCCTCGTGGAGACGGAAGAGCAAACGACGCGCACGTACAAGAAAAATCCTTCAGGTGTGATAGGCAGTGGTTTTCTGTTGGCGGCTTTCCGCCGATGACACGGTCAACGCTCGTCTCCGCTGGGGATCTTAGTGTTTGCTCTGACACATATAAATCCATACACACCGCCGCTATCGGCCGCCACATGTGTTCTAATGCGGCGCAGATTTCCCAAGAGGGGGTCCCGACCGCTGAGGAAAATCTCGGCCGGCCAATGCATCGCGTGTGACGGACGAATGCGTGGCGAGTCAACGACTTTCACCTACAATTGATTGCTAACCGATAAATATATATTTTACGGCTCGTTAGCATGCGTGAGTTATATCACGCAATAAGGAACAAGCAATAAACCGACTGCGGCGCGACGTGTTATTAATTTCAACTTTTCGATATTTAACACAGGTAATTGAGTTCTTTAAGAAGTTGTTAGAAAAATAATTACAAGGTCTTTAAAGCACCCAGGAGGCAATCCAACAACATATTAAGTAAGATGAAGAAGAACTGCATTCCTTTCAGTTTATTAGATTCTATGTTTTTCCGATTGCCGACTGAGTTGATTGTTACCTGTGTATTTTAAGCCGTTACAATAAAGGTATTCCCGTTAACTACTCAACAAAAACTGTAACTCTAAATTATGTGTTAACCAAAGCATCTTAATAAAGCTATGAGTTATCGCCACTAATTAGAAAATGTTATGAGCTTTTTAGTGTTTATTAGTTTCTGCGTTTGAGTGTAAGTCAGTTAACAGCTGGAACTCTTTCTTTTATTTCCGTGACTACTAACGAGTTATTAAGCTTTTAACGAAACAAAACCTCTCACTCGTAAATATAATATTGTGGCATTGACTCAAACCTAACCTTAAAAAAGCATTAAAATGTCAATTAGCTCTTTAGAAAGATTAAATCGTTTATGCTTTTCTACTCAACATGGAAAGCATTAGAGCTTAAAAGGACATTACGCCGGATTTGGCGTTCTTTTATTTTCGTGGCGAAAACAATTTTCAGCGTGATTTTTTAGCATTACATTATATCATTGTTAGATGTTTCATGAAAAACGCTCATGTTGCGGTGGTGGCAACGCCCGCAATACAAAAGCTCTGGTGCCGCAGTCATTATTACCTTAACTTCTGTTTATGTCAGATAATGGCGGCGAAAAAAATGTGCTCCACTGAATCAACCCTATGTACGGGAGGCCATATATGCTCCCCGACACCCTTTTATGCTTTTCTAAACTACCCAAACACGCCGCACCCGTTTCTCTTGTTCTCGCTCGGCTTCTTGTGCTCTTTCGCGCCTCCTTCGCCATTCACACCCCCTGACAATAACTACGCCAGGAATAAACCAAATCCTTGGTATTTCACGCATCGCGAAATAAAGGGGAAACTGTTTCAGCCGGCAGGAAAATGTTTTCTCCTCGTTCGGCACTCTGAGCACTGAAATCAGTCGAGGATGTTCTCCTGGATGCTTATTTCCCGCCTACAAAATATTCTTTTGTGTATTTTACGATCAGGTGAAACACACTTCAAATGATTCTACAATCAGCACACTATTCCAAATACATAAATCCCAAATATCTAAAATATTTGAATAAAAGTGTAAAAAAGGAAAAAAAAGAGGAAAATTTGTGCATTTTATAACTGCTTCGATCAATTTCATAGTCGTCGTGAGACGTGGGACGTGCGGAGATTCGACTACACCGCCGCCGGTACGAATGTACGCAATCAACAGGCCACTAAAAAGCTTGCGAGGCTTTTGCTTCGCTTCTTGTGTTCGCGGCCAAACGCAAGGGCTACGCTTCTGGGAGACTGGGAGCAAAACGACCCGAGTGTAATTACACCAGGAATCCCACAGTAATGTTGTAATTTTATACTATGTCGAGTATCTGAACTAAAAATAGCACGAAATAATTTTCCCTGGATGTTAACTCAACTCGTGACGCTGGAATTCTCGCCACTCGCCAGCGTCTGAAACCTTTGAAACTATCCAATTCCCTAGCAGCATTTCGCCAGCTATACTCTGAAACTGATTTTCACGCCGTCGGTACAAACCACAATAATTAAATCTTACATTAGGACGAAATAAAAATCACGTAATAATTTACTTGTTATGTAATCAAAGCGTTAATTATTTATAAATAATTTATGCGTGTACGCAATTAAAAATTTATTAATTCGAGAATATTTGTTGCGCAACTTAACGGTTGGGTTTTTTTAATTAAAAATTTCGATGCGCGGCCGAAACTCTCGTAAACCGCCCTCTAAAAAACCACAAATTTTAATGAATAAAATCACCTCGCGCTTCGCTGACTAAACCGACATTACTGCACTTGTTTTGTATGCGCGCGCGTGTTTAATATTCATATAATTTAATATTAAAATACACATTTTCACTGCTTTCAAAATTTTCATTGCATATTGTCATGTTAATATCTACAGGTTGGAAACAAATACAGCTTTAATTGCTATCACATCAATAATGTTATGCCATGTAACAAAGATTGTAACAATTTTTATATCTATGAAGCTGAATAATTACAAATTTATTGTTTAGTTTATTATTTTTTCACACCGAGGAACCAGTATAACAATAACATAAGGGTACTGAACTGCCAGATGAATGAGTGAGTACAATTAATTATGATGCATGCGAACAATGTTCCATGCACTCGCACTTGTCCGAAGTGCCATGTTGCTGTCCGTGATGGTTGCGCTCGTGCTGTTATGTGAAATATTTTCGTTGTCGTTAAACAATGCGGGCGCGGAGGCTGGAGCAAGGCGGTGTCGGCGGGCGGCGCGCGGATTTAATTAAAATTTTCCAAGAGTACCACCGCCGCCGCTGCCGCCTGCCGCTGTGTGCTCGACTGGCCACGGACGACGCATGAAATTGTTGTAGTTTTTTCACTATTGCATGTCAGACGCCGCCAAGAAAATTGCTTTTTAAAGTGGCTAACTTCCAGTGCGCTGGAAATTAAGTGACAACAAAACTTTCGACGATTAACTCACGCCTAAATTAAGTCGTATTTTTAACACATTCTCTTATACACTGTGTTATATCTGCTATTTGAATTCAGTTGTTGTTTTGCTTCTTGAGGCATTTTTCACGCTTGCGAGAAATAGTATCCGAACGATAAAAGCCTCTTTGGCACTTGTTGTAGGTATTAGAAGTGTTATATGTATGTAAATGGAAATGTTCTCCATTTTCCGTAAAGTGTACGAATGTGCCCTAAAGTGAGTACTTTTGCATTTTTTTCTTCTTTGCATCGGAAAAGTTTGCTGGGCACATCAAGAGGAAGAGAGTCTTTTTCACCCGGCGTGAACTTTTCTTTCACCGCCTGCCACTTCGAATGCAACTTGCAAAACCCGAGATGGATGTTATTAAGAGTCCCTCGGGTTCTTTCTTTTTATGTGCAATAGATAAGAATGTATCTAGTCAATATAAACATATATTTATTGCATTTTTACTTCTGTATTTTGTGAATTGTGAGACTTGAAAGAAATGTGATAGGGTATTATGTATCAAGTGGCTAAACGGGGACTTTACTCACGAGATTGATTAAGAGCGAGCGTAGCGAGTGTTTAACAAAGTTTAGCCACGTGAAGCTTACGCTATTTTTTCTACTTTCACTCTAGTTTCACGTTGAGGCTTTTATATTTCAACTTTTCCATTATAAATCAGCGAAATTTGCTCGCACACTACTACAAAATGTAAGGTTATAAATGAATTTATTGCTATATTATTGTTTTTATTTGTTTATGTAAATGTCGGAATATTCAAAATTTGATTACCTGCGTAGGTCGCATGGTATTATATTATCACTACCTAAACCATAGCTTTATGTGTGCAGGAGTGAAAAATTGAATTCAGCAGGGTGAGCACATGAAAGTACAAAGTATGATGTTAGCGGGGTAGGTGCGGAGACGAAAATATACTGTCCTGTGGCATGCACGCGTCCTTTTACTAACCGCGCGCCACCGCCGCCCCTCGGGGACGAGTTTCCATTATAACACGCATTCCCCGGCCCCGACGTTATACTATAAAACATTCATACCTCACCGTAGATATATCTCTGCAATGTCCGACAATGTCCCCTCGCGTCCATCCGCGTGCCATGTCTGCGCCCCCGAATGTCTGTATCCCGGCCGCCGCCGCACAAACCGACAAACAGTAACCAAAGGCACCCGTCCCAACAGATGTGCGGTGCTCGAAAATGCGTACGTCTATCTCCTTCCAGCGCATTGTCACCCACACCCCAAATTGTGCCGGTGTACGTGTTAATGGTCATTATTTCATGGGAGTTGTTTTAATGTTTTCCGCGCGCATACATTCGCGCAATGCGGGCGAAAGCGTGATTTCGTTGATGGCGCACCGAGAGACGAATTTCATTGTGTGTGTGTATGTATACGACCGCTGCAAGTGCATATGGAAGGCGAACGTCGCTGTGTTTTATCGCTTGTGAATGATGATTGAATTTATTTCGCTCAGTCTCTGGTGAGTAACGGGGCACAATACTGTCACGAAACGTGGAAACACACTGCCGAGCGTCTGTCACCACACAGCACACACGGAATGCGAAAACCTCCTCGCGAAGAGTTAAACTTATAACCGCGCGGTAGCGCCAAAGAGGAGACAGACACGCGCGAGACATTAAATTGTTTCATCGCTGTGTGTGTGTGTAAGTGAACATTAAATGCACCTTTAGTTACACACCACGGTCATGCACAACATCCACTGCGATCTTTACGAACTGCTGCCTGGTATGGGCTACCAGTATTTTATAATAAACTTCAGCGTGGAGAATGGCCGGATTGTTGAAAACTTAAAACAGTGAAACGCACTCTGCAGCGATTAAACGCCGTATCTCCAGGCGCGGCAGCAGATAAAAGAGAATTTTGTTGATTCCAAGCCGCACGTATTTTATTCTTTTATAACGCGCACGCTTGTCATACGCTGGGAACACTCGTGCTCCATCGTGTTAACAAATAATGGGCGATATAAGTAACCGATTGATAAGTGACGGCCGACGGGAAGGAGTGGGCACACGAAATATCATAATCATCAACATCGAAGTGCTTTTTAACAGCGCTTCAATTATGTAAAAGAATAGATGGCGTGGTCGATTTAGACGTTCGAATTTAGACAAGTCTATTGTTTCGATTGTGGAATTTCGTAATGGACACATTAAATCGTACATCTTAAGAATTGATATACCTACAAAGTGTTCAATAATAATTTTATTAGAAAATTACGATCAATATTTGAATATTTGACGTAGAAAATTGTGTGAAAAGTTAAAATGTGTTTGTTCACCTCCCGTGAGGATTCAGGACACTATGAAATTTCATTTCTTAGAAAACTAAGTCTATTACAGTGATAAAATATACCAAAAGTTCCCCGGAGGAGTCTATTCAATAACACTTCACGAAATTGCATATTCATTTTTTATTCATGCGGTTTACACACGCCGATCCCGGCGTTCGTTCGTGTCTTTATTTTCTCGTGCCGGTTATATATCATTCCGGAAAAAATGTATATCGCTGCGCGGGAATGCGCATAAAAAAGTATTTCGATTCCCGTAAATGTGAACGGCTCGTATGATATGCGTTCTTGCATAACCAGTCGTGTATAACTTGGGTTTTGCTGATATTAGGAAAAGGGAAAAAGTTTCATCGGCCCGGAGTCGAAGACGGAAAACTTTTATATGCTGTGTATGCGATGTACTTTTTTAGTTCTCTTTCGGCATCCAGCCGTAGATGCTTCCGATAAGGAATACGATTATGGAACTTGTAATGTTGCAGTAGTTACAAGTTCGTTTAATAGCTGCGCTCGTCAGTGTGTAGTCTACGAGAGCATGCCGGCGAAAAACGACCTCAGAAGTAATTTAAAAATATGTAAAATCGATTTCATCTGTTCACGTCAAGCACACGCACGTCGTCTGCAACATCAAATTGAACCGAAACTTCCTGTTGTTTATTTATACACCGATGGCGCTGCTCATCACAGTGTCGTCAACCTGCTTTGTCGAAACTTTCCTTCTACCATTCATATTCGATTTGATGTGGCGTTTGTTTGTTGAGTCTGTTTCTCGTCGTGTTACATATTTCGTCCCTAAAAAATTATCAGCCCTCGTTGGAGTATCGGGTTTACGACGAAACTTTTTTGTTTTCATCTTGTTGACGAGCAAAAGTTACACACCGACCGCAAAAACGCCATCCCACACCGAAACATTGAAACGAACATGAAAGAAAAAAACGGTTTGACGCGTATCACATTGTATGAACTTTGGTTTGTGGCATGATTTACTCAGACATAATTAGACACGCTTTCCTTCATTCGCTGTCGCTTACTGTTACTTTCTGTCGCTTTGCATCAACTTTTCCAACACCCGCTTCCAGTTTAATGATTTTTTTTGCAAACCACAGTAAAGAATCTCGAAGGAAGTATCAAATTCGTCAAGACTCCCCTTCTACAAGCCAGCTAATAACTTGCTTCTAATAACTTCTCAATCATTCAATCTTCCATCCGCAGCTTGGCGTCCGAAGATCATCAGCGAGACTTTGCGACTAGTTAATGGATGGTTGTTAATAGATTCATAATAGATTGGTTTGTATTTTTAGCGCGTCCCGTCTTTTTGGCGTTCGTTATTAATTGCAATGAGGGCCGGAGAAGAAGTCAATCGAGAGCCGACTCGATGCGTTCATGCGTTAATTCTCCGCGCGCCCGCCAGTTGATTGTGTCTTGTGTGTGCAAGGAAAAGCGGCAGGGCGGCAAGGAAAAATCGAGAAAAATGAAATGCGACGAAGGTGTGCGCGCACCATCTCCTTCGATGGAGGCGAGCGCGTGTTCGTGGCTTGTGTGTGAATGGTGGCGGTGTATGATTAATGATCGTTTGCTCTTAAGACACGCAACTTTGCCGCTGACGGAACACGAAGGTCCCTGTTTACTTTTCATTAATCATTCAAGGATCTTATCGGTCGGCCGGGCGAAGGAGTCGCACACACTGCGCGTTGGAAGCTCGGACAAACAAAATATTTCCAACTATGCTGCGCGCATACAACTTGTTGTAAATTCGTAATTAGTTTTCGTTGTGGATTTAACTTTTTTACTAATTTGCTTTTGCTTTCAGTTAAACGCTGCCTATGTTTGTTTACATAACTACTTGTTACATAACTTTCACTTGTTACACAAATTGTATTTATCAGTAAATACAAATTTTGAGGTTAAATTGAGGTTAATTTTATCAATGTGACTTTTGGCTTCCTTGTAATGTATGATTTTATTGACATTCACGAAATAGATCAAGTATTAAAAGAAAGGGTCGTGAGTTAAGAGGCGAGTGAAAATTAGCCCTTCAAAGGAACTCCTCCCTGGCAACCCCATCCCGTTGCTAATCCTTTGATTGTGTTCGAATGAAGTACATAGCATGTACACTTTTAAGTTTCTGCAGATGACAGATCTGCGGCAAGCCAGCAAACGCAAACGAAACACACAAAACCAAACCAACTACTTACCTGCTCCCGGGATGCTGTCCCTTTTCTTCCCGGGTTGTCACTACGTCCCTCTCGCCGCAACCAGGATGTAAGTAGATTGTGCAGCTACTTTGTTCCTATTGCCATCATTGCATCGAAAGTTTTAGAAGGGATGAAACCGAATTTCCTTTCATCTTTACTTAGACTTAGTTCCACGCTCTCGTCACCCTTCAAGGGTAGCGCGGAATACACAAAGAAGTTATTATTATATACGAATTTTATAATAACTACTTCATGATGCCGCATGATGTCTACTTTTAGGTGAATCACCAGGTCGAAGTACTTCTTCAGCATATGAATGATGTTAAGATTCCAGGCAACGGCTTATTTACTAAGTACCTCAATGTTGAAGTTGTTTCTGATTTTCAATATGAATTTGGAAAGCTCCAAAGTTGGAGTAGCAAGATGTTGTTGTAGCTAAATGGCAGGAAGCCACCGGGAGCTTTTGTTGTTTTTGTGCTATGGCTGTGAAAGTTTCGACAGCTGTTTTGTGGAAATGTCATCGGGCGGATCGATGTGTATGATATACGCGCACATGGCACAGTGGGCTTGGTTTGCAAACAACAATAATTTCCGGAATAGGCGGAGTGGTGCGCTTTTATAAGAAAACGAAATCTTAGGCCAGACATCAGTAGTCACTTCATCTTCACAAAATTGACACGTCTAATCCCACAATAGACATATGTTTTTGGCAAATCAAACAAGATTATTCTTCATTTTTGAAATAAGACTCTGGTGTAAATTTTACAGTTGGACTTTTTAGAACGAGAGTTATTTATATCCGATATATCCGCATTTAAGAAAAGTTTATTGAAATATATTTTGACCCAACGAACGTATATCCGCTGTTCGCACATAAATATCAACGCCCGGATACCTCTAAGGGTAAAAACAATAATAAATTTCCATAGACATGGAATGCCACTTCGCAAGGTGACTTAATAGAGAATTATGTGCGTTCTAAACGCCGGCGTTTGCCACCCATGGTAAATTCTAAACGTTCTTATGAGAATAAAACAACAACCACACACGTGCACACGCGCAACATGCATTAATCCTGTGTTTGTTTTGTTGGCATTTTTAAAACGCCGTTTATAGTTAATTAAAACTGCCGTCTGGCGGCGTCCTCCGGGTCGGAAAGCCGTTGATTATACGATACGATGATTAAAAATGCCCCCGTTTAATGGACCGACGCTGTTTTTTGCGCTATTAAATATAACATGTCATTAGCGAGGGCACGCAGGGCGGCAGAAGTGCTTGAAAACGATGTGCGGCCGAAATAATCGGGCGAAACGGACAAACGCGAATGGAGCGAACGCGCGCGCGGACGTTATAATTATCCGGCCATCTCGAGTAACTTCATTAAACGCATTGTTTGTCAAATTAAAACACAAATACTGCGCAAAGCCCTCGCGGCGAACGCGCTCCGCAGCTACTATATCGGACGTAATTAAGTGCACTAGAAAAGAGATCGATTCCTGGAGCTGACAGCTGGAGCTGGACACCGTGTTGTCCAGGCGCGTTCATACCCCTCATACTGGGGAACGAATTAAATTCGTCAAAGCCAACAAAACCAATATAAATATTAAATTTATAACAAATAACAATACTGTGCATTTTATTCGTTAAATTTTAAAATAAAAAAAATGGTTGTGCAGTTTTTTAATTTTAATTTTGGTGTTTTTATCATTTTATGGAAACACTTGGTAATAGAACGCTCCGGTGTTTAACAACAGTGGAGATTGCAGAGAATTGCCAGGCAGCGATTGCAAAACCAGACGCCAACAACGCGAAGAGATTGAAGCGAATTCAATTTAACCCTTTTTATGGACTTTCTTTGTTTGTGATGAAACAATATGGCCGTAAAAACGAAATAAATGATGGAGAACGCACGGTAGCAATACAAGGGTGGTAATGCAATGAAAGAAACAGAATTAGTCGTTAACGCTTGTAACTGAACGATTTTATTTTGCGTAAAGTGCAAAACAGTTAAATTTCAATTCTGAAAATTTCTGACTAAGCAAAACTTGTGTTAGTTCCATATTCCATCAACACATGAAATGCAATGTAAATGCAAATGAAGTATAAATAAAAAAAAAACACTTGCTACGTCGAGTCTATTAATAATTGCAAACACCGTGCATGGACGACACTCGTCCGGATGTAAACTGTTAGTAGATCAGAGGGCCAGCAGCCGAGAGTAACGCGAGCAGAAAAGATGACAGATATTCCGCGAGCTGATTGATGGACAGCCGAGTCGGCATTAATTAGCAAGCGCTAAAAGACTAACACGCTCCATCAAAATATCCACTTACACTTCTGCCGTGGCTGTGAATGTCGATGTGCGGTTGCGCAAGGATGCTTCCTCTCGCCATTCATTACCGGCGGTGCAAGCTGCCGCGCCGTCGAGCAGAAATGCGAATACGGAATGAGTAAAGGCTTTCTTCGGTGCGCGTCGAAATGCACCAATTAAAATTCCACGTGCGTCGCGGATTATTGGCATATACCCGAAGTGCGATTGCGATTCGTGCCGCGAATGCATTCGTCGGCTCTAGCACTTTGCACTTCCCGATTGTCTACGAGTACCAACATTGAATTGTGACAAAAAAAACTGTCGTGTTCAGTATGCAAATCAAACGAATAAATGCACCGCGACGAAATTCGAGTTTAATTTGCTATATTTAAACCAATTATAAGCTTATACAGATCATAAAAATAATGCTATGATTTGCATACGAAATTCAGCGTAGTAAATCGAAAAACAAAATCTAAATCCTATTTGCGGATGCGAGTCGCAGTGCGATTGGAATGGGATATTATAAAGCGGAAAAATAATTTCCTGATCCGCACCGCCGAGGGGAATATCAACGAGGACGGAGGTTGGATATCGAACTTGCACTTTATTTAGTATTTATCGATCCACGTCTTCAATACATTGCTGTATTCATAAATCCCCAATATGCTAAATATCTGTCAGTTATTCCGCTGATTTTCGCAGTATTCATATCAAACCATTGCAATCGCACAAAAAAATCCCTATGAATAGCTAATTTCCATAATCCACTGGGATTTAAATATAAATGTAATAAATGCATTGATTCCCACGACGGAAAAAGAAAACAATCGAAACATTTACTAGAACAGCAGTCAGCGTTGGTATTGATTTGAACCATGTCAAGTATGTAGTACGTTTGTGAACAAACGATTGCTCATTTAGAAGCCGGAGCCGGTACGTTCAGTCACGACATTGATCTCTGACAGAATGGGAATTGTAGTTTTGCAGTCGGTAGCTGCATTGTAATCATACGCGAACTGTGAGAATGCAGGGCAACGAGTACAATATCTGCCGGCATCTGCGAAGGGATTAATAATATCTGCTGGACGAGACTGGCTGCATACAACGCGAATCTCGATAACACAATCATGTGGAAATGGTGGTAACTCCGACGACGAAGCAATAGGAAAGGAAGGCGCTTCGCCGGCGCCGGCAACGACCCGCTTATTGCCGTTGCGACTTTAGACGCCGCTGCTCATTGACCCAACGAACCGAACACTACGTCGAGATATGTGACTGTGATGTATGACTCTGCCATTCTGCGCATTTACTATAACCTAAGATTTCCACAAGCATGGTTAGAACAAAGCGAGATGTATGCAACCAAATACACGTAAATTGCTCTGCATCAGTTAGTTTAATAGCATGCTGTGTTTAATTAAAATTTTTATGTGTTGTTTTTGTGTAGTCAGATAAAAACTGCAGATGCTAATTAATTCAAGAACACAGCGCCGATTTTGCTGCTGCGAAACATCGTTAACACGAAAAGTTTGTTTGGCGATCTTTAATCTACAAGTTGGGAGCGCTGTTTGTACACGGGCGAAATTAAAAATGATTTCAGACGTTATCGTTGAATATTAAAATCGCATCCCGCTGGCTGTACTGCGCCTGCATGACTTCTGCTACTCTTGCTACTTAAAAGTGTCGAAATACAGCAGCGATAAGAGAGCCAGAGCGCGCGCGCGAGCGCGATTACCATATTTGAATATGCATAAAGGTCTCTCTTCGCTTTGCTGGGCTTTGCTCTCTGCACCTTTTTATGATGCAGTTCGGTTTGATACACTCAGCGAACAAGTTTCGAGTCGACGGCGTGTGGCGCTGCATATCGTTCGATGCGCCCGCCCACTTCGGAAGCACACCGAGTGTCAATAATTAAGTTACGGGCGCGACAAGTTTTCGAGCCGGTGCGTGCGTTTTCCGACAGCGACCACGACTTACATAATAAATTGTGTCTACATCAATGAAAAATAAGAGCACTCCGACGTGGCGGCAGCGCGCGGGGTGCGAGAGGTGTTACGCCGCCGCCGTAACTTTGCACAGACAGCCGAGCCAAATACAATCAAGGATGTTGAATTTTTAATGCGCGCCGCATCCCGAAGGTGTTGTACCGTCACTTGTGATGGGCTCGCGCCGTCGACATAGACGCAGTCTTTAAATAACTAATGACGGCAAATTTCCTCTTCGTTTTTTCTGCGCTTCCTCTTCTTTCTCTTCTATTTTGGCGCTCGTGGTCGACATTAACCGCTTGGCTTTTTGCTTCGCCGGCGTGCGAAAACCGCTTAAATTAACCCGGCCGTGACGCTCGCCGGAGACTATCGGGAATTAAATTAAATTGCGCGCCCGGAAAGAAGTTTCGTTATGTTAATTAAATACGTGAGCGTTCGCTGACAAATTTCTGTCATTCATCAGAAACGCACGCGGAATTCGTCTCGGTTCGTTGGAAGTTTGGAAGGCAGCAATGTGCCGCCGACCGCATATCTTGGCCGACACTGCAAAGTAACACAAATTGTACGAATAGCGCATAAGATTCGAAACGTACACAATTCATGCCGGCGAGAGAAGTTAGTAATGAAATTTTGCGTGCGCATTTCGGATTCCGCTCACCTATAAACTGTTCCCGAATCCATTCACTAATTATTATTGCATCTGTCAGTGAACCGTGCTTTCGAAATTCCAAGGGCGTGGATTCCGACTCGCATACCGGAGTTTCCCCGGAGTTCTCTTATTCGATCTGTGCAATTCGTCTTGGTCTCACCCGCATCTTACTTTATCCTGCAAAAGTTTTAACGTTGTTAGACTTGCGTATATCTGCAGAATTTCAACTGTTTTCCAACATTTGTTAAAACATTTTCCATGAGTATTTAAACATCAATATTGTAGATTTACATTGTATCATATGGTTTCAATTATTGAAAATTTCTCTTCCTTAGGAATTCGTCTCGTGACTTTTTCAGTTATGGCTCGAGCGTGATCGAAAGTTTACGATATGTGAGTTGAAGGCGGTAAAGACCGGCGATGCGACTTTTACGAGTCGTTGCTGCTGTGGGGATGCTACAAAGCATTTTTTATTCACGTACAAACATGGGGCAGGTGTAAATTTATACCATTCGCGGTTTTCTTGGACGTAAAATTTTTTCTTCTTCGTTTTTTACGTCTTCTACGTGTCTGAAGTTTCGAGCATCCAATTTTTCCACGAAAATGTACGAGATAAAACAACAATAGCAAATAATAGCTATAAACTATATGAAGATTAAAATGTTTTATATATTAAAGTTAAAAATTTAATTTTGGAAAAATTTTGTTAATTTTTAAGCCATTTGCAACAAAAATATGTAGCGAAACCATTATAGGAAAAATGATTACTGAGTTACGTCAAACAGTTTAAGCCATTTTAAAACATTCAAAACACTCAACTGAAACTGAACACCTTGCGGATATACAATATTGACGTGATCCAAGCTCACACCCTGCGATGCGACATGTAACAGATCCTGGAAGTGCACCATTTATATTCCATTCATGTGTTGGTGAATTCCGCTAGTCTTCGGTCCATCACAGAACGCGCCATTAAGTATTCATGCACTTGCTTCACATTACCATTATATAATTTGCATAATATTTTCGAATGCTCGCTAAAACTGAACAAAACGTATCTATATCTATTTATCTATTTAAGGAATTGAAGGAATATATACTCTACTCTAGAAATGTCAATTTCAAAACTAGAATCCGCTGTTGTAGCTCTTGCAGTAAAAGTAGTTTCCTTTTGCGCATCCCTTCGAGGGTTTTACTTTTTTTTGTATATTGCCGAGTTATTTATGCAGTTCTTCTGATGCGCTGGTAATGAGATATGTCCATCCAGATATATTTATATCTTGCAACGAAGTGCGTGTGTGCTGTGCGATGTCTGCATCGCCCGAAGGGATTCCAGGCGCCGGCCGTCCTCGCTTCCGCCTCACTTCGAGACATTACTTCCGCATCTTGACCGGATGTTTCCCTTCATATCCATCCATTTCGAAGACAGTTTGAGTTCGTATATTACACGGACGACGAGCTATCTTATTACATCCTCGCGTTTCGGCGTTGATCATTATTTGATTGGAAACGCTCGCCCCGTCATGTACGACTAGGACTGGGATATGGTGTTTCTCCGAACTTATATTGTGTTTCCTTTATGTCACTTCCGGAGATAAGAAACCTATCAAGCAACTGATAAGTCTTCTAATATTCATAGGGTCAATGCTGCCTGTAAATAAATATTTTCATTAAAGAAGACTTAAATTAAGCATTTGACTTAGTTCAACACGGCCAAATTGTTTTTTCTTTGGTTGATGTTACGGTGAAACAGTTTAAAGACCAAATTGCGATGATTAGAAGTCGTGGGGATGATCTCAGACATCTGTTGCTGTTGAAATTTGCATAACCTTAAACAGCACGCCCACGTCCCAACAGCACCTGCATTACTCGAGGGAGCCGCATTGGGAGCACGCTGCGAGTGTTTTTAATGAAAGAGATAACGACCGCGCCACTTATTTATAAGAAGAACAAGAATTTGCATCGGCATCGTTGCACGTCCGCGAATCTCTGCCGCTTACACGTGCGCCGCCCGAGTACCGAGCCATTACTTGTAGTGTATGGCAATTCGGTTGTAAAGTGGAGTCGCGTAATGGGCAAACAGCATGGATTTTCCGACGGCATCATATATTTTCATTCCATTATGTGTACCTTCCGCGTGTGCCCGCCAGCCATGCCCGTCTGCTTAAAATTCGCAACGCGTCGTCGACCCGTCCTGCAGGACTTTCCTTGTTCGAAGACTCGAGACTCGATTATATCCCGTAGTATATTGTCACCGATAGTTGCATGCGTCCGTCCTTTTCACTTCGAAAAGCAGCCGCGTTGTGTGAATGTGAATGTGGAAACGATATGAACTGCGTCCTCGTGAAGAAGAAGAAGAAGAAGAAGAACTGGTGTGTTTCGACGTGCCTGAAGGCCATCGTTGATATCGTGTCGATTTAGTATTCCAACTGGATAGAACGCAGGAAGATGCACCCCCCAATATACGGATTAGCTAATTGAAACATACAGGCGAAGCCGTTCACCGCGATGCTACCACCCGATAAATCCATCGACTTTCAGATGTGGTAAACTGGTAAACACCAAACGCTAAATCTCGCGGTAAATCCTCTGAAAAACAAAAGGATCAATTTTTAATAAAGTCACTATTTTATCATTTCCGCTTGATGCGATAAGACCATTACTTCTCGTTGCAGAAACATTTCGTGTGGCTTTCTTCTAAGCCCATTTGTTGTTTTCGACGTTCGCGTACAAAACCACGAACGCCCTGAATTGCGGAATAGATTCGAAGCTACGAGGCCACCAGGCTAGGAGTCGAGTTAACGTCTACGGGAAACCTTGTTATTGTAGCGATGAATAATTTAATTCCAGTTCCCCAGTTGCGCCCCGGCTTAAAGATATTGGTGTGCGGCTTGTACAAGCAGATTTGTACTGTCGTCGATGAAAATTTAAAACGTAAAGTTTTATACTTGCAACCACCCAAGAAAACGACGATTCCAATGTTTGCGATGAGCGGAGATATTCTGCGGGCGTTCATAAAACCCACCGGCTTGCTTCAGAGTCGTGTGCAAGCTAACATGCTCACCGCTGGCGCTACGCTGAGCTTCGAATTTCTTCAATTAGCCAAGTCGGTCGAGATAATTGCCAATTAGAATTTTGTATTTCGCGTTATTCAGCGACCACGGCCGTGGCAATTCAACGGGCGTAATGCATTGATTAGCTAACATATTTTGGCATTAATGAGTATTTGGGTTAATTTGATTTTATTCAGCTACTGATTTTCTTCACCTTCTTGTCATGACAACAGCGTAAAAATAAAAACTTATCTTGTTGTTCCACTGAAATATTTGATTAGTTCATTGGGAAGTGACTCAATTTAAGATTTGAGCATTATACAACTAATGAAAATAAGTGATGGATCGTGTGTCAGTATTCCCAATTATCCGCCTGGGGTATATATTCATTCGGGCGTAAGCGGAACACCAACGAACAGAAAACTCGCGCGCCAGAAGACGAAGCCCAAAGATTCACTCGCTAAGCGCTTAGCCATTACCGAATACCACCCCCGCGTTCAACTCCCAACTCCCATCAGACTTCGCATTCACGCCAAAACGGACGCCCGAAAAGGATTACAAGATTTACTTCTTTTAATATGGTAAAATGTGTTTTCCTCTCCTTCGCTGTGTGCACTTCCGAGGTTCTTTTCGCCCGCGAGGCGCGAGTTTTGCCACTTGGAAAATTCTCAAACTTGATTTAGTTCGTTTCGCCCGAAAACCCACGCAGCGAACGGAAAGTTCGTGAAAAAGTTTCAAAAGTTTGAATTTAATCATAACTTATGTCCGGTGCGTAATGTTTTAATCCAGTTACGCTTGCGAGATCATGGGAATCGAATTAATCCCGGAACGTTCGAGGTGTTCGAGTTCGGACGCGCATTAATGAGAACATTTGTTACAGTATCGACTATATACATTGAATTTTTAATATTAGCACCGCGTGTAATGAATTATGAATGCGAAGCTAATGTGATTATTACCGGCGCACCGCAGTGCGCATTGCGTTTTTGACGTCTGTGGTTTTTGTGGTTGCACGTCGCACTATAGATTTGCTCATCTCCATGCAACTCGTTGGTAAACGTCGTTCTGCAGCTTTTGATTTAATTAAATCTGCGTGGTCCTTCCATCGGGATTAATTAGCTGGGATGACACTGGCGCGACGTTTATTTTGACGTTAACACTACTCACTCAAGCTAACAATTGAAAAATTAATTGAGCTGAGAACAGAATTTTGTATTGAATATCTGCGCAAAACTTTAGACAAGAAAATACGCTACACAATCAGTTCTAACCTCAAAATTTTTAAAGATAGGTTATGGGTTGATTGTAAATGTAATTTTAAATGTTTTTCTGCTGAAATATTTAATTGCACATTAGGTTTATGGTGTATAAAATTTTATCTACACTTTATGCGGCAATGCAAGGAGGTAAAGTACAGAAAGTTGTAATAACAGGATGCCGCTTAACACGTTGAGGACGGCGCGGTTTTGGGTGTCTGTCGCATCGGGCGGCGTTTGAGCATTTTCAACTCCGTCTAATTAATTTAGCTGTGCGCCACTGGTGGTTATGCATTGCTGTATCAAAAAGCGATTGTTTTTGCAGTTGCATCGCCATTTATTTATTTTCTTTGTAATGAATGCCTTTATCTTTAGAGTCCGACCGAAACTATGTGCGAACTGAGATGGCAAGTGACGACCACGACTTAACCGCGAGTTAGCCGAACGACGCACGATAATTTACGAACACTGAGTTTCGGTTCTGCCAAAAGTTTCAGCCAATTTTTAGCCGAAACCAAATTTGAAGCCAAAACTGAAACTTTGGTCGGTCACTATTTATTATAATATGTCATCTGAGTCACACATTTGATGACAAAGATGCAAGGCCCTGATTGTATAGGTGAAACGAGGAGAATATATAACCTAACCAGTGGCGTAGTCAAAAATGAATAAGTCTCGTTTCAAATAAGCCGTGTACCACCGGTGGTACACGCCGTCCCACAGACCAGACGCGTGTGTACCACCGGTGGTACACGCCGTCCTCAACGTGTTAAATTATCCAATTAATTCTCATTTACATTCGTTCCCAATCCACTTAAAAACGACGTCGCCACGACGCGGCAATTACAATTTCAACTATTTTGACGTCTCGTTGGCTGCGCGCTTCGAATCGAAACTTCGAAAGACATCAGACGCTCCCAACGCTCAACATTTTATTAATACCAGTAGCCGGCGTGGAGAATGTTGTATGTAAATTACACTTTCGTACGTTGGCCGTTGGCTGGTAACTCCTACACTATATATGTAACATTAAACAACTCCGAACATGCTGCTAGCGTATAAATAATTTTTAATGTTTTTGGGGCACAAACGTTTGTTGGGGAAGTTGGACCGGCGCATATGCTCGCGCCCAGCACACGAAAATATTTGCATTATTTTCGCTCTCCCCCAGCGTCGCGACTGCATCCGTGGCATTGTTTCTAAATGCCCAGCATTCTTGGTGCAAAGCGTAGGAGGCGGTTGTCAAAGCGTTGAGTGAAACATTACTTGTGACGGCTTCCTACAGTTGGGCCAGTAATGTTGAGTTGAAGCTTTTATAAAATTGCAACGCGGCATATTTGGCAGGATGAAAAAGAAGCGTGACGGGCGGCATTGTTCGACGTGCACAAAAAATTCATCGCCGCTCGGATAGATCACAAAGAAAATCAGAAAATTATTCGCGTGTAAATTCTTTAACTCTCTCGGTTTCTTCGCGGTATTGTTCTTGCGTTTTCTCGTCAGTTTCAGTCCGCAATGAAAATATCAATTCGACGCGGACAGGCAGACGTTGAGGCGGTGTCGAAATTTGTTGTTTTCCACTCGTATGCCCGCTTATTATATTGTCATGCCGGAATCGATTGACGGGGCGTAATAAAACACGACGTGCACTTTTTGCAAACGTAATTATCGTATCGGAATGACGAATTCGCCAATGTACGAATGTGAAATTGACAAAATATGCTAGGGAGACCAACTGGTGCCAGCACACACACACACACACAGAAATACAGCGATAATACAGCCGCTAGCAATCAACAAATTTCCCTCGGGAGCGATTAACGGACACCACCCCGACTGCATTCGCGCCCGCGCACGCGTTTACAAATTCATTCGCAACGCGCTAAAGCGGCCACCGATACATTCCGCTCGCGAATAATTAACCGAGCCAATATAGCAATCATGTTCAAACGAAATTTATTAAGGTTTGCGAAGGGAGTGCGCAGATCTGGCAGCGAAATAGCTATGTTTTGTGGCGGGCGAGTTGGTTTTCCGTTTTCGGGGAATTCCGTTCGTTGAATATTATGTTCTCGCGCCGTTCCGCGAAAATATCTTGTTTGCGCAAAGGTACATTATTCGAGGGCGGGGTATCGGAAGGTATAATGCCGGAGTCGTGTTTTAATTAAAGCGCGTGTTTGCCGGGAAGCACCTGAGGCCTTCTCCGCCAACATGCAAGAGTCGACCGGATCTGTATATTGATATTACCGCATAAAACAAGCATACGTACAAGTGACCATCGAAATTTGATATTAGGATAATAATTTTTGGAATTTTTTTTACCTCACCAAAATATTTTAATTAATTTTGAGCTGTTATTTGAAGTCATAGGAATGTCGCCGTATAAATTTTTTCCAATAAAGCCTAGAGGGGGCATAAACCAAAATTGCTAAGAAAATAATTATTTTATGTTAGTAAATGTGCGTGGAAAATGGAAAGTTTAATTAACTCGACGAGGCGACAACTCATCTGCATAGTCAAACAGCAATCTGAAGCAAATTCTGATTGTTTTGGCGGCGCTTATTAGGCCTATGCAAATCACGCTAATTACTCGCGCAAATCAGATAATTTTAAGCAAGCGAACGCGCTGCGGTGCGGATCTGTCAACGAAGGACAAACGCCGTCAGTGTGCTAATTGTGTTAAAAGCAGAAGCGCGAGAAAACATTTTCATTCTGCCACCACGCGCGATCGACGACCATTCGAGCGAATTTCGCCGCCGCCACAAACTCATATGTTCGGCGTCTTTGGTCACATTTACTCGCGCCCTCCACAACGTATGTGTTGTAAATGACAAGCGTCGTTAATCGATTTAACTCACAAGCATAGCACACAGCTATTAGATACAGACTGCCATCGGCATCTGCTCGAGATCACCGACCGGCTTTGAGCACAATTCAAAGCTGAATATATGAGCCATACGAAATTAATTATTATTATTAATTAATTTATTGCGTAAGAGCCAAGCATTCCACATCTACACCCAGCTAATTGATTTTATCGATGAAAAATACCCCGAGGCACAATGATATTATGATAGAAGATAAGATATGAAAGCCGGTATCAGGTGTGTTTTCCATTATCGATTTCAAGTGCGTGCGGCACGATGAATTGAAAATTTGATTAGTCACGGTGCGTCTCATAATTTAAGCACGCTTATCAAGTGGGCCGCGGCACGCATTGAGGGTGGAGTTTTTATTAATTAGCATCAATGTATAAAAGCACCACTCTGCGCCCGAGGGTAACGTTTCACATTTGCCGAATTGTGTTCGGCATTATCATAATAGATTTCCCATACACCCTTTTCGCCCGGCGCGGATGCATTAAAAATCTAACGCGTGAACGAATAAAGGAAATTTTCAGGGTGGGATGGTGGTCGTCATCAATCAATTCACGCGCGCGGCGGAATAATAAAAAGCAGCGCGCGGCTCGGATTTAAACGTTTAACGCTTCCATACAGTTTCCTCGTTCGTTCTGCTTCGCTGCGGATGGGTGAGTCTGCAGCATTCGCGGTTTATTGTGAAGTGTAAGTGCTCGGTGTGTAGTTCTCGGGGCGCATGTAAGTGATCGGATGCTTGAAGCAGCACGCGTTCATTCTCAACGATTGAATGCGCATCGTAAGTGAACTGGGTTACAGTTGTGAGCATTGTGAACAGCATGCGGCTAGAGCGGGAGGTTGGGAATAATAGGGTTGATCCAGATATGTTCTAGCATCCTAGATCGATGCGCCCTGTCGCCCTCAATACTGCTGAGTTATAATTCAGTTCTCACGTTCGATGATTTCATATGTTTCAGTTTTTAAAGCTCTGTGGTGGCAATCAACTAAAATCAGCAACTGGTGTAGAAGTCTTACTACCGGAATACTAGTATCTGCGTTGATTGACATGGAACCCTTTTCGAATTTCATTGTATCCCTTTGATTGTTGTGCGTCACGTCGTGCATTAACGGCAACAATTTGATTCCGGACGACGGCGCCGCTCGTCAAGAGTCAGCGCGGCAATTGACGTGCCCGACGTTAGGCTCGGCTGCGTTTCTATTATTTATTGACGTCTGAATTGAAAATCTGATCTTTGTTACACATCACCGTGTGCTGTCTATCCAGGCAGCCGAATCCAGTGTTCAAGTGTCAAGCGGCTGTTGTGTGCGGCGGCGAGTGCCGAAAAGTGGAAGCGATTCCGTCAGAGGGATTTATTATAATTATAATATCAGCGTTCCAGGCCCTTGAAACCAGCGCCAAGAATATATTGCTCAGGTAGAGATTCTGGAGATTCTGTCGACGCGGCGAGCGATTTCATTTCATTTAATAAACTTCAATTTGCTCTCGGAAATTTTCCACATCAAAGCACACGAATATGAAATTTCAACAGCGCCATCTAAATATACTCGAAAATACTACAACTTGTTATTTATTTTTATTTTTCACGTGTTAAAAATATTAAAATTAAACTGCATGCAACAGAGCAAATAGAAACAATAGTTGAATGATGTGTTTGTCAACATGACACAAAATAAAAGAATTATAGAAATGCTGAAAAAGTTTAATTAAATGCAAAACGCACAAACATCCGTCGTGCACCATCCCCACACTAATTTATTCCTCGTTGCACCATCGTGTTTATTTTACTTTTCAATGTTCGCATTTTCACCCACCCCACAAAATACACAAAAAATATATATGAACGTGTGGAGACTCGTTATCAACGCGACTGCTCGTATGCAAGCACCACACACAAATACTGAACACGCACATTTTGCAGGCAATCCACGGCAATTTGTGCATCGCCGAAATATATTTCATAGCCACATAACCATTAACGTGACAAAACGTGTACAAAATCCACGAGGGTAGCGCATCGACTATTTCTTATCAGTGTTTAAGCAGAAACCGGCGGCGGCGTCGTCGGCGCGAGAGGAAACGCAAAATTGATTATGTGTGTCTGAGCGTGGAGCTGGGGGACACGTCGGCGGTTAGCCCCCCGCGTGCACTCACATTGCGTGCGAACACATCGGACAAACATGCCTAGCGCGGTGTTCTCCTTCTTGTTTGGACTCTACGTCTTCGGGTATTGTCACACGATGACACTAACCACCTACGTGCGCTTCGTGCGCGTATCATTCGTACGAATCGCACGGTTACATTCCATTCAACGTCACAATGTTGATGAAACAAATGGGAATCTCGTCAGACAAATATGTGTGTTCAGGTAGTATAAGAATGCAAACTTGACAAAACATTGTCATGTTACAATACAACATACAGACATAATACTCATCAATCATTTAACTATACAGAAACTAATAGAAATTAAAATCTATTCGTTTGATGGATATTTTTTATTTGTGGTTAGTGCTTCTATTATAACTATCAAATGAATGACACTATGATTAATTTACTTCATGCCATGAAATGTGAACGGAACAATTTTCACATTCCCTAATGGCAATTTGATGTTTCCATCCGTCTGACAGTTCGCATGCGCAATGATGGTGGTCGTGGGTTTTAATATAAATTGCACGTGCAGTTGATGAAAATGGCCAGCCACACAACATAGACACAATGGCGCAATGATTATTATGCCATCGCGTATGCAAAACGCGCAGCTATAATGAGTTCATTTCGATGTGACAACGCCGCGTGTTGCTGCCCCACGTCGATTACCTGTCACTGCATGACCACATCACACACACTTAAACGCACGCGAATGTGTTATGCCATTGCAGGCAGCTCCTTGGTTGTATCCCAGTCGCGACCCGCTCACAAATTATCCTGTGATTGTAGATTGTAGACGAAAACGCACACAGGAATACTATGGTTACGCCTGGCATATAACAACATGCCGTCCACATACGACTATAAACTACCAGTGTATGTAGAGGTGCACAGGTAGGGTTGGCAGGGTGGTCATTGTGTTAGCTGGCCGACCTCGCCATGTTGTGCTGAATGCGAAGAATGGATGTGTTTGTTGATTGTATACAGACCGTTTGGATACAACTTTGATCGTTAGGTGGTTTTGGTAAAGCCTGCTAGCTGGTAGCTTCTGGTGGTTTTAGATCAATGGAATACTTAAACACCTGATGTTGGAGTGGACTATATTTAACACAACTGTCCTGGGATATCATTTATTTAATACGTAAGCACAGAATAGTGTTATTGATTTTGTGTGCTAATATAAACTGTCTAGGAGCAGGAAAATATACACCCATAGGGTTGGTGTCATCCGCGCGAGTGAATCTATAGATAGAACGATACAGGTAGGATATTGAGCACCGGTGTGTTTCGCGCTGAATGCCGTTCCAGGGAGAGTCGCTTTTGTGCGCTCGTTTTGTATTCAATTTGATTCCGCGGCAATCTGTTGGGTTCAATCTTTGCGAGCGCAATAACGAAGCTCGGCGTCGCGCTGCATCGAAGCGTTTCCACGATTTCCGTTCATGAATGTTCGGTTTTCCTTCGCGTCGTCGCCGATGCGTTGCAATGCAATACGATGCAATGCAATAATGCAACATTATTATATTTGCTTGGAATTATAGCAAATTATTACGAATTTCGAATCATCATTATTGCGTTCCGTTTTATTCAATATATGCAGACAAAATTCAACTCGCTCTCTCGTGCGCGGAATTTCACGGTTTTAGAATTTCAGGTAGTTCATGAATGAAGCGATCAACGCAGCAACGCTCTTGAATTTTCGCCAATTGTCTTTCCACTCCGCCCGATAATTCATAATAGAAGTTTGCGCACCGCCGCAGTATCAAACCACAACAATTTCTATTCGCATATTGAATGTATAATATTATCTGGGATATCCATTCCAGCAGCGAACGACGCGCTTCCAAATAAACTTTTCTTTGTGCTGCCAATCGAGAATTCAATTCGGCGTTCCACTGCGGGATGCAATACAATGCGGCATTCGTAATTCATAATTCGCAATTCATAATTTCCTAAATATTATATTTGGAAATTCACTATTGTAATTTGTGAATGCCTCCGAGCCATCTGAGAATTTAAAGTGCTGAACTTTGAAATTTTAGACATAATTGTATTGTGAGCAAGCGAAACCAGTGCTTTTTAAATCACTCAAAAAGATTTAGGATTTATTTTGATATTCCCGGAAGACATGTCGCTTTGAAGAGGCTTAGATATTGTGATTTTTTTCGGTGACTACTGAAAACCATTTATCAGTCTTTCTTCCCTATATTTGAGCACTATGGCAGGCATAATTCCCTCCACTGCGTGTTTACATGTCAATCAAACCGCTTGACTACATAATAGAGCTATTCCCAACGGCATTTGTATTACATTTATCATTGTTGTGTTAATTTTTGAGCAAATTTGAAAACAGTTCAACTTATTGCTTTTTAAATATTAACTAGCATTTGCCCGCGACTGTGTACCGGTAGTGTTTAATAAAAATGTAATTCGTTTTTACTCTCTTGTTCTAGACATAGTACCTACTCGTATGTGTCAATTCTATCTATAAGATTTGCGATTTTATTTTAAAGAAATTAATTATTTAAAGAATTGCTAATAATGCACTTCAGCGCGCCATCTCGGATTCAACTATTTAACTATAACAATGATTGAATCTCAATGCAACTTTTATCTTATTGAAAAAGGCTGCTTTTAGGGTTTTCTCGACAATTATACGAATTTTTCTCACCGTAAAAACCATCCTTGGACTTTAACAAATAATTTAAAAAAATAATTGGCCAATTTGGTCTAGGCGTTGTTGAGTTATGCGCTTACCAACAGACCAACAGATTTTGCGACTCATTTTTATATTATGGATTTGTACTCCAAACCTACGAATAGTTATCATAATCCATATCATAACTCCTAAATTAGCACTTAATTAAAACGAATCATTCGTAATTTGCTACTTGGTAATAATTTCGCGCTATTGTAATATTCGGGAATATTTGTCAGTGTTATGAAGACAATTTGTTTTATGCCTGAACTACTATTCAACTGGCAGGCGTATTATCGTAATAGTAACATGCGTAGGGAACTGCAAGAAAAGAGAATTGCCGAACGAAAGGAAATATTATTAGTTTCGAGCGATGGTCGTAAATCAAGCGGTAGCGAAAAGGGTTTGCGCACAGCAGCCGCTAATAAATACAAATGTGTATTTATGTAGATTATATATTGCTAATGTCAAGCGTTCGTTATTGGTCTTATGGGTACGAGGCGGAAGCGCAGGAAGCCGCCGCCGAGAAATTGGGCGCACTGCGAATATCGGTGCGAAAGGGAATTTTCTCCCAAATTTCAGCCCATTGTACGGAAATTACGCCACAGACTGCTACTTGCGTCGGGCTGCCGCCGCCAGATAACAACAGCTGACGTGTCACGAAACAAAACGAAATGACGGCGCTGTAATTACGCACTAGGACATATCCAGGCAAATTTATAAACTTGATCTAAGTTCACAAATAATTAAAGAAAGTTGTCTTCGTCTTCGAAACACTCGGTGTAAATGTTGAACCGTAATCAAAACTGAAAGGGACCAATGTGAAATTAGGAAAAGGCTTTGAAATCGACACATCGCGTTGTGTCGCATGGCCTAAAATACAATTGTCCGAAACAAGTCTGTTTTTCGAATCTGTCCGTGCTGTGGTTAACGCCCGAAACTTTGCGATCGCAACAAAATGTTGCTCACATTCGGCCAATCCCTGATTAGTCCCTCGTCAAGCACAATTTCTATCGGGTTTAAATTGGATTGAATTATACGCGGCGCGTTTGTCGTACGTGGCGTCCCGCGGGATACATTTTGTCTGGGATTATGTGCGGGGCGGTCTAATCCGGGCGGCGGCTATATAGGTGGGACTAACTGGACTTAGGCGGGAAGTTCGTCGCGCACCTGAGCCGCGAATATTTCATAAGAAAACTTAATGCCTGGATCCACAAGCGGTGCGCGTAAGTTATTCGTGCGGGGGGTCTCGCCCTGATATTGTTCCGGGTTCATCGAAGCCGCAAGAGTTTTTCTTCGCCAGAGCTTTTCTCGGCCATAATTTAACAATGTATATGCAAAGTTTTCTTTCTCACCGGCGGCCACAAATTCTCTAATTCTAATATAATGAGCAAAGCATCTTCCGCGTTCGTCGGAATATTTTTAAGGAAAAGTTTATTAAATATCATATATTCTCATATAACCGCATAGCGTTTTATTACAGAAAATAATAAAGAAGAAGATTAATGATTGTGCAAACGCTGTGAAATAATTTGTAGTGGTCATTAAAATAACGCTGTTGCGATGTAATCAGAAAATCGTTAGTATCTTTAATGCTGTGAGAACACTACCTATGAAAATAATACAAAACAATAACTTTTTTATTTTGTATGAAACCAAAGTATCATCTGCAGCTGCACTGCAATGTCTTGAATTGCGTGAATTTATGAGTTTCGCAAATTGAAATTTCAACAAGCAACCCATTCATTTTCAATTAAATTGTTTGAGAGAAGTTTTCCTCTTTTCTTAAGGGTTCGTGGCAAGACTGCCTAACAAGTTACGCGCAATTTACAATTATTCAAAAAGACAAGTGCAAGAATCTTAATTTAAATCACCGCAGAATATGAACACCACTCAAATAAATTATATTCCAAGTTCTATGAATAAATGTTGTGAAATGTCAATAACAAATCAGCCGATTGTGCGATCAGGCGTAACGTGTTAATGCGCATGGGCAATCGGCAATATGTCGTTGACTTTTATAGCAAATTACGACAATAACGTCAAAATAAAAAGCCAGTTTAGCAATTGTTCGCTGCGACAGCATTGTGAGTGGATTTTTCGCGTCAATGGACAGGAGCCAGGTCCACGCTGCAACTGTTACAACAGGCTGGCAGGGCTGAATGTATTGTGCGCACGGCCGTAGGTGGTCAGATTAAGCTCGAAGCCGCGACCAAAGCCGTGCCAATTTTAAATGTCATTTGATTCGGCTGCGCCATGCGGCCGCATTGAAAGCTCGCGGACACAATACCTCGCACGACATGCACGACACAAAACATGTCAAGCCTTATTACCATTCTTGCGCCTGCCATCGGGCGGGCTTCCGAAGTAGCTTCGCTTCAACATGAACTAAACGAATTCACACCTGGTCACCTTACAAACTGCTAATTGTAGTAGAGGGTGAAAGCTTTACGCATGGTATTAACCTATATTACGCCCCAAAAAACGATTTGCAAATGAATAGAATTTTGATACAATAATAAAAATGAATATGAAATGGAATTGATGTAAAAAATTGTATTGGTGTGAAATTGGGCGATTGCACAGTGACCTCGTAATGACAGCCGTATCTGTAATTCGACGAGTGCGAAGTGCATATGCTGAATATGCGCTTATATCGACTTTTGGTGTGATCTACTGCCGGAAATTAAACAAGCGACCGTCCATAATTAAAGCTGGCCCGGTCATATCGCCACCGCCGCCCGGCCTGTCTGCGTATTGTCGGCGTTGCCGGCGGAGGAATCGTCGGCCGGGGCATGGTACACAGCCGGTAATGAAGCGAATGGGGGATGATGGCTACCACCACATTGCTACGTCATTTCATACTCAGTCAAAAATATACTGCATGTCACAATAACCAACTTAAAATTATATTAATCCCCATTAATCCCAAAATTTAAAAAAAAATCCTAAATTTTTTAGTAATTTTTAATATTTATTTAGTTTTTTATTATATTATGTTCCGGAAACACTCAATATATTCGTATTTAGGTATGTCAGTGACGATGGCAGGACCATCGCGTCCGCCAGCGCACACGGCGGTGGATGCGTGTGACGGCGGCGGCGGCGATACCGGCAACCCCTGTACTTAGTTGATTAATGGCCCGACCGACAAGCTTTACATCGACCTGCACATATATCATGCCAGTCAATATGGAATTAAACTGTTTCAATTTAACATCGCTAACTCCCACTTCATGCCGGAACACATGAGACTCAAGATTGATGCGATGCGTGCGTCCAGACGCACACGTATGATGCGCACGTCGGGAACGGATTTTACGTTATTAGTCGTGGGTTAATAACGCCTTGCGTTGTCAGTGTGTATGTAATCGAATCGGAAATGGGATGATATCGTGACACGCGTACATTTCGACTGACTAAAACCACATTTCGAAAATTCCCAAAACGTATCGTTTTGTTTTCAACTTGTTTGTTTTTGAGCAATCAGACTGCCATAAAATCAAATACTTTATCGATGAGAGTTGGGTTTACAGTCTGACTGGATATTTTCCTCGTCTTGATGAAACTCTAGACGCGAACGTTTTGTTCGTAAGCACAAGTGTCCGAGCGGAATGAATAATTTATGATCTAATTTGTGTAATCAATACCTGAATACTAAAGAGGGAATTATAATATTAATGATTGGTTTAAATAGCTCTTCTTCTATTTCTCAGTCTCAGCGGTCGTGGTCGCTGGTCCGATCTGGGAATTACCTAAGCAGACGTAGTCGCTGGTTCCGTGTTGGCTGGGCACCCATAATGTTATTTTAAATATTTGATATTTATTATCCTCATTATATCGCGTCGCAGCGCGCGTCTTATCCGTTCGGAATGATTTATGAAATAACAGGGAATTACATCTTCCAAACTCTTCGAATGTTAATTTACGATCGTCTGATCGCGGGATGAGAGCCAGCTAACGAACGCGCTAATGTCTAGGTGCAGACGCTATCTATGACTCGTGTGTCGCCCATACCTTTTTATGGTTATACTAATTAATAAATACAAGCGATCGTCCGGGTTCATTAAGCATCAAGCTAATTAATTATGTATCATAATCGATTGCTTGATGCGGACCACCCCATCGATAAAGAATATGCCGCGAAGCATTAAGTCTGCAACGCATCAACTGACTCTAAAAATAATTCTCATTCGATGGAGAAGAGTATGTAAACTTTATGACCAAACACAATTAGTTTTCTTTGGTTTTCTTTAGTCTAGTATAAGTAATATTGTATTACAACATACCTCAAACTTTGATGTCTTTGACTTTATTGTAACACCTAGAAAATAAAAGAAAGTCGTATTAGTTACACTATTTATAACTAAAGAACAGCTTATCCGATTTAGCAAAAAAATGGTGGAGAGGTAACTTAGAACCAGGAGAAGGAGTTATATATTAAATATTAAATGTATAAAGTTAGATTTTAATCTTTGAGAATATTCTTTCAGTTGTTGTTTTGCGATGCGCTGTAAAGCAAATAAATTACAAGTCTAAAAAAGGTACAAAAATATTCAAGTACGCTGAGTGTTCGAATGAATCAAAGTACCTAAAACCAAAGACAAAGTACTCTTTTTTGATTTAATATATACAAGAATGCTTAAGATGTGTTTTCGAGTGACAAACGAGTACCTTTTGTATTCGGCTTTAGTCTTCACGGACACTGGAGTATTTAAGATGCTTGTTTGGGAATTTAAAATTCCGTCATGTAATCCAATCGAGTATTAATGCTATAACTATATACCTATAGCATACACAAATATTTGGTCATTATGAATCTTAATAATTCTTTCTGTGAAATCTAAATTATGCAAAAATGTTTTGAATTATTTCTGTTTCGAGAATATTCGCACATAAATTTAAAAATTCAATTAAATCTCATAGATAGGTAATTTATTATCAATTAAAATTTGACGCTCTGTAAGTGTTCGACAGACAGTTGTAGTCATGATACTCAAACGAAAAAAATTAAAGTCCTCTTCACCAAAGAAGATCTTGACATGTTGATAAACGTATAGAGAAAGAGACACATTTGCTCGAAACATTCCAGGAGATTACCCGAACAAATATTCAAATATTGAATCAGAAGGTGTTTAAAGAGTTATGTCGAAAAGAAACCAAACAAAATTCTCGGGCTGAATCGATGCTTACGAGCCGACCGCGGTATCCTTTCAAGTCGCCACTTCAAATTAACGAAAGCACGCGGAACACGACGACGATCGATTAAAATTTTCGAGCTAATTTGGTGCGACTTTAATATCCGAACGGCACGTGAAATACGCACATACGCTGTACTTTATAGGCTCATAAAAACGAAGGTACTTTAAATATTTCTTACTTTTTTATCATGACCTATAATATACACATATACACGGCGAATGTATTTAAGGACTTCCTGGTATAGAAGTTAAAATTTAATATCCTACAGTTTTAGAATAAGTCACAGGGCAAAATAATTTATTTTGAAGTAATTTTACAAAAAAAATCGCCAAACTTATTTGAATGAAATCCCAGGACAGAAAGAGTTTGAAATTTTTCCAAAAAATAAAAATATTTTTCAAAACTAGTTATATTGACACTAATTTACTTTGAATTTATAAATAATAACTTGTATGTTTGTTTATGACACATTCACGCACAAACCACAAAACCAATTTTGATAAATTTAGTAATACAGATATTTTTGGCTTTGGAAAATCAAGTAGACTAATTTTCATCGCTAAATAATATTTCGCTGATTATAAAATGGGGAATAAATGCAAAGGCTTGTAACATATGTGTAATATTTAAGGTGTCACTCACTTTGAATGCTGTTATTTTTGTGTATATCAAACATCACAGGAAATGAACGGGAAATAGTGACAATACTATAAATATATAAATATAATTTAAACATGAAACATTTAAATTCGCAAAATTTAAACGCCTACAGATCAAAATGAAAAACTCGATCAACCGTGCAATAATAAATATGAATATTTCAAAACATATTGCAAAATTATGAGCACTTGCAATATGCATACATTGCCAATACAATTTTAATTCTTTCCTATCGCAATTTTATTATTACTGCGTGTTCTACTTTCCTATCACACAAACAGAATAAAACAGATTTACCTACACTCAAAAATCAACATAAAATATACCGGACATGTTTATATAAAACATATTTTTCTATATTTCCGATTAAATTTATTACTTTTTGTTCAGAATTGCTATAAATTTGATTAAAATCGAAAACATACTATATAACTACTCGATCGAATCGAGTAGTATGGCTAAAATAAACAAACCGTGCAAATTTAATATTTTAAGGCCGCGCATCGTATGGAAATTCAATCATGTTATAACGCAAACGTAGATAATGCACTTGTGCATCGACCGGTAGCTAGGTTAGTACCGTATTTATTTTAAAAACGGATAAGCGCATCTGCCACCGCACCGGTGCTCGGACGTGACGCAAATTCAACCATAGGTAATCGAAATACTACCAATATTCACTCTGGACAGAGGAAAAACGAAAAATAAAACAGAAAACACCAATGCCAAAATAATGTGCGCAAACACAATGGCGTCAATGATGCGGATGTATGTTATTATTTTTTCACTTTGCTGGCGGGACAGCCATCAATTTTATTCGGAAATTTTATGAATATTCATGTCGGTTTTAGGCCCGCGTTTATATTTTGAAGAACAAACATAAACAAGCTATAACGAACGTCGCTCTTCAAACACGCACATGAAACAATACGAAGAGCTTAAATATAAAGCAAGCAATCGATAAATCATTTATTTCGAATCTTTGTTGTTCGTATATTTAGTAAATGTTTATGATTTTTTCGGTTTCGTTTTCATTTCCTTTGAATTGTCATGCCATCATTCAATTCACGATAAATAAAGCGCTCCCGATAAAAATCCATCAATGCTCTTTGTCATCGTTGTCGTGGACTGTTCCATGTCCGCCTGCTGTTTGCCTTCATTATCTAAATAACGCATTCGTTCTTATCTATTGTTTCAATATTAAAACAATGATTTGTTGGCGTTTCTGTGCGGACAGTCCGAAATAATAAAACACAACCGATCGGTTCTTTTGCAGGCGTGCAATACCGAAAAACAGTACAAAGTGCTATCGTCGAATATTGATAAGAAGTTCTTTATGTTTCGCTCGAAAAAAACACACATAAATCGCTTTGTCCGTCGTTCCGAAATGGAAGAGGATCGATGACCCAGGAACATAAATTTTTCAGGTGGTTTTTCGACACAATCGCAGTACGCTTCTGACTTTCGAAGCACGAAGGTATCGAGAGTGCAGATAGACACACACCGCCGCCGTTCAGGTATATAAACATGCCGTGCACATTTGCATGATTTGCGTGATGCTGTTCGACGGTAAGAGGCGGGAAGCAAACGCAAGTGTGGATGGATGAATCGAAGCGATCAGGACGCGCCCGCAGTGTAAAAGATCGCTTTTAACACGTCAAATTGTTGGAAGAGGGTCTATTCTCATGCGGTGGCGGTCGATTTTTCCTTTTGCCTGGCGTCGAAAATGTGTGGAAGTAGTTGAAAGTCATGATGATAAAATCGATGTTGTTCGCACCCTACGTTTTGTCGAAACGTACTTACATGATTTTTTACACTTCTTCACACCCATGCGATGAAATAACCTAAAAATACAGGATATTATAGAGCGAATAATTTATATCGCTTAATTGACCGCAAGCGCACAAATAACCCATTAGTCGTCATGAATTATACTTGCTTACGTCGCAATATATTTTATTATATATCGTCTTGCGTAGTGCTCGGTGAGATCGCGAAGGCGAAGTGCTTTATAGTTTAAAGACGCACCATGAGCGCATAGTCTTTGATGTGTCAGGTTTATAAAGCTCCAACGGCGGGCGCTTTTCGATGCTTCAAACTCAAGCTGCCAGGACTGGCTGTACGTCCGCGCGTGAAAACGTACACATAGACAACTTTAATGCTAGATTTACAACACTCGGTATATTTCGCGAGGTAATGTAGAGCTTGCTCGGCTCGTATTTCGTATCGAAAACGCGATTTCAGAGTTTTAATATGCTAATAGTGGAGCCACAAATAAAAGCTTCGCAGACAGCGCATTGTCCCGTATATCTTTTCCCGAGCTTTACTTACTTTATTCGACTATTCCAGACGCAGCGCGACGCCGACGAAGGCTTTCCTTGAATAGGAGCGAGACTTGTTCAAGAATTTCTTTGTGCTTGCGCGCATTCGGCGCAAATATTCAATGTATCGTTATTTGTGCACGCATACAAAACTTTTGAATCTGTGCGCTGCACAATCGCAAGGTGTGTGTACTTACAGTCTGCTTATCTAACAAGATGTTTTTTATTTGTTGCTAGTTGACAATACACATTTCCTCTATAGACTTTTGTGAATTTTAAAAATTTTATTTTGCGTCTTTTTGAGCGTCACACAGATTAGTTAACGGTAAAACACTGTTTTCGAATGAACAGAAGCGAATCGAATAAGATCGGTTTATCGCACCCGCGGGAAATCATCGAGTGATCGGAGAAGTCACAGCGGTATTTGCCCAAAACTGCACTCGATACCTGTGCGTTTGCCTGCGCACATTGCTCAATTAAACAAACGACCTTTGACTCAACGTCTCATCCATCTAAACCGATAAGTAGACTCCCACAGTCCTGGCGCTTCTCTTCCCGTGTGGCACGCAGTAATGCGCAGCGGCACTCGTTTTGTTCTTCGGCAGACGCGCATTCACACAGCCACAAAACGATGCCAATTATACTTAATTGGTCGACGTCCAACTTAACCATCTCGACATCGGCCTCTGCAGCGACTAATAATAACAACTACGTTGCATTAAACCCGCTTTTCGTTGGTTGGTATAACTTTGGTAGGCATGTAGATTGTATTCATGATGCCACTTGACGAAAAAAATCCATCCTGCTCTTTAGGCATTCAGAAATAATAATACGGTACTCATCGAGGTTAAAGGTTAGGGAATCGACGGTGTAGGAAGGCATAATGGCCCTTTCGAAAATATCGACCGACTTTGGGAGGGTTGTTTTTGAGGTCGCACCGAAGCACGCACGCCATTGGCTAATTATTACCTGAATGCGGACGTTGAGTGTGCCGATAATGTAAAAAGTTTTCTAATATTGCCCAAAAAACTCGCATCAATTTCAAGCGAGTTTTCGTCGCCGCTGGAATGAGTACCAAACCAGCAATGAGCACAAAAAGTGCGTTAACATCAGCATCGTCACCTCCAATGAAAACAACCCATTACTTCATCACAATCTTTGCGTTATTGATTTTTTTATACACATAAAAATTTAATTTAATCCAGATTTTACATTTTTGTTTCGATTTTTGCTAAAATAAATTAAAAATAATTTTTCTGAGAAATTGGTTTAATTTTACGCGTAAAGTGGCTCGAATTTCCATTTGTAATTAGAACTTAAACGACCGTTTAAAGTGCACGTGCGAATGTCATTCGTTGGTTGGCGTTCTTCACGCATCGAAGTTGCGTGCGTGCGAATATCGCAAAACATGCCAACACGCGTTGACACGTTGAGATTTTCTTTCGCTGGGCGCTGTGTGCTAAAAGTCTAATTTGCATAATGCCAATGTGCCGATTTGAGCGTCGTATCGACGTTTGCTGAGCGTCGAGTAAATGTCCTGAAAAGTGGAATATTACTAGCAAACGACGGCATAACATTGAAAAATAAAGGCAAATTGAATGCGTTTCCCCATGTAGCGGAATACGTTCACGCACCGCGGCATTTTACTCGCTTTTTATGAAAATCAAATGCTGAATGCTGTACATTGAGTTCGGTAATAAAATATTCAAGCGTTTTAACCAAATATGTATACGCAAAAATGGCTTTTGCAAGAAAATATAACATAATACGTGGGACTGGATAAAAAAAGCATCAGACTCGAAAGAAAAACGTGCACGATTTAAAACGAGAAATTCATAAATGTAGCTTTTGTTGATATTTAGGTCAAAGTCTGCTTTTTTTCATGTAGCAAAACAAAAAGTAGACTAAACCTACGGGCAATGAAACTGATAAATAAATCTCTTCATGCCTATGCCTGTGAAAAATGCAAAAGGCACGTTTCAGCGAAAAGTAGCAATGTGAAACCAAGCCAGCGGATAAAGCGTAGCAAAAATGTAATACAATAATAATATTCTTTTGTTGCGCAGGTTGGTAGCAGCAGCGGTGGAAAAGATATGCGCGAACGCACCCACCGCGCCAACTTTCGCTGAATCACCGATGTGCGAGCATAATAAAGCACGGAGAGGAAGAGCTGCGAGGCGCAAACCGGTAATGAGACTTCTCGCAAAACCGCACTATCTACATCAGCGCGCTGCCGCCCCGACGACGGCAAAGGCGTTCGCACTTATTGGAAGCCATCCATACGCGCGCCCTGTGGACGCGTTCGAGTATATCGAACGAGCTGAGGTCTCGATTCAAGAGTCACTCGACGCTATTCACAAGTCACCTTCCCTTTTTTTCCTTTTTCTCTATTATAACTTTTTTTCAGATTGCATGCGACTTTATTGCTGGTTCAAATCTACATCAGTTACATACACAGCGGATACAGAAAAATTTAGTGCTACTGGTAGTATATTAAAGGTTATGGTATTTGGACGTCAAAATAACGTACAAATGATTACACATGTTGCCTTAATAGATCAACAACACGCTTTTGCTTTTACTCCTTTTTTACGCTCGGCGCCTCAAGTGCGCTTGGAATCCTTTTAAGATCCTGCGATCCGCATTCTCACATCTTACCGGTAAAAGTTTTGGGACAGAAAGTGAGGCGGTGCAAATGTAGTGCTCGAAACTCAAATGGAAGTACCAATTTCGCAGAATTTACTTTTTTTATTTTTGAGGAAGAAAAAAACTTAGAACTCAGTGCTAATCGTTAAATATTCGAGTGTGGTGTATAACAAAGTTTTTCACATTTGCAACCACTGATTATACCTATAATAAAATATTTATGTAAAACAAAAAACTTTAGAAATGCAAACTACTGATTTATATTTGCTGTTGAAGTATTCCTAGTTCAACTAGCAAAACTAGTCAACATAGGTACGTATATTCCAGGCTCAACTCTCTAAAAAATTCATTGCATCAAAAATTAAAACCATATTTTCCAGCAGCAATAACCAGAACGCACGGACAGCGCCCTGTTGCCATATCAACGCGCACGGTGCTATTGAAAAGTTTCCAACTAAATGGAAACGTAGCTGGTAATAGTTTTCGAAATATGTGAAAATTGTATGCCCACTCGAATTCCGCGCGCCGCCCCCAAACGTAACGAACGCATTCCGATGTGCGCGCGCGTCGAACAAAGAAAACGCATCCAGTACAAGCATTAGCACTCGTAACGCCACCGAACCGTACTGAAATCGCTCAGGCTTGGTCGCCAGCGGTCGCATTGTTGAAATACATAATTACGAAAACATATAATAACTGCATGCACGCGCAACCCCCGACGAGTATCCAAGCATTTGGAATTCACCTGCCTTCTATACCAACTAAAATCATCGTTATATTTCTACTAACTTGTATTTAAAGTCTGCTGCAATATTATGAACCACTAATGATTCCGGTTAGAGTAGCGGAATGTTCCTCTAATAGGAATTAACTGCATTCAGTTGGAAATTATTATTAAATTTGCATTTATGAGTAAATATTTGTTTATAGAGAATTTGCCAGTATTGAAGAGGAATTTAAGCACTGGTATTTTAATTTTTGTTGTATAAATATAAATTGGCTAGAGTTTTACAAAATAGAATCCTCGGTAGATGTCGCCACTTGTAATTCATTATTTTCAGAAAAAATAATAAGGCATAAATATAAAAAGAGTAATAAGTTTCATATTTCCAAGTTATTCATCTCTCCTTTGTCCGCATGAATCCAGTTTGATATGGCATATGCACGCCACCACAATAATTCTTAAAAGTGTCGACGTCCAGCGGCGTCCCGATGCGCGTTCGTGTCCAACCTCAACAAACCTGCCCGTCGAAATCATTAACATTATATTCCACCTTGCATTCTTTTTTGCGTCTTTGTGCCTCTCCCAAACAGTCTCTCAACTGAACTGGACGAAAACGACCTCATTTCGTTATTTTAATTTGTGTTTTACCTTTACGGCTCGTTAGTCAATGTTTGTCGAAATCAACACGCTGCTCTGCTATTGTTTACTGATGAGAATTTCGGCAGGTAATGTTGGTTTAGCATTTCTTTGTGCGCTTCCGACCAGTTTTTGTTTATTGACTTTTGCGCTATGATGTAGAAGAAAAATTTGTTGCGCAAAGCAGGGGGTCGGTGCCATTGCACCTGTTTCGATAATTTCTCATCCTCGTCGCCATCACGCCGATTAGCTCCGCATGGAACCTGTGAAACCCCACGCGCACGGTAGGTATACCTATCGTCGCACAAATCGAACGTTATCGTTCCACCCCATCGTTAAACATTAATCACCCATTGTTGGCGTTTTCAACAAGCCAGCCAAGCGCGCACAAGAAAATAAAATTTTCACCAAATCAACCACCGTAAATAAAATTATAGGTAAATGAAAGCGTGAAAAATTGAAAGCTGCTACAAATAAAAAAACAACAGTTACCTGAAATTGCCTTGGGCTTATAGAAGCAGAGAAAAACAACATGGCTAATAATTAAACATAGAATACAAGAATAGTTACATAAACAAGAAGAAAACCGTCCGGAATCGACTTTCGAGCTTAATGGTTGTTGGGTTGTTAGCACAATGTTGTAGAAGGTGCACGAGTAGGAAAGTGGTGGAATCGGAGAAGCGAGCTAAACATAGAAGCAAACAATCGGAACATGTGGGGAACAATAGAAAAACAAGTTTTACAACGTTACGCGTACCTTCAGAAAACTACGCCGTCTCTATCGTCAATTATGAATGGCATTATGATCGTGTGTAGCGCTGGCATGCGATCTGGAATTACGCATTAAATATTTATCTGTTGCTTCTGGTGCTAAATCTATTCTAATGGAACATACAGAATGTTCCAATAAGCTAACATAATGAAAATATAATATTCAAGTATTATCTACACCGACAGAGAACGCACACGCAGCAGGAATATCTCGGCAAGCGTGCCGCGCGCTAATAAAATATTTTTAATGCAAAATTATGATGTTTTATCCACGTATGCCCACAGAGCACACGTTTATTTCTATGGACGTCATAAATATAAAAATGCGTTCGTTTTATTCCTCCTTTACATTCAGCGCTTTTTTAATGCGCTCAGTTTTGTTATCTGTAGCATTCGAGCTTTTTATAATACATTCTGGGCAATGCACACGTGAATATTTTCTACCGAGTGACATAAATAAAATCTGTTGTTTTTAAGTAACAGTTAACTACTTGTAGTAATAAACTGAAACATTCAGTAGACGATTTAGTTATCACGAACAAAGTGGAAAGCGTAGTTTCGGTTGTGTACGCATGCAAATACGGTTGCGTTTTAATAGATTTACCCTTAAGCTAGCCATAAGCCAAATGGCTTATTCTCCTGCAGTAGATACCGCTGCAATAACTGCCCAGTGTCATAACGAGCTGGAATCAACTGAAAACTATAGCATTCTCGCATGTTGATAAAGTGTCATGCAATGGCACACACGATAATCTAATCTATGTTTTTTATGGCACAAAGTGGTTAAATATAAACAATTGAAAATTTATTTTGGTTTAAGAGTTTAAAATTAATTTTTAGCCAATTGCAACAATTTAATCAAAATTTACGAAATTATTAAATACTAGCTTTTGCCCGCGACTTCGTCCCGGTAGTGTTTAATAAAAATGTAATTCATTTTTACTCTCTTGATCTAGACATAGTATGTGTCACTTCTATCAATAAGATTTGCAATTTTATTTGAAAAAATTAATTATATAAAGGATTGCTAATAATGTACTTCAGCGCGCCATCTCGGATTCAACTATTCAACTATAACTATGATTGAATCTCAATGCCAACTTTTATCCTAGAGAAAAGAGCTGTCTTTAGGATTTTCCCGGCAATTATTAAAATTTTTCTCGCCGTAAAAACCATCCTTGGACATTAACGAACATTTAAAAAAAATAATTAGCCAAATTGGTGTAGGCGTTGTTGAGTTATGCGCTTACCAACAGATTTTGCGATTCATTCATTTTTATATTATAGATTAATAAATAAATGTAGGATTTCTTTACTCATTATTACACCACGTTCTATTTTGATCCTTTGTCCCCTACTTGGTTTATTGGTAAATAAACGCGAAGATAAACGGTCGCCACTCAAAAAGAGCTAAACACGAACGCACGAAGAACTAGCCGGGACAAAAAGATCAGTTCAACCGACGATAAAGACAACTTATCGCAAAGTGCAATCTGTTCGTTTATGTCGGACGCTTCGTGCGTTCACAGGCCGCTTTTGTGCGGTGGCATCATCGTAAAAATTAAAAGCGTCACAAAATATAAATGACACCCAGGGAACAAACGCAGGACCAACGACAGCGCTATATATTGCGGCGGCATGCGACCGAAACATGGAAATAAACAATTAAGATCCCCACTCGTTGCGTCGCGAAATAACAATAAAAGGCAGTTTTCGGTAATAGCTGCGGAGTCAGCTTTTGCTAATCCGCACGATTGTGCAAAGGGCGACCACAACGACTACGAGGGCGGATTATCCCTCATAAGTGTGACGGTTCAACGGGCACGGAATGTGATAATTGCGTGTATTCCGCCCACCAGAATGCGAACCACACAGCATCCAGCTTCCAACCATTAATGTAAAAATTTAATAAAAAAAAACAAACGAAAATAAAGTTCAAAGTCAAGTTGCGAAGAGTTGCGTGTGACTTTCGTATCTAATTGAGTGACAGTATCTCCGGGTTTTATTAATTATCCTGTCGCATTGCAGATAAGCGATGGTTCCGATTGATGAATCGGATTTAGTTACTCGGCTTCTTACCCAGCCAGAACACCAGAGACAATTTCTACAGCGGTTAAAAATAGAACGCCATGTTTGCTACTTAATACAACAGACTCACTTGTTTCGTGACGCCGAAAGAATTAATGGTTCCTTTAGCTTTATGACCTTTTCATAGATTTTGGTGTAATGCCTAAAACAAGTATTTTTCTCGACGAGACAAGCGCTGGAAACATTATTTTCAAAGCAAACACAAAAACCAGCCGAATAAATATGATCGAAAGCTAAGTTTAGCGCAAAACCCAAACGGCTTTTGATCTTTTTCAGTTCGAACCAGGACGTTATTTATTTTAATCGTTTATCGCTTGCTTTTTTGCTTTGTAATGTTTGGTCTATGCGCGCGTTGGCCGTAAATCGCAGTCCTGAGCGCTTAATAAAGATTTGCGAGCGAAATGATTTTTTAATACGTTTATACGGAAAAGTTAATTTTGAAGTCGCGCATTGTGTGAACCACGCAGCTGTTCCTAGCGTATTGTATCGTGTGGTGCAACAACGTACATCACACTGCCGCCGTCATCCATCCTGCTCTCTTTTAGATTTTTAATCCTAATCGCGTGGTTGATGCTTCGCCTGCTTTGGCTGATCTCCGCGTGGTTTCAATCGCCACTGGGGTGGCTTAAGGTATTAACCGAGATGGGGTCGGCGCATATCAAATGCGAAACACGGTGACTCACTCATAAATGTGCGCTGCAGGAGCAACAGCCAGTAGCAAATCGTATTCATTTGTGACGATGCATGAGGCCCCCAGGTTAGAGATGAAACCCCCAATAGAACAGGTTTGGCAGCAGGCGGACCTCCTGCTGTTTTGATCTGATTGTCTACGGTGTTTATATGATATACCAGCCCCCGTACATAGCAATTACGTCTAATGAACTTATCGATTTTTTTTCGGCAATACAAAATTCAATCAGTTGATTTGATTGAACCAAGCAAGAGTATATTTTTTTAGGTTCTATGTTGGAGAATGCTACAGCAGGACCTAATTTTCAACACGTGTTAGAATTTGAATCCTTGAAGTGAGCAGACTTCACAGAAGACTTGGCAAAGTTCACAGAGTACAGTGTCAGTCAGTTAGGCAACAAATGCGGAATGTAATGAAAGCAACCATTCAGTTATGTCAAGCAGTTGTTGGAAGGCATGGTGCGCGGAGTCTGGAGCTTCCAGGTATGAATTCCATAACGACCTTTATGTGTATGCCTCATGCGAGCGTGCCAGCAAACTCCAGACGCTAGACATCGGCACCGAGAGTTTGCGAGTTGCGAGCGCACGAGGGCGGATTTAATTAGAAAATTCCGTGCTCCTTTAAGCGGCGCTGTGCTCATTCATGTTCGCTTCCTCCCTGCCGCCAAAACGCGCGATGTTCACAGCACACGGTGTTGTTAATACCCCGTCTTTGTCAATCAAATTCTACACGTTTTATGCGCGCAGAATGTTCGACATCTATATCTACTTGTGCGTGCGTGTGGCACTTATGCACGTAGAGATATTTTTATGATGATTCGAGAGTGAGGGTGCAGCAGGAACTTACCTATCTGTACCGAACACTTCGCTTTGTCGCCCAAAAGAAATCGAGGGGTGTTTATTATGGTGAAAATTTTCCAAACGCAAGAAGTGCAGGGATCCGCGCCGGGAGATAACAATAATGATGTATTGCGACATCATATCAAGCAAATTTCTTTGGAGAGTCGGCAGGGGTATTGATATCAGGATACTAAATGAAATTCCGGTCTATAATGACACCTTCTACAGGAGTTTCCAGCCAAAGTATGAACTTAATGTATTTGAATTGTTGCAGTTCTTGACATTGACTTAAATTGAAAGTCAACTTCATACTACCAGACAAGTTGTTCGTGTTTATGTGACTTGGTACCTACATAAACTGCAAGCAGAATTACGGTAGCAACTACCTAACTAGATACTCCCATAAACAATGCTGCATCGATTATATAAATTCTCTATAATCCCGTAATTGAAAATACGGCGCACGTCAAATTGTTAATCTTCGGAAATTTACATCATCCTGGCCGTCGCCAGTAAAGAACAACAATGTCCATGCAAGCCTGAGTCTTTTCTTCTGCATCGAATTTATCACCGCCGCGATGATCTCGTGCATTATACTCGTAACGCATTAAACATACATAAATTTCAAGAGGCCAAGTAAATATTTCAAGCTCATACTTGTAAGATGCGCAGCTGAAAAACGACGCCCCGCAGCAAGGACTAAAAACTGCTTCAAAAGAAGTTTAAATATGTGGCGCGGCGGCTACATTGTGTAGTTATGTTTGCCCGACGTGTCTTTTTTGTTGTTGGCTTTTAATCGCTCGCTGCTTTCGCGCTTTCGTGCTTTCATTTGGTCCATCCTAGTGGTGTTATTATTTATATAAACCCTTTTCAAAATTCATACGTTTCACTGTCAGACAATGCCGGCCTGTAAGTTTAATCCTTTAAGTACACATGAGTCGAACCTAACATATACGGTATGTACCCAAAATGTACTCTGTACTCACATGATGATTGTTCACAGCATGGAATTGTTATGAAATGTTTGCGTACTCGGTTTTGGGTCTGCGGGACTCCAGCAGTTTTCGGATGTAAACACTCGATTTTAGCAGATGTGTAACCAAGCCTTTCTGTTGCTGCTGGTGTGTTATTATTGCATTGAGAGCAAGTACGCACAAGTGGTAGGTACTTCTACCTATACAAATAGATCAAGTGGTCCAAGAATACCTAATACTAGCAACCAGAGAACAGTTCTCATCAAGAATGGCAATTTCGTGTGCGAATTGCGAACCGCTCTAAAATGGTAAATGACAAGCAGTAGGTAAAAGGATAAAGAAAAGCAGTGCGTGCACAAAAACATATTTTGATAGGACCACAGTATACATAGCATACTAAAATAACAGACTGACAGGCTGCTCGACTAACTGCTAAATTTGAGATCAGATATACCGACTTATTTATATGCTAGAATTGTAGGCGAAACAAGCACTGAAAAGAAGAGAGAATTGCAGAATAGAAAATCGCTAAAAACGAGTAAGCCTCTTAGGGTATTCAGGTAAGTACACACACGAAGTATGCTTTGTAAAGTCTTCAATAGAACACATATTCCCGTAAAGGTATTATCCGGTTTAAATGTGGATAGCTGCCAATTGATATTATTCATATTTCAACATCTCAATATGTGCATACAACCTAACCTAAACGGCAAATCAGCAGTCATGTAGGCAAGCTGGTTTCAAATTGAGCTACCCATATAAACACGTGAAAGTAAATCAGAAAGATGCATTGTACTCGAATTCTATAAACTGATTTTCGTCTGCGTTCATTGTTGGTGTTCGTGAATAGCGAATAAGTAGAGAGAAAAAAAAAACAGATATTAATTGATGTTTTGCGTTGGATTAATGGTGAATCCTTAGTTAATTATGTAGCAGCACGAATCTTGAATCTTCTATGCTAAGAACACTTTAAGGCTTAATGCTGCAATTTAATCTCTTTCGCTTATTGTATGCGCGTTCATTATTTCCGCTTATTATTGCAATTAATTATCATAACGGAAGCTAAAAATGTAAGCATCATTAATGTAATGAGTGCCTGACGTGTAAAAATTTTAGCATTTTGTGTTTTATGATAAACTTGCTTTTGCCCGCGACTTCGTCCAGGTACTGTTTAATAAAAATGTAATTCGCTTTTACTCTCTTGTTGTAGACATACTCGTAGTATGCGTTTATTCTATCAGTAAGATTCGCAATTTTATTTAAAAAAAAAATTAATTATATAAATAATTGCTAATAATGCATTTCAGCGCGTCATCTCGGATTCAACTATTTAACCATAACTATGATTGAATCTCAATGCCAACGTTTATCCTATAGAAAAGGGCTGTCTTTAGGGTTTTTCCGGCAATTATTCGAATTTTTCTCGCCGTAAAAACCATCCTTAGGTTAGGACAAACCTTTTAAAAAAAGAATTGGCCAAATTGGTATAGGCGTTGTTGAGTTATGCGCTTACCAACAGATTTTACGATTAATTTTTATATTATAGAAATGAAATATTGTAAAAATCCGTGATACTAAAAATATAGGTAGGGGAGAGCAGGTAGGATTCGTACAGTAGGAGCATTCGTACAGTCCTTATTCCTACCACTGTAGAATACTTTGACAGGTCTGTGTTTGTGTGCGTGAGACCCACTCGCACGCATAGGTTACTCGCGGGGTGAGACGTCAGTGCAGCCGCCGGCTTCGACGCAACGAGTCTCGTCTCCAGCCTTTAGACATCGGAGTATTTGGACCGTTTAAGGCTAAACTCAAGATAGCTTTTAACGATTGGCACGTGAATAACCCAGGCAAAACCCTCAATATATATAATATACCACGACTGGCTAAGATAGCATATTTTGAATCCTTTACTGGTAAAAATATCACTCATGCCTTTGAGAAGGGCGGAATATGGCCTTTTAATAGGTTAGCTTTTGGCGACGATGATTTTGCACCTGTGAATGTATACTATTCTAGTTCAACCCAAGATGCTCAAACGAACCCACAAGCTTCAACTTCTTCACAACCACAAGCGTTACAATCCACGCAAGATAAGCAATCAAGTTCTGTAGCCGTTCAAGATTACGATGTGCCAGAGACCATACCAGCAGACCCCATACAGACAGAGTTTATTCAACAAAACCTTCCAAGTTGTTCATCATCTGTGTCTCCATCTTTGCTATCACCTACAACAGTAACAGATTGCTCACCAGCTGTGGGGTTGATCACCCCAGAGTTAGTCAGGCCATATCCTAGAGTGGACAGAGATTCAATAAAGAAAACAAGGAAAGGAAAGCTACCAGGCAAATCTAGAATTTACACTGATACTCCGGAAAAGATAGACTGGCAGAAATAGAAAAAGGAAGACTATTGAAGAAGCAAGTGCAAGAGAAAAACAAAAGCTAAGGCCATCAAAGCTCTACATCTTGTCTTAGATGCAGATAACGCATCTTCAATAAAGAGGAAATCTCAATCGAAAGAGTCATTTAATTTAAAGAAGCAAAAGAAAACTACAAAGACTGATAATGAAGCAAATGCATATTATATGATACCTATGAATACCTAAATAATATATCTTGGTTCTTAATACAAAAATGCTGATTCTGTGTTAAATTGATCTCAATAAATGATTAAATTTAATCAACAATTGTTTATTTTCTTTGACTGTATGAAGGTACCCCATCATGTACGAAAGTACCCCACACTATGCACGAAGGTACCCCGTGTGTGGGGTACTTTCGTACGATTTCCATTTTTTGGAAAACTGATCATAATTCTGTCTGTGTGATTTGTGACGGAGCTGTACCATACTATAATTATAGGCAGATATATAGGCTATATAGGGACATTAAACTTATTCGAATATATTATATAGTTTAGTTTTAATATGGCGTCAAGTAAAAAATGTACGAATCCTACCTGCTCTCCCCTACCAATTAACCAAACGAACAATGAAAACTAGAATATCAACAACTGCACACAATAAGTTTCTGTTTATTAGTACAGGTTTGTTGATTTGGTACCTGTTTTGTTCTACTTTTGTCAACAAAAAAATTTGCAAACAGCTCCAACAAGTAATAGCAATAAAAACATCACGTTCATTAATCATTTTGCAAAATTGTAACGTTCGTACGTGATTTTTGTAGCATTTTACGCGTCAGTGCACACACCTCGCCCAGTTTGTGCTGGAAATAGTTTTTTTTAGCTTGTTTGTTTAAACATTGAACAAAAAAGGCACACCACGAAAGTGGAAATGACTCCACTTTAATACACGCTGACAGAGGACAACGGAAGGCTTTACCCGCGTCCACGTCTGGTCTGACGTGCCGAGAACATTTGCCCCTGCTCTGCTTAAAAATTAATTGTTTTCTGCATTTTGTATCAGGCGCGCGGCCATTTTGCGCTTACCTGTGACATTCATACGGCCATGTTTGGAAACCCGACGGCCACAATATGGCAGTCGTGCCTATTTGCTGCGGGTACTAAATTAGGTCGTTAAAGTTGGGTAATTTCGGGATTATACGAGATGGTAAATAATTTCGCACGGATTTAATAACGCGCTTCGTTTGGCGTTGTTGCCTTTTGCGCATTGTTACGTTTACTCCCACTTTCTCAATCCTACCGCAGACATCACCCCTAATGTCAACGATGCTCAGGTGTGTTTGCAATTGAGAATTATCACTGACAGAAAGACTCCTTTAATACTATTTATCTTTCTGGTGTTTTTGAGCCTATTCCCCGCAGGATAATAATAATTAAACAAATTAAGACAAATTTTAGAGAACATTCGGTATTTCCTATATGATAAATTTGCATTAGTTTGGTCGGTAGTCTCGACGATGGCTAACAGAGTCGGATCGAAGCCTTGGCTTCGTTATAATGAGGGCGCTATTCTCTAATTTTAATTTCATAAGTTTCGGTCGCGCGCACGCCTAATTAATCATTCAAGGAGCGAGACTCTGGGATTTAATTAAACCAGAAGTAGCTTGTTCGTGATGGCGAATATCCGCGCGCGAACGAAAGCGGCACGATGCGCTCTCCGCCGCCACCGCAACGCCACATCTCTCTGTCGACACTCGAAATATTCCACGCGCTGCCAACTATCGCAGTCAACTAGCAGGAGACACTCAGTCTGTTGGGTTATAGTTATGTCGGCTACATGCACGCGCACAACACACAACATTAGAGCACCGCCGCCGCCGCCGCTGCCACCGCCAGCAAAGATGATGATGACGAGAGAGGGGGCGCCGATACCACTACTTCCTCCAGCAACACACAGTCCCCTTTTCCTTACATCACGAACTTTATTCATATCGCGCTGCTTACCACTAGAAATAGATGGTAGATGGTACGAATCGGCAAAGTTTCAGACCGATGCGATGTCGCGCCACCCTTTAAAGGTGATGGAGGCACGTGGAAATGGAAAATGGGGTGAAAACAAATCGCCGCATTCGAACGCAAATATATATAAATTCCGCATTTAAAAGTCGAAATTCAAATGTTATATCTATACCGGGCGGAGGCGGTGCAAATAACAACCGAAAGATACGAACCCGGTGATAAAATAAACTTTTAAGTATATACTTTTGGGAAAGCTGCGGTGGCAAAACAATGCTTGCAGTCGCATTTCCGCGCGCACATCGCGTGACTCCCGCAAATGAAAGGAAAAGAGTTCCTCCACGACTGAGAATCGATGGGCACCGGTTGCAATACGTTAAATACTTCAAACCTATTAACATATTTATTGCTTAATTCACACATTTGACGGGCAATTGAAATTGTAGTAATTAAATCCGATGAGCTTTTCTTGTTACAGTGGATTGTTCCCATTTTAGAACAAAATTCCAATCCATTATTTAAAAAAAATTAAACGTTTTTCATTCACATTTTATGAGAATGAAAATGAAGAATCGGAAGTTCTTTGAAAATATTAAGAAATTGTGAAATATTTTTTGTTAGTTTTTCACCTTTTGATTTAACTAGAGCAAAACTCGCATCTGAAAAACAAGTTAATAAGGTGTTGCATTCCTAATTGTTCCTGTACCTCTTCTTATTAAAGAAATATTTGTAGTTAAGTTTACAAGAATTGCGATAATACCACAACGCAGCAGGACTGCAGTACAGGTGATGCTGACACCGTTGACAGGTCGGTAACGGGTGAACATCCAGGAGGTCGTCCTGGCCTGCCACGACAGACACGAACATGTTGTGGCGCCGTCTTCGAGCATTAGCGCCTGGCTGTGAATGCACATCGCATGACCGTAATCATCTTCTCGGCGAGCGCGAGAACACGAGAGCAGCGAACGCGTCAGTCTGCTGTGCGCAGTGCCATTTTGCACTATTTACACACTTCTTACGTTTCATGACCGCTGTACCCAAGCGTGAATATTACGTAGCAGTTGGTACGCATTGTCTCATCGCTGTAGGAGAATTGCTGAGATAATAGAGGCACCAGTTGGAAAACAACAAAATAGCGCGTTACAATTTTGAAGACGTTTAAAACAGTGTTTAACTACTTACTGTAATGATATGTAGTGTTTGATAGCTTTTGGCAGTCTCACGCTTGTAGTTAATAATATCTCGAGCGCTAAATTATAATGAAGCGCGAGCGTGTTTTTGTAAGATAATCGCCGTCGCGGTTGAATAAAAAACGAAGCGAAAGAAACGAGTTTAAAGCGGGCATAAAATCCGCGCCAGCAGGGCCGTTGTTTACGAAGCGGTATCTTTTTGTTGCTGTCGAACGGTTTTGTTGCCAGAGTTCGCCTTAATCCCTTCACGCGTTCGCAACACGCGCTTGCTGCGCATAAAAAACCGAAAGCCACTCGGGCGGAGTGCGTTCGCTCGCAACTTGTTGTAATTAATGTGAACATGGCAATTAAACTTTTCCCGCGTTGTGTATACACATTGGGGGTATAATCGTGCGCCCACGTGCAACACTTTCAGACGCGCGCGCGCAGGTAAAAGGCAGCGGTGAGAGCATGAAAAAAATATAAAAGTACGCTGCGTGAAATGCGCGAAAAAATTGTTGCCATATCTTATGCTTACTTCTATTTTATTCATCTCTCTGACAGCCGAGTGCCAGTGGAGAATGGCACTGCCCGATTTGGATGGCGGAAAGAAGTACGGATTTTATTTATAAGTGTGCATATATGAGCAGATGAATTTAGGAGCTTTGAAGGGCCTTTTTTGATATGCCTTGAAATACTTATGAGTGCAGCAAACAGATTTTCATATTTGGAATTTATAAAGAAAATAATGAAAACAATTAAGTTCAGGTTCAGTTTTTCTTTCTTTCTTTTTTTTTTTAATTAAAGTTTTTGTAGTGTGCTAACCTAGTTTTTGAAGTAATATCCTCAATTTTCGATTAAATTCGTTCCTCACACACGAAATCAGATAAGTTTAGTATTTTCGGCAGTGAGGCATCTTGTAACACCTCGTATTGCACCCGTAAGTTGGCTGCGCGAAGAGAGAATAACGGGATCAATAAAATCCAACCGAGTTTCCCCAAGTTGTTACCCAACCCCCCGGAGTAGACGAGCGGTGCGTTGCCTTCCGAGCGGCGAGGACACGCGGCGGCATTGTGCCTACCTACGGAAGCGTGCGTGCGTTTGTTTTGCTCAGGTGAATACTCCCTAAAGTGTATAAACTTGACATAAAGCCCGTATTCCTTCCCGAATATATAACCGAAATATTTATGGCATTTTACGCAACGAAAAACTAGCGGAAAGTAGAGCAAAAACCCACCCGAGACTCAAGAAGAGAAAATACCTGTCCTCGATTTTTTCTCATTTTTTATTAAACCAAGCTCAAAGCACGATATCCAATTAAATTGTGGTATAATCCAATATTTTCCTTGTTAGTGAAATTCCGACACAACAAAGATTTAATATTAAAAGGAAAAAATTAGGGGAAATTGTTGTAGTTGTATGAACCCCAAGGTGCTAAATTGGTGTTAGGAAAAATTCCAATACGTTGAAATTTTTAATATGTTGCCTAGATTGTATCACTCAATATAACTGGTGTTGGTTGTATTAACAACCAACAAAATCCATCGCAAAAAATATTTGTAATTTTAAAATTCAAGTAAATCTACTGATTAAAAAATGTGGAATATAAAAGAATATGATGAGAACCATATGATGCGGAACGCAATCGATGAACTTTGGAAAGTATTTGTTGAGAAAATAAATTAGAGTCCGCAGCGCTAACAAGTCGAGTGTTGCTCTTGGACAGAGACTTGCTGGTGCAGCCGCGTCTCTTTGATATCTTTTAATTATTTATTCTAGTGGTCTAGACGTAAACGAACGTGAGGAGTCGGTGCCCGTCTTGCTTCGGCCGCGCTGCTCGTGAATTTAATGCACTAACAACGGACAGCGGTGGCGGCTTCTAAAGAAGGAACGATTCGCGATCCGAGAACGGCCATGACGACAGGCGCAGTAGTTTCAGCACTCGCAAACTTGGAATTTTAATCTTGAAATATATTATACATGCTTTTAAACTCCCTATTCAATATTCGCCACGGAATGAATACTCACTCCATTCCTCGGGATCTGGGAGGAAGATTCTAGTGTTGCGCTGTGGTTATATGAGCACGCCCGAGATTACTTTTCGCTCTTCTTCGGTGAAAATTAGTTGCACTAAAAGCGAGCGAATATTAATTTTTAATTTTATTGACTGCACTGCTTTGCGCGCAGAAATGCGAATCGCCATTCACAGACGATCTGCACACTCGCGTTCGCATCAATCGCATCCACGGCGAAGTTGTAATTAAATTAAATTTAGCAGCCGCAGCGCAAGGAATCCTCGTAATTTTCATCTTTAGAATTCTCGCCGAGATTATTTATTAATGTTTTCTGTCGCGCTACTCTTAAGAAATTAGAAAATACGCTGCGGTGCAAAGTTTGCTGAGCGGAATAAATTTCCGCTGTGCTCTGCGGTTTAGCGAATGTATTGAAAAGTTTAGAAAAACTTGTGATTGAATTAAAGTGCGCCTTGCACCAAATAACCAAACGGTAAGAGTAAAGTTTGCAGGTTACTCACACCAAGGGTCTAAGCATTATATAAGAATCCAAGTTAAAAAATTTACATTGCATTAATACGAGACTGTAGATTTTTTTTTTTTGTAAAAATTCGATTTTGCAAAAGTGCATTGACTAATTCAGCGGTTTCATGCACGGCAAAACTTTTAAGTGGTTTACTTTGGAGGACTACGAACCCTCACGTCCCGCCGACGAAAAAATAATACACCGTCGCCGCGACATTAACTTTTTCTCCACGCTCTGGAACATGCCACCCTGAAGCATAGTGGTAACCTATGCCGACGGCTCCGTGCGCAATTTATTTTTGGGGAAAAATACACGAAAACCCACTATGATCACTCGTTACGCATTTACTCCATGCTCCCCTCTTCCGTAGACATCCGCTGCAAACGGATTAAAGATTTATGGTTTATTTTCGGTCAAATATGTTGCAGCAAGAATGAGCCGATCAGTCAGCGTCTATCAGCCACATGCCAGGCGACTTTACTGCATACAACATATAACACCCTCGACACAATTGCAATCTATCAACTGGTACCAATAAATTTATCTAAAACCTGTGAATTCATAGCCGTCATATTTGTGTACGTCGTAAACAAAGCGCTGTGATAATTATTTAGTCACAAGTGTTACACACACCTAGCACCCTAAGTTCTTTTAATGAATTAATAAATTAATTACCGGCTCTAAACACCGGAGATTTGTCAACTTCAAAAATCATACACGTCGCTTCCAGCCGGCGCGACACCAGACGCGTTGACGGCGGCGGCGTTGGCGTTAATTTAATTATACCAGTCGACCTGTTCGCCATGCCATGCGCGTGACAAACTGTTCCGTAATGTGGATTATTTATATTAATATATAAACCGTCTATTAAACATTATGCATATATATATATAAATTTGGCGCGACGTTTTGTTTGTTTGTGTGTGTTTATATCGGTATGGTAATTAAAATTAATGAATCCCGGCGGCTGCAAGTTTGGCGGCGGTTAGGCGGGTGGTTTTGCGGGGGGATGAATGCAGCCGAGCGTGATGGTAGTCGAGGGCCGAGGCGAGCACAACGCGGACGTTCAGGGAGGAATCCATTTCGCTTTTTCGTCGTGGAAATTATTACCGCCTAGCGACCGCAATTTATTTTCATATTTTCGCGTATGCTACCAGAAGTGTACTTTGTGTTTAGGAGCTACCTTTTAATTACAGAAAGAGCACACTGATGTGACTCGAGCAATTAATACGAATTAAATATATAATTGTCGGATTTTTATTTCGGAATGGTCGCAAAATGTTTTTTTTTTGTTTTGTTAAACTTTTGTTTCTTAATGTTTTAATGGATGCGCTTGTTGGAAGACGAATGGTGAAAATTAGGCTCTGCAATTTGCTAAAATTCTTTTTCATGGTAACCTGAGAAGAGACGCAACTCAAAGGAGCATTGTGTGGGCGCAACGAGCATTGCAATTGTTCCGTGCAGCGTACAAACGAACGCCATTTGCAGCCACGCGATGCACAAAACAGCAATGCCAGCAAAGAGCAGATCCTCGCTGCACCAGCAGGAATGCTTCTTTTGTTAGAGTTAATTGAATATCTACGACGTACATCATGGGATTGTTTACTACGGTTTTACAACGATTGTCTATTAGGTTTTGTTGAACTAAACATTCCCTCGACCCCGAAACAAATTGTGTAGATAACCATCAAGTGATAATGACCCTCCATTTCACGCTGGGGCAATCGCGGTCATTATGCTTATGAAAATGCGTTGTGCACATTTAATCATTTTTATTAATTATAATTTTGAATATCAAATAAAATCACCCTTTTCTTTGTGTTGTGAATTTTTGCTTTACATTTCACCAACCCCACGACAGTCAACTCCTCGTCAGACAATAGTTTTGCAAGGTAATGGCAAAATGAGGCCTCCCTTCTGTTCTTCGCCAGGGGTAACGAGAGAAAGCGGAAAATTTAAATGCGTTGATGCATCAGCAACCAGCAAACGGGAGCATTGTTTGTTTGCGTGCTCATCTCGTTCCTCACGACGATATCGGCGGCATCGTCGTCATAAGGAAGCGTTATGAATTTTAAATGGCCTTTATATCAGTGGCAGATGGTCGGGAATGAGCCGACGCTGGCTGCAATATGGCAGCTATTAATTATGGCACCGTGATTGAAGATGTCTCATGACAGCGGAATCGGGGACTACCCTACTCACACGACACGGCGCACAGGTCGGTAGCGCTCCGTTTTCGTGCGCCACGTTTCAGTGCACACAGCGCCCATGCCATTTCGCCATTATCAGATTAATTAATGCAAGTATCGTGTTTAATGTTTCCTCTCGTGTAGGTGTATTGGTGGCCCCGCGCGACGGCTTCTCATTATGACGATCCAACCGGCTAACCAAGATTGTTCTATCTCTGCCTCGGTTTGGTACCGCATGTATTCTATAATATAACACATGTAATGCACGTACACGTACCACGCATAGCGAGTGTTTTCGGAAGCGCAATTCCAACTCGCAATGAATCACACACACCGTGATTTCTGCTTTCCACAAGCTCGAGCAATGTGTTGAAAAAAACCAGTGCAGCATTGTGACGTTGCAGAAAAATAAATCTCCGTGAATGTTGTAAAGATAACAGGATATGTCCGCATGCGGGCAAATGCATAAAATTCCAATGCACATGTGTGGCTGATGATGGTGCAGCGCATCGTCGTGGCTGCCGTGCGCTATCGCATTCGACTTATCTCAACCTCGGCGTGTGAGGACTATCCATCATAATCATGCACGACTTTATGACTAGAAAATTGCTCCGAAAGAGATACCAAACCATGGATACCTATAGATATTACGTAGATAAATCACCCCCTCGCATTATAATAGATCTACATATTCCATTACACGATTGTTACATCGCTACACGTTGATTCATTTACTCGTGTATCATTTGAGACGATGGTATTGTACGCGCGTTGTAATGGGTACATTTTGTTGACATAATTTTCTATTCAATCTGTAGGTAGGCAGGCGATGCGCGATCGCACACGGGCGAATTATTTAGGTTTCCTTTGCCTTAATGTATTTCAATAATAATGGAGCGTTTCTATCACGAGGATGGTAATAATAATAAATAAGGCAGACATGGGTTTTGCGAACGGGGAATGGGAGCATGTGAAGATGTGAAATTTAGATTAATGATAAGGAATGAAAAATTATTTCAGATATGAATTGAAATTTCGTTTAATATTGCATTGTCAAGTCGTGATGGTATTACATATAATGATAGTGCAACTGAATATGCATTTTTCATTTTTATTCTTGGTTTAATTTATATTAGTTAGCTTTATGTCGTGATAAATTATGTAAATACAAAGTAAATTTGAAATTGTGGTCTCTAAATTAATATTTTTAAAATATTAAATCATGCAAAAGTGAAGACGGGTTAAAAAAGTATTTTTTTGTTTTGCTTTTTTAGCGCACAAATTTTTAGTTTTTCTGTGACATTTTTACCTCAATGGAAAGTGATTTTATTCAAGTAATTAATAAAAACACAACTTTTGCTTTAATTTCAGCCATTGATAAAATATTACAATTTTTGTGACCTGAACTAAAAATAAACAAGTCCACTGACAAAAATTTAACGTACACACTCTTAAAATCATTGAAGTCTCCACTTGACTAGCCACAGTAGCAAACTTTTTTAATCCATTAAAATAATTGCGACTTTTGATTTTCCGCTACATTTGCCCGCCACCCTGGCGACACAAATCGTCTCCATCAAACTTTGTCGCAGCGGTGCATCGCCTAGCTGCATGCAATCACAACTCGTCCCCTGAATGGCACAACTGGAAAAGCTTTTAAAACACAATAGACGCCACACAGCTCGTCGCACGGGATCTCTTCTATTGAGCAAGTAAGCACACTGCACGCTGCACCCTAGTGTTCGACAAAATAATCCACCGATCAATTCGATATATTGCTGGCACAGTGGCTGCAACTCGTCCTAAACACGTGAGGGCACCTACCATTTATATAACTAAACATATAAGTAAAAGTACAAGCAACTGCGAATCTATTTGCGTTGATCAAGCATCAATCCAGCCGGAGGGTGCATCCTGCATTCAAAATCGGCGCGGTGTGCATAATTTACGAGCAAGTAATTTATTAAAAGGGCTTTTTTGCGTATTGCAACTGATCAAATAAATGTAAGTATACGTGTAGTCGTTGTATACAATGTAAAAGCACTTGTTTACGCCAAACCACTGTGGGGGAGAGGAAGCCGCACATCAAAAAAACCCAAGCAGGATCAACTGCTTCAGGAGATAGTGGTTGCACGGACTGAGGAATATGGCGGCGGGCGGCGTGGTGGCAGCGCACCAGATGGTTAATGGGGAAATGAGCAAAGCTTTATTACTTTTTTAAGCACAGAGCACTTGCGTTGCGCCCGGGACTGTTGCTCGTCCTGCTCCTCCACCTAACATTGTGCGTATTTGTTTAACCAGAGGGATGTAGTTAATGCCTCAAAATAAATATATTTTAGCGAAATTAATTATATGAGTTGCATACCGCCCGCACGCATAACGTACAAAAGGGCTTTTAGAACAGATTGCAAAACGCACCGCTATCATCCGGCGGGTTGTTTGTTCGATAAAAGTTGGAAAGAGTTCAAATAAAACATGACAATATAAAGTGACCATTTCAAACTCAAACTCCAACTTCCGAAAAAGTTCCTTTATTTAAAATGGGGATTTTCAAAGGATGTTCAACTTTTTTTTTTGCGAAATTCATTTCGTGTCACGTCCGCAAAGCCACTTGACGTGTGTGGCCTTGACTGTTCGCAACTCTTTTGAACCATTTGCAAAATGACTTCTGAGTTAATTTAATGCGAAGGGTGTATTTAGATTGTATCCGAGTGTCGGCGGCGGTGGCAGCGACGGCAAAAGTCGACGGCGGCTCGACGGGATTATGGAGTTTCGGGGTGCGCATCGCGAACATCGGACTTGAAGCCCGGGCGCGCGTAAATACGCGATCACTCAACGTCCATCAAAGTGTCAGGGCGAGCTTTGAACGACGCACGCACACCCACACACTCGCACGCAGGACAGCACGTCAGCCCTTTCGTTTCTCCATCTCTTTTTTCTGCCGTGAATAAAATGCGTTTACGTGTATTACGCCGTCATCGCAGGCGAAGTAAAAGTGTGGCGGAGAGCTTAATACATCACCGCGAAATGCAATATTACTTCTGTCTAGCATAAGGGCTGTAATACCAAACGCATCGCGAGTGCATTCTCGCTCATCGCTTCGTCTTCGTAGAAAGTCCAACATTCATTCCTGCACGAAGTAAATTGTTTTCGCAAGTTACGGAATACTTCTTCCGTTCCAACACGGCGTACATTTTTTTGCTAGTCCGGGGGTGGCGCGCGGTTTGACAAGCGGAAAAGCTTATATTATTCGTTGCGTTTGATTGATGCCCGCGGTGCCGTTGCGTGCTAAGCTCGACTCGACCAATTTCACTTTCTTCGCTGCGAAACTGTCTGCTTCGTGCCCTTGCGATATTCTACGCCGTCAAACGTTGGAATGAATAATAGAAACGTATTTGTCTCGTCGTGAAAGAAAAATTATCAGCGTGTTGTTTTCAGCCAGGCAAAGAAAACGAATTCCAAAAATATCTACACGTATTCAAGATAATAGAGTTTTACTAGTAAATAAATTCTTTGCATGTCAAGTAATATTAATATTAGTTTAATTTTACTAAAGATTTTTCAATGTTGTATCGATATTTTTTTACCCCCTTGAGATATATTTGAATAATCGACGATAATAAATCCAACATTAAGATTAATGATCCGTCAAAAGTTCGACGTGAAGAAATTTTTGCCCCGAAACTTTAATCATCCCTCCAGCGAAACGTCATGCAGTTCGCTTTACGCCTTTGTGACGCGGTGATGGCGGCGGCCGTAATCATAAGTATAAGCTTGCCGCCCTCCAGCCTACTTACGGCGTGTGCCGCCGCCGACTCTCTCATTAAGGGGTTAAAATGTTAATGTTTTTAACGGTTCGGCCATACTAACTGCTAAGCGTATGTTCCTTTTGCGTTTGCACGGCGGTGCGTTTAATCACTCGGGGGTCGTCCGCCCGCCAGATTAACTGGCATTAGCCCCATTGTGTTCGAACCAAATCTCGCGAGATCTGAGAGACCCGCTCTGCGCGAAACATGCCGACTCTCAGATGACGGGCCAAAAAGGGGTGCGCGGAGGATGGAGCGGCGGTCATAAGGTCCCGCGGGATAATAGGTCCTTTCATTATTAGCGCTCGGCAACTAGAAACCATAACTTCTGATTAAGTTAAAAGTAACTAACGTTGTTTTGGTTGTGCGCCGTTGGTTTTGCGACTGGGCGTTAGTTTCGTGTTAGCGGTGTTCTTCGCGTTTTGCCACGCCATCAGAACGAGAACAATAATAAAGAGAAAAGGGTCTCGGGGTGATGTGGAGACGCACAGTGCGCTCGCGTCGTTTTAAACGTTAACTTAATAATTAAGATAAGTTTATACGGACCATATTTTACGCGCTAATGGATTCGGTATAAGCGCCCGAAAAGGGGTATGCGATGTCATCGTGAAAGGTGGAAGTATTAATGTGTCGCTTACGACTGTTACATTTTCGGCACTCACATCAACGTACTCCACTACCCAAAACCTAAATCTACTCGTCTCAAGATTAATAATCATAAACATTTTAGTTGTAATAATGGAGAGGTTATACCTAGAATTCAATTTAGAAAATATTCGAGAATATTGTTTTGATGAAAGCGTAATAGAAGTGTGAACACTTTTTGCTGATTGATATTCACGCTACGAAGAGTTTACAACAGAAGTTGCCGATAAACATAAAGGTCGCATGCTATAAAACTCGGTGCTCAATGAACCGCATTTTATTTTATAAGAAACGATCCAACGGTCTGATGAAATTTTACACTTCGCCCATTTGTCAATCGAAAACCTGCAATGTTGTTTTATGCTCCGGCGTATTATAAACGTTTTATTACGGTAGCAGCTGTAAACATCAAAATTTCAATTTGCATCTTCGCACCTATGACAGTCAACACGATTCGTCATTTAAAGCGCATTTCAAACGAACAACCGCGCAAGAAATATCACCTCGGTTGTGGTATTGAAACTCATAAGTGTGACTTTTCAGAATTGTCCAAGCTGCGTGGAACGTTCATTATCGATGGAAACTGGTAGAACAAATTGATTTGCTTTTCGCTCTTTCGTTAACCATATCGAGACGACTCTGTACAAAGCAACATACATTAGCTATATTTATAGCGTGGCACGAGGAGAATGAGAGAATAGATATTGTGAATGGACGCAGAATGCCAATGATGCTGGGTACCGACCAGTTTGTGCAGGCGAAGAACAAGTCGACGGGGGTGGTATTCCTTTTTCGGTCGGGTGGTCGGGCCGTTATTGCATTGGCAATAATAATGCATAATTGAATTCTATTCAATGCCTCTAATGCCTAATAATGCCGGCCCGTAATTTCGAATCGACGCGGAACCGAAACGCCTCGTCCGACGCCTTCACAAAGACCACCCGACGAAGAACCAAACGCACCGCGACCGCTTGATGCGGCGCGTAGACCAACGCAACTTCGACCAGTTTGCCGTGCTTGAAATTCAAAGGTTCAATGGGCATAAAGTATGCCTCTGGTGACGCTATTCCTCGGTAGAAGTTTTGCAGACACAAAAAATAGGTCAAATCTAAAACACTGATTGCCTCCTAACTATAATATAAGATTTTGACAGTCATTATAAATCTGCTGATCGTAAAATAATGACGATTTTAGACTTCTGAATGGATCGTCCCATGGGTTGTCGTTAAATTTAGGGTTATTCTTTAGCATTCGTTCGTTAAAATTCGGCGCCGAACGGATGCCTTATGTTGCGGCACTTAAAATTTTTAAGAACCCTGAATACTATTCGCCATATGTTATCGGCTCAAACCTAGCCGGTCCATCCGCGTCTACTCGGGCCTACAAAAAAAAAAACGAAGCTGAAGATACCATTACGTGAAAACGGAGAGCAGTACTCATCTATCATGATTTAAACAAGAAAACGAAAAGAAGCAAAAAATAAATGGAAAATTGTTTAAACGCATCGCGTGTAAAGTTCTATAAAAGGTCAATGGGTCTCGCATGTAATTTGAATAAACTTGATTGATGAATGAAGAAATATGGCCGCCTTCGATTACGATGCAGGTCCGCCCGCAGCTAATGCATCCAAGATGAAATACAAGCGTTTACGGCCGTAAACACGTGGATTAACAAATGTGGAAAAATAGAATTTGTGATAATTTATCGAATGACACGTACTTATCTGCAAAGGTATTTGACTGGCATGCGAGTCTTTGTTTCCAGCATGTTTTATGTCCGAAACAAGAAAATATGCGTTTTTAACATGTGATTTACGTTGAATATGCAGGTAATATCAACATTTCATGTTGGTCGCGTTGCGTTTCAAGTTTCATCTCGGCATCGAATGTGTGTGTGCGAAATATTCGCCACATGTTTACATGACGATAGAGTAAATCCGCACAAAGCAAAGTTTATCAGATGCGAAACAGATTCGTAAAGCTTTCGCTTTACCAAACTCTCTTTCGATACTTCCATGAAAATACAGGTTGTTTCCATAGAATATAACCACACATAAACTTAAATTAATCAACGTATAACGCAAATTGAAATTGAGGTTTTGAGGATTTTTAATTTCGATCAAGTCATGAACTATATGAAGATTGAAAATTGAAAATTTATGTTTTCAACCTAAAAATTTGTTTTGTACATTGTCGCAAACATTGTGTGTTGTCGAACTGCGTGTACATATTCAAAACATAAATTTTGACAAACGTGTATATCGTATTCTCCAAAAACGCAAAGCAAACGCTCGCACGAGCAGAATGCACACACAATAAAAGCAAGAACGAAAAGATATTGTTTGCGAGATTATTTCGCGTCCGATTTATTCCCGACACGATTCCGCAGGCCTCGACACGAACGTATTACACGAGGAAACGTTGCTCGTGTCTTCTTTCGCGCCGTCCGCTCGCAGAGATGCAAAAACTAGAGTGTATGAATTGTGCGCTGCGAAGATCAGAATATTACGGGCACGCCATGTGTTTACGTGCTCTTCGCAAGAAGACCGAGGCATGAAATTGCAGCGCAGACGAAGATGATATTTCAATATAACGAATCTCGGTGCACGTACACAAAGAAGTCGATGTAATGCCACCAGAAGACACTGGTAGACAGCATCTGTGACATTTTGTCAGCGTGACGACATTTCGGAGACAAAAACATGGATAGTGCATCCAGCAGGCGCAGTCGTCGGGCCGCACAATCAGCGCTACGACGCAATCATCCGTAGTTATCTTAAGTGGCTACGAACGAACGAAACTGCCGGATGGTTTTTGGGTGGCTGCCTGCGAATGCACCACCTAAACATTTGTAATGTGCACAACGAAGAAGAGAAATCACCCAAGCGCTTATCTAACGTCTTCATTATAATTACAGAAGCTTATCGCTGTGTGAAAATAATTTTTTTCATTTTTTTCATTTCCGGTGAATTTTATTTTTGCGCTTTATTAAATTCCAATTATTACATGCGAACATTCCTTGTAGATTGTACCTACCTACGTGCATTGCAATGCATCCCAATATTCCCAGTTTATTTAGCGCGTTTTAGTTATGAGCACGATGAGCGCGCGAACAGACGCGTAAAACTTTCCTCCGCAGTAGTTCACAAAGGGATACATGATGCGAATGTCAATTTCGAAACCGGATATTGGGGAATATCAATGCCGCGTTCGTATTTCCATAACAATGGCACAATCAGCACGTATCAGACGTAGCGTGTACATATTATATATTTTCACCCACGGCGCGCACCAGCTTACTCACCACATAGAGACATAGACGTAGAGAATCCACACATTTGTGTGTTTCTATTCCGTGGACGCGTGTCGAGGCACGCGCACGGGCTATCAAAGCATGTGTGAGTTGTTCATACAAATTGAATATTTTTTATTGCCTTATTGGTTTAGAGCGAGATAACTTTATTCTTTCAATGTCTTCCTTCCAAATTGCAAAATTGCATTTCCTCAGTAGAAATATTCTTTGATATTGTTTACAAAATAAAATTTTACCTGATAATTTCATAAACCTATTACAAAGCGTGTTATGAAAATTTAGCAGTCGGTATACTTTGAGGTTGCAACCTGTGAGGTGCGCGCAGATAAATCAGGCACGCGTTGAGAAATTAGCCCGACAATGCAAGCGTATGCATAAACACGCCCGACTTCAAAGGGTCCGAAGAAAGACTTCAAAGTCCATTTGGACATAAGATGTTGTAAGCATTATGTTGAAGAATAGTTGAATTATAGAACATCTATTGGCGTTGGCATTGTCCCTCCCTGGTTGGATCCATTTACCTAAAGCATAATGTTTACGACTTCGGTTAAATCAAGCGCAGATAAATCTATCGCAGTTCGACCGGCGTGGAGGACGAAATGGAAGTGGAGAAGAAATCTTGTTGTGGTGCGCACACAATCCCCTTTTCTCTTTACATATAAAGAACGTTCTTCGGAGCCGCACCGGAGACTTGTTACAAACGTATGGCGGCACTCGACCAAAAGCTTTCGGTTCGTTTGTGAACATGTTTCCGATCTTGTTCTACAAGTGCAAGCAAGGAAGTGCTTTAATTTATTATCCATTTTCTGAAACACCCTGTAGATTAGGTTTATTCAAAAGTACCAACCAATAATGCTATTTATTTTGACAAGGCTTATTCACGTTCGACCACACATAGATTTTCATATCACACTATTGAACTTTCATCGTATGCAGTACAATCCGATGCATGCTGCTAAAGAGATTCGATGCGGTCCAAGCAAACGAAGGTCTACATTGCATCGTGCAAGGGGCCATCGGTCGCAATCTACGTATACCCTTGAAGTTGCCTCGAAATCTATTAGATTAGAAACGCTTACGTTTATTATTAAAGAGGGGCCCGTATGTTGACTCACCTCACCCCAGTTCGTATACTAAAACCTTCCTTGTCCGACTCGAAGATGGTTAAAGTGGGCAAAGTTTTCTTCTCGTTACGGCTTCTTCCTCCGATGCATATGCGCGCATAGGTGGTGCATTAGAAGAGTGCCGAAAAGGGGCAGGCTGCATCATGATCCCGAAACACATGGGACCTCCGCGGGATATTCGAGCGTGACTCATGGAAAAGTGCAAATCGCTTTACGCCTCGACGTTAGCCACGAAAATAATAAAAACCGCAGGCGTTAAATGTCTGGTGGTTAAATAAGGTGCCCTTCATCTTGAACCCAGATCCCTCCAGCAAGTAAGGAAAGTTGTGGTTCCTTTTGGATGCCTGGAACGTTCGGTTGTGTTTTTCAATTCATTACCTCAATAAGTGGGGCGCTATTGTCCCTTTTTCTCGCCTGAGTCTATTGTGTTGCGCGTGGTGCTGCTATGATAGCACTTTTAGTCAAAGTCCTTCCCGGGTTTAGTTTTCTATAGTTGTTGGGTTAAACTTGGTTGGGTTAAAAGGATAAAGTGTGGTAACTTTGGAATGCCTGATGTGAGGTGAATAATGTAGGTGTGCACCACGCATAAAACATCACAATGTGGAAGAAAATTCAACGCCCCCGAATGCGAAGTTTTCCGCGTGCAAGAAAAGACGACGAAAGGCCTCGAACATTACGTGCACTCGAGAAGTCCTTCTATCAACGGAATCATAATACATAATAAAATTTCGATTAAATTCTGTTAAAACGACTGCGCCTCGGAATATGTTTTATGCAAATTCGCGCGCATTTAAAGTCGGTCTTGCGGAAGAGATGATAATACAAGAGGAGGTAAATCGAGAGAGACGGCCGGAACTTGAAGACCGAAAGGTCTAATAGTGGCGGGGCATACCGTGACTTTAATATTCATATAATACGAGTATAATCGGCGAATTATTGCCCGTACTTAAATAAATAAATAATTTATGGAAGCCGAACGTACGCGTCGTTATCGGCGCACTGCACAGGTTTGCAAGCAGTGCCAAAAGGGCTCTTCCCTCAATAGGTGCACGTCGCTATTCATCTTTTTGCCTTTAGTCGAAAATATTTTATTAGGTGATTTATGCGCGCCATGCACGATGAGAGCGCAGTAAAGGGATTCCACCTCCTGCGCTCGCGCAAAACTAGGGACATATTTTCCAATTTGTTAGTAAACCTGGCTCCCCGCGGACGAAGCTCACGGAGAAGGTGGCGTCTTGGCGTTCGATACCCTAAAAGCCAAACAGTGTCGGTAAATATAACAACACACCGCACCGGCAAAGAACAGCATTCAACGATACCCCCGTGGAGAGACAACCAAAATACCAAATTACGAAATGCGAAATACAAAACACCGCCTGGTTGGCGGTGCCAACGACACTGAGAAGCAACGACCAGACTTCTGGCAAGGGCGCAAAACACGAAAACCAGCACATATTTGTCACCAGTTTTTATTATTTGCTTATTTGCTGGTCTTTCCATTGCTGCAGCGGCTACGAATTCACTTTGCGCTCAGCCAGTCTCTGGAAAAGGAAGAGGAAACTGTAAACACAAAAAAAAAACTTCAGTAGTCCAATCCGTAGTAAAAGTAGCTACTGTAAAACACTTGCCAGGACGTAAAGCGCACAAACAAACAAGATCCCGTCTGTGCTTCGAGTGCGGCTATAAGAGGATTATTTTCCTGTTTGGTTTTTGGACGTTTTTTCCTTCCTGCAGGAAAATCCGATGTTTTAGGGTTTATACAACGCGTCCACTTCAAAATCAAGATTTAATGCTAAAGATTCACTCGTAAAAAGATAAAATTCTTCCATTTCAGCAATCAACAAATATGTGGCTTAATAACATAAAAAACACGTCGAAATGTCGATAACTTTACGGTCCGATTCATACGGTACCAAGCACGTAAACTTCTATGACGAGCGACCAACGAGACCTTTACAACGTCCTCGCCCATATTACCATCCCGTATTTTTTTGTTGTAAAACGCAATAAAACGCGTACAGATTATAATTTTATGGATTATTACATAAATAACAATTTTATCGCTTCATAAAACGTAGGGCATGGACTCGGCGTGCCCGGCAGACCGAAGCGCAACACACCGGTGATATTTTTATTAAAATCCCCACGTCCCTTGTCCTTGCAAAGTAGTAGTAGGTACTAATCCCAACTTATAATGCCCGGTACCACTACACTTTGATCCTTTTCTATAGCATATTCTACTACAATATAGGTACACTCGTATACAACAGGAGCAAGAGTGCATTTTATTATGACGTCCAGTTTGCACGAAACGAATATAAATGCATTTATTTGATATGTTGCTGGAAATGCTGGACTGCGTTCTTGATTAGCTCTTACAGGCTTATCTCGAGGAACTAATAAAGTGAGTTTATGCGCTTCGAAGCACCGCCTGTATCGCCAATCTAGTTCCTCGTCGAGAGTACGCGCATCAATTTAAATAAACGTCAAAAGAAAATGGTAAAATTCAATCAGACGCGAGTCGAGAGAGAGCGGGACCATTTCCACGACTGCGCTGTTGTAATAACGAGCAGCGCGGCGGCTCAGGTGTTTCGTATCTGTTCGTCGGGAGCTCGCCTTATTTTCTGCGCGGAATCTTTATTTATGTACAATTATAGGCCGATATCTTAGTGTGTATAGATACAGTCGGGCGGATTGAATTTAAATACCCCGGGGATATTTGCGATTGGGTATTACGTTACTTATCAGCTTTGTGGTTGACAGGCGGATATTCTTGAGCCTCAAACCATGCAGAAACAAAGGATGCTATTGTTTCATTACGTTGTATATTTTTTTGCAAAAATATAAAAATTTTTTGAATTTTCACGAGTTGATGTCATTGAAACTGCTACGTACCTATAGGAATAAATTTTAAGGTTAGAATTAAGCACGTGGTAAATGTGTAATGCACAGAAGTTGGTTTAGCGTTAAATTACAAACTTGGTGCATGTGCAAGGAATTAAAGTTGTTGTACAAATTTGGTGAGCGCTTAAGCGAATCGAAACGAATTGAAAGTTTGTGACTCAGCCGAGTGTACAGAAGCAAGAAGCTTAATTGTCATTTGGAATCGTCGTAAACATCTCACAGATTTTGAATGGACAAAGTAAACGTTTGCAGCGCACGCTGTAAGTCGCTTTCATTATAATCGGCGCTTAATGCGTTTTCAGCAATAAATTTTATTTAATTGATAGCTGCGTAGGCGATTTTTCTGTTAACTTACTACAGCGTCCGATATAGTCATAGAGGAATTTCGATTTTTTAGTGAGTAACGTTATTTAACCAAGAGTTATTCATGTTTGTTTTAAACAATCCGATTCCGTGTACATTGAACCGTATGAACTAGTGTTTATGGGAAATAGTAAAATGTGCGCAACGTGAAGCCGCATAACTTTTCATTAAAACAACATCGCACCATGCACAAGAAGAAAATATATTGTCTGGCGTAGGTTTTGAACCAAACACAACTGCTGTGTAATAATTCGTTGACATTATTTATTAATTTCTTGGAAATTTTGTTAGATCATTAGGAAAAATGTTAAAAGTGAGCAGACCCTAAAAATTCTCGAAGCAAATTGCAGTCCCTCTTGACTGCATTACTGGCATAAAAACGCATACACAATTTAAAATGCTACCACCCTGCTTCCAAGAAAGCGTTGATGTAATTCAAGCCGCAAAATCTAAAGACGACCACCCCTCAGAAAGGAAATGCAAAGGCAAAAATCTATAACGAGTATTGTTATCTTATGTGTTACGAAAACGCCCCCGAAATGTTTCTTCTCGCCTCGAAGCGTCGACGGTAACGTCTAGCCTTGCGTTTACCCTCAAAAATGTTAGGTTCGTTATGTGCCAGCGGAGGGCTAGTCAGCCGCTAGCCGCCAGACGAGAACCCCCTGGAGATCTTCGATCCACACTTTAGGATCGCGCCCTGTCCGCACCCACGGTGGGACATCTCGTTTCGTCACTACGGGAGGTGTGAATCTTAAATGTGTCTTTTTTTAATAACAATCCCACTTTCTTTTCTTCGCATTAGCACGACCCTACGCGTAAATAGGTTTTGATTAAAGATTAAAACGATCCACGGAATAAAAACGACGTGATTGCTTTTTTAATCTGTTTTTATGGACCATTGTGCATATCATTACAGCAACAGAACTATTTTAAGTAATATCAGGGTTGGAAAATATTCCAATTATATGAGATACGAAATACATCTGTCATTTTTAGATACAGACCTGAGTGTAATGAGTAAATACAACCACCAAGTGAACAAATTATATTTACACTTGTCAAATCCCAAACCAATTTATCATTTGCAAAGTGCTAAAAAAATATCGATACAACACGATCATATAAATAATATATGAGAGCATTACTCAACAAAAAAGTAGATTTGAAGCTTTCATTGCACAAACACCACATGTTCATGTATTTAAGGGTGGAATGGTTAGGGTGCAATTGTTGAATACGACTTGTCGCATCAAAATCGACTTTATTGGAGTTGTGATTTATTCGTGAGCAGGCATATGACCTATTTTGTACATTCTATAATCCGGCCGCACTGTTGGAATAAGCCGAAATTGGTATTTCTAGCTCGACGTCGAAATACAACAATTGTAAGGTCGTGCCATATGTGCTTTATGTGCGGCTATGATTTCTCTAACTGGGACCTATGACTACCGACGATAACTGTGTGTAAGTCACAGAGTGACTAAGTTCAACAATGCACACATACACATATAAACCATATAGCTGGGAGGGTTTGAAACTAAATGCGCGATATAGCCACAAGTAAAATCTACGTGGCCCGACATTACTTATTGTATCGAATAACTAATAATGTCGGATGGATGGCAACATACCCGTGCGTCCCTAGCAAATTTGCTGTCATGGTGAAGCATTCAATGGAGAGATTAAATTTGCATCACTCACTTACTTCTTGCAACTAAATCGTACGATTGTAAATGAAAGGAAAACTAGTATTACTAAATTCTGGCACTTTTACTAGATTTGTATGTTAGTACAATATTGATCTTATCTTTTGAATCGGTAGATTCACATTGCTGCACCCTCCTTTGTTGTTCCAAGTCTTTGCATTGTGAAATTAACACAACGAAATAATTAACCAAACAAATATGTTTATTCACGGCACAACTTATCAATTTGTTGACGGTCCTAATTAGAAAAGCCTCGAAGGTAATAATTCAATTTCCGTATGGAAAACAACGAGGGCACTTATCCCCCTATCCCCCTTTGATTCAATATCCCCTTAATTCCCTGTGGCTTTCCCACTCGCGTAAGGGTTGCAAGGATGCACGTGCACATTAAATATTACCATCTCATCCCCGAGCATGGACTGCGGTCCTGTGGTCCTATGCACTCTTCAAAAGCGTCGTTATTCTAATCTAGTGACGCAAGTGCGGAGCGTGTGCGGCAATGTTTTCGAAAGACAAAAAGAATTTCAAGCACTCTACACCATTTCCATATGTGGTCTAATAAAAATATTTATTTTATGCGCACACAACATGCTACGAGCTATCTCAGCGAAAGTTAAACAGATTTACTAGTATAGAGAATAAGAAGTGCATGCGTGGCAACTGGCACGCAATCATATTAAAACAAATATTCTAATAAATTGATTTATTCTATCATTATACGAACGTTGATGCATGCACGTTTCTTCAATTTTCAATCATGGCTGGTCGTATAATGTTCAAGCTTGAAGCAGTCAGTAAAGAGGAAAAGTGTTTAAGTAAATTGTATACTGCAAGCAAAAGTTACCAGCGGCATGAACACGACGTGATGGAAAGTAGAAGTTAGCCGAAGTTCTTTTAACCTTTGTGCACTTGTTTTTGTTGCTGGTGCCACTGAAGCGTTGAGCCGACAGTTCAGTAAATCATAATTTGCCTTGTTAGCATAATGTTCATGCATACATCCATAAACTATCCATTTATTGATATCATCTTTTTATCCGCGTCGTGATGGAAGCGTAAAAGAAAAGTGGTAACAAATTACTCTGCAGCTTCTTTCACGCAGGGTAACAACATGTAATAACATGTAATAAATATCTGAAACTATAAACTGAATTTCAATTTGTTTATATTGCAACAAAAAGTTGTGGGTTTTTAAGTCTGGGATCATCTATCGAAAGGCCGTCAGTAGGCTTGCCGTCAAGATTCAGTAATGTAGTAATAAAAATTCGTTTATTCCAATTTTTTTCGTCTTGCGCCCGTGCGTCTGTTTCCATTTCGACATAATGGCGCGCGCGGCCACGTCTGCTGTATGACGTTGATTGATTGACCGCCGCCGCTAACAAACGATGCCAGCAACGTCGAATTCATCCGGATTTTTGAAAACGTTGGTTGGTGAGTACGCACTGCCTACGCGTGGATTAAAGTATCGCAGAAACGCTGAACAGATGCTTGGCAAGCGCTCATTTGCGAATCAAAATTCCTCGTCGCTCGACGCGTGTGGTGCGATTAATTTGCTTCCTTAATCGATGAACGCGCACGCACGACGTCGAGGCTCACACATCATCGCCATCATCATCATCATCACCAGCAGAAGGAAGCAGCCCTGTAAACTGCCAAAATTCGAGGCGTTGTCGCATTGTTTATTTAGTAGCTAGTAGATTGCTGTGGTTTGCGCAAAGCTTCCATACGCGTTGCTCAGTTAACGCCAGGATGAAATTCGTTGTCGTTTGCGTATCCAATTTGCATACATAATAAATTGTCGTTGTCGTGATGAGGCAAATTTGCCTAACTTTTAATTTGCGATGATTTAAAAATCCCATTATGAGCAAATCCGCCACAATGAAAAAAGTCGCTAAACTTTTCGCGCCACATTCGCATGAATGCCATAACCACAATAGGTGCCTACTTCTAACGATGAAGAATGCAATTACGGTATAGTAAACCGACGTGACCCAACTGCACGCATGATTATATCCTCCTAATGAAATGTAGGAAACAATTGCATCCGTCATAACCGAATATGAACATGAATATGAATGCATGACCGACTGCACAATGACAAAGAGACAAATGAAGTTGTAAGTTGGCACGTGCCCTGCGCCTCTGAACAATTGTTAACATTTGTTTTTACTTTGCGGCATCGAATTGAATGGTTTGTGATAATATCGCCGGCCGAAACAATTGACATTCATTGGGAGCTGTCATCGATTGAATAGACGATAGTGTTAATTCAAGCTAAAGCACCCAAAAGCAGCAGGGAATAATCTGCAAATAATTCACCAATTTCAGATAAGACATTGTTACGATTAGGCTGGGTTATAATGTGGCGCAGTCGTTGTAGCAGGAGCCAACTCACTCGTGTCAATAGTGCGGCGCGCTTCGATCGCTTCTGTTATCTCTAATATGCCATTATACAAAACGCTTTGTTTCTATCCGCGTTCTATTGTGTGCCGAACACTACAAACCTATTTGGGCACGTGTACCAGAGGTTCACGTCGTTGTAATCATGGTAATACTAGCTTTTCGGCGCCTGCTTGAATAGAAATCAAAGTTATCTATTATATAGCTTGTTAATGCTTCCCGAATAGTTTTTGGACGGACAAATAGCTTATAAATAGATTTAATATCTTTTGAGAGCAAGAATAGAAATTCCATTCATACATTGTAATTGTAACACATATACCAAGTGTTTACAACTATAAATGTATTCATTTTAATCAATTATAAAGACATCCGGTAGATTCACTCAAATATATCTCCACCGGAAGTAAAAGTTGCGTGCGAGTGCGTGAATCAGGGGATGATCGCACGAAATCGGTTTTTGGATAGCGTGCGCGTGGTGTCGGCGGCGGAAAAATGTACGGCGAGGTAATCCGTAAAGTTTTCACATTATCGGTGGGCAAACTCGACGCTCGGCCGCCGCCGTTTGAGTTACGCGTTACATTGCTGCCCCACCGCCACCAAAGTGGTGGTAAAGCCGTCGAGGGCGCTGCCATCCCTGCGCCTATGCTATATTCGGAAACCTGCTGCTACATGCCAGGTAATAATTAACCAATGGCGTGCGCACCAACGTATACGTTATTACCGGACCCTCGCACTCGTACCTGCGAGCTTTTTCCCGAAACGTACGAAAACCGAGAGGGTGGATGAATTACGACTACATTCCTTTGCAGAACTATAACTACAGGCATCACCAAAAGTGAAAACCACTAAAAATATCACTTTGGACTAAAACTTAAAACACATTATTTTTATATAGAATGTTATTATTAGGCAAATATACCTACATATAAACGGACTTCACTGCTAGAGTCTAGAGTAGGTACAGTTTGAGTTCGGAACACGTATTTTGAAATAGAGACTGAGGCAGAGGCTGGAATTTCGTTCCGTCGTTCGGTGTGGTTTGGAGTGGTGGGGAAACGTTCATCTCGGGCGCCGTTGGTGGGGATTCCGGAGCTTTTCCGGCGATGTTCCTCCGGTACCAGTAGCAGCTTTCAGTAGTGCGATGCGTTGCGTTGTGTGCGGAGCTCCTCGCGTGAATTAACACGACGTGTTCGACGTTACGTACGTAAAATTAATCATCGATTGTGCTAAAGTTTATCGAACTAAATTAAATCATTTATAAACAATTTACGTTTAAATTTGTGCTTTGTTTATACAATTGTGAGTGCACTTGGATACATCATTCGACTATTAATCATCAGATAATATTGTAAGTATTTTATTGTAAACGCAAATAAATATAGCAACGTCGGTAGACTTGTCATCAAAGTCTTAAAATTTTGTATAGTCACGTGTGGAAATAACGCGATTTTGCGAAATGTCACGTACAACCAACGAACTCAGGCACTTTGGGTACTTTTGGGCACTTGTATTGAGGGTTTCTAGGGATGAGCGATCAATTGCTGTGAGTTTGTTTAGACTGCGATCACGTTGTTTACACTAGCGTCGGGGATGGTACGCCGAACGACGTGAGGGAGAACGGAGAAAAAAATCATCTTAAACAGTCGTAAATTAAAGAATAACGGTGGCTTGTTAGGTTTTTATGCCGGCGAACAGCCAAGTGATGCTTCTTGTGCGCTACCCTTGGAGACCATAAAGTTTCAACACTCGGGCGGTTCCTTCTACAACCCCGAAATTTATTAATTTTAATTTGGCCGTAAATATTTTCCGCGGTGTCTTCGCATTAGCTAGGTGGAGAAATATGGCGTCAAGCTTCGCTTTTAAAAAAAGGTTTGAATTATGAGATTATAAATTGAATGTGCTCGTAAATCTGTTAGAAATTTTTAATTAAGAAGAATATTTTCTTACGACAGCATCTTAAGACTAGTATTTGGTTTTGGGCTCTAGGTTTCGATGGAAAGTAGAAGCTGATATATGTGAACGCGGAAACATTTTCACACTGCTAATTGGCGAAGTTTCTGGTAAATTTATAGCTTATGACTTGTCATGATTCTCGGATTTTTTAAAAACCAATTTCATTATTTCTAGGATATCAAGATATCTGATTTCAATTATATTTATTAATTTTTAAAGTGGAGCTCAAAGCAAATATCATTATCTATATACAATTGAAGTATTTTTCATTAAATAAACATGTGATTTATTTTATTATCAAGTTCATTCTAATCAGTCAATGTCAACATGGAACCAAATATCAACATACATTTTTAAATAACGCGTATCTGCATGTTTGACAATCTACAAAACGTCATCTCACCCCAACTGATGGCACGCCGAGAATCTTCAGGCTAGGCCTAGGATTTAGTGATTTAGTTGAGTCTAAATTTATACATAATTCCAATGCAGACATGTCGTGTAAACGTTCTCGTGCGTCTACAAGTATGAAATACATACAGCAATGTCGAACGGTAGTCGCGCAATCGAAGGAATGCATTTAATGCGTGCGAGTGAGGAGACTAGGCGTCAACCCCACTCGCAACACGCCGAAAATAAAAATAAAACCAAGAATGTCTTTTTTATGGCCGAGGCATAAAATTTAAAATATTATTACAGCGAGCGCGGGGCGCTTAGGCACGTCAATGGTATGGGCATGGCGCACGCTCATAATCCATATCGAAGGAGTTATGTTTGTACACATTTGTATTATGACTGCACCGCGGTGCACCTCGCTATACACGCATACCGCAAACACGAACACATCATCCACAACCATAAGTACAACTTGCATACGTTTACCGACCGACCAAAAGCAAGTCAATGCATCGGTGTACACTCAAGTTTAATATAAATCGACTTTTATTAAAATGTTTTATGAGGATAATTTAAGATCGAGATTGCGTGCGCGTTGCGAGAAGGCATCGACACGGAACAAATGGGATACGCTGGGGTGCATTCATGTGCGTACACAAGTCTGCGACGCAAATGTCTATTTTGTCCGCAGAAATATTACCAACTGATGGGGAAATCAACTCCCCTCTTCAAATTGTACAAATTGTAATATCAAAACAATGCTTCCAAGAAATTTTAAAGCAACTCTATATTTTCGAAGATATCCAGTTGTCGTCTATATTTCACTATGAAAAAAAAAACGTGAAGGTAAAAAGACGCCACCAAAACTTCCACAGTTTTTTTACTCTACACTGGAGCACCCTTATTTTTTACCAGTATAAATATCAAATTACATCCAACAGTGCACAGTGGCTGGAAAAAAAAACCGCCTCAACATTATCATCAGACATGTCCGGCAACAGCCACCGCAACACGATGCGCGTTGATACTGTGATACGTCAGTTGTGTCTGTAACTCTGTATCTTCTTCTTTTACACAAACATCCTTAAAACTTTCAAGCGTGTAAATAATCATGACATGTTTACGAGCGCCGGCGTGCGCGTATTTACCGAAGGCGCGTGCGTTTTGTGACTTTTGTTGCCGGCGTGTCTCGGAAAAGGAAATAATAACTCAATACCTAGTTTGCTCTCCAAGAACGCACAAATCAGTGAAACGGCAACAAGGTATACATATTCCATGGATTACTCATACATCAGGTTGTGTATGTATTGTCTATGAAGAAACAATGTAGAAATGTATGATGTAGGCTATTGAACTGCGTTATGATACCTTTAATCATGATAGTAAATAAGGCGTTGATACGAGCTGTAATTTCAACGTTATGATAATCGTGAGGTTATTAAATGCCCTTCGGGATGCGTTTTATCTTTCCACTCTTGCTGTCATTAATCCAGCGGCGTGCTTGCGTTGTAATATCGAAGATCATCATGAGCACGCCTCGTCGATTCTTCTACCCCGCTAGCAACTAGCCCCCTAAAACACCGAACGCGTGAGGCAATTTAATAATAGACCTTGTTTTCGTCGTTCTTCAGGTGTGAATAATTGTTTGATGGTAATACATTAAACGGTTCCGATCCTAATGCGCGATAATGATACGAATATCACGACTCAAATGGAGCACCCGCCATGAGAGAAAATATTATGATGAGATTCACACCCGGAGCGATGATGCTCTTTATGCTTTCTTTTGTGTTTTCGTTTTATTTCATTTACGTTAACGAGATGCACCAGCGAAACGATTTTCGTTCATTATATTATTTTTTATCTCATGATTTGGTAATAGCAGAGCTATGTAGAGATGAGTATGCTTTTTTTATTTCCGGCGGCAGGCCGTTAATGACGGTGATTTCCTAAGTCGCTTGGTTTGCCTCAGCGGTTGGTTAGCTGATCCTTGCTTACCTAACGCAATTAAGCAATTTTCTCGGTGGTAAATCCGCTTACAGGCAATTAGTATGTTTGCTTAAAGCTAAACGCACACTTGCTCAGCATATGTGTGACATATGAGAACAGGCAGAGGCGCTCATGAATATAACACAATGGATGGCGCGCCGATTAAAATTGAAAAGCTGGAAAAGCTCTAAAGCCACACACGCAGCTTCCGCTACGGCACAGGTAATACCGATTTTCGGGTGAAAATCGCCTGGCTTTTGTTTTATTTTCCAGTGAAATTTCCATCACAGTGTTTGGGGTGCGTTTCGAAAAACTGATACGTTGTCATGGCAACAGGTGCTTACCATTTCTGTATCGTTTGCAAACCGCAAAAATCGTGAATTTCTGCTGTCTATCTATTTATGCTAGTAGCGCGATTGTTGTATGTTTGATTCTTCGAAGTCGTATATTAACATTCAAGTTTATTGCTGGTTCTGGAAACAAATAAATGAACGGTCGCGACACGTCGAAAATAATTACGCGGCACGAACGGCACAAAGCGTCCGTGAAATTGAAGCGCGCCGCCGTCCCTGTGCTTTACGAGCCCGCGCTATGGAGCCCGCGAAAGAGATTAGTCAAGGTATGCTTCAGCATAAATTTTATATTCATAAGGCGATTATGTTTCTTTTTGTTACTGCGCCGGGGAAACATTTTCGGTCCTCTTAAAATGTGATTTAGTAGGCTTATGATCGAAGTTAGCTCAGAGCAAAACATTCACGGACGCTGCAGATAAATATAAAAATGAGGAAACAAAGCGGATGAAAGCTGCGCGATAGCAACGCGAAACACACAGAAATAATAATGGGCGCGGGCGTGTATAAAAAATAATCGCAATCGCGCGAGAGGAACGCAAATGTATTGTAAGTAAATCTGGCCGGGTCGCTTGTTTGTTTGTTCCCCTTCGTGCTTGGCGGCAATCCACGTCGATTCATTCACGGACGCGACTCGCAGACAGCGAGCCCGAGTCTCGCCGACCGCCTCCTCCACGCTTAGATTTATAACAAGCTTTATCGATCTGTATCGGAAAGCTCGAGCGGCACGCCAAACGCCGCGCGGCCGACAGTCGAGACGCACATAAATCCAACGTGTAGGCCTGCCTCTGGCGGCAGCGGCGGAAAAAGAAGGTGGTTCCCGCTCGAAAAAGATTCTTACCGTCTGCTGGATGCAATGTGGCTTCTTGCCTCGTACTCTTATTATTGTTTGTTGCTTCGCGCACCGGTAAATAATGGCTCGATGAGAGGCCCGTGATAACTTGGGAGCTTTAGCAGTCTCATCTATCTTCTTCGCTGCGACACATCGCCGATCGCAACCAGGGAGGACGTGCCGCGGCCGGTGCAACAAAGCGTAAATTATAAATAAAATAAATGCGAGCACAATGCAACCGCACGCTTTTGAACCACTGCGCACTTTTGCTATTTATACGAGCACTTTGTGGAGTGCCCGTCGTGAAGAGCCAACCGCAAATTGCCGGGGTCAGCCAATTATAAATCATGCAATAGTTGAGCACTCAAACGGCGCACGCTTCCAGACGTTCGTGTGACGCATTAGTGCCACTTTTATTATAGGGCAATCAGAAACACTGCTCTGTTCGTAATTTGTGACTTTTTCTACACACTTGGCAGGTGTTTTGGATACAATGTCAGACTTTGCACTTAACGGCCTAAAATGCTCAATCAACTACAACAAATGTTAAATGTTTGGGTAATTCTTTGTTTCATTATAGTGCCTATTTATAAATTAAGAGGAAAAATGATGTAGATGCATGTTTTCTTCAAACTACAAGTCTAAATCTGTTTGGGAGGAAATAAATTCATTCATTATCGGCGTACCAGACAGCGGCAGCGCATTGGTAAATTAATACGCTAGATAAACCCGCTTTATAGAAACCACTCGAGTTTATTTTTTCTCTACTTTCTTCTCGCTTCAAACAGCAGTCGAACCGCAAGATGATTAACACCGACCCGAGCGAAAAAAAACGTCTATAAAAATGTACGCTTCATTTACCGCATTTCGTTCCTCACTTAATCCCAAGTGTCTACCATCCAGACTTATCAAAGGAGTAAAACCTGAAAGCGAGGAATTAAGCCAGTGCCGCGGTAGGTCTTTTTGTCCGGCGTATTCCTGTGCGCGGACGCGAATGAAAAGATACATAAAACGCGACGTGACATAATTACCAAATAAACGGAAATATGAGTGAAATATAAAGTGGAAAGTGAGCGACGAGCACGGGGCAACAGGAACACGCGTTTCGAAGCATTTTTTAAACGTCACTGGAAGCCTGCTTAGTTTTACTCACAGGCGCGCACGCGGTTTTTGTTTTGCGGTCATGTGTGCGCACGAGCAAGCCGACGAACGCCGCATGTGTTAACCATATGAAAAGCAAAGAGGAGGAGTACTTTGATCCGTGGAATGCCATTTTAGCGTCCGCTCCTCGGTAAATTATTGTCGCGCGTCGGAATTCACCTTCGTCGCTTGTCTCCAGCTTGCGGCGGCGGCGTTGGTTATGCGTTTTTCACTACCAGCAGTAGCAACAGCAGCGGGAGCCATTCATTCCGTTTCGCTCTCGTTTGGAACTGCTCGACGGCAGGCAGCTGTATATAATTGTCATAAAATTAATAGAGTTAACATGACAGCGGGCGAGGGACGGTAAATATCGGTGTAATAGTTAAGTACGCAGTTAGTGCCAATTTTAACTGGTTTATGCCTTGTCTCTCGCCGGTTTTACGCATGCTGCCATTTTCTTAAACAAGACTCCCAGCTGTTTACCAAGACGAGTATTTTTATATCGGGGTGGTCCATGATTATTCTCAGCCGGTGAATGAAGTTTCTTGATATTGATTTCTGGCGCACGTGCTTCTAACGCAGCTAAATGTGACAGTGCAAGGAAGTGCGAGACTTAGACTGATATCTATTGATGTTTTATGTATGAGTTGTGGTCATTGTGCGCAGTAGAAGGCGGTGGACAGTGAATAAGCCCACATAAAACGCGCGTCTCCTAGAATCACTCATCGAATATAAGAGATAAACATCTTTCTCATTTCACTGGTGGCTTTGAAACGTCTCTCTGCTCTTGGCAACGAATTCTTGGTTCGCGCGTCCGTTATGTTCTCGCGAGAACAGCAGTGGCTTTGTGCGTTCCCAACAGCTGACGGTGTCAGAAGCGCGGTTAATTAGATTTTTTTAAGGACGTAATTACACATTTTGATAAGAAACGACGACGGGCGCAGCCGGCGTCGCTCGTCGGAGATATTACCAAAGTCATAATTTAAGATAAGCGCGCGGCGAGTGTCCCACGTTTCCCTCCCGACTTCTATCCGCCGTCACTTCACAGCAAAGCGAGAGAATTTATAATTTTAAATTATGATTTAGAAGTGGATGGGCTATGATTTTTTCAATGAAAGCACCCGCATCCTTTCGGCGTGAAGCTTAGTAAAAGTTAATGCTAAGCCGGAACGTTGCGCAATACAAAAGGGAACGCAGAATACAAATATTTATCATTATTGTTGGCTTGGCATGAATTCATGTGAAGTAAGCCTTGGTTAGAGTTGAAGGAAAATGGCCAGAAGTAAAACAGAGCACAAAACACAGGCCGAGATTCTGGAGATTGTGTGAAGCGAAAGCAAGTTATTAACGGTTGCCCGATCAAAAGGGTTTCTTAGCTGCGTGCGGTTTTTGCTCGCGTCCTCATTCCGGACATAATGAAGTCTAAGCAGCGATGACGCTAAGCGAGCAAACGCACGACGATAACGAAACCTCATATCCTTCCGCATCCATGGCACAAGATATCAAATTATGCTGGATTCTAATATAATATCAGTGGGTTTTCTTCGACTTGGGTCTTTGACTGTTGCCACTCTAATCTTAATAAAGTACGATGTAGCCTCGTCTAATCTTTGACCACAAGTCGCTTCTATTTCACTTTAATTAAATGTTGGATTCTACTATTGTTCCAGATGAAATAGTGAAAAGACGGAAAGTGGTGTGACGACGACGATCAAGGAAACGTGTTCATGATGGCGCGTGGCGACAACCGGACGGCCATCATGCTTGCAGTCAAAGTAGTGTTGGTGCTTCTCGGGATTACCGTAACAGATGGAATGGACCCTTGTAAGTATTGTAAATTGTTCCCGCTAGAAAGTTAAAAGAGCACGTCGAGGGCGAGCAAAGAGGGATGTGGAATATTTGCATGTCACAGGGGCGCCGTTTTGCACTAGGTAGAGCGTAGTTAGTGGGTGCGCTTACCTTTTGTGTAAACGCTCAAAGCGTCTAATAAAAGCGTGCGCGCGAGTGCACTATTTGCATTTTATACAATATTAGAAAAAGTTTCATTAGCCGTCTTGTAGAGCAAACACAAAGCGACATTTGAAAAATCCCAAATTGCCGCTCCGAGCTTCTTTTCGCTGCTTCTACAATTGCTAAACTCGTTTCGTGCAATTGCTGGAGTACAAATTGTGTGTTTGTCTTTCCAGCTCAGTGCATCGCACCGCTGGGCATGGAGACTGGCGACATCAGAGACGAGGACATAAAAGCCAGTTCATCCTTCGATCATTTGAACGTTGGCCCACAGCATGGCAGGTAAATTGTTATTGTTCTTGCATATCCGGGAATGTCCATTGTTAATCGTGTGCGTGTGTGGTTTTTGCTTGTTGTTACAGAGTGCGTTTGGAATTGCATGGAGGTGCGTGGTGCCCACAAGAACCGGCGACCACCGAATTAAAGGAATGGCTGGAAATTGACTTCCGCAGTGTGCACTTGATAACCGCATCCGAAATACAAGGCCGATTTGGTAATGGGCAAGGCGCGGAATTTGCCGAACACTATATGTTGGAATACTGGCGACCACGACTATCGAAATGGATCCGTTACAGAAACAGGCAGAACGAGGAAGTGCTCACGGGCAACATAAACACGTACTTGGAGAAAAAGAATGAGCTCGATCCGCCCATCATCGCCAGTAAAGTTCGTTTCTTCCCCTACAGTTATCACAAGCGTACGGTGTGCATGCGCGTGGAACTGTATGGATGCAAATGGACTGACGGGATCGTGAGTTACTCAATGCCCCAGGGTGACAAGAAGGGTCAGAACTGGGAGTTCTACGACACGGCGTACGACGGCCATTGGGACGGGGAAAAGTTGCGTCACGGTCTCGGCCACTTGACAGACGGAAAGGTCGCGCCCGAAGACTTCAAAGTGCCGCTCTACGATCACGAGGTGCAGGGCTGGGTCGGCTGGAAGAACGACTCGCGCGAGAATCGACCCATCGAAATCACCTTCGAGTTCGACAAAGTGCGCGAGTTCAGTGCCGTGCACATCTATGCAAACAATCAGTTCACGAAAGACGTGCAAGTGTTCTCATCCGCGACAGTGCAGTTTAGCGTGGGTGGAAAAATCTACAAAGGCGAACCGATCACCTACGATTACATGGAAGATTGCATCTTCGAGACGCCGCACAACATCAGCATCAAGCTGCATCATCGTGTCGGGCGGTTTGTCAAGCTGCAGTTGCACTTCGCCAACCGTTGGATGCTCCTAAGCGAAATCACCTTTGACTCCACAGTCGTCACAGGCAACTTTACGGAGGAAGAAGAGGACATCGATTCGTATTACGAGCAGGATACAATTCAGCGAGATCAGATCGCAACGCCCGGTTTCGATAATAACAAGAATCTTGTGAGTGCTGTGAATACGCCCACGCCATTAGGCCAGTATTTGGGCATCGTGGTCGGCTTTCTGGCGGTGATTATCGTACTGATGCTGGGTGGTGTTGCGTTCATTTGCATTCAGCACCGCAGGTACAAGTCGTCGCCACGGCCGTCGCAGGTGCCAGGCGGATGCGATAAGGCGGCATTATACCGCGAACCACCGGATCCGGAATATGCGGTACCGCTGCAACAACCACAGCAATCGCCGCGCGCCCCACCAATGATGCACAATTTCTTCCCGAAGCCGCCGTCTATACCCCCACCTTCGGAACGTTATTACGCCGCCACGGAGATTTGCAATACGGGCTTCGTACCGCCACCACCACCTACATCCACACCGCCTCCGGTCCGGTTGAGTCGGCAACCACGCTACGCGTCGAATCCGCGTGCGTTCATGAACGCCTAGGATTTCTATCGATGTAATAACTGTGATAATACTACCTAACTAATGTAACCATTAAATTATCAACCGCCCCTTGAATGGAACCCTTTGACACACGGAAGCTCACACTACTTAAACTTTAATGTTAACGAACGTGAATACCTAATCAACGTGCTTCTTACAGGTAGCGACCCTTAATTTATTCGGAACAAAACGCCCAAAATGTAATGAACTAATTATTTATAGACATCGAAACTCCGCACGAACAAAAAAGAGAATATTATCGAACCAAGAAGGCTGACTATTACCAAAACTATTGTGTTAACTTGCTCGTTTTAACAATAACGATAAGAAATGAACTATGTTTAATGTTAATTACGAGACACAAATGACAAAAAAGATAACTGGACTATAAATTAGATAGAGATATTCGTAAATCCGTTACAATGGCTTTATACGCATACATATTATGTATATTCGACAATCTGTCACTTGAATGTGGTCTATCTTAGTTGTACTATTATTCATAACGTCATTTCATAATCGAAGCGATGACTCAAGCCATTTATTGTAAATATGAGATAAAATGGTATTTGCTCGACGGCTGGTGTCGAGAAAACCGAACTAACGACGGCCCTATTTAGCTAAATATTGTTTTTACCTTTGTACATATCCTATACATATAATTAAGATGCATAAATTGTAAATAAACTATTAAATGAGAAATGGACTTTTCTTCTTTTACAGCAGCCACCATTAGCATACTAATTGAAGCATTAAATTTGCACAAAAATGTTCTTCAGTAACTAATCAATATGCGCGCAACGCGTGGACGCGAACATTAATCAATCTGGTAATTGCTAATAAGAAATGTTTTCATTAGCAGTTTGCGCTTGTGCGTCCGCTGTTAAAGGTCTGCTTGTTTTTCTCGTCGGTGGAGCAGCTTAAGAGAGTAAATATTCATAAGTGGTGAATGTTGATTGTGTGAAGTGAGAATGCACGAGATGATGGCAGGTCGTGTCGTAACCGCCTGTTTGAAGCATAGCAAGAACACAAGAACAAGTAGCAAAAGTTCATTAATTTCACGTTTAATACGCTCGACATGTTCGATGCCTTATTTCGCCCAAGGACTTGCTGATGTATTTGCAGTAAAACAGTGTAAGGAGCCTGAATCGCTGGGTTTTTCATTAGGCTGTGTTATGCGGCCCCAGTCATCATTTCAATTTCATGTCCTAACTGTAAACAACAAGTCTTCTGGCAAAATAGCAATTTCTTGGAACAGAAGATGGAAAGTTTGATGATGGCTACTGTAAACTTTCTGTGTTTCTTGGCAAGTTCTGCTTCTGAATTGGAATCGTCTTTATGAAACACACGACAGATGGACTCTACAACATTATAATGCACTACTTAAACGAAAACTGTTTTTATTAATTTAACATTTGATTTGATGCGAAACATCAACCGAAGGAGTTGTGAAACAAGAATCTGCGTTTGAAGTGTTTGTTTGTTCTGGGTTTCTACTTGCTAGTATAGAACGATTACCAAGTGAAGCGGAGCAACCCCTTCTGTTGTCAAAAGTTTAGGTTTTGCTTTGGTTGCAGGACGTTTTGCGAAATTACTTTTCGATTTGTTTTTGCTCGTTCCGTCGCTGCGGCGTCTGTAACGAATAGTTAAAGGGGCGCCATTCGTAAAGTGGTAAATTTAATTAACAAACCTAATTATCCTCAAACTGCGCCGGCATCGCTTCTCGTGGCCCACGCGATATTCGCAGACACGTTAATTCGATAAAACAAATCCGGAAATTTGCGCAAATACTACGCGCTGCGTCCGAAAACGAACGCCGCATTAACGGTGAGCGGTGAATTTAATTCGTTGACACTCGACTCCAGTCCGGGCACACATAATTCCCGAAAAACGAATAACGACTCTGCCATTCGCGAGTTTTGTGTTCAGCTGGTACCTCAACGCTCTAAAGCTCACGCGCGGGTATTCATTAAAATCGTTTTTATTAAGTTATGCCAGAAGCACTGGCAGGCAGCATGGAAGTGCTGCTGAGGAAATTAGTCGAATTAGGTAATGGGGAAGACGGTTGAGGGGCATGGGCGGTGGGTGCCTGCCTGCGCTCAGATTTCGTCGAAAAGAGAGAACGTGCCCGATGCCCTACGACGCTGAACGCGTTTCGCTTCGTTCGTTTTACATCTCCCACAAGAATCCAAGAAACGAATAAGGATTTTAATGAAATTGGCTGGGTGCTTTGCACCAGGAGCAGTGCAGGCACCACTGAATAGGAGAAACGCGGTGGCTATTCCGGTGTAATGTTGCGTTAAGTAAATCTGAAAATGTCGGAGCGCCGAGTGAGTTTTTTAATAATGGACTTTGACACATAACAAGATGAAACGTTCGCAGTTCGACTGAAATCATATTTCATGTTATTTGGTTGCAATTACAGCCTCCCAAGTTATATTAAATTTCGTGTCTACAACAATACATAAATCTCTAGACATTTTTTTTTTCATTTTGGGGTCTATTTAGGCAATAAAATTATGATCGAAATAAATTCTTAAATTCCAACTCAAATGGAAGTCACGTGCCGACCATATAATCTACGCGTCCGGACAATCTCGACATAAACCACACACTAAACACAGGAACATACCATTCAACAACTAAAATATATGAATCAAAAAGAATGCGACGATGGGAAGAAAACAACGCTCTGGAATATTTCATGCTTGTCAACCCATAGCTTTAATATATTCAACATCGTATACAGAACACGTTTATTTTATAGTTTAGCCAAGTATGTAGTTCTTTAGATACCTAGTATTGAATAGTTTACGATTTGAGCCATAATTCAGAATTAAATACATAGACAACCGTAGAAAGTTTTATCAGTACAAAGAAATACTTTAATATGAGGAATTACAGGCGAATGAAGCAGGGATGCATGTAAAATGAAAGAAACACATTTAATACTGAAAACTGCTATAAATTCCCTTAAAATAACAACAATCGAAACGTTTTACACGCCCAGTTGACGTTCATTGTGCTCGTTGGCATTCATTTGCCGGACCACGTACAATGTGTGCTAGGATGAGCGTAACTCCGGGGCTAAACTAATACATCCGGATGCAGCCCGCCCGCGGGTCTGAAAGCGGAGGGGTTTCCGAATGTTGAATGAATTACACGATCTATGAAATGTGCGCGCGAGTCCAACACTCATTACACTCGGTAAAGTGACAGCCAGACAAAGCATTATATTGTGAAAGTTTCACTTATACATCTACCCTCTTTGAAGTTATCTCCGACGCACGTCACGGCGCACGTAAAATTCAAGCGCAACGCCCAGTATATTGCATTGAAATGCGTAAAATATGTGGAGGCACGAATGATACATATAAAAGTCAGTCTAGTCAGCAGGGCAGCTGTAAATATAAAAGGCACGTGATCCATGACCTAGCTGTCTGAAATAACCTCCGGCTACCCATCTTCCCTTATTAACCATCATCATGTCATGATGTCAATACATATTTTAGTTAAGTAAGATAAATTGCAAGTTTTTGGATTTTAGCTTCTGCGCAGCAAACGATGGCTAGAAGGAATTGTTATGGAATTATTAATAGCTTCCAATTGGAAATGCACACTCCCGACAACGGTTTACTACGAAATTCATTATATTACAACCAAAATGTGGCTTTAAAAGTGGGCACGCAACGGATCGGATTACGTGCTCGTTAATGAGATGTGGTGGTTGGCGTCGTGTTATGGTGTTGAGCGTGTGCACAGATTTTGTGGATATGAAATATTAGTAATGTGTAATATGAGATAAAATTCTGATGCATTTTTAGATAGCATACAGATTTTGATGAAACATATGAAAACTTGAAAAAAAATGTTTTTGTATTTTTCCCTATTTTTTAACTCCTATTTGAAGTCTAATATTGGCCAATATCAAAAAACAATTAATAAAATCCTGACAAAGTGTGAATTTGTCAAAAACATGTGATGATCTCTAATTCTCTTGCCCTACGGGCCCCAGGCGACATAGTCAACACTCTGGAAACATACACTAACCAAGTTTGACTATTAGTAGCCCATCGAATTCATCTATGCGCCCATCCGGACAGCTGCGTATACAACTCGCCTAAATATTAGCGAGTGTCTGATATCAATGCATAGCGGGCGTCTTTGTATGGAGCGCCAAATCGTCGACGCGACGCACCATTCTCTATTGTGGCACGTTTCTCATTCGGCCGTGAATAAAATTCGATATACTCGCGCACACATGTGCACGCCAGCGCCTTTGCCCGCAACTCGACGCGATCTTTGTTGTGGCGTCCACATAATAGGTATTGAATGCTTGCGCTTATACATGCGTGTGCAGCATACGTGACACGTGTATGCGATATGCAGCTGGCAGTGGGTGGAACAAGTTAATAACAGTGCGTCGGGCGCACACCATTCCCGGGCGCATAAACAAAAACGCACGCACGATTGGCACTTTCTAATTAGTTGCACGCGAGGCGAACGCAGTTTAACTCGAAAGGAATTGCACACACGCGCGTGTGGAAAGAACGATATGTTTACGTTAAACATTTCGTCTGCCATATTGACTGACCTATGTTTGGTTAACTGATATTTTGCTATTTAGTATTATGATTATACTTCTCAACGAAAATAAAGAAAACCGGTTACTTGCAACCAAAGTTGATGATTTTTCAAACTAAAATTATTAAATTATAAATTTGCAACGATCAGTATCTACTTTAAAATCATCAACTTTGATTGTACGTAGCATCCAACTGTACAAATCGAAAAAGCGCAATTAGGAAAACACTCACTATGTGCGCAAAATGTGCAAATGCAATAACGGAATATTCACAATAAGCAAACAGCTAATTAAGTAATATAACACCTAGCTGTACATTTCATATCCATATATTGAAGTAGAGTTCGAACTTTGCTCGAACAGAACGAGTAAATAATATTTCTAGTCGTTAAAATAACGACCTACTATCATATGACTTGTTAACATTTTATTAGCGACTTGTTTGAACCATATGAATGCAATTTCTTCAGTGCGGTGTAATTAAATAAACTGCAGGTAGCTGCTTTCGCCATAAACGTAATTTTATTAGTTCGCACATATCCAAAGAAAAGTCGACTGTAAATATTGACGTTATCGTGAGTATAAACAAATCTACTTGCTAATTAAGTAGATATCCTGTAGCTATTAAATAAAATTAAATTATAAACTTCTAATCACTTCCTTATTATCAATTTACTAAGTTTATAGATAGCTATTAGCTAATAGATTGTTTAATTATCTTTGGACGCTGAAACAACATTTATCTGCAGTCATAAATTATGTATATTTATAACTTTCACATAAACTAATTAAACGTGCATTTAATTGAGATTTAGTAGTTGAATAAATAAATTTTTATTTTTGGAATAAAAACAAATTCTAAATATGAATCTATACGTACCTACGCAGGAAAAAACTTTATTTCACACCTTAGTTAATGAATACAATAGAAACGAATTAAATCGACGGTTGCGTCTTGTTTGCCGCTTAATAAACTGCTTGTTGAATTAATTGCTTTAATTGACAAATGGTAGATATCTGTGTATATTCAGTCTGTGCGCACATTTCAGCGCGAGCATTTATTCGTCGCTCGCGGTGAGAGGCTTGCTGCACATTTGCATTTCTCGCTTGGGCTTTGGGCGCGCGTTCGCGAAGTAATGGTATTTCGATTCGCCATAAATTTCGTTTCAACTGTTGCTTACATTTGGCATTCGGACGCGTTGTTTATGCGTAGACCAAACGATAGCGAAATAATCCGCACAGATCCAAAGCAATCTCATACAAAACCAATTTTAGAAAATTAACGATTTTCCAAACGTCCTGTAGGAAGATTAATATACCATTGATGCAGTTCGCGCAAGATTTGCACTATTTATTTGCCTGCAACAGGCGCGATTATTTGCAGTTGCTTTGGAATTTGTATATGCAAATAATGTTCTATAACAGAATCGAATCAACAGCTATCAATTAATTCAATATAAGGAACGTACACCAAAACAATATTAAAATTATTTAAACATTCTGTTAATTAAAAACACTTTTAAAGTATAGTTTTATTTAAAACAGGTTAATATATAGTTAAAAATCCTGTCCTGTCCTGGGGAAAGCAATATAAAAATCAAAAACAGTCGTAGGTGTGTAGAAATAAATCCAGTGTCATAAAGATTTCAATTCACCGCAATGTGAGCACGAATCGTAGGAATTGCGTATGCGAACCAGAGGTGCAAAGCCCCACGCGATAATGATCAGGTCGAATGTCCGGCGTGTCCCAATCAACGCCTGTGAGGTCTAATTAGCATCTCCCTATGGATTGCGCGAGTTCTACCTTGATGCTCACACTTGCAACGAACACACCGAAGAGATGAACTTAGGAAGCACAATTACCATCGCTGACGACGGAATGGTAGCAAAATCTCGTCGGGGAAGCTCACGAGACGTGTATTTCAGCCACAAACTGGCCCGCAATCAACTTGTTGGTGCCAACTATGTTTTGGTTGATTCAATTTCAAATTTGAATAATGTATTCATCGTTTGTAGATAAATTACTCTCACAGGAATAATGCAGCACATGTGTTATAAATTGATTTTTAAACCAAAATAACGCAGCCAGTCATATCCGTTCGAGATAACATGATAACATGAAGCAAAAACAAAGAAATATTTTCTCAGAAATAAACTTCAAAATAATTATTAAAAGCAAACTTGCATTAAAAATACTTGATGTAAAAAATAAGCGATACTTCAAAAATAAAACCAATTCGACGAAATTTATTCGATAAGCTCTCGCCGGTAGGGAAATTGAGGCGAGATCACGACGCGAAGATAAGAAGTTGTTGCCAACGTGTTTATGTGATGTTTATACATTACATGCGGTTTTGTTTTTTGCTCGCTGCGCCGTGTTATGAAAAGGTTTCGAATACATTACAAGCTAATACATTATCTGCATGTTCGGACGTGTGTAGGGACAAAACGTTCGCTAAAAAAGCCAACCACCGGAGACTCATTAATGTCAACCATTTGCCATCGCATTACCATAATTATATGCATCCCGGTCGTTATATTAGACGACGCGTTGATATCAATCTCGCTTCTTATGATTGCTATCATCGTGCTGATATCCCAAAGCAACAACGGCGACAACGACATTCACAAGCCAGCTAATCAAGCGTTAAGAAACAGCGTCTTCTACAAGAACTACGCGTGTTATTGTCGCTTTGTGTGGCTACATGCGTGCATCCGATATCAATATATTCGCCAAGTGTAATTATGACAAACGTAGAGATGATATTGTGCGATATCTTGTGTTACATGGAATTTTTATTTTCTACACACAGCGAGATTTAAACACGTTATTCATTTCATACTAAAATTACAACTAATTTACTTATATTTCAGCTTTTTAAGTCGTAACTTTTTTAGTTTATTACTTTGTTGACATTTTGGATGCGATTCGAGAAAAGTGAGTAATTTATGAAAATGATTTTCTGAAACATTATGTATATCATCCTTATCCATGCCAATATCTTGGTTTTGAACCGTGTCCCGTGCACGAGCCGCGAGTCGTGCATGTGACAGGTACTTTCCAGACGCAAGCGACACACACACACATAAAGCGAAGAACAAAGTGAAAAAATAATTAAGATTCCTCGCTGATAGCCGCACGAGGCACGACTGTCGGGCGGTCGTCCTGATACACAAAATGGAATTCTAATTAAGCAGCTTATACCCGAGCAGAGAGCTGAAAGTCTCTGCTTGTGACGATGTCGTTCCGCGCAAATGTAAGTACAGAGAGGTTGCCATGGAAGTGCGAGCGTGAAATCTGCAAAATCGCAAACGAGAGCTACTTATCGGGCTCTGATAAAGAACTGAAGCAAGAGACTAGAAAAGAGCACAGCGTCGAAAGACTGTTGATGTTGAAAGTGTTCACCAGCGAAGAAGCTGATTTGCAATGTAATATTGGCAAAAAGTTTTATGGAACGTAAAATCGAACCTCGGAAGTCCTTACGTTATCTTGCGCCAATATCAAACCGATGACGATGATCAAAGAACACTTTGTGGATAGAATATTAGCCAAGTTAACATAATATCGAGTGTAATAATCCGCTATCAAAAGACTTTCAATGAGATTATTGAAAGTTGGCAAGAGTTAAAATGATTAATTATTTCATATTAATTAGTTGGGTGTTAAAGGTGATAAGTTGCAGTTATCTCAACACATGAACAGATGGTTAAGATAGAAAGATTGAAGATAAAAGATGTTGGCATGTTCGGTAGAAAAAAAGTCGGGAGTGCATTGAGTAGCTAATATCGAAGGCATTAAGTCCTGTCTATTCGCCCGATCCGTGAAAGCCTGCGACGCGCAACCGAAGGCGTTGTATAAATCTTGATTTCTGTCGCCTTTGGGGCTGACTTTATCGTCTGGCGGACAGTTGCAAGACAAAGCTGGAGGCCAACGAAGCAGTGGCGAAGGGTTCGCTGGTTGACCCTCACTGTTTCACAAGTGATTGGGGCTGATACCCGGGCAGTTCATGGATGGATTCCGAATTGATCTAGATTCCAAGATGGATAGATTGAAAGGCTATAAGCTACCAAGTGTTGTTGAAACCAGTAGATGTGTTCGGCACAATGATTTCGGAATCGCTTGGTATGTCTGTATCATTGGACATTGGAACATAGTGGCCAACTCAACGACGGGACAAGTGCATAAACTACATTGAAGTCGTCTCCCCGACAGTCTCGGACGTCTTTACTGTCCCTCATGCACTTGCTAACTTTTCTAAGGGCGACAGGGGCGACGAATGTAACACAAGAACTTTTCCCTCGCCTGCCGGCTGCTTTCAGTCGATACGATGCGACTTGGACGTCGAGACTAATAAATCGTGGCGAGTGACCGGTAATTTTCGGTGCTAAAATATTCCGGCGCCAGCGCCAACCGCACAATAGCAAGTGTAACATCATACCGAAAGCCGAGGACGAGCGAAGACAAGACAAAAGGCAAAAAAGTTACCATCGCCGACCATCATCCGCGCGACGTTTTTAAGAACGAATGAATGGACGAGACAAGACAGACCTACACAGGTCATTATTTTTGTTTACAAAACGATGCATTCAACGTGTCTGAGTTATAAATTATTACCCGTGCAACTAGCGAAATGATGGATTGCTTCTGTATGATGAATAAAATTTTAATTATTCTTTCATAACCCATTAACATTACCATATTGTAGAGGCGAGCGTCGAGCAAAGAAACGATCACTCTTTTCTCTTCTCCCTCGAATGCACAATCAGCACGGCAAAGTGATTCTCCGGCTCGGCGCGCAATTTATATGAAAAATGTACAATTACGTCATGAAAGTGCATGTAATGCTCATTATTTTCGACAATTTTCTGCTTGGAGCTTTCGATATTTTACAGTCGTGGCATGGTACACGCATTACGAACCGCAAACACGGTTATAAGATAAAATCGGCTAAAATCCGTGCGCGACGAGATTAAATTAATGGCACTCATTGAAACTAATTAACATTCGCCATCAGCGTAAATTCACCACGCGCGCATTAAAAACGAGTCGGGCGTACATCGTCGCTCGAGGAACTCCGCCAATTCCACTAATTAATAATTAAAACGACGCCGATGAAAACTGATTAAAATAAACTGCCAGATTGTGGAATTATGACCGATGTTATAATCATAAACGCGCGCATACATGCGCAGACATAACGAGAATTACACGATCACTCTCTTTACAGTTGCGTGAATCCTATGAGATAGATATACACAGGAATAACATTGGAATAATTTACGTTCGGTTCACGAAATGATCACGCTGCATGCGTGCATCGATTGCCAAACCCTTGATGAGAATATTTCACCTATTAAACACCTGCAGTGCGCCTACATACGAACATAAATGTGAATGCATACAACATGTTTCGGTAGTGAGTGAAAAACTTTCATGCATCATTATTTTTTTAAATTGAGAATTAAATTATTTCCAATAGATTTTGTGTTATGTATTATAACAACTTTATTTTTGTTGGAATATTCACACGAGTATTATCTATAAATAGATGAATTGATGTAGTGGTATAAATTGTGTTTACATCCGTTATATTTTGATAAATGTATTATACTTTGGAATATGCGGGTTTGTAATGATAGAAAATGTAAAATTACTAAATTTTGAATAATAAATAACAAATTGAGATTTTAGCTTTATCAATGCTATCTATTGTTAATCATTTTTTGTCTACATTCTTCAATTTTTTATAAATTTGACGCTCAAATATCGTATTAAGTTTTAAGTTTTTCAAGGTTTTAATTTTTTAATTTTTTTTTTTTTTGCTAAAAATGATTGAATACAATTTTACTTTTTCTATGTTTGAAATAACTATTTCTGAACTGGATGTAGATGTAGATATGTATGTACAATACGATTGTCACATGATGGAAAACGAAAGCGCTTCGACGAGCAGCGCAAATCAGATCTATCCAATTTTCCGCACCAAAAGCTCGAAAAATATTAACAGCAATTTCATATTTCAGCAATTGTACGTGTACTGTGTCCGAATTTCGGTTTGGAACTTTGGGAGCCTTATGCTGGTGGTCGGCTGGCGCTGTTTGCGTTTATCTCGACGCGTTCGTTTGTTTGCTCGCCGGCGCGGGCGGCTGCGGCGCGCATTCGTTTGAAACTTTAAATTATGTTCCGTACGCTCCGCTGATTATTTCGCTCCTCGCAATACCCGTGTCGACGCGTCGCGTTGGTTTATTAACGCGTTCGCGATACACACACACGCGCCGACAAGGCGGCGAGGATGCGTAATGTGGCGGAATTCCTAATTCGTAATTGCAAATTGGAAATTTCGTAATTTTAGAAAAGGCGCAATTAAAGTTCCAACTTCTGAGAGGGCAGACCGCGATTAACGCCCAACGCAAACCAACTTTGGTAATGGAAGTTAAATAATATTAGAATACAAATGTTCCAGAATGTTGGAATACTTTTTGATAGGAAAATCAATATTTACACTCGCTTCTTATCGAAATGTCGTGTAATATAATAAATTCTTTGTATAGATTTATACTATTTGTGGGTACACAGTTATTATCACTAACGGAATTATTGTTGTTTGCCACCTGTTGCAAAAAGCGTGAGAACTAACTGCCGATATTTTCAAATACCAAATTAAATATCAAATTTTAAATAATTTTCTAAAACGTGTATGTCCACGAATGTAGCCTATAATGAGACACTAAAGTGATTGCAATTGCGTTTCGTTTAAATACACCTACAAACAGCAGTATAAAATAAAAACTTACCTCGAGGCGATTTCCATGTTGAATGTCGCTTTGCAAGTGCATGCCACTACTGGATATTGAATTTTTGGAGAACAAACACCAATTCATTATTTTTAGTTTTTTGACACGTTACGGCACAGAGGGTCGCCACATCAAATTACTTGCAAGTTCATATTTAATTCACGGACGCGAAAAATAATATAAAAATTGCTAAACAAGTTTTCAGTACAATAACCAAAATAGAACTGAACCAAAATAAAGAAACAAGAAACAAGAGAGTGTTTACGTTTCGCGAGCGGCATGATATCAAAGGTCAAAACCAAGCGCTGTGGCGCGAATTCTAAAATTTCAAACTAGAAAATGATTTATTACCAGTTCGAGATATTGTTACAGGAATAAAATATGTTTTATTAATAACAATATTTTAATAGGGAAATTATAACGAAGTTTTTTAAGAGTTTTCATCATTGAGTTCCGTGGAACCATTGATGCACCTTTTTTATACAGGTAGGAAACGAAGTCTGACATTCTCGTCTCGACGACGTTATGTTTCCAGAGCATCGGTTTCATGTCAAACATGAAACTTTAGATAACGACTTAAAAGTGTAATGCTGTTAAGTCGAATACCGAAGACATACTTTCACGATAGACTAATCGAGGCATTTAGTACCCTTTTAGCTTTACGTTTTTGATTTTATACACTCGCCATCCCGATCAATCGACGCTGAGTGCTTAGAAACTTAAGCTTTTACTAGATCATGCACTACAAATTAGATAGGCACTGCTTTACAGGAAATTATGTTAACAATATACCTACATCATAACACTGAGAATTAATATTGACTGAAATATATAAAATGTGTTTTTAACACATTAATTAAATTTCCATTGTTACACGTAATAATTTTGTATTTTGTGTGTTAATTAAATTTGGTACAGTTCTAAACAATCCACTAGTGCGAACAGTTTAGTTCTATATTCCCAAGGCCGATCTAGACAAGAAAGGTTCCGATTGTTTTGTCCATTACTCTAGCAACAACCAGCAAAACCCTTTCTATCTAAATCTAACTAAAATGTATTTCCGTTGTTGTAGTTGTAGTCGTAGTTGTCTACTTATGTGTTAAGCTGTGCAGAACGCAGGACCCAACTCGCTGTGAACTTTAGATTAAAGCGCTCTGACCTAAAACGCTAAAATTATTAATTTACAACTGGTTCATACGCGTTATTTATTACAATATTACAATATCACATAAATATAATTTTTAAATTTTTTTTTGTTTTACCCCTAGCTCAGATATAACTTAACCAGACTTAAGTACCTACATTGCTTAAAAATTTACACTCGCGTGCATTGGTAATCTTCACAACACAATAAATGATAAAATTTACTCTAAATTAATATTTTTTATTTTGTTCTTTTTACATATATTAATTATTGCCTTATCACGGAAATGCGCTTCCATTTGTTCCACCTCGCCTGTAACCCTATAAATTTTCAGGAAAGCTTTGTAACGTGCACAATGTCGGTAGTAAATTTGGTAAATTCAATTAGTCATGATGGGACTGAGATAACGCGCGCGTTGTGGAACTTGGATGCATGCTCGGTGCATAAGCTAAGTTTAAACATCCGTTTATGAGAAATTTCCGCTTTGTTTCTGCTTACTTTGCCGTAAAACACGAGAGAGTAAATAAAAGAGTTGTTGGCATGTACTGTCAAGTAGTAGAGAGTCTCATGTAAACATGGATTGCGTGATGTAACCTTAAAGCGATTTATATGACAATAAAACAACGGACAATTATATGTATGAGGAAATTTGTTTCCCACAATCATTGTTGCTTTAGGATTGGAAAAAGAGTTCTCATGTCAGATCGTTTAACGCGGTATATTTCAAGTTTTCTCTGAAGATTTTTTTAGGGAAAGAAAAATGAAAGGAAAGATTAATTTTTGATTAATGCCTAAAAACATGATTTAGCAAAGTCTATTGAATTCAATTTAAGTGTTTTGGGAACCTTTTCAATCTCCCGAAATTAGGTACATCTCAAAACTTTTTATTTTTGACATAACTTTTTTGTGTGATTTCGTTAGCCATTCCTTAGCTTATTGTTCGTATAGCGCTCGGAGCTATTAAACAATAGGTTTCTTTTATTTCGCCCATTTTTTCTGAATGAAAGTGCACCTCGCTTCACTAAAGCGCATTGTCGCTGAGTGTTATTATTGTCCCGGTTCCAAGTCCTCATCCGGTGGACGGTACTTATCCGTGCGTCGTACGCCCGCGAGCAATTCGAGTGTTTTTCTATGAATGCGCTCAAGAAAAGACCCTTCGTGTGCACAGACCCTAATTTTCATGTCTATTGATAGTGTATTCATGATCATTTTCCCAGCTTTTTGTGATTTCGACATTCGTTTGTTTAAGTACCTTCTAACTACTACTGACGGCCATCATGAGATAGCTTACATTTTGGTTAATCTAATGTGAACATGCATGCGTTTAGAAGTGGATCTTCTTCAAATACAATTGTTATTTGGGGAAATACCCAAACAAATATTGAGTATAAGTACTTGCATACATTCGTAATGCTGCAATATGCAGGAATAAAGTGAATAAATAATTTTATTTCAACAACACATCTGTTTAATAGATGTTTTTCTTGCAATGGCATTGAAGATGAATGAAACTGCATGTTTGTTCAATAAACTGATAAGTACGTGGGAGTGCAATATTTTTGTCACTTACTCACATTTCCAAAAATTGAATGCAACTCATTCATAGACAAATAATAAATATTTGCTCAATTTTAATCTTTATGATAAACATTTCTAAAAATCAACACAATACTCATCGTTTTCTAATGATAACCGTGTAGGTTATTTACCTACCTATCTGTTTCAGATATAACGTTTCTGCATAATTTAAATTCTGCAAACAATAATTACTTTATTTGCAAAGTTTTACGGAAGTAGTAAAATAAACTTAAGTAAAGCAATAACACACGTCTTATGAGGCAGGAAATAGCAAGGTGTCGAGTGCATCAAACCGCAGTGTGACGCGGCAGTTTCAGTGACCCATGGGAAATCTAAAAGTATTAGTTTTCCCGAGATTGGATATGGGTACAAGACCGTGGCAAGCGAAGCACATCGCAATAATATCATAGCAATACCAAGAAGCGAACTGTGGCGTCGCCGAAGTCGAAGTTGATCCGCGCCGAGATTAGCACGGATATGCGAGATTTATAGCGTCATCATGACTCCAAGACCGACGTTATTTTAATGTTTTCTCATTATTTTTTCTATTGTTGCTTGCCATCCACCTTCAAGATGCAATTCTTTGGTTCCATGACGGCAGTTAAAGTAAAAAATGTGATTTGCAGTGATATGCATCGAAAAAATTTAATTTAAATAAAAACGCGTTCAAACTATGTAGTAAGTGTAATTTAATTTTGTTCTGCCATAACAAGAATTTATTGCATATGGTTGGTACTGATCACAATGTTGATAAATTCTATTTGTAATGTGTAACATAATTATAATGCTTGGGTTACAGTGAAATATAAATGATGATGCAATTTTTCTACGAATAATTTTCTTACCACGAAAAGTACAAATTACCAACATCAAACTCGTACCGGAAAGAAACGACAGCACGAAAGTTTTAATGTGCGCAAGCAAAGCATGTTGCATCCAGCAGGGAGCTCAGTCGCGAAGCAAAACTCCAACTTGGTCGATAAGCATCGCTCTCATTATAAATATATTTTACGAAACGAATGTCGAAACTCGGGTGGCAAGAAACAGGACATTCATTGTTCGCTGCTAAACAACTATGGCGGACGGACGGCTTGGTACAAAGTTACAAAACCTACGCTCGAAACTAATAATCAAGATCAAGATCATGGGAAATGAGTCCTCTTAATAATCTAACTCCGGCGTCTCTTTTGCTGCAGACGTTTATGTTTTCGGTTCAATATAATTGCACAAGTGGATGACAACATGTGTAATTTGGTGTCTGGTCGCGCACGCTCAATGAACAAATGTGTGCACGGAATTTCGAGGATGCGGAGATGGAGAATGAACGAAGATAGAAGGTTAATAGATGAAAAGTGCGCCTCCGGCAACGCTTCGGTGTCGTTTCGAGTGCGTCGTCATTAAATTCGGTAGCGGATCATTAAATAATTAAATCGACCATAACCATGCAGTGAATTTAGACTTCAATTTGTTTCAGAAATATGTTATAGTGCATCTCAGACTTTATTAAATTTTATTTGGTAAAATTTTTGTGTTTAAAATTGAAACATAAAAACGTAAAATTTTAAATTTGATATATTTTTTTTAATTTTGGGGGTATTTAGTAAATTTTGGAGCCGACAGTATATTGCAAAATATATGTCATGTGCAGTAGTTTAGTACGACTGCAACTTAGCAAAGCGGAACGCTGTAACCCAGAATAATTAAGCTTTGCCTTGTTTGCTTCTTTTCAGACTAATTAAAGAAGCCTTTGAAATATTCTAAATTTAAGTTTTGGGATGATTCAACAATCATTATATTTGTTTGATTATTTATAAAATAACCTTTAGTTTTCAGAACTCAGTAAAATATTAAATCTAAAGTTTTCTTGAATGATTTATCATGCGTGAAATGAATTGACTATTAATCATAACCGTAATAAATCAAATTATCAGGCTGCGTTTGCATTAAATCAATGAGCGAGCAGTTATCGCCAATTACTACAATTGCAGTGCGTCAACAGTTCATGCACACAAATGTCTTTCGCCTGAGACTGTCTGCTGTCAGCTTATTCTTTTATGCTCTGTATTGATTTGTTAGATTCAAATTTATTCCAGTCAACCTCATCGTTGACCTCATTAATAAACCAGTTATCTACCCTGGGATCAAGCGTGCAAGTGACATCGTATGCCCTAAGAGTTTGTTACAAGGGAACAAAAATAATAATACGACAACAACAAGATTAAAAAGACATAAATTAATTAGTTTCATTTGTCCTATTTTTTTCATACTAAATATTAATAAATGTCTAATATGAGAAAGTATGTTTTTAAAATAATTGTTTTCAAACTAAATGAATAATTAATTACTCAGTGAATCATTTAAATTGAAGCAATTTACGAAGTGATTGACAGATTGAATGCGGCAAAATATATAAATCATGATGCCTGCCAACGTTTAAGCCACAAAGAACAATGAATGAAAAACAAGGCATGAAATAAAACAATAACTACAAAAGGGGAAGATGAGTTCGTTAGCGTAAAGAATATTGTGAGATTAAAACAGGACGAGCTAAGATTGGGAAGTGATTGATTACAGGTTGAACGGTGAATGAGTTTGCTTCAATAAATCTTTTGCATGTTTTTGTTTTTTTGTTTGCAAAGTTTAAAAAAATCTTTTCTAAAATTTTAATTAATATACTTTTATTCAAAAAATTTATTTGGTATTATCTACATTAATTAATTTAAAAATAATTGTAAGCAACAATTTTTATTTATAAAATACAAATAATATTGCCCACAAAATATTTACATACCCAATCGATTAATAACCAATGATCACACACAATAAATCATCCAAGAATCCACTGTTTTTATTGCCATTTATTATGATATATTTCCTTCATGAAAGAAAGCAATATTAACATTTGCTACACTAACAATATTTCCCAACAAACAAATAATAAATCATCAATCAATCCCGGCAACATCAAATTCAACCGTCAGACGATCAATAATTTTCTACGCAAATACTCTTCGTGTGCTATGATTATGCGCATTACTTCGTTTTTTTTTTCTTATTGGCAATTATGCGCATGTTGAATATGTGCATGTAGCTGGCACGATCGAAGCTGGGAAAGTAATAACAGGCATTAAATTTGTTCATTACTTCTAAAATTATAATATTCTAACAAATGGGTCGGCCATTAGACGACGCGTGAGCAAAATTGAGAAATAAAAACTAAATGAAAAATAGCCAACATGCACGGGAATAAATTTTAAAAGTCTGCTTTATTCTCGTCATAAATTTTAGTGTGTAACTTTTTTTTAATGATAAATTATTTTTATAGTGCAAAATGAAAAAAAAACGACCAGTTAATTCATCGTTTTTGGCAAATTTCAAAAAATTTTTAATTCCTGCCATAAAATAATTATATCGTATTATAGTTTTGCCAGTAAAACTATTCTTCGAAAACAAGCATATTATTCACACGTAAACACTTATGATTTATAAACTATTTAGTCGGAAATTTCGCAGAGCCAGTTTACAACCGCCAGCATAACCTCAAACACAACATAACTTCGCACTTCTTCAAAACTTTAGTTGAGTAAACTCAACTGAGGAAATTTCCTCGCTCGCCAGACGTGCGTTAAGTGCGCGACGCTTTGGCGTTAGAATAAGTGCAAATGCAACGCAAAACGCGCGAGACGTGTGCGAACGCGCCGAACACGTAAGTACGCGCATGAATATTTAATGCAAGATGAATGTGCGCAATATAGCGAGTCGGGTCCGGTAATAACAACAAACATTAAGTCTGGTGTCGTAAACACCTGCATTATGAACCCACTGCTTCCACATACCGGCCGACGCGCGCACGCTATGAGTACTTATGTCAGTTGTAAGCAAGAAGAATGTGCCATCATGGAAGTTAGTATTTCTTGGCAGACGTTCAGCAATGTGTGCAGGCATTAGGGCCAGTGTATATCCAACATCATCATATTGATTTAAAAATTACTGATTAAGTCTCTTCAATTTATTAAAACCAAAAACTTGTTCTGTTAGTTAAGTATTTTGCTTTGACTAGGATTCTCTGATTGCTTGTAAATGCAAACGTATCTAGTAGAATGTATTTAAATGAGTTAAAACAACCAAGGATGGTAGTATAAGCGATGCAAGAAAGGCAAGGAAACCAAAATGGGTGAGCAATTGACGAACGAAATGGCTTCACAAACAAATAAATTTTCTTTCGCGGCTATAAAGTTTTGCATCTTTTCGGACTTCAAGATTTACAAGTGCACTTCAGATGACTCTAAAAAAAACTTTCATTGAACGCAAATCTATCTATAATATAAAAAATCTGTTGGTAAGCGCATAACTCAACAACGCCTAGACTAATTTGGCCAATTCTATTTTGAAAATGTTTGTTATAGACCAAGGATGGTTTTTACGGCGAGAAAAATTTGAATAATTGCCCGAAAAATTCTAAAGACAGCCTTTTTCTATAGAATAAAAGTTAACATTGAGATTTAATCGTAGTTATAGTTAAATTGTTGAATCCGAGATGGAGCGCTGAAGTACATTATTAGCAATTCTTTATATAATTAATTTCTTTAAAATAAAATTGCGAATCGTATTGATAGAATTAACACATACGAGTAGATTATTATTAAACACTACCCGGGCGAATTCGCGGGCAAAATCAAGTAATTATAATAAAATTGAGTAAATATAAAAAAACAAGATAAGATGCCACAAACAAATTTTGGTGGCAAAGTAATTAAGTGTAAATTAGTTGGAAAAAGTGCGCAAACCCTTAAAAAAATTCAATTATCTTGGCCGAGTTAAATCATTAACTTTTTCAAACAACGCCCTAGAGAAAAATTAAAAGCAAATAAAAGTGTTTACATTTTTACCAGGGTTCAAATTAACTCCTCTTTTTTGCATTTTTATTCTTGGTAGTCGGAAATTAGGTGGTGCAAAAAAAACGAGCGGAAACTTCATTAGATTACATTTTTTCACCTTCTTAGTCTGCATTTTATCTTGAAACTAAATTAAAACTCCTTTTGTTTTAACATTTAAAATCTACCCAATTTTACAAACATTCAGAATGTAACCATACAATAATTTTAAGGGATTATTTTGCCCAGACTGGAACTTTTTAAAATCTTATTTAATTTTATGCATGAATGCATTGCTTTAGGTTCATGTGGTCATCAGGTGCAAGATGCAAGTTCCATCGTCGTAAATTTGGTAGGGGGTCTGTGGGTAAGAACCTTAGCACTTAGGGCGCGCGTAAACAGTGGCGAATGAAAAAATAAGCGGCAGGATCTCGCGTTGTCCTGGGAAAACAACCGCGTGTCAAAGCGAGCCCTCTGTGGCCCCTCGCACAATCCGCCGCAAATACGAAACGTACGTTGTATAATTGAAGCGAGGGGTCGCCGCGCTTATTTTCTTCTTAAAGAACTAAGGCGCTCACCATCGCGTGCAGTAATGCAGTCGTAATAAAATATATCTGCACAGTGGTCCCTTTACGTGCTACTCTAAGCGCAAACACAATTGAAAAACGGAGGAGTTCAGCATGAAAAATGCAAGCGACCAAATGAGAACCCCAGGGAGGCAATGCAAAGAGAAATATGAAACTCGAAACAAACATGAGGATAAATAAGATTCATCTGTCTAATCCCCCAGCAAATTTTTAAACAAAATGTGTCCAAACGCATTTTTATTTAATTATTATTTGAATCTTTCTGTAATTATTAGTAATTCTGGTTTTGTAATGATATGAACACGAGTTTAAAGGGGTCCTGGTATTGTTTTGCTTCAGATTACCCTAAACTATGTACAGGGATAGCATCTTAGCACAAAACACAGGCCTACAGTGGTCCCTTCTAAATGTGTCAAGTCTAGCACAACAAGGAGGGTGAGAAATGATAATCTCGAACTGCGTAATTGTGTTCATTCCAAGCACTAATGAAAACCGTGATTTTACAGTCAAATGTATTCTTGTGCGCTTCTGCGCGCCATCTTGGTTTCAACTATTTAACTATAACTATGATTGAATCTCAGTGCCAACTTTTATCCTATAGAAATGGCTGTCTTTAGGGTTTCCCGGCAATTATTCGAATTTTTCTCGCCGTAAGAACCATCCTTGGATTTTAACGAATATTTTAAGAAAATAATTGGCCAAATTTGTCAAGGCGTTGTGGAGTTATACACTTACCAACAGATTTTGCGATTCATTTTTATATAGTAGATTTAAATATTATTAAGCTACCTTTAATATCATTAATCAGAGCGGGTGGTGTTTGCACGTGTCCCATCTTTGTTATTTAGGTTATTTAGGTATTGGGCCCATCGTCATTATTCATAAGTTGTGAAATAGGAAGTTGGCTATGTCGGGTACATTGGAAATAGGGAAGCATGACAGAGTTGCTGGGGAGGTTGCCGTTTTCCTATTATGTGAAGCTGCGTTCGTTTATTCATAACACGCGTCCGAACCTTGGGTTTGTTGTGCTAGGGCGTTCCTTGCATAACACGACAAACCAACCCCTTCGACGCGTGTGCGTTAATTAAAATTTTCTCATTAGTCAGATGTTTGTCAGTCGATGGTAATTAATAATTTTCGCACTGCTGATTTTCCAGTTTGAGAATCTAATTAAAAATGTTGTTATTTTTTTTGCATTGTAACCAGGAAACAGTTATCTAAGCAATACGAGAATACAAAATGTGAATCATGCAGGATGCAACACCGCGAAATCAACGACGGTGGAAACGGAGGCGGCATGGCGGCTTTCCGTTTGATAGATTTACGATCGTCGCAATAGAACAAAACGAACGATGCACATATGCGCTCATGATTCTCTCATGATGTATGACTATATTTCTCCTATGCGTGCCTCATTTTATCGCTCACGTTCATACTTATATTGCACTTTTATCCACCCACCGAGCCAAACTAAATCTCAAACTTTTTTCGCTATTTCTGCATATTGTATATTAAAGTATCTGCCGTTTAAACCAAAGCAATATTAAGTTGAAAGTAAAGTCGAAGCTAAAGTTGACGACCGCGGATGTGAGTGTTCGCATGCACCGAAATCATCGTAAATCATTGAAAATACTACTGAACACGCTCATGTACATACATCATAAGCAAAAGGATTCGTGCATTGGGTCATTAGCCGCTGGGCGTTTGACTTTGACTTCACTAATCAAATCTTTAAAAAGTAAAAAAAATATAATTTAACACCAGTGGGTAATATGATTAAACCCAAAGATTATAATGTCAAAGACGCACTTTATACTTAATTCTACAAAGCGAATTTCTCAAAGCCACGATTGCATTAACGTTTTAGTAGTAAATTTGACGACCATCTTTGACTAATTCCACTAATACCACGATGACCACACCATTACTACTATAAAAGCGTTATTTAATCTACCAGTGAAAATTTGCAAGTGTTCATCATAAGAATAATCACTGGGAACATTAATGATTAATACAAATACCACTTCCTGTGGTGATTGTGATGGCGACCATTGTTTGTTTCCTAATGGAAGCCCATTAATAATAAATCAGTTGTACCTACAAGATGAATTATTACTCCCATTAAAACAAGCCCCTTTAATACACACTCCAGGTTATTCAATATATGAGACAGGCGGAGACAAAACTAAATATTCTCTTCTGCTTCTTATCAAAGCAGGGTTTTGGGAAAACAGGGGAAACTCGGCGGCATACAAAGGATACATAATGCTTGGTGGTTTCCATCTTGCTACCACTTACTGAATGTTGCATCAAAAGGGAAATGCCTGAAACCCCATGCGATGAAATATTCATTATCATTCAGGTGGGTGTATTTTTTGAGATTAAGGAAAAATTTATAATTAATTTTATTTATATTATTTTGTGTGAACACTATTTTGATGAAAGGAAAATTCAATTTACTTGATGAATATTATCATTAAATGGAAACAAACAAAACTAAAGCGAATGTCAATCTATCAGCAGTATATTTTCATGTTGATAAGTTTTCGGCTACACGACATCCCTGTGAAATATCGACGTTTGACATAATCAAAATCCTTTGGTGTCCGCCTGTGACACGCGCAATAATGTTGCGCTGTCAACGGCAGACACGATATTTTAAACTTGGGCCGATTCATCATCACACCTAGTTTTTCACACAATACTCACAGTTCATGTTTCACTCCTATTGACTCGTATTAATTAAATTGGTGTGGGTTTTTTGTTATCTGCTCAAAAACACATTGTATCCTTGTAAAAGTAGCAAATGTATCCATATTGTCGACTCGAGCCATAGCATCAAATGATGTCGACTGGTTGTTTGGTTATTTGCACAGCACGTGTATATTAAACTGTTGATCTGCAGTGCAGACGTATTGGTGTAATTTAAAACTGATTGCGGGCTTTGTTTTCGACCCTCTGCATGTGGTCTTTCTGTCAGACGCAGGCAGTCGCTATCGAAACGAAAAGGAAGATTGAAGGACATAACAATTTGCAACTTGCTAGCCCAGAATACGACATCTAACATCGTTTTATATATAGACATGTCAAACACACAATTGCAGTCATTTTCTTTGCAGTGTTTTCAAAATTTATTAGAGAATATTTAATTTGTTTTGAGCATGTATTGAAATTAATTTGCAAAATAATATTGAATTCTAAATTCTACCCGCCAGTAATTTATAATTAAATAAAATATATGAAAATGGGTAAAAGCAATTAAAAATCCAATTGAAAAGCCGAAAATTTGTTTAATTAAATTACAGTTATAAAGGCTTTCCAACGGTAATTGACTGTACGGCAAACATGTTCCTCGTAATTTTCGTAATTTTAATTTTTTTAACGCATTCACAATGATTGTTGACCCAGTGTTGGCTTGCCATAACTCTCTAAAAAGCAAACCATCATTATTGAAAGTTAATTAACAGAAACCAACGGCTTTCAAAAGAAAACCACGAATTAATGAAAAATGAATGTAGGTGCTTCGCTTTTATGATTCTTTAGTTGGTACTTAAATAATTATAAACATAAACCGCAATTTTCTTAATTGTTTCATAGTTTGCTTAGTGTTTTGCCCAGTAGTTTAATTAACGTGCCGAAGTGTCAAGTTGCCGTTCGCCGGTATGGCCGCATGGCAGTTTCCTCTTAACCCGAGCAAGACTGCTGGAATGGTTGATTTTGTGTTTGGTATGAGCGTCAGCACGTTGTTCACTACAAGTATGTCAACGTCAAGTTGTCAGGACTCGCGCGATACCAACACGACGTCGGCGCGGCGCACGTTTTCACTTTTATTAGTCGCCTGTGCTGCAGCGCTTCTTAGCACGCGCGATGAATATGCACTGTTTCGTTTCTTACACTCGGAACAACAAGAAGTTCATGGACGTGCCTGAAAGTGGATGCGGTACATACAAAAACTGAACGCATGACTTCACGTCAAGACGTTGATGTAGGCGAGCAACTCACAAGAAATTCGCAATGAGAAACAGCATAAGAAATATTCTATGTCTTTCCTGACGTCAACTTAGAATCTTTGTACAATTTGCACAATTCTGTCATTCATGCCCCACAAGATCAATGCGATTAGATGCACATATCTGGTAAAATCACATAAAAAATAAAATAAAACAAATTAAGGCGGAAAGTAAGAAATTGATGTAGTGAAAGATGTATGATTGCAATCATGTTGATTGATGCGCATCGCATTTGTGTTTCAGTAAATTCGTTAGTCATGTAGTTGTATCATCTTTTTCCATGGTTGTTTTATTGTGAAACATTTATTTTTAAGGTTTACAGATGTATTACTCAGTGTTAGGGGTTAATAGGCACTGCTTGAATTTATCAATGAAATTTAAAAAAATTCACAAAATCTTTTCTCTTGTAATGTAATAGAAAAATTAAATAATGGCAAAACGGGAGTTTTATAAAGTACTTTACTCACGGGGGAAGTAGAAAAAGATATATTATATCTAAAATTGTTAATTTTTTGTATTTTATATTTTCCATATCATTTTAATTTTTTACTTTCCTTGACTTTTATTTCTATTTTATTGAGCATAATGCCATAACATGCATTTTTAAAAACAATCTCTATTAACATTTAATGAATTCCAGCAAGCAACCATTTCTTCCATAAATGCAACTAGCACCCCCAAGTTAGTCGTTCGGGGTGCATTTTCTTTATTACGGATATATAGTCTGCACTAAAATGGAAATATCATCCGGAACCGACACGACCCTCGCCGTGCTAGAGCAACATACCAAGCAGTTATGGAAAATTAGAAAGATTTATGATGCATTCCTCGATTTCGCTTTTTCACTTTCCCATTCTCGGCCGAATAGCCGCGCGTGTAGTAACGATTTCCACATTTTCACAAGTCTAAGTTTTTCTACGTCTGCTATGTTTATGAACATAGTATGCATTGCCCACTGCACCCTGCATGTTACTAGTCGTCGCAGCACCGCAACCCCAAATCGCCTGTGCGTGGTGATGCGCGGTCAAGTGGAAATCTTTAAGACGTTACAACTGCTTGCTTTTAGCCGTCCTCCCTTGGTCTGATTTTCTATTTACTTCCAGTACTTGTACGCGCCGGCTTTATTGCCACCCGGATTAGTGGCGAGGACAATAATGGTTACGAAATGATGGTCGCCTAGCGGTTTTGTACAACCTTGCGACTAACCCTCCAAGTACAGCTCAACAAGGATTCACTTACAATTATCACGTCCAAAATCAGGATCAAGACAATGAAATGAAATGGTGGTTTTGTGTGCGAAGAATATAGAATTGTATTAGATGATCACATAATTATTTAATGTGTTTATAATTAAATATATCAAAGCGTGTTATACTATGACATATGCTAGTAATGCCTAATGACTAATAACTAACTATCCCGCATCATGCATAATGCGCATATTTATATTTAACGACAATTTTCTCAGTGCACATTATGCGATGGCAAATTGCTGCACATTCCATTGTACCTTGAAGCTATCTCGAATAACACAGCATGTAAATGGATGTGGTTCAAATGATGTACACGCATCAACCAAACCCAAACAAATTTGAAAGCCTGAAATTTAAATATACAGCCTATTTTAAAAACGTTTACTTCTAATAAATATAGTTACCACATGTGGCAGGAGATATTCATTGTCATAATTTCTGTTACGATAGTGATAACATAGAAATAAGTGAATTTATGTTCATGAAGCTTACCATATATGGAGAAAACCGCTGAAATTTTATTACACACTACACACTTGAGATTAACAAGAATTGGTATGTTTTTGCACATTGTGTGCTTGCGTGGAACAGCTTGGAACTGGATATTCATTGTCTTGCTGAGCTTCCTTCACTTCCCTGGGTGAGTGATTCTAACGAGCCGAAGCTCGACTGTAGCTGGGAGCGCTGAATATTCCACGCAACAAGATATTATCTGCATTACCAGCCACTAACAATGTAACGTCGCTAATGGATAATTGACGATTGCTCGTCAATAATGTCAGAGTTAGACAATGCGTTGCGTTTTGCGTGTTTTGCACATGCAAAACAATGAATACCAGCTTCAAAGCAAGCATTTTCTTTATCTTTTTATTCTCACACAACAGTGAAACTAAATTGGAATTATTAATTATTTTAAATATTTAGTTTCACGGTTTTAGCTTGAATTGATTAATGGAAAGTTAAATTTATTCTCAAACATTTTCATTTATTGTGAGAATTTTATAAATTATGCGTTGCGTTTCTGCGTGTCATGTAGACATCCGATGTAAAAATTTATTACTTTGTCGAGGATTTGTAGTACAATGATTCATTATTCATTTTGTTTTGCACATCACATCAGAGAAACACTTTTCTAAATATACCTATACACTACTATTACTATACAGTATCTTAAAAACAATTTTTATAAAATTGTTGCAATTCATAACTCGGTAAAAAATTAAAATTATATTTATGGTTATTTTAATTTCAATTTATTCATATCAATATTTTAATGTGACTTGCGTGTGAAATAAGTATTTGTCAAATGATGTGCAGAACATGTGGGACAATTTGTACATATTTAAATCCATACCTCAAACATGCACGAAAACAATATTTTAACTTTAGCCGATGAATTATGGTGAGCACGCATTTTAGCATAATTAATTACGAAACTTGTTTATGTAAATGACCGAAAGTGTGTGCTGCATACGAGTGGTGGCTGGCCGGCGACGTGACATTGTAGAGCTATAAATACAAACATTGTCTATGTGGTTTGTGCATGGTTGAATGATTATTTCATCCTGCAATTTTAGCGCTGTCTATCTCATTGGGCTATCTTGATTATCGCATGCTATAACATGCTTGTTAAAAGGATTCAGTAAATTCGAATGCTAATCATGAAAATTTATTGATACAACTAGATTTTAAAAATTTAAATTCAATGTATTCATACAAATTATATAAAGCTGGTACAAGCTTGCTGGGTTTACAAAGTAACCACTCGTGAAGTGCATAAAAGACTAATATTACATATGCAAATTTGAATCTGATTGTTTGTTTGTTACGTTTTCACGCAAAACCCACTAAATTAATTTTGATCAAATTTTGTATAAAGATATTTATGACCAGGGAAAAGGATATAGATTACTTTTTATCGCAAAATTTTAACGTACAAGAGGTGAAATAAGGGATAAAATATTGGATTGAAAATCAATCAAATTTATAGTTATCTACTTTATTTATCTAAAAGTAGCTGTTTGTTAATATTATAATTATTAACAAAATATTTATATATCAAAAACATGGGATTTATAAAGTGTTAAATTATTGCACCGATAAATCTACACTTTTTGTAAATGAATATTAATGTGTTTGTGCGACGGTTCAGTCATTCGTTCATTAATTCGTTTCTATTTCCGAATTTGTACCGATGCACACGCGCGAATAACCGCCAGCTGGAAATGTGGAAATAATTCTCTTTTAATAGCACCTAGTCCGATTAACGCGCCCAGCATCGATACCACAACGCCAATATATACACGTTACCAACAAGACATTTGCGCAAATTCGCAAACAATGACGACCGCATGTGCTACAACCGATTTTATACGCAAACTACTTCCGTAATCATTTGCGCATCAACTAAAATATTGTCAACATTTACAAACCCATTCATATATATTTATAAAATTAATTCCAACTTAAATATTTAATGGTTTGTTGGTGTATAAATTTTTCACCGCACTGAGCATAAAATTGTATATATTTCCAAATGCGACATGTGGAAAATAAATAATCCAACGAGACAGCAAGTAAGGATACATGTGATCCTGATGCACGCTGTATACAGGTATCTAGGGGTGAGTATGATGCACCTTAAGACCGCCCAAAAAAACCACAGACATAAAATATCTAACTTGTGAGTCGTCTCGGGTGCTAGTACGTGGAAAACGGAAAACCGTCCAAATGGTGGGCAATAAAATATACCACGTTCATATTGATTCTGTAGAGTCCATCAGTTTCACTTACATTACGTTATTTTACGATACATTACTAGTACGCAACCATATAGAGAGTGCACGTGTACAGGACGAGAGTAAGAAACGACATAATATAACAGCATTTCGGGACATGTCAATTGAGTTTAATTGACGTATAAACTGTAATTGGCTTAAAATTTGTGTGTGTGTTCATCATAAATAATTTAATCGCATACTGTTAGTGTGATTGAAATATGTTGGGCGTAGAATATTGATTGTTCGGCGTAATGTGTGTAAGTTGAAAATAAAGTGCTACGTGTTAATATAACCTGCAGGGACATTAAATGGTCAAACGTGCGACATGAATACTTGGAAGGAAATATCTTGATGGTTCTTGGACTTGCCCTCTGTGACTATACTTACATGCAGAAACATTTGAGCGTATCCAGACACAAATGTGATTATACCGTGCGTAAAAATATTTTAAAATTCCAAATTTGGTGTGTAAATTCGAATAAAACATTTTTTTAAGTTTAAGAACTATTTGTTGTTATAAATGTTAATTTTATTATTATTTTATATTAATTGAAAAAGTATTATTATAAATTTTTATCGATCAGAATAAATTTTAGTTAGCAGTCGGTGTTTGGTATTGCGGAACAAACAAACGTACACGACGGACAGCATCGCCATCCGGTCGGATGTGAAGGAAGAAGACGTAATAGCCACACACCAGCTAAAAAGCTTCCCGACGCTGGCAACTAAAAGAGCCGCTTGCTTTGACTTCAATCAAAACTTCCAACTTGAAGCGCACGCTGGTTTAGTTTTTCTATCAGTATTTAATTGGATCTCATTTTTCACTTTAGCTGGCATACACGTTTCGCCCGCAAACTTTTAATTGCAATTTTTAGTTTGCAAATATGAAAAATCCACCGTATCCACGTGGAAAAATCAGGTTTGTTCGGTATATAACTACGTCGTGTTGTTGTATTCACTTGCCTGCGCCGCGGGGCGAAGAAATATAAGGTCGGTGAACAGGTGCAATAAATTATCCGGCGTTTGCATATCTGTATTAAGGCGCGGGCGAGAGCAGCATCCTGACGAGTTCCAACAGATAAGGGATGGTAAAAGAGAAAGAAAGAGAGTGGACTTGTTTCCGAGTTGAATATAATAGCACGGTGTATTCGGGATGTGGAAAAATGCAGGGATGCTTATTCGAGGGGCACGAGAATATTGCTGCCGAACAGCATAAATAAATCATTTATTTCAATTTAAAACTTTTTTCGTTCCAAACATTCCTGCGCGTTGCTGAGGAAAATTGAAAATATAGAAGAAATGCAAGTTGAAAGTAAAAAACAGCAAACTACAAAGCTACTTCTGGCAAATGAAAAAAAGAAAACATTTTATATTAATATTTTTATTGTGTTTTTCTTCTTCTGTCTGATGCAATATCCATTTACTTGTTCACCTGTTACATTACACAAAGGTCTGTGCGGATAATAAGTAAATGGAAATTCAGTTGTAATAAAAGTAAGACGCCTGAAATAAGTTGAAATAAGCAGTAATAAGAAACACATAAAGAGTGATACACCGACATGCACACTGTGAGAAAAAAACAGTCCTTTTTATAAAGCGCATAAGAAATGAAAATCTCTGCGTGGTCCCGAGGGAAATTCGCATCTGCGGTTAAACAGGAAATGCATCCGCGTCGGATTTAATACGTCACCTTTCTGTCTTGGCTCTGCATTTTGCCTACGCGCCCTGAATGCCCCCTCAGTCATGGCCTATGCGTTCCTAATATGTATACAATATACACTGTACAATATCCAGCTTACACTAGCTGTGGAAGTTGGAACACTTCCTGTTTACATGCGGCTGGTAAACTACTTGTACGGCATAACATTTTATGGCAAAAATGCAGGATATCGAAGAAGGGAACACACGGAAAAGAGAAGATCAGCACTGATATCAACTTTATATGTTATTATACACATCTTATGTCTGGTCGTGGAGACAGTTGTTTTGCGCAAGCAATAAAAACCGGTGAAAACAATGTTACACTGTGTGTTATCCAAAAGAAATAGAAATATGGAAATTGTATTACGGCGGTAGTTTCAAGTTTTATACAGTATTATATCATGTTGGTGCATTTCAAAACTGAAATAATAATGTAGATCCAATACTAACGATATTACATTCTGAAACAACGTTAAGCATTAACTGTAATAAAATCAGTGATAAAAGTTTTGACATTACTATTGTTGTAATCAACATTATTCGGAAAAATTTTCAAAATTACATTTATATCTTTTGATAACACAATAGTAACTCTTTGAAACTTATAAGAAAATTTAATATTTAATACTCACATAATACGAAAACTGAATAAAACTTGCACACACAATGAAGTAAACTGCGCATGCTGTTAAACTATAAAATCGCAGCAACTAAAAAGAAAAAAGCTCATAACGGTGAGAATAAAAAATATGAAAGAATATGTGTACGTAAACATTATCGAACTGAATGCAGCAGCAAGTCGAAGTTATGTACATGTATTTGCAGCTGCAGCTAAGCTACGACGAAATGCATGAACATAGCGCATTTAATGCGAGTTGGGCAAAGTTTCCTGTTTGGAAAACTGCTACAGCGCATAAAGTTGGGTATGCGCAGGTTTCACTGAGAAAATAAAAATCTAGGCATATATTTTTCTGGTTTCCGAGTTCAAGTACTTTGCATTCAGTTGTTGTAGTTTCGGTGGATTTATTTAAAACCTTGATATTATAGTTTTCATCGTTAGTATGTTCATTTCCTTTAATTTGCGATTTAATTATAGAATCTTAAAATGAATAATCTATTTAAGATTCCACAATATTTTGTGATAAGTAATTTGTTTATATGATTACTTTAAACAGGAAATTACTCATTTATAATTCATTCAAACTGTTATTCTATTTTTATGTTTTAATCTTCTCTGCTTAATGTAATAATTGTTATATTTAACAAGCGTTTGCCCGCGACTTCGTCCCGGTAGTGTTTAATAAAAATGAAATTGTGCCAATTCTATCAATAAGATTCGCAATTTTATTTTAAAGAAATGAATTATATAAAGATTTGCTAATAATGCACTTGAGCGCGCCACCTCGGATTGACCTATTTAACTATAACTATGATTTAATCTCAATGCCAACTTTTATCCTATAAAAAGGGCTGTCTTTGGGGTTTTCTCGGCAATTAATCGAATTTTCGCTGGAAAACCATCCTGGAACTATAACGAACATTTTAAAAAAAGAATTGGCCAAATTGCTCTAGGGGTTGTTGAGTTATGCGCTTACCAACAGATTTTGCGATTCATTTTTATATTATAGAGATGAATAAATATAAAATAATTTACTTTCAGTAAATCGGCGTCATATTAATAAAATAAAGTTAATAGAATCTTAATATACTGCGATAACCTCGGTTTCTATCTTATTTTATTTATTAGCCGCAATAACGATAACTAATTTTGCTGATAAGTTCTATTCGAAATTAATAATAAAATAAGTGTTCGTTAAATGCATCTGGCTATCGGATATAGTATAAACTTAAATATTCCATGAATATTCCAGGTAATGTGTATGTACTATAATAAATACTAAAGTCATGAAGTGTTATCTTTGTAGCCGGCCGTTTGAATTTATTCCAGCTTTCGAGCAAATTGCACTCGTGTGGTGTGAGTTGATTGAAGCGCTGCAAATGAGAACAAAGCGGGTACCAGCCCGCGTAGATACTTGACCCGGTATTATATTAAACAACGAGTAAAATAACAGCCATAAATTAAGCGCACTTTAATTACCGATAAATTTCTGTCCGCGCGAATATGCTTTATGTGCGCCTTCTCGAGTTCTCGAGGTTTTTACTGCGCTCCGAAAATGAACTTAGTCATGATCATTATGAACAACGTGTGCCTAAACGACGCTATAAAATGACAGACTATTCGTTCGGTTAATATTTAACCAGAGACGAGATGCAGCTGAGCAGAAACAAAATTCGTCAAAAATTAAATTTTAATTTATATCTTATTAGGTTACAATGCTTCTTTTAATATTATTTTTAAACGTTGTGCGTTGTGAGAGTGAAAACCAGTTTAATAAAACCTTCCTGCAATTACTCTTCGATTAGCGGTCTTAAATCATATTTAATCAACCCGACACTAAGCTGACATCTGCTTCAAGTCATATTTTCTGCTTCTGTAAATTTTTGCAACGTTTTTTTCTGCAATTATAACCAATCATATGAATCATATATTGTGTTAATTTTTTCTCAAAAAGATGGTATATAAAAATATATTGCAATGATGATTTTTGGTTTGGACCGGATGCGTCGGTGAGTTTATTTGTGTCAGTTAATAAGATGCGCTCATAATAACTTCGTTCATATTCATAACTCGCGACACTCTCGACCACGGGCAGAAATATGACGAGTTTGAATCGTGTGCACTGCGCACATATCGTTAGCTAAAGTTAGAAGGAGATTATTTGGAAAATGTTGGAGCGCTAAAAAGAAGACGCGTATTAAAGAGACACGGACATGTCATATTCACACATCAAAGGAAAGAGGTAAAAGGCACAACCGACGTTCTTGCTCTTCATTCATTAAAAGCCGCGCGTAACTCAAGCACCGTGTTTATTTTCATTGGAATTGTGGTATTTTTATTTTAAATTCTCGTTTCCTATTTATTTTTCTGAATTCCGGTGCTTTGCGAAACTGCTTGGAATTTCACTCAGAAATTACACAACATTCATTTTCACTCCCTGTTACAATATTAATGCTTTTATTGTGTTTCACTTCAAACTCATACCAGACTGCAAAAAAATAAACTCATAAAATATTTTATTTTATTCCACGACGGTCATGATTATATTTATTCTACCCTCAATTGCTAAACCTTAAATAAAAAGTCATGGGGATGGATACAATGGGAAACCGAAGCACAACTAGGAGCAGAACGAGGTAGCAACTAAAAACTAGAAGGAAATGGGAGTCGAGTGAATAAACTTACGTGTGTGTGCTTATTGTGTCGTCCCGTCGCCGCCATGCGTTCCACACAATGACGTTTTGTTCAGTTGCGTAAGCCGACTTCATTTGTATCGGCGTGTTGCGTCCTGGGAGTCGAGTACGTGTGCCACTTTTTTATAGGTTTTCATGGACGTGCAGAAATAAGGGATGCAGTAGAGTTAGGGTGCCCCCAGAAGTATTTCGAGCAGAGTTCTAGATCAGATGAGAATAATGTGTTCCACGTTCACATTGAGCTATTTGCGAGCAATCACATAACAACACATGGTACTCGACAGCAACAAATTATGGATGACTTACTTATTATTTAGTTAATTTTGACAATTAAAGTTAAAAAATTTAAAAAAATGTAAAAAGGCATTGTCTGAAAACCAATATTTTTACATACATTGTTATAATATGTAACACGCAATGTTTTATGATTTTTATTTCCTATTGTGCGCCCTCAAACTGAAAACAAATTGTTATTGCAGTTTCGTGAACGCATCACGCCTATTTTTCTCACACTCCTCGTATGCCTCGCATGTTACGTATTCGAGTCGCGCGATGCGTTTCGGTGCGTTCACGCTAGTTATTGCGAGGGCCGTGCGCCGAGATGGCTTTTTGTGGGAAAATAAGGGATGCTTCTGACACCTCATCGCAGCACTCCACGAACAACACATCGCAAACTACTAAATGAACGACGAGCGGTAAAAGAGTGTGAGTGAGCCAGCAAGTACGTTCAGGGATGCAATAAAGGACGCATTTTTGAGCTGCTCACGTGTGCCGCCAATAACGCTAATTGGATCTGCGACCCTTGCACTTTTCTCGCCTCATTTACCACAACAGCACTTATAGTTTAATATTTCTCGCATTCTTTCCCTTGAACTCAAGGGCACAACAAAGAAAGCAGTCAACAGCTTCTTGTGCTGATGTAGAAATAAAAGGAACCACACATAACCTAATAATTCATCATGGAAGATAAAGCAGTGGGTATTTTAGCACATGTTTTGCCAAAAATACTAATTGTGCTTTTTTTTTTCGTACAAATGCAGTCGAGGAACGAGAATCCGAGTCGAGAATTTATGCCTTCCCAAACTTTTCTTGACACATTGAACTTTGTTCATTCAAGGCGACCTGGCAGCGTAGACAGGGACATGTTTAAACAAGGGGATTCACGCCATGATAGAACGGTGTGCTGGGAGAAAGTACCTAGAGTTTCAAGCAGGAAAGCGTCTATAACTTTGACTATCCGGATACTAACAAAGGTTAAGCCTTAGTTTGATGCTCACTTCAACCGTAGCTGTAAATTTACTGTCTACTTAAGTCGCCGAAACACCAAATACTTACATTGATCGCAAACAACAAATATGAATAAATATTCCTTGACATATAAGTACTTGCTCCAAAAATTATTCATGGCACGGTTCAGCAAGTTTCTGGAACGGTCTTAATGTATCATTATCCAACCGCGTGTAAGTACAAAGAGTTAGCCATCTTGAGTCAGCCGCGACGGTGATTTACGGCTCGGTCGTAGGTGTCACACGTTGCCCGTGTAATTCGTGACAGATACAAACACGACAAGATGCGAGTAACGATCCGGCATCCAGTTGGAAGCGCAAAGCAACAAAATTGAAGATTGTAGCAGGTGTTCCTGTGCGACTAGAGAGTTTCTATATTTAACGTTTCATTCTTACGCGTTTATTACCATAATAATGAAAGGCCTTAATCCGTTTGCTTCAAATATATAAAGTTATTGTGTTATTGGGAAATGAAAACGAAGAGGCAACGACAATAAGCAATAAAACACGAATTGATTGAGTTGAATTGGGTTGCAAACTCTGAGGGGCAGAGGGAGGAAAATGCGTGCGAAGCAAATCTAAACATTCGTAGAGGGAACAGGAAATGGTACAATAAATGCAACGTTTGTTACGCGTTTTGCATTCCGCTCAGTCAGCAGTTAAATACAATTCATTCAATTTAGATGTAGTGTTTCCAAAGTTGAATGAATCGGTAAATAAACAAAATTGTTTCATATTATCGGGCAAAAATTTATTTTATATTATTTTTATTTTATTTAATTGTTGGAACGATCATAAGTTATTTTAGAGCGATATAAACTATTTTAATTAATAATCATTAGTCTATTTCAACTTGGATGCTTGTACAATTCTTCATGTAATGCTCCTCGCTGTGATAGGATGCTCATGCATGCAACGAAATTTCTTCCAACGAACATTTCTCTTCGTTTAATGGTTAATTAGAAATATTAGTTATTTATGATAGATATTTATTTGCGTATTACGTGTATTTATGTCCCACACGTGTGCTGCTTTTGCGCCTCTCTGCTTCTTTCTTCTCTCCCAGTGTGACTCTGGATGCTTTTATTCTTATAAGATATGTATGAGTGCTATGAGCAATTTGCAACTTCGAGTATACGGCATTTCGAGAGACCGTAGCTACCATTATGATACGTGCACGAGCTGTGTGAGTATGACAGCAAGAAGAAAAGAAAGGCAAAGTAATAAGATGAACTGGCACGTGCATATTAGTATGAGCTGGTGTGGCAGACGAAGAAAATAGGCATGCAAACAAATTATATTTACATTATCATCGAACGAGAGCCGGCGAAATGTCAAACACAAGCAGCGCTAGCAAGCGCTCGTCGTATATCTTTTTAATAATCGTCATTAATTTTCTAGATTAAAGGCTGGTAATTATTATTATTATTGTTACATGCACTACTGGTACCGGTACTGGTTTCTATTTGTGGCTTCTGATTGCTGAATTCAATGTGTTGAGCAGGAAAGAAAATGTTCAAGAAAATCGCGTGTTTCAAACACTGCCACTAGTCGTTGTACATTGTGCTAGTTATATAAGTATATTATTGCAACTATCTGGTTATAACTCATGTGCCTGATAGTCGTTTATGTCTGCATAGGTGTGTAAAGTGTAAATTTATCACCATCATTTTTACTTCACCGGCTAGTAAATATATTTATTGAAATCTTTCATTTTCCACGGAATTAAATTTCTCGTTGTCCTTTCGAAGAACTGTATTTTTGTAGTTCAATCCTTTCTAACAGCAACAAGTTTTTTTTTGCAAATATACTGATGGTAAAGCCCTCACGCTTCATTATTTTAATTGTTGCCATGTTGGCATTAATAACGAATCGTGCGCGACGACAACTCAACGGGATGAGTTATGATCGAGACATTTGTTATCTGTCGCCGATGTCTAATGTCCCAATGTGCCATAAACCATTCAAACATGCCGCCGCCGTCGCGAGTCTGCGCGCGCGCGGTTATTTACACGAGCGCTACAATTCATCCGAGCGCTATTTCACAATAGCAAATACAACAATAATGGCAATCAAATATTAAAGCGGCCGATAGTAATCGACACCATCGTTGCTCAGCAGGAATTTACGCTTTTGCAATAGCTGTACCCACATCAAATGCAATCGTCATTAATGACCGCTTATAATTATAGTGATAAATTGTTTACTCTTGTTTTCTAGTCTAAAAATGTTTTAAACAAAATTTTGTCTTTTTGTATTAAAAAATAGTTGATATATGCAATGGTTGAAAATAGTTCGCTGTATAATGTACCTATATTACAACATAGAAACAAATTCTAACTGGCTGAACATAGATGTAGATTTGATGATATAAGTGACTTCCACATTTGCACGCTTTACGTCTGAATTCCGCGCCAATGCAATATTTATGCACTCGCGCATGCATATTACACTTGGGCCTTGTGCCATAACGCCACGCCGCACTTACCCGCGCTACTTGAACCTTGAACACTGCACACATTAAGCATTGATCGTGGAAATGGCGAATGTCAGTGGCTGCACCAGCGCGAAGTGAATATGTGAATAGGTGCCCCGCAAATGCATATTTGAATATTTCGAAACTTGCACAGAGGCCGCAGGAATAGCGAACGAACGCCGGAGCGGCTTGTAAATGAAGAGTTAATAATGCATATTCCGCCTTTCCGTCGAGCCACTCCGCCGGCCGTATCTTTGGAGTGCGGTCAGTCGCTACGGCAACCACCGCCAATGTGCTGCTCACGCGAATATCATAAAGCCACAATCAACAAACTAATGCACTTGCACCTAGGCTTCGGTATATTATTGTGGTCATTCAAAACCAGGTTGTTGAAATTCTCCGAATTGCGGAAGCAAATTTGGCGTATCGCAAAAGACCTGCTATGCAACAATTCCTAAGCGTTATAGTTTGAAATTACTGAATTAATTTGATTTAAACTTGATTATAAACTGAATTTGGAACGTGTAAATAAATATAAATTAAACATTTTCACATCAAATTTAGGTATTGCCATAAAATCTAAACTTTAGCAACGCACCACCGCATTAACAGCATCGTAAGCACAATTTATACGCACAAAGGTTAATTATTTATTAAACGCACTTTGTTCCTGCTGTCTCCGCTGGTATCTTCAATCGCAGTCATGCCTAACTGCCTAACCCCACAAATGTCACGTGTATTCGCAGTGAACTTTTATCGATCCAAAGTTACCTGAGCTAAATAATCCAGACCATCTATTCGAATGCTTCCGTGTTTTTCCTGCAATGTGCAGCGAGTAAAAGTCAAGTATTCCTCGAATAGGACATTTGATAAACAACTACATCTACCTGAAAATCTTATACTTACCAAAACTACAAGGGTAGCTACCCTTTAACAAGGGTGAATTTAAAGGAAACTTAATCGTTTTTATCCTGCTGTAAATCCCAGCTATTTATGAGTTTTAGAACGACGGCAACAGGCGGCGCCACTACTACCATTCGTAGGGCTAGATCCTGCTGGCATGCGGCGTTACCCTGATAAAGGTTTCTCGCCTGCGCGTCGACAACGTGCCGGCGGTTCGACGTCAACATAACCAACTCGAAGTATAGGCGCTGGCGGCAGCAGGAGGCGAAGAAGGCATTGGGCCGTTGGGCGCATTCAGTCAGTCGCTCGACCGACCTGCGAACGCATCAGACCGGCTCGCCTGCTGAGCGCATGGTTTTACGTCGTGTACGAAAGACGCGCGACGCGTGGTGCACGTGACATTTATGTTCTGCGTAAACAAATTTAGGCACAATTTGCATACCAATCAATCTCAAATTACACTATAAGCAACGATAAATAAACACCATATTTGTAAATTATCTTAAAAATATTTAAAAATATTTTAATATTAAATAATTTGTTTAAGACTTTTATATAAACTGTTTATTTGCGAAATTTTAATGAAATGATTGTTTTACAAGTTAATTTGACATTTAAAATCACTAAAGTATAAAAATGGAATCATAATGGAGCTTACAACTGAATGCATTAACGGTGAGTAGACTATAACGCTTTTCCAATTAATTATTAAGCCACTAATTGAACGCGCGCACTGAAAAAACTTAACGTACTTTAATGAATGTAATTTTATGATAGACAGTGGATTTGATCGCTAAGAGCTTGGTTAAGAATGCATCAATTTAGGTGGTACGAATACGAATTATGAGTTTAACCTTTGCGGGTCAATTTAAAATTGTTAGTCGTCTTGAAGGGACGCGGGACCCAGGGACCCGCGCTCGTTGCTGAATTATCGTAAATTATTACTAAACGGCATGGATGCGATGCGATGTATTTAGACTCTCTGGTTATATACGCTTGGCGAGAGTCTTTCGAACCCGCAATTTAGGATCGTTTGCTTGAATAATTTATTATAATTTCGATGATTATTCCGGCTGGGTTTGCTCCTTCTCAGAAGTAGGCTTATGAAGACAACAGCGCGTCTTCAATCTCCAACACAATTCAATTACGAGCTTAATCAATTAAATAAACATTGATTGAAGCTGATAATTTTGTTTGATCCAATAATAATGGGTTCGAACATTATCTAAATGTCTAAACTTTATTATAATAACGTTAATTTCATATTATTATTCTGAGAATATAAACTTAAGTCGGTGAACCAAATACTTAAGTTAAGTCGGTGTATGTTAGGTTGCCTACATCAAAAGCTCAAAATTTGATTTTAAACTGAATATTTGAATTTATTTTCGTTAGAATTTGTCTATTTATCAATGTTATCATAAATTTGTTAGCGGCTTTGATCAAAACAGTGAAATCATTGTGAAATTTAAAATCAAACATTCTAATCGAATAAAAACAAGATTACGTCTATCTATGCATACACACACAACTTTTTTCCCACACATTAGGTCCGTTCTGATCCCTCTTTTCTCGTCAACTTTCTTTTCATCCTGGTTTCGTTGAGTTTTAACGTGCGAGTGTAATCCAGGCCTCAGTTTTAGCGGAGCTATCTCAGGAAAGTTCCTTAGGCGAACGCATTGATGTTCGAAACAAGATGAAGCGGTTTTGGCACTTTGTTTTCGACACTTCCGCTCGTCGGGTATCCGACGTATTTGCTTGGTATATTTATGCAAAAACCTGTGCTTGCAAGAGTGTGTGTGTGTAGGGCGCCCGCTATAAATAAACGTATCTTCTGCTGCACATCGCGATATCATCGCTTCATCCAACATGCATCTAGCAGGAGTGAAGATGCAGCGTTGCGCTGATGGGATAACGAAATATCGACTGAGAAAATTGCATCGCTGAGGCGGCAATACTGTTCGCACTACAGGGAAATTCGTTTAGTTTATATATTCACTTAAAAGGATAAATTTGTTGGCGTTGAACAGACTCAATCAGTTACATTTTATAAATAAACAAGCAAAAATCGTTTTTGATATAAGTTTAACTAAACAGAAAAATTTCACGAAATTAACTATTTTGTGATAAGGTATCTGGCTCGTTGGTCTAGGGGTATGATTTTCGCTTAGGGTGCGAGAGGTCCCGGGTTCAAATCCCGGACGAGCCCGCGTTGACATATATTTTAAAGTTATAATAAAAAAAAATTATATTGAATACATCTCTAAACCACGTGATAAAAGTTTGCTCACAATATAAATATATATTTAGAATTGGTCATCCAATGGAAATATTATCATGCTCTAATCTTATCCGCAAATGCGGTAATGACTTATTTATGTTAATGAGACTTAATAATTAATTACGCGAATATTTAATGCTAAAATATTACGCATCGGCTCGTTGGTCTAGGGGTATGATTTTCGCTTAGGGTGCGAGAGGTCCCGGGTTCAAATCCCGGACGAGCCCGCACTTTTTTTTTTAAACAATATGTGTATTAAATTAACAACTGAGAACATTTGTTCATGAAGTTTGTTTAATAATTGCTACGTCATCATCCCGGCTCGTTGGTCTAGGGGTATGATTCTCGCTTCGGGTGCGAGAGGTCCCGGGTTCAAATCCCGGACGAGCCCGTAGTTAATCATTTTTGATTAAATAAAATTAATCATAACATACATATTTATATCGTGTCCATCTCCAAACCACAAAATTGTTTTGCCGACGATCTGAGCATATCTAGATTTGGTTGACTCATGAAAATTTTAATGACAATGCGCTTATCTTATCTGCGCATGTGGTATTGACTTATTTATAATCATGTGACTTATTAATTAATTTCGCGAATATTTAACGGTAAGTTACTGAGTATCGGCTCGTTGGTCTAGGGGTATGATTTTCGCTTAGGGTGCGAGAGGTCCCGGGTTCAAATCCCGGACGAGCCCGCGCTTTTTTCTCGAAAATTTAACTTTTTACACCAAGAAACAAAATATTATGTGTAAAATGACTAAAAAAATCATTTACTGACTATTTCAACTGTCAACAATACTTTGATTGCATGTTAAACGCAAACTGGGACCAAACCGCAGCGTTCGGTTTATGCCCAAGAAGCGCAGTGTCCGGTATTCCTTTCACGTATTTGGTTTTATTGAGTGCCAGAGGAACCTAATAAACGCCGCCGTACAATAGACGGGCGTGATGTTGATGTTGATGTCGACGTAGATGTAGATGTCCCGCCATTCCGGACGCACCGACGTCGACGCCAAGCCAACGGACGCTTACCACCGTCACTGCCGACGCCGCCTCACGACTTTGACTTTGTCCGCGACTCCAGTCCCGCATGCCCGCAACTATTCCAATAACTACAGGCACCGGGTCCTACCAGAAGCGGAGAGGTTGAGTTGGGCGACTTCAAAGCAGCAAAGCACGTGCCTTGCAGCAAGGTCCCACCAAGAATACCAACACGCGACGTTGAGATGCAAATTTTGTGCAGCGAAATGCAAAGTAAAACACGAAACATTCAACGGACATTTGAAAAATGTTGCACGCATTTTCTGCATGTGCGCATGTCGTACTACAAATTCGTGGTTCTCTTGTGGTTACGACCACGTGACTTGTTTTATTCATATTTTCAATTTTGCGCTTAACACATACCTTTAAGGGCTTGCTGCTGTCGTGCACCGCGTCCGCCTTGATCCAGTTGTAACGTTTTTTACTCATTTCGTTAGGTTTTTTACTGTCTGCCACTATACGACAGCGGCAGTGGCTGCGCGAGAATCCCAAAGAAGTACATCACTCGTACAAACGTACAAATAAGTTAAGAACGTCAGAAACGGTCGGAACGTTGCGCGCATAAGGAAACACTTACCCCGGCGAGCGTTGGTGAAAACGTTACCATTTTTACAGTCGTTGTAAATTCCCCGGCCCTCTCATTCCTGAGCCCGAACGCGCGCCCTAATGAAATATACACAATTTGCATCGTTCCGAAAGCCGTTTCGCTGCAGCCGTATTGAGTGGCGTCGACGTTGGCGCGTTGACGCCTCGGTCGTTTTCCCGTCTCGTGCCATCGCCGTTTCAATAAAATTGAAAAGAGAATTGGCGTTTTGCTCATGGTGAACATTCGCTCACACCACATGCACGATGTGCAAGACCTGCAAAACCATATAGCATATAACGGCATCTCGTATACGGCTACTTTTCTTTTTAGATGCTGAAAAGCGCATAAAACCAATTCCTGCAATTTTCTCGACTTTGTTACTACCGTTTTTCTCGGCCCGGCTCTCTTGTTTGGTGGTTGGTCCATATGCACATTCACGTAGTCGTTTAAACGCGAATAACATTCTTCTACATTTCGATTTGGTACAATTGTTTGTTGCTCATTTTACTTACACATTCCGATTCTAGAGTTTAATATCCAGTTATATGAAGTTCCCGCTAGAAATATGAGATATTTGTTGCTTCAATTTGAGATGGGAAGTGCAAATATTTAGATTATGTGGTGATAATAACAAAGCACAAAATATTTAACGGGCTCGTCCGGGATTTGAACCCGGGACCTCTCGCACCCGAAGCGAGAATCATACCCCTAGACCAACGAGCCGATGAAAACACCTGAAATGCAAAAAAATTGTGGAGACAAAGAATTGTAAAATTTTGCAGGATTATTTATATGGTGTATTTTTTAAATTTATAAAATGTAAAACAAAATCATTCGAATTGTGTTTAGAGACTTATCCAGCTAAAACACTCCAATTAGGTACTAGTTTTAATTGTGAACAAATGTCGATAATATTTATTTAAAAACGCTATATGCAAAAATCTGTGGGCTCGTCCGGGATTTGAACCCGGGACCTCTCGCACCCTAAGCGAAAATCATACCCCTAGACCAACGAGCCATTAAACAAATTAAATTTAATGCCAAACTACGCAATAATTATTTATGATTTGTTAATATTTTACTGAATACATTATGACCTTCATCATCAAAATTAAGATAAACTTTGACGTTGATAACACGAGTTATAGCAATGTACCAAACTACTTGACTGCTCAATTTCTATCATCACGTATCAAACAAGTAAATTTCACCATCCACCAACTTAGATTTCCTGCATCAGATTCGAAGACATGTGAAAACATCAGGGTAACAAGGGAAACATGTAACTGCCGATTAGAATATGAATTATTAGCGCATCTGCTCCCAGCCTTCATTCCCACTCGTCTCCAGACAATCTTCTCCACACGAACCTCGGCACCGGCCCGCTCGGTTTCACTCCTATTCCAATAACAATCTCGACATCTTCGCGTTCTTCCCTAGCAGTTTCCGGCACTTCTGCCAAGTCCCAAGTCTTCCACTCCTTTCAATATCATTGCGCTCGCAGTGAACAATCCGAGTAGTATTTCAATTCTAGTGTTATTCAAGTCCTTCGGTATTCTTATACGTGTAGACACTTTAATCCGAGCGTTCTATAATTTAGGCGATGACAACACTAAACCTCGATCATGTTTTCGTGAAAATGCCTTGCCATGGTAACTCGGCTTTCTCCTTTTTCTCAGTGTTTATTGACGAAAATAAGTCGAAATGAAGATGTTATACTTGTGTTTGTGCCAATAGTTTTCTGAAGATGGCCTCGATTTGAACATAATTCTTGTGTTTGTAGCAGATGTGACTTGGAACATTTGTAATATTCAAAGTGTCATTTACGGTGTCGTTTGTGTTTAACCTACTTCGAACACGAAATATATTTCAATTAAAAGGGAAATAAATCAAACATTCAATGTTTTCAAGTGGATAGTTCTAGTTCCCATCTGATAGAAACTTTAATAGATTGAAATTGGTCTTAAATATTACGAGTGTTTAATGAATTGATAACTAAAGATGAAGAAAATAGAGTAGGCAGTTAATTGATTTATGTGATATTATTAACATTTGTTTGAAATCATAAAAACTGCGGATTTATTATTTTTCAATATTTACAGTAAATTTATATTTACAAACAAATATTGATTGTTTCTTGAAGAAGATACGCGATATCATGATTTGCATGACAAGTATAATTTTCTGCTGATACTATATGACTGATACTATATCATTATGTATAAATCTCAACAATATTCCTAATAATGTACGTTCTACAATAATTTTAAATCTAGTTGAATAATAATAACTTTGTTCGAAGCTAAACCGTTTAACATTGGCGCCATGGATTGCGTGTGTGTGAAAAATTCACTCCTCGCATTATTCGACAGCATAATCACCGCGTTGTTTTCCAACTCTCAGCGCGTTTTGCTGCAACTATTAAAAGCAAATCGATTCCAACATTTCCAGCGCTTGCCGAAGCAAAGTATAACCTACATCCACATTTTACGGAAAAAAAACTTTTACTTTGCAGATAAAAGTGAAACGTACTACTCAAGGACACCATGTATAGTCACTATATACGTTTAACTTTAATTAATCCAGAGACTAAAGGGGTAGAAAAGTGTTATATTGAGCAAAAATCACAATAAGAAAATTAGATTGAAACGTGTTTAATGCGTTTTAAAGCGGGTGCTGCACGCTCGTAATCAACCGTGACCCAGTAACCAAATCAAAGTGCTTTTCGTGCTTTTAAACGCTTTAAATGTTTCGCTGCACATTGCATATTACCCGAGAACGTTGCATTTTGTATTTCGCATTCAGCATGCACTTCCTTACGATCTTCGGGTGCGCATTCCGCCCGTTGGTTGTTACATTCAACGTGATACAGTCGAATGTGCAAATGAGGGAATTGAATGCGCTGAATACATTACGTTCACAGTTTTTCTTTTTTTTATGCACAATTTATATGCTTTTATTTAACCCGGCATAATTAAAACTATCTTTATAAATCTCACTTGCTTAATTTTCTATTATTTCAACTGCGGGCAAAATGTATAAGTTTATTTAAGGTTAGTTACATCAATATTACAACAATAAAAATACGGTTCTTTGAAATGTATGAAAACTGTATTTTAGTGCTATAGTCTGAACGTAACTATAATTATCTTGCTGCAATTAATGAAATTACGTGTTATGAAATAGGTACCTAGTCATGTCAATTAAAATCATATGACAGTTGAAATGTGAACGTAAAGATTGTTTCAGCAATAAAAGTCAGGTCGGACTCTGCGAGTGTATAATTATTTATGCACTGTTGATGTGAACGTTAACGCTTCGCTCTTCGTCCCAGCACTTTGAAACGATTCTAAAGCGAGGAAAAAACTAGGTGAATTGAGGTAAAATCGATACGTAATTAAGTTGGTCTACACGCGGACACAAACACGTTACGGAACCAGCGTTTGTGAAGCGTTTGTCAGAACAACGAGTCAACTACATCGAGTTTTCCGAGTTGTGTGTGCAAAACTTCATGTGGCGAAAGGGAAAGACCACATGCTTTTCAGAATGTTCTGTACTTACGATCAGTCGACAATAACCGCAACAGAAATGTTGCAACACGTATAAAGTTCAAAGTACAAAGTGAAATCAAAGCTCTTGTTTGATTTGACATAAGCAAAAGCTTAAACAAAGTTGATATTTCCACTTTTTAAAAATTTATTTGCTTTCATCCGTTTTAACTTGTATCATTTAATGTTCAACCCTTTTTTATTTGCACATTTTGTTTGTTTGCCGAGTAATTTGTGCTTTTTCACACGCCAAAAATGAGCGTAATGAAGCGAAATAATCAAATATTAAACATTCGAGCAAAACAAGCGAAGTGATCATCGCGTAAACCCGATTAAATTGGTATTTTTTCTGTGTGCCACACGCACACATACAATTCTCAAAACCTGTACCTAAATGTGTTAGAGCACGCGTTGGCTGCATACAGCACGAGTGTTGAAAACGAAAAAAAAAAACGCATTTATTTGTATTTATCAAATGATGGCACCGAAGCGCGCATATTTCCCTTTCATTATGCGTCACGAATTTTTATCGAAGTCACGTTTTTCACGTTGCCATTGCCGGATTTGCTTTGTTTCGCTATCCCGGCGCGTTTTTTTGCGTTCATTTTTTCTGCCGGTACTCACCATTACGGTGCAACATCACGCCGTACGGTGCTTTATCAGTGAGGCTCTATCAGAGGAACCAAATCGTAATGGTAATGGTAAAAAAGCGAGCGAAATAAAAATCGTGCGCACGCTTTTCGAAAATCTATCGTAATCTGAAGTAATCTCGAGCTTTGTTAGATCGAACTTTACATTATAGAATTTTATACGTTTTAAATTCATGGATTAAAAGGGTCGGGAGTGCGTGGAAGTGAGTAGTAGTAAGTTATCTTGGTCAATTGGTCATAAAAATTAGTTGACAATCCACCATCTTAATCCTAACCTAATTTTTCAACTATTTTGTTAAAAAAGATTAAGATTAGAAACTCTATTATGTATCAGCTTTTAGCGTGTATCATCTGAGATTTTCGGATGGGCATTACCCTTTTGTATACATGCGGCCACGAGTTAATGATGCATTGTGGCAGTGAATACGTTTAATTAAAAGTTAATTATAATTAAGCGAACAACAACAACAACAACAATAACGCGAACAACATCAATAACGACCAGCGGGGGTTAATTTCCATGAATATACTGCATATATTGCCGTTTCCCAGGTGTAATTCTCCGTGGAACATTAAGGACGACAAGTAGGACGCTCTAGTGTCCATAACGTCGTGAACAGTTCCGTTGTCCCTTTCAACTACGACAAGATCATGCTTTAAGACTGCATGTTTACGAATAATAAGGGGGGGCTCAAGAAACGTTTCGTGATTTTATTGCACTAAATCATACTTGTATTTACCGTATTTGATAATTGAAGTGCTTTCGATGAATTAATTTCAAGTCCCAATGTTGATTACCTATACTTGCATTGTACAGTATGAGACATTAGCAAATGATAACCTGCTATTAATATTTACTGAATTTGCGCCTAGAGAACATGTAGTATGTGCTTGTTAAGTTCCTTCCCGTTGTCGGCTGTGCTTGCGACAGGAAGTCAGCGGCGGTGCTCCGCATGCAACCTGGTAGCGCGCTGCACTCGAATGGGAATTAGGTGTGATTATCTCGAGTGTCCGGCGCCGCCGACGGCGAATGCATGCGGATTTCTGCTACCAGCCACATCGTTGTCTGCACCGTTCCTCCGTACGGTAATGTCAATTCATCGCCACCGTGGAGCCAGGCCAGGGGCATGAATACTACAAGAACTCCGTTTTGTCTTGCCACTGGCGCACGGTGTCTAGTGGTTGTGTGGGTGCATCGATAGCCGTATTATGGATGTTGAGGGCGCGATGGGTAACTTGCAGAATCGACATTAGAGTGTGCGGGTTGCGAGCGCGACCTGCGGCCGGGTGCCATCCACTGCGGTTAGTAATGCTGCTGGCTCTCAGATGCTGGTGTGATGTGTGCGGTGTCAATGGTGCCTCGTCGACCAAATGTTCATTGATTTAACCTGCGGCGACCCCAATCAAACCGTCATAAATAACGCAATTATTCTATTTGAAAAGGCCCTATTAGTTGAGGACTCATTGCGCATATTGCATGTTGATTTTCTTAAGGTTGAATAGTCTAGACTTGAAATTGAGATTAAAATACCAAAAATTTCCATACATTTAATTATTCACTAAATTTACCTAATTTTATGAAATTAATAAATATTGTTTATTTGTGCAGAAAGTATGATTCAATGCTCTTCACATATCTAATATGGACAATTCTACGTTTATTAAAATTTAATTTTACCAATATAATAAATACCAAATAATATTTACACAATAATTAACAAAAACGCTTAAAAAGTACAAAATTAATACGTAATTACAATTGAGTATTTCCATCGATCTGCATAACCACAAACAAATGCATCGTGTTAATTTAGCAATAATAATAAAATCATATCAACGCATCCATGACCAAACACCGATAATTTTACTGTTGGCCGTTTTGAATGCCCAATGCGCTAGTTAAACTATACCCGCTAATTATTAACTCATTAATTCTGTTTTATGCACAAGTTTGCATTGTTGTTCTAACATATATATGAAATTGGAAATTTTGAAAACTACTCCACCACGCTTTGTTTTATGAACAAATAACTGTGAAATTTGTACATCCGTTTTGTACGATTGCCTGTGTGGCAAAATTTCGAATTATTTCGTGTTCGATTGAGGCGTAATATTAATTTGACGCAACATGACGCATTCAACCTGGACAACTCTACTGTTGCCGATATTTTGTTACATGATGCACCACTGAGCTGTGGGGGGTTGAGTAGGTGGCAGTCGCGAGTATTTATATTATTTTCTGTGTACCCATGTCCAGTTCAGTTGGCATCCGATAGGCCTGCGAGGATGGATTACATAGTCGGTTGGATTTAATTAAAATCCATAAAATCCTTTTCAATTTTATTTCGTTTTATTTCATCTACGAATGGTGGAAATAAAAGTTTTTCCTGGTACTTCCAGCGTATTTTATGTACATTTATTAAATTAAAATGTTGCATTAATACGCGTAAAGTTGACATCGTCATTATGAGTTTTTTAATTAGGTTATTCTTGGAGTGAAACGAATGAAATTCATTGTGCATTAAAATGTCACATGCAAATTTATTCGCTGTGAAAATGAAGTTTTCGCTAATAAAACGAATGAAAGTAATAGCAGCATCTATCTTCAGTGATGCGAACAAACACGATCTATTTTTATTCTTGTGCCAAGTACAAATACAATTAGTAATTGATTATTGTTCGCCATTGACACAAATGGATCCAGAGCATCCCCACGAGGTGGGGCACATATGCTCTCCACATCCTCATGGTGCCATCAGTTGTGCGCTCGTTTGTTAAGCGTGTGACGGGCTAAAACGTTAATTAATAAACGATAAGCGCCTGCCACTAATCTTACTCGGATGGCAATGGCTGCGCAGCGATGCTAGCGCCACGCAACGCATTCTAGCTGCCATCCGTCGTTTTCCATCAGCGGGAAACATTAAAACGAATGAATTACGATGCACAATACATCAGGAAGGAAGGAAGAGCCGTGGAAGGAAGAAAAGTTAGGGAAGACTGGGTCGTGCTGCTAGTCGTTCATTTAACTGTCAATCATGTTTAAATGCGGGCTTTTGTTGTTTTTAAAATTGCGGAGTATAATAACCTATGCATTCATCAGTCAAACGGGTCAGCAGGTAATGGTAATAAACGTTGCAATTGTAATTTTTCTTAATTACAGGTTGATAATACTTATTATTTCATCAATTTATATTTGCTTAATATTTTGCTCTAATCTCTAAACATATATTTTTTTGTTCATTAGTGATTTTATTGACTGTCGTCGCTTCTTTCATGGACAATTTGATGTGAAACTTTCATTGTATTCTCATCTACTCTTGGACTTCGTAGAACCTAACATTTTCAGTCCTTTACAGGCAGGTCTTTTTGCTGCCTTTTGTGGCTTGCTTTCTATCTTTATAGCAATGTTTTTCACCATTTGCGCTTGCGATCGTTTGATCTTCATTCTTTTCCATTTATTTTTTATTTCTTTTAAACGGTGGTTGGCAATTTGGTCGATGGTGCCATCGCTTTCCGATAACGAAAGCGATGCTAAACGCATAATAATACCACATTACGACACCAACACCCATCGACGACATAGGACACAGGTCTACAGTTTTAATGCGCACCTCGATCAAACATACCATGTGTCTCACATTCTTCCACAACTTTACACTTTGCAACTTTGTAAAGACTCGATTTGTTCGTCTGAATGGCGTGAATTTCGTTTATGCTGCAGTTGGTAGCGCGGGTATCAACTAATACAATCGAATAGTTTCGGCAAGTAGTAGTTTCGTAATCTTTGTATCACCTCAAGTTTGCTCCGTCCTTCTTCGACGGACGCTCGTTTGTTGCTTTGAGCGGGAGGACGTGTTCTTATCTGTGTGGGTATCTTGGTCGCTTTGCACTTTCCACATTCCTATTGCTTGCTCGCTTGTGGAAGTCGGATCCTGTGGTGGCTTTTACGACGTATCATTAGCCTTCTGGATGCGGCAATAATTCCGCACGTACGACCAACGGCTGACCAGTAAATGCTACTGTTGTAAACGGAACCGTGGACCACACATAAGTAGAAAAATTGTCAATTTGGCAGAAACGTGTGAGGATTAACAGGGCTTTCATTATTTCAACATTAATGATGCGTTTCATTCTTAATTTTTATATTAAAATCGATAGTACGTATTTTCGTAAACTTAAATTTTTATACATCCTGTAAGATTGCCTGACAAATAACGGCTGAGGGTGGAACAACTTGTACTACATCTAAAACCTGCGCACGGTAAAAGAATGAGTTCAGTGTTCCGGCTGAAATCGTAGAATTGGAACCAATCTGGTAATGGTATTCCATTTTTTATAACTTTTCTTAGCAGTAAAATTGTGGAAATAATCAAACGAAGTCAGCAATCCAGAAAACTAAGATAATTGCATTAAATAATTCAGTTCACTTTCTGTAATTTATTAATTCTTGCAATAATTAATTATTTTAGTTCTATTTCCTTCATGCCCAAATTGAAAGTTTTATGTTTTATATTAAATACCGGTTCAATAACTTTAAACCTACGTGACGTACACTTTTCAGCTGATATCATCTTACCTTCTCGTCGAAAAGGAAAATTAAAAGCAATATAACTTGGGCAATGCGAAGTGTACCTATCGAAAAAACTCGAACTTCCGCATCGAAGAAGTTTTCGCTCTGATGCGTTCACCCACCCGACACTTTCAACGCAACAACTACGTTTTTGCAGCTTTGCCGAAGTCAATCGAAACATACGTCGCGACTTATACAGTTTTGGACTTTTCGTTTATTTTTTACTTACTGCCGACGACGCGAGAAGCGTTCAGGAGTTCGTAAGGCAAGTCAGCTTTCGAGCATTTAATCCTTGGCAAAGTTTCCAGTTGTACTTAGATACTCAAGTGCACGTCACTACATCACTAATGGAAAGTGTCTAATGTAGCTCTGAAAACTTCTATCGGCTCCTCGCTCAAACTCTCTTATATTTTTTATATATCAAGAAAAAGATGATGTTGTCTACTAGAAAAATATTATTACTTTTGTAATATTTTTCCAAGTGAAGAAGTTCTCTTCTTGAATAGATTCGTTTGACTCTTTCTGTATTGTCAATGCCGAGTCAAAATCGACAAAGTGAAGAGCACATAAATGTAAAATGAAATTTGCGCTGCGCCCCAAAGCGAAACGCAAAGAAGAAAAACTGCAGAAATATAAGTCGATGTTACTCACAACTGGGGAGGTAATTCTCGTGGGAAAACAATGATACTCGCATCGTAAACTGTAACGTCGCCATCCTATATCTTCATGGCTTTCTTTCAGTTCTACTCGTTGCAGTTCAGTTGAAGTGGAGATGTTGCATGTTGCACTTACATATCACTGCGGCGCGAGGTATCTCGTAACGCTTGTAACTGGTTGAGTACGTACTCGGCTAAGACCTCTTGCACAAGTGGATATTCGTCTCGAATTACTGCTGAAATTGAGAAAATACTTTGTTACATTTTGGTGTTTGTACTTGTTATTTGCGAATGCAATTCGGATCCGCGCTGTGCTAAATTCCAGAAAATTTTAACTTATAGGTTAAGTTAGTGAAGTTTTAGCTTACAAATAATTGCAGTAGATGGCGTTGCGTGTCAATGATTAATAAAAAGCATCCTTTTTGATGAGAATCGTTCTCTCGTTTAATCAACTCGATGTAATCCTTTCAGATTTAAATTTAAAGAATTAGCTAATTGCGTATTCGGCTTGCGCGTTGATAAAATTCATCAAATACATCAAATTGCGCATCTAAAGCATTATTTCCACACAGGCATTCATTGTGTTCCCATCCAACAGCGAAACGCACCCGAGCTGAAGGCCTTCAGGTCGAGTGGATGATTCTCATTCCACGAACCCATGATCTCTGCTCTCTTCCACCAGCGAAGCGTTGTCGTAGTGTCGTCTCCTTCGCTGCTTCGCTCGGTCCATTCAACGCAATGCACACAGCTGCTATATGAACCATTAAAATAGCTTTCGAATAAACAATGGACTTTGAAGTTCACCCTCGTGTTCGGCTGTCCTCTGGTCTCTTTTATTTTTCACTCGCCATCGCTTTGTTTTTGTTTTTTCATTTCGTTCTCTTTTTTTATTCCATCTTCGCGTTGATGTGTAGCGTGGGCACATTGCGCTCGAGGCGTTTTTTGTTTCAACGAATTTTCTCTCCAAACGAAAAGAATTCGCCCCAAAGCAATGTCGCTTCGCGCAATTGAACAAACAACTAAATAAAAAAGCGCTACAACACAAATACTCGAAATATTACTGTTCCCTGTGCGATAATTGATTAATTTGTCAAATTATAAAAAGCACATTTATTTATATATAATAAGACTTTAATTAAACAAGACCTAAATGCGTTAATTATAACGTGTGCCTTGATGTAATCGAATTAAATTGTTAATTTTAATTGGGATTTTTGCTTCGTCTGTGTGGTGGGAAGTCGATGTTGAAGCGAAATCAAAATTCAAAAGCCGCAAATAATGTAATTGGCAAGCAAAGTAAACTCAAAAGGTAAGCGGAAAACTCAACGACGTGACTTTTATTATGTAACCAGGACTGGACTTACATTATTTTAACTTTAAATTTGGTCTTTTTGTGCGAAGGAAGTCATAATTGGTATGAGATTTTATTCAGGATAAAATTGTCATTTTTGTGTAAAATTATCTTTGTAATGTTGGATTATGTAATTTAATATTAATCTTATAAGATTATTAAAATATATATTTTTGCCAGACAGCACAAATTTTGCAAAATAATTTTTAATATATTTAATAATTAAATAATACGGAGCGTAATTTATTATTCCGTTGGGCGGAAGTGGCGGAGCCGGGAGTTTTCCGTTATGCCGCACACATGGTCCTTTCATACCCACCAACCCCCTATTCTCCATCGTTACCGATATAAGCTCATATCCTAATGGTTTCCTATTCCTTTCGATTTTGGCGCCGGGAATCGTTCATTCGATAAATTCCCTAATTAATAATTTATGAATTCCCCAATTAAATTGACGATATTACCGCAGCCAAGCGGCTTTAATAATTTTCTCTTCACTTATTAATTCTATTTTTTCCGCAAAGCTTAATAAAGACGCAGGTATAATGCTGAAATAATTTATCAAAGCCTCGTGATTATGGTAGCATTTCTTAAATGAGTTTCCAAGGTGTTTTCCTTGTGTCGTGTATTATTGTGTTGGCCGGTGGGCGCAAAGTTATCTACCTTGGCCGGTCGTAGCTTTCCGCAGGATGCGAACACAAGACAGGAAGCGACGCGGACGACAGGAAAACAAGCAGGAAAGGTAAAGTCCTCCGCTCGCCGTTCGGATTAGAGCAACGCGCGCGGCGACCGGACATGGATTTAACCCTAAAACGCCGGAAAGCGATGGCGCGCCGCTCACCGCACACACAACCTGCGAGTGGCGAACTAACTGCATTTACCGGAGTCGTCACCGAACGAAAACGAAACAATCGTCTATATAACGATGCGCGTGCGAACCAAGCCGACTGGGATTCAGAGGAATTAGCGAATTAAAGTCGGCAAGTCAAGAATTAAATCCGCAAAGATGAGGACACGCTAAGCGCGTCGTTGAATAACGGCCTACGTGGTTGTGCGGTTGCATACGTACCAATTATATCGTCGTGCAACGACTACCGAAAGCCGCGAAACAAAGCAGTCAACGGTATTAAGATTTACGATGGTTTGGGGATGGAGGATGCGTTCCATTAGCCTACTAGATGAGATGGAGAACCAGGTGGCCAACAGGAATTTTAATTATGGATTAACATTTTATCCCTGACTTGTTGAGCTATTAATCCCCGGCATGACAATACATTACTTTACTATAAATAATATTACATTTTTAATTAATTAAATTACAATGTGAACGTGTGCTTTTAATTTAAATCAAGTTGTGAAATGGTCGATGTTCGCTTCGGTTCGAGATGCGTACTTGTTGATAAAGATGGATAATTACAGCTCCCGACGACTGGAAACTGACAAGTCCGTGGAGTCTCACCACTCGAAAACAACCAACACGCACAGGCATACAAAGCTGCCGTCGCTCTGAAGCGCTGTAGAACAAAGAAAGAGTGAGGCGAGATAGTTCTTGGTCGATAGATAAATAGGCAGGCAGAAACAACAACGTTTTGCGTTCGCTTTGAAATTCAATTATCTTTATTTGAATAGACGGACCGTTTAATTAAACCAAGTGCACAACCAGCCCTGCTGGAAACGTCAAACTTTACAATCATGATTGTTTAAAAAAAAGTAATTACAATCCGTTAATTGTGTGATTTATTTAGCCATGTTAATTCCTAACTTTACACTATGAATGTTTATAATTGTGATTATAATTAACATTCACGAAAACTAAAAAGACCACCGTCATTATTTTGATTAGAACTGAATTGTTTGTCGCCTCTCGGGGCGCGTGTTCTCGACAATAAGAGGAGAACGTAGCACAGAAGCGTGAAGTGAAGTCGCGCCGAGATTGCTGTGCAGAAGATGATGATGATGATGATGCAAAGAACTAACCAATTCAATTTTCTATTGTTGTGGTCTCGACGAGGGCGTGGGATTCATGGTGCTGCCGCGATTGGCGAAGAACTAAAACTATGAGTAAAGAAATTCGCCGCTCAGCGCGTAGTAGATGAGAAAGTTGTACACAACGTGTTGATGACTTGGGTAATTACAAGCAAACTTTTGTTTTCAATTAAAATGGCTGGCAAGCCGGTATAATTAATCGTCAGTGTTCATATTACACGGATTACGCCATAATGGGATGTTAATTAATAAATTTCCATGCGATACAAAAGGACTGTCTGGAGTCTATACTCAGTAGAATCAAATTTATGTTTGATAATATATGACAATATTGATCATTTTCACAGATCAAAGTATTCGACTCATAACAATATTATTTGTGAAAATTTTTTCTGAAGAATGCAAAAACACGAATTGTGCCATTGAAGTGATATGTCGATTACATTGGCTACAACGCATACAGCATGTAATGCAATTCGCTGCGACTCACACGGCGATTCCAATGCAATAAATAATTTTTATTGGCGATGAATCATGCGTTGCAAGTAATGAGTTTTATCGGGTGCATTTTTACGTTCGAACATTCGTATTTACGCCTTGACTATCAGTACAACACCAATATCGCCAACCACCAGCAGTAATATAAAAACGCGTATTTAATGACAAGATAACAAGTATCACAATTATAGTAGTGTAATGTAACACCCTGTATCTTACAGATGTTGTGTCAGATATTTAATATTTAACATTTTATACGACTTGCACAGTCACACCTTATTCATAGACTCGACACCGGCGCCTGTGACCTAGGCAAACTCATTCATTTTCATATTTTCACACCGTTCATATTTTATCTCAACGCGCCGAGCGGGTTTTTATTATCCTCTCACTTTTCGATTTTTCTCTCGAAATTTTATTTTGTGCTTTGGGGATTTTTTACATTCTATTCATTTTTTCCGTATACGATATTGACATCGCATTTTTTACATATTTTTTACGACCCGACAATCTTTCATCTCGCGCACGGCGCACTCCACCAGCATTCATGTAGGTGCGCGCACAAAGCTAGTATCATAGAACAGAATTCATGCCTAGAAGTCATTACCGCCGTTTTAGCGGTGGAGACGCTCAGGCGTGTGCTCATAAATCCCGCCCGAGGGTTTTCTTTAAGAAAAAACTGCATACCATCATATTTGCGCAACGTTCCCTAGGACGAAATAGCGTTGTAAAGCATGCACTATGCGACTAGTTGCAATATATTAATAGATTTTAACATTTAAGGTACTTTTAACAGCTAATTATAATTTTTTAAATTTTTTTTATTAATAATAGACTTTAAATTGCTAAATTAGATTTCTTAAATACTTACTACGTCATATTCTTTTATTTTTATAAAATCTACCTATTTTATATGATCTCTTTTAAATCATTTTATTTGTGTCTCATTTGATTACTAATATTTGGGAACATAAAATACTGATGGAAATATTTGAATTATTCATTTCTGTAAATTTCTTCCAAATAAAACAATTAATCTTGCCGGCTAATTGTTTGTTCTCAGAACTGTTTCCGTGGTGTAGTCGGTTATCACATCCGCCTAACACGCGGAAGGTCCCCGGTTCGAGCCCGGGCGGAAACATTGTTTTTCTATAGTTAATTTAGTTATTGACTTTTAAAATTAACTCATGATAATGTTGTAAATTGTAAAGTTTCTACTTATTTGCAAATTCCTCTAAAAGTTTCCACAACATATATTATTCAAGGTACATTAAACATTTTTTAAGAAACTGTTTATTTACTTTTGTAATCGATTAAATATTGTAATTTACACATTTTTTTCTTTAACTTTGTTCCAATATGTTTATATTGCCAGTGAAGTCAATTTTGTACATGCAAAAAGAGAAACTGGACGCTTTGTTGGATATAATCTGTAACAACAAAATCTGCTCGATATTCAATTCAGTTGTTCGAGGTTTATCTCTCCCTAATTGAGGAAGTGATGTCAGCATGGTGTTGTTTGGTCTGATTGGTGATTATGCAGGTATTTTTCATTAAATGAATCATCAATCTCGCATTTAATAAATAAATCAATACGTATTCATCATTCTATGATTGATGTTTTATTAAATAACTACATTATTTTTTGATTTTCAGTTATTCTCAACAAGCTCATTGTGTTATAATTGTTATTAACAATATGCAACTGTTTCCGTGGTGTAGTCGGTTATCACATCCGCCTAACACGCGGAAGGGCCCCGGTTCAAACCCGGGCGGAAACATTTTTTTGAGTTAATAAAATTAACTATTAACTGAAATTTTAATTATCTATTGATGTTATTATTTTTTATTCCACCTTTTATATTCTGCAAAAGACTGACATCAAAGATATCGAACAGTTTTAATCTCTCTATCTAAAAGTGATAGAATCCAATTGATTCTCGCGCAGACTTTATTGAATAAAAAGGCTTCTCTGAATAACTGCTTTGACAATATTGCCACTCGTTATATTGAGGCATTCGCCACCACATCGAAGTGAGTGCCGGCAAACGTCACAATCCTGCTGCAAATATTGGTAGCGAAGTTGAGTGTAGAGTTTTCAAGCGGGTAAACTTTAATTAACGATCAACTTGCGGCCCATCGCGGTGTGGACTACTGTGTCAAAACGCGCCACCAAACTGATGCGAGGACCGCCACCGCCGCCGCCTCTCTGTCCTACACAGGGCCTGCATAGCTGTGAACTCAGTACAGCACCGCCAACGCTACTTTGTCGCTTGTGTGCGTATAAAAAACGCAATTTAAGTACTCGACTTTCAATACTCCTCTCTTCAATAGCGTTTGAACTTTTTTCCCTCTTCTCTTTACTTTTTTTTTGTTTCTGGGTGCCATCAGATCCAATTAAACGACTCCACAAGTAAAGAACTAATTATTAAAAAGTGATATGGGGTCAAGCACTCTTTGTCAACGACAACAATCACGTAATAAAAGTTAAAAATACTGCGATACTGAAGTAAAAACATAATTAAAATGGTATAAATTACTTATGAAGGAGGTGCAATCCGATATATATCTACATAAACACAAAAATATACATTAATATTGAAAATGTTTCAAAAATAAACTTAATTATGAGAGTAACGGCCAGACTTTCGTCATTTTAGGCACGATGAAAATGATTCTATGTGTCTACTCAACATAGCAAAGAACGATCTCCAATTATGAAACCTGGATCGTGGTTCCTTTGGCAGTTAACAGCCAAAAAAAGATGTACCAATTATGATGTCAAATTCGTTATTTAAGCAAACTCCATTTTTGCATATTTTATTCATAACGTTATTATAACATGCGCTGCTCATTGCCAGACACTTGGTATGGTTTCCACCCCAGCCAGACACGCTTAAACTATAATATTTTTGAATTATACTTACGTCATATTAGAACGGCTGAATTTTATATCTATGTAAAAAATATTCAGAGAGCAATTAAACTGTGTTTTTTAGTCTCCAGACAGTTTGGTGGGTTCTATCATTCGGCCAGACGTGTGGACGTGTGTTGATAAAATCCGCTGCGATGGCCCATGTTTACATAACATTGCAACATCTCGGGCATTCTAGCGACATCTCGGAAAGATTTTAAGAGTTCGGTTTGAAATTGTCTGCTAGTGTTATTGAATCGGACATTTGATAAGTGATCGTGCATTGAATTGAATGGTGAAGTAACCGTGTACCTGTTATCGCTCGCAAGGACACGGATTTCAATCAACAGCATTATTAAATTAAACACCAGAAATTTATCATTCATACTATATAGCAATGGATTATATACCTATTACATAATATCTGTTGATAAATTGTAAAAAAATGAATTATTTAAATATGTTTCTCTTTTATGATTTAATTTCAAGCGTAAAATAGAATAAAGTCAATGTAAATTATTATTTTATTTATTTTATTAATAATTAAATAACTCTTTTAAATGTCAGGCGCCGCCGCCAATTTTTTCATAACTAATAACTTTTATTAAATTAGAAAATTACTGTTTCAGGAATTCAAAATTCCATCTTTTTATTTTAATGTTTCGTCGAGAAAATTTTAAGAAAAAAAAGTTTGACTCTGTTGTTCAAACCAAAAAAAATTAAGGAAAAAGTTCAACCTTGTTATTTACCAAAAAAAATTGACCTTGATTTTTAAGCAAAAAAAATTAAGAAAAAAATTCGACCCTGTTTTTCGACAAAAAAAATGAAATTTTTGGGACAAAAATGGCTATGTTTGAAGTGCCTTTCAGGGCACTTCTGCAAGGGATATCGGATTGGAAAAATATGGATCGCGTAAAGAGGCTCTCGAGCTTAAAGATGGCGGTAAGAAACTTCAAAAAAGTCAAAAAGTTCTCAAGATACATGGTGTTTTTCACACCATGTTTTTAATTTTTTTGAAAAATGCCAATTTTCAAAAGGCATTTTAGGGCACTTCCAGAAGGGCTCGAAGATTGAGAAGGTATGCATCGTGTAGAGAAACTCTTGAACTTTAATATGGGGTCGACAAATTCTAAAAAGTCGATTAGTTCACGAGATACAGAGTGTTTTGCACCCCATGTTTACAATTTTCATGAAAAATGCCAACTTTTGAAAGGCATTTTAGGGCACTTCCAGAAGGGCTCGAAGATCGAAAGAGAATGCATCGTGTAGGGAGACATTCGAACTTTAGAATAGCTATGACAAACTTTAAAAAAGATAATTAGTTCGCGAGACACATGGTGTTTTCCACACCATGTTTTTAATTTCTTTGAAAAATGTCAATATTCAAAAGGCATTTTAGGGCAGTTCCGGAAGAGTTAAAAGATTGAAAAAGCATGCATTGTTCGAACTTTAAAATTTCCGTGACAAACTTTAAAAAACTCAATTAGGTCGCGAGATACAGAGTTTTTGCGCGCCATGTTTATAATTTTTTTTCAAAATGTCAATATTTAATGAGAGTTTTTTGGCACTTCTAAAAGGGCTAGAAGATTGAAAATGTATGCATCGTGTAGAGAAAATCTAGGGCTATAATATGATGGTAACAAACTTTTAAAATATAAATTCGTTCACGAGATACAAGGTGTTTTTTTACATCATGTTTACATACTTTATGCTATAAAATGCTACTTTTAAAAAAACACCTTTGAGCATTTTTAGAAGCGCAAAGGGATTGCAAATGTAGGGGAAGTCTTTTCTCTAACATGGCGGTGAGAAACTATAAAAAAAAGTCATATAGTTTGGGGGATACTACCTGTTATTTTTCTGGCCACAATGAAAACAAAATTTTCCTGTATTACAATAAATCTCTGACGAAAGTAACGTGCCGAAATCAGGAATTAAACCAGGGGCCTACAGATCTTCAGTCTAACGCTTTCCCAACTGAGCTATTTTCGCTTATTGACAAAGTATTGTTGCAATTATACTACACAGATCATTGTTTTCATACAAATATGAAATTTCAATTTCCGAAATACATTTTAAATCAAAGACACTCGAATCATTTGGGTGTGATACAGGATGGCAAAATGGTACAGCATGCTTTTAATTTTTCTTGAAAAATACTAATTTTAGATAGTTATTTTAGGGCTCCTTCAAATGGTTTTGAAGATTTTATGAATACGCAACTTGGAGAGAGTGCTTGATGGCCAATTGGAGGCTGAGAAACTCCAGGAACGGTAATTTTTTGAATGTTAATCGTACATTTTAAGGCACTTTCTAAGGGTTTAGGACGATTGAAAAATAAGGATAGTGCAGAGAGTCCTTTAAACTATAATATGGCAATAAAAAAACTAAAATTAAGTAAATTAGTTCATTGATATATACTTCTGTTAGGTAACAGCATTTTTGTAGTGTGTCATTCAGTACATTCACTCACACATTACTACCATGAACGATTCAATAAACAAAGAGTCGAATTCAAATTATACTGTTAAGGTCATTCCGAGATGTCGCTAAGATGTGCTTTTCGACTAAAAATCTTCTCGGGTTTTTATCATATCGCAGTTGCAAAGAATTGTAAACATACACATTGGTTATCGCAGCTGCGAATTTTATCAATTTTCATTGGCTTTATCTTATTTTACGCTTGAAATTAAATCATTAAAGTAAAACATATTTAAATAATTAATTTTTTTTTATAATTTATCAACAGATATCATGTAATATATAGTAGGTATGTTTAATTTCTGGTGTTTGATTTAATATTGCTGCTGATTGAAATCCGTGTCCTTGTGAGTGATTACAGGCACACGGTTACTTCGCCATACATTCAATGCACGATCACTTATTAAATGCCCGATTCAATAACACTAGCAGACGATTTCAAACTGAACTCTTAAAATCTTTCCGAGATGTCGCTAGCATGTCCGTTATAACTAAAAATATTCCCGCGATCATATCGTTGTTGCAATGTTTTGTATACATTGGCCAACGCAGCGGATTTTATCAACACACGTCCACTTTACCTTATTTCGCACTTGAAATGTTAGGCAAAATTTATTTTAAATAATAAATGTAAAGAATATGTGAATGAATCTACTACTGTATCATAAACTACCTCATCTTAGGTGATTTGCATTCTGTCACTACCCCAATAGTAGTTTTTATCAAATCACTTTTAGTTTTATCTTATTCTACGCTTGAAATAAATTCATAAAGGTAATGAATATTTAAATAAATCATCTAGTTTTATGATTAATTAACAGATATTATGTAGTGTACGTTGCGATTTAAATGCTATATTCTATAATTATGTATAAGTCTATATTAGATTGCAGAAAATAATATCTAATGTTTTATGATAATAATTTTGGTTATGATATCCTTGTTTGCGTTGCACTAGCAGCTATCAGATGAATCGTAAGGACTAACCATTATCTTCAGTTAGACCTTATGCCAGTAAAATTTAACAAGGAACGTTAATGAGTCGAGGCCCAGCACGAACCACTGCAACCGTGAACCCGCAAACGAGCCAACGACAATGGACGGGAAGCAATCTAAGAATCCCTGTTGTGGGATCAATAAAAGACGTGCCTCATTTGGTGGCGCTTTACAAAAAATGTGTTATATTCGACATATTATCTTCCCAATTTAATAGAGACATTATTTATGATAAATCAAATACTTTTTTAAAGGAATACAGCAAAAGATTTTTATCGAAAATTATTTTTTGAAACACATAGTCGAAAAGTCGAATTGAAAAAATAAATGAAGTAACTTGGGCACTGAAGGCACTGAAGAGCGATTTCAGTAAATGGAACTATTATAGGTAAAATGAAGCGGTTTCGAATAGACCTCCGGAATTGCCTGCACGTAACGATGGCGATTCCTCTGGGGTTCTTAACTGCATATGTCGTCGGGTCATTCTAGCAGATTGTTTTCTTACCATTGTACGTTTGACGGAAAATTCACTTTTGCACATTCAAGTGTAATAGAAGCCAACGAACGGTTGCGATTAGTTGAGGTTTTATAACATTAGCATTACGATGATATAGAGGTGAAAGTCTAATGTTGATATTATGCTTTACTTGACCTACAAAACTAGATATTTGTCTAGTAGATTATATTTATTCATACTTATTACTGACAACCGAACATTGCAATCAAGTTAAACAGCTGTTTCCGTGGTGTAGTTGGTTATCACATCCGCCTAACACGCGGAAGGTCCCCGGTTCGAACCCGGGCGGAAACACACCTTTTTATCGTTGGAAAAAAAAATAAATTTTAGAATATTATTATTTGCATATAAACAATCAAAACGATTATTTCCGCCCGGTTTTGAACCGGGGACCTTCCGCGTGTTAGGCGGATGTGATAACCGACTACACCACGGAAACAGCTAATAATTGCTTAACACATATTGGACACTACAAATTTATAAATGTGGTAATTGGTAAGAAAGCAATAATATATGATTGTTCATAAAATGATAGAAATCACTATCCAATGACGAATTACATGTAACATTACTTAAATAACTAAATACTTCAATAGAAGACGACAAGTAAAATTCAAGACTTGAGATCAAGATTAAGGATAATTTAATATTTTTACTTAAAAACAAAAAGATGTGTTTCCGCCCGGGTTTGAACCGGGGACCTTCCGCGTGTTAGGCGGATGTGATAACCGACTACACCACGGAAACAGTTGCATATTGCCAATAACAATTTTAACACATTAATTGCAAATATTAATGCAAAAATACTTCTTTAAGAAGTATAAAATATTGGATATAAAATTGTAGTCGTAAAAATAAACTCAAATGACCGCAAATCCATGCCATTGCATTTAATTGCTATAAGTTTGGAAAGCTTTGAGAAGTTGATAAATTCTTGATTAGCAAGTTAATTCTTTTCGCTTTAGTTTGCAACAGCGAAATAAACTTAGGAAAACTTGTCATTTGCATAATAACTTTTCCTCTTGCCCGCAACCACTCATCCTACTTGTACTCCTCGAGATAACTTCTTCACCAGCCGTGTTTCGCTTATTATGAAAGTCACGTACGGTCAAATATCAAATTCTCTTATTTCGTTTATATTCCATTTTCTCGTTGCGTTTTTTATTTTGCCGCTAGCTTTTTCTCCTCGAGCACAGCTCGCGCACGCTTGTCTCGTCTCATCCTCGCGGCGGTGCGATGAACGTTGGCGACCACGAATTGGTGAACACTGCCGGGACTTCGCACCGTTCGAGAATAGTAATAACACGCGGAAGTTCTCAACCATCGTGGGTGACGGACGTGTTAAGCTTCGCTCGCTTCGCTAGCCACGCGTTCAAGGTCGTGCTCAGGCCACCCCTCGCTGTGGACAGTGTTTGAGTGAATATCTAAAAGTGAACATTAAAACTAAAAACAAGTACGAACGTTACAATGCGCCACGGAGACTCGTGTCCCAATTACGAAAGAAACGAAAACATAGTGAGTAAAAGTATAGTGACAATGGTTAATCAAAATTTAGTGAAAATTGCCAAGATGGCCATCGACGAACCGGATCCAGAAGAAGGATCTAGCCGAGCTCAAAAGCGAAAACTTTCGCCTGTCGAAACGGCAACATGTGACCCAGCTACTATTCTGCGACTTCAAGAGCAGTTAAAATATAACGTCAGTACGAAGAACAAATTTAGCGTCCTCGAGGATACACCGGAAAATGTGGATCCAGCTCCAAAAGTTCGAAACCAACACCGATAGTGATTCGGATGAGCCCTCAGTCGCCATCTGAATTTATAAAACCATCCAGAGCACAATTGGTAAAGACAAGTTTTGGGTCAGGTTCTCAACGACAAGAACCACCCTTTATTGCAAAGAACACGTCGATCGCGCAAAAGTGATCGAACACCTAAAACAAGCACAAAGTGATTTCTTCTCTTTCACGCCCAAAGAAGATAGAAAATCCGCTAAAGTGATCTACGGTCTACACACAGATCTAGATGAAGAAGAAATTCTTGAAGAAATTAAACATTTTGCTGACGCAGATAGGATCAGCAAACTTAAAGGAACCAGATCACCAATCTATTTGGTCATCCTAAACAAAACCAAGATATCAAATTTCTCAACAAAGCAGCATGCTTTATTGGGCACACCAAAGTAAGGTGGGCTAACTACAAAAGCAAAAAGAAATTACCCAATGCAAGCGCTGCCAAGAATGGGGCCATGCCACTAGCAATTGCAACGGGAAATACGCATGTTTAAAATGTGGTCAAAACCACGAATCATGGAGGTGCGAGCACCCCAGGAAATGCCAGCGAGATGTGCAAACTGCCAGGAAGCGCATCCAGCAAATTCCAAAGACTGCGAAGCGTATAAAACGGCTTTGAAAGTTAAGAATGAAAGGCGGCCTCATACTTCTAGAAGCCAACCTCCAAGAATAACAAATCCCAGGGAAGGACCAACATCGCAACAAAACACTAATAGCGCAGTAAGTTACCCGAAATTACCAGCTGTCAATATGGCAGCTTCCCATATTCCACTCCCCAAAACTAACACAAATGGCAAAAATGACAATATTAATGAGTTTCAAGAACTCATGAACGAATTTAAAACGATGAATGAAAAGATCAACATAAATGAAATGCTACAAATGGTGAGAACTCTAAATAGTAGATTATCAGGAGTAACGAGTAAAAGCGAAAAATTCCAAATTTTTGCCAACTTCACCGCAGAAATTAATGGCTGAACTTGAAATTTTTCTCTGGAATGCCAACGGAATATCCAATAAAATAGAAGAATTGCAGGTATTTTTAGTTCAAAATAACGTGGAAATAATGGCAATAAATGAAACCAAACTCTCGCCCAAAGATGTTACAAAATTTAGAAATTATAATATGATAAGAAAAGACCGCGACAATAACGGAGGAGGAGTCGCATTTTTAATAAAACGGGATATTAATTTTAGGCAAATAACAAATAATAAATTTAATCACTTAGAAATATTACAAATTAACGTAGGTAACGACATAACCATTACTACCTGGTACAACCCGCCAAATACCAAAATTTGCGAGGTAAATATGAGGGATGTATTAAATTCTCCGGGTAAACATTTGTTAGTAGGCGATCTAAATGCAAAACATATGCTTTGGAATTGTACTTCCAATAATTTAAATGGAAAAACAGTTTATTCATATCTTAACAAAAACGACACAAATGTAATATTTCCAAACGAACCAACACATTTTCCTACAAATGGAAATAACCCATCGGTTTTGGACATAGGGATTAGCAAAAACATCGTTGGCAAAGCCGCCGCAATAAATGACCTAAACTCCGATCATTTGCCGGTGGTGTTCAAAATAAGCCATAAAATAGAGCAAAATACTCAAATCCATTATAAATGGAATTACCCAGACGCAGACTGGAATTCCTTCAGAAATAAACTTATTCAGGTATCTGAAATACCAAGAAACATAAATTCAACAGCATTCCTAGACAATGAAGTTAAAAAAATTACGGAAAGTATTGCAGCGGCAATGAATCAAACAATTAAAAAAACTAAAATAGTAACACGTGGACACCTTGAAATAACTACACAAATATTAAATAAAATTAAACGAAGAAACGCATTTCGTCGAAAATTCCAACGAACAAGAAATGCAAGTTACCTAAAAACTTGCAACGACCTAACTAACGAAGTTAGGTATGAAATTAAGGAACACATTAATAATACATGGAACAATAGGCTACAAAAATTATCTCCGCAAAATAATTCGCTTTTGAAATTAGTAAAATCACTGAAACGCACAAATAACAACATAGGTCCTCTCCAAAACACAAATGGAGAATATGTATTCGAAAATAAATCCAAGGCAAATGTACTTGCTCTTAGATTTGCAGAAACTTGTACCTCAAATAACCAACTTACGGAGGAACAACAAAACATAAAAGAGGTAGTAGATGAATTTTTAAATCGTGATTTTTCTAAATCAAAGGTTAACTTCATCTCGCCTAAGAAATTAAAACGATTAATTAAGAATCTACCGTCGACTAAAGCTCCTGGACCAGATGGTATTCAAAACATAATATTAAAGAACTTGCCAAGAAAAACTATTGTCTGGTTAACAACTATTTTTAATTCAATTTTAAAACTAGGATATTTCCCAGAAAATGGAAAATTGCTGAAGTTATACCTCTACTAAAACCGAAAAAACCACAACATGCTCCGAGTAGTTACCGACCAATCAGCCTGCTAAATACACTGGCAAAACTTTGTGAACGGGCAATACTAACAATTTTAGAACGTGAACTGGATCCCAAAACGATCATGCCAGAACAATTCGGTTTTAGGAAAGGTCATTCTACCACTCACCAGATAGCAAGAGTGCTAACAGATGTCAAAAGAGCATGGAACAATAATAAAATTGTGCACATGGCTCTTCTTGATATAGAAAAAGCTTTCGATACAGTGTGGATTACAGGACTTCTATACAAATTAATTAAACTAAATTTACCAGATAAACTAATACTTTTAATAAATAACTATCTCACTAATAGGTCGCTAATTGTCAAAATTAAAAACGAAAAATCAGCAAACATATCATTTAACGCAGGGGTACCACAAGGGTCAATCCTTGGTCCTAAGTTATTTAGTTTATTCATAAACGATCTTCCAAAATTAAACAATACAAACATTGCACTCTTTGCTGATGACACTATCGTATATAGTGCTTCAGACAACGAAATTATAGGCCGTAAAAAATTGCAAATCCACCTTTCATTCATCGAAAAGTACTTCAACAAATGGAAAATCAAGGTAAATGCCAGCAAATCAGAACTCATTTCAGTTACTCCCAGAAGGAAACTAAGAACTTCCAACGACGCTATTGTTTTAAATAAACAAGAGATACCTGAAAAGACTGATATCAAATATTTAGGACTAAATATAGACAAAAAATTAACATTTAGAAAACACGTAGACAATATCTTAATCAAGGCTAACGTAGGCTTAAGTCAATTATATCCATTATTAAATAGAAATAGCGCACTTAGCAAAAAGAACAAATTGCTATTATATAAGACCACGATCAGACCAATTCTGGCTTATGCAGCCCCAGCATGGGCAAACACAATAGCCAAATCGCATTCCAAACGAATACAGCAATTTGAAAATAAGTGCTTAAGACTATGTGTAAACGCTAATAGATACACGCGAAACACAGAAATTCAAAGTCAATGCAAAATAAGAACATTAACTGAATTTATTCACGAAAATAGTGCCAAGTTCTACAACTCAACTAAACAGCACCCTAACAAATTGATTGAAACCATTACCAAACAGTCCGATACTAATAAGTACAAACTACCCTATCATGATATTCCCCTCATCTAATTGATGAGACACCACCCCACACAACTGGAAACAAATAGGTTTTTTGCCAACTCATTTTTCCTATACAAAATGTGCAATTTCTGAATACCTGATTAGAATATATTAAACAATGTTTTATATATGGAACTAGATATAAAATGTATATAAATTTAAACGACCACTTGCTGATGTAAATATTTTAATATATAGGTAATGAGCAAATAACTAGACATAAAAATTTATAGACTATTCTACAATATGTATATATAATTTGTAACTGTATTTTGTAAATAAAGAGTTTTTAAATGTCAAAAAATGCCTAACACGCGGAAGGTCCCCGGTTCGAACCCGGGCGGAAACACACCTTTTTATCGTTGGAAAAAAAAATAAATTTTAGAATATTATTATTTGCATATAAACAATCAAAACGATTATTTCCGCCCGGTTTTGAACCGGGGACCTTCCGCGTGTTAGGCGGATGTGATAACCGACTACACCACGGAAACAGCTAATAATTGCTTAACACATATTGGACACTACAAATTTATAAATGTGGTAATTGGTAAGAAAGCAATAATATATGATTGTTCATAAAATGATAGAAATCACTATCCAATGACGAATTACATGTAACATTACTTAAATAACTAAATACTTCAATAGAAGACGACAAGTAAAATTCAAGACTTGAGATCAAGATTAAGGATAATTTAATATTTTTACTTAAAAACAAAAAGATGTGTTTCCGCCCGGGTTTGAACCGGGGACCTTCCGCGTGTTAGGCGGATGTGATAACCGACTACACCACGGAAACAGTTGCATATTGCCAATAACAATTTTAACACATTAATTGCAAATATTAATGCAAAAATACTTCACTTTAAGAAGTATAAAATATTGGATATAAAATTGTAGTCGTAAAAATAAACTCAAATGACCGCAAATCCATGCCATTGCATTTAATTGCTATAAGTTTGGAAAGCTTTGAGAAGTTGATAAATTCTTGATTAGCAAGTTAATTCTTTTCGCTTTAGTTTGCAACAGCGAAATAAACTTAGGAAAACTTGTCATTTGCATAATAACTTTTCCTCTTGCCCGCAACCACTCATCCTACTTGTACTCCTCGAGATAACTTCTTCACCAGCCGTGTTTCGCTTAATATGAAAGTCACGTACGGTCAAATATCAAATTCTCTTATTTCGTTTATATTCCATTTTCTCGTTGCGTTTTTTTTTTATTTTGCCGCTAGCTTTTTCTCCTCGGGCACAGCTCGCGCACGCTTGTCTCGTCTCATCCTCGCGGCGGTGCGATGAACGTTGGCGACCACGAATTGGTGAACACTGCCGGGACTTCGCACCGTTCGAGAATAGTAATAACAGAATAAAAAAAAAACTCGCGATGCCATCCAGCGCGCTTGTAGTAAATTTTCGTGTTACCTTTGTCGGTCGGTAGTATTCGTTGCCATAAAAAAATATCACTTTACACCAGAATTGAAACAGACATAAATCTAACTGATTTATACGACGTGATAAAGGTCGCGCAGAAGGGGGCCACCTTCACGTGTGTGAAGCTATTGTTTTATGTAATAGGTAAAGTGTATTTTATAGAATTTTATCATGTCCTCGGCAGGACTACACACGATGATGTGCAAACATTTGTGGTGTACTTAAAATTTAAAATATACTTGAATATTCAGGTCAGGAAAGCAGTAAAATCTCACTTTTTTAAGTATCTCGAGGGAAATAATTTTAATGGACGAAGCAATCACTAATTGTACAAGCTCCGTTTTTTAAGTTGTGGAAACAGCCAGTCGTATAAAGTTGTGGACGTAAATATACTGTATTCAATGGAACTATGTGAACGTCCGAGTAAAACTGCCCTCTTGCATTCTCCCGGAATAGATGAATGCCACCAGTGTTCGTGGGTTCCTGCTAGGGCAGCCCTTTAATTTAAGGATCGCTGAATGTGCGCAAAGTTAGTTGTTGCTGTAGTATAAGCAGTTTTCGTCAAAAACTCAACTCGGATAAATTTCTATTTCGATTAATCTATCAACATAATTTATAAAATTTATTTGTTAGAACGCGTATGCAAATAAATTACCATACTCTCAGATTTAGAAAGTTCTCTATTGTGGGCCTGGACATTCATTAACCTAGTTGGAAAATCCGACGGGCAAAGAATCGATTTCTTTATTTCAATTTTTTACTCTCCGGGATTCACTTAGGATTGTTGGTTTTGTCTCATTTCTTTAACTGGACCCTTTTTGACTTTAGCTCACGTGGAACGTTTTGCCTTTCGATTTACACACCCGCCGTCCTTTTTTTTCGTTACCCTTTAATTCATTATTAGACTACATTTATTTTTTCTCATTTTGGGCCACACAATGGCGCTGGCTTTAGCGTTTGAATGTAGGTTAACGATTTGAATGAAAAAGCACACGAATTTGGATTGGAACAGTTCCGTGCCATAGAGTGTGACGTATCATTAATTATATTGGTTTAATAAATAATTAAACGCACGCCGTTCGTTTTCTTTAAATAAATAATAAATATTAATAATGAAATTTTTAAATAATGATGAAAAAGTAATTGAAAAGCGATAAATTCAAAAAGACTGTTTGAGTATTTTAATTGCAATTAAATTTAGTAAAGTTTCCAAAAACTTCTGAACATCATTATTTTCGTTTTCCTTGTGTACTTCATTTCGATGTCCAGTTACCAAATTAGGTCTCAAGCCGGAGAAAGTAGAATTTGTTGGTTTAAAGTTAAATCAGTATCATCAACGTTGATATTACACCAACTTTGGTGTCGTGTGACAAAAGTTACTTTTTTTCCTTCACTTATTTAAAACGTAATAATTTTCTAGTTTTCTTGTCACGTGCGACGATTCTCAGCGTCTCGTCTCGAAATCTGAAAAGATGTGTACGCCTGGCATCGCTTGCGAAAGACTTGAATTGAATCCGCACGGAGGGTCGGAGTGAAACTTTCCGTCTCGAAAAGCATAATAAAAGAAAATAAAAAATAGAATACCCACAACTTTTTCAATAGGGCACAGTTTTCGGCATTTGCTTTCCAGTGAAAATATTAAACTAGTAAATTTCGTGGAGGTGTTTTAGGTGTTGTGTGTTGTGTATATTGTAGGTATGTACATTTCATGCGCTGTTCTAAAATTTACTTTGCTATAAGCGTGAAAGAGGTCGTAATTCAGAACGCTCTGTATGAAAAATGCACTCCTTAAAATTGTAGATATTGCTTGGGTGTATAAGTATGTATATGTGCACAATGTATAACTTTCGTATTCCAGAGTGTTAAATATGGTTGAATATCTTTTGAGGCTAGAGTGGAAATTGGCAAAACAAAGACTTTATTAAAACTGAAAATGAAATGAGTCATAAACAGAACGTATGTTGGTTTTTAGGGTTGTAATATCAGTATGCACTTATAAATATAGAATAGATATTTTTGTTTTGTGGAATGGATGTTGTATATCTACTGAAATAAATTCTTTTTTGAATTTTTATATCAAAAAATAAATCATTTATTCCACGTTAATATAAAACATTAATAATATTAGGTATTGCTGGTCATAATACTGGATTATTGTATTGAAAAACAGTATACGCCTGATAAAAGTATAGTTTTACCCGAATCAAATAAATTCTACTTTTTCAATTTTATTGAATTTATTTTTCCTCTGGCAATTTCCATTTGCTAAACTGATTATTATCTAACACTCAGGAATACCTTGGCTCGAAACGATCGTAATGATAATTAAACAATTAAGGAAGCTCGAATTAAGTAACCGTCGAGCGGGCAGGCGAGATGAAACCTTTGGAAGGCTTCCAGCGCTTTCAAACTCAAACTTCGAACACTTTACTATCGATTGCGATTTTAACTTTACTCTTTAAACTTCATTCATTCAATGCAAGTATTCTCGGCCCAAGTAAGAAATAACTTTTTTCCACTTCAAAATTTTCACACTTTCGCTTCTACAAGTTTCCTCGTTTACAAAAATAATAAATTATTGTATTAGCAGTGGCAAAAATAATTGTCTCATTTTAGTTCAAGGCTCTACTGCAATATCGTTTGGAATGTTTTGATGCTTTTCCACACAATTTAATTTCAAATTAAAAACAACCACATAACTTTAATTTGAAGCGGAAAAAACAAACCACAACAAATAACAACTGAAAATACTTTCAATAAACTTTTTTTTCAGGATTACAAATCTTGTGAAAATTTATAAGAAATATGATTTTACATATCGTCGTGTTACAAAGTGGAAGAACGCTTGTTTGTAAACGAGGGTGTTTCATACTGAATGACGTCCATAAATAAGACGAAAAAGGAAACGACTCGGAAACAGCAATGTATACGATTATGTTAAATATTAAAACAACAATAAAATGAAATGCACACATGTTCGGTTTGCTCATAACATTTTTGAATACCTACTATTTTGGCTGCAGTTTCCGCTCTCTCATTACGCTCGCCTTTTGTGGACCAATAACTTTACCTAATCGTAGTTATAGTAACAATAAAAGTTTACATTCAACGCACCGCGCTAATATTATAAAAATAGTTATTACCTTCATCATAAACCCACCTGAACATGGATTTAAGTATTAGTTCCGTAAATTAAGAAGAAGAAAACATTACAAAAACAAATTTTGTACTTTATCGCCTCAGCGATTAATCTAAGTTAATTTAGGGTTTGCCATAAGTCGTACAAAAAGGCTTTTCTTAATTAATTTTTTCTCTTGTCGTGTGTGAAGGCGGCTTTTGTGTTTGTATCGCTTTTGAAATGTCTTCTTAATTACACACAAGAAGTTTATTAATTAACTAATTAATTACTTCAAGTAATTTAAGCGAAAACGTAGGTAATTCACTTCTTATGTACACACATATCTGTATACAGTTTTTTATCAGAGGCATCTAAAGGCAGAACTGAAAATACATTTTTTAATAAAGAGAATGTATGAAGAACGTTTTTTGATAGCCGCGTCATTTGTTTCAGGCACAATGAAATACATTGAAATGGGGATATACTCGTATTTTTGCCTAGATTTAAGTTTGGCAAACTGTTGGAAATGCGATGCATTAAATGCGCGCAAAATTGTTTGTTCGCATGCAACTGCGCGACGCGCAAAATTAAGTGTCGAGAGTGTAAATAATAGGCGAAGTGCATATGAAGCATTAATGTGTAATGCGTACTTTGTGGAACACTTTCGAAATACGGGTGGCATTAACTCAGGGAAATTGTGCTGAATTACATAAAGATATTGTGGGTTTTCTGAAAGATTTGTGTTTAAATGGGAGTAATATTTCTTATATTATGTCAAACACACTTTGTATTCTATATTAGTTTTCTGAAATTTCAATAGGCAGCGACAGAGAATTGTCAAAAACAATAAAGCATCAAATATTATATTCTTTTGCACTGTTGCGTTGCTATAAACTAGTCTACCGTCAATATCAGTTAAATATTCGCAACATGATCAACCGAAGTATACGCGGCGATTCACTTCGAATGAGAAAACTTTGAACATGCACTACTAGTTGATGGAGTTGAGCGCGGGCCCAAAAAGAATAGTAAATGTGAAAAATTGTATAAAGCCCAAAGGGCGTACAACTAAAAACCCTTTTTCCATTCCATTCCTGTACGTTGCTGACTCTAGGAGTGCGTTTTTTTTTATTTCTGTTTCGTTTTTTTTTTGTTACTCGTCGGCTATAACCCAATGTGGAACGTGAACACGACCATGGATTGGAAACGAAGCAACGCGGTTACAAAGTTCCACGCCGTGCATCTGGACAACTGCAAGCTCGGACGTATTTCGCGCAAACGAGCGTGCCTATGCGCGAAGTCCATTTGGCCGAATCCAATTTATTTCGCTCGTGTTGTATAACATTCATATCTATACGCAGCTCGGGCGCAGAGGGTATACAATATGAGTAGTTATTGCAACCAGCAACAATCCGCTCAATAATTTCAGCTATCTATCTACGTTTCTGCCCTGCGTGCACCCTGCAAACTGTTTCGTATCGGTTTGTTGCATTTTGAGCTTTGGTCGCTATGCCGTTTGGGTTAGTAAATACCAAAACCAAGCAAATTACATACAGTATGCCCAAAAATGATATTCAATAAAAACTAGAATAATTATTTTGACGGATAAACTCATTTGGGTTAGTAATAATACAAAATTTATTAAATTAATTTATTAATTGGGTTTTGAACATACTGTATTTTAGGAATTTTAATGCAAGTGTTACAATTTGCGACTTTACCCCAAACTGCAGGTGGAAATGAAAAAGTTGACTACATAAACTTTGCGGTTTGATCCAAAGTGGACGCATCGGTTTATCTTTTCCCAAAATGCACCGACCAAAAAATGCATCATAAATATTCACACTTTTTTCACTGCAATTTTTTTTTCATATTTATCCTAAAAATAGAGACAATAGAATCGAAAACTTTGCACAATGATTTGATAAATAACGTAAAATAAACTACAAAAACATATTAAACTCCGGCAGTCTGCCAACTGTAAACAGACACACAAAACAATCGGAAAGTTGAACCGTTGGTGTATTTTAATTGGACATATCTACTACTGTAACTAAAGGGAGGATGTACAATTTTCCAATTAACTAATAAATCCCAACGTTTCTATTTAGTCTACCGCGTTTTTATATCGGTTTTTACCATGAATGTTATTCGATGCCGTTAATGAAAATAGATTAAATTCATTTTCGGTTGGATTTAATTCGCGATATTTGCATATAAAATAAATATGTACAAATTGAAACATCACAGAATCATTATTCTATTTTTATTTTAATTCAGAGGGGCTAGATATTTTTATCAGATGGTTATCAAAGTTGACTACCAATGCATCAAATTATTTATTTGTTTTGTTTGCACATTTTTACAACTTTTTGCTAAAAATATTTTTTTTTATATGATAAATCTAGTGATAATATATTTTAATTAATATCTACGTTTTTGTTCCAGAATCCACGATGAAGTCGTAACTGTAAACGATGAGTATTTGCGAGATCGTGAGTGGTGACGTGTGCTATATAAAAGAACAAGGCGGTAATGTTACAGCGACGACGTGTAGCGGATTTAATGAAGTGCTAAAATGAGGATTTGATCGATAGCGAAGTGTAAGAAGTGCACGCCCGTAATGTCCACGATGGCGTCGACGATTTTATTATTATCCACTTCGGCGCCAAGGAAACACCTCTCCACCTCGCTCGTGCACTTGCTGATATGTCTGTTTATTGTGCTCTTAACAAGCGAGGAATCTCTTCAATTAGAACTGGGTAAGTCGTTTTATTGCAAATGTCGCAACCAATTGCTTCCATTAGTTGAGAATTGAACGCGCGTTGAACGCACGGCTGGGCACACAATAGATGGATATCTTTAGCCTGATGCGTAAATTACACCATTTTAATCGCATAAATTAATTATGATCCTCTGGACGGTTGTGTGTTGGGATCGTCGGACGTTATCCCATTATAACGCGCGCCGCATGCTCTATTATCAATTTGATATTGGATTGGCTTCAATTTGGGGATGTCTATTCAGTGGTCGATTGTTGGTCGGGTTTGCTGGTCAATTGGTCCCCGTGCAATTTAGTCTTAATCCTGTAAATACTCCACCATTGAGCTATTGAATGTTTGGCGCTGTAAGTAAACAAACAATTGGGGTGTACTCGTATATGCAAATATTCACTAATAAGTAACACTAAATGCTCTAAACTTCTGCTTTAATTTTTTTTATATTCAACAACATGACTATTCTCTTGAGATATTGTCTTTTTTGTGCTGCTAAATGATGAGGTTTTGAGATAAAGCGTTTTTCTTGAGGCGGCTGAGACGACGCTTTTATTTTAGCGATAGTATTTTCCCTACATGTTCCGAATATCATATCCAAGTTAAGTTTTATTTCCTAACCCCAGGAGTTAACTAAAACGGGAAATTGGAGAATAAAACCCGGCGCCTCCACCAGATCCGTAACGACGTCTTAAAATAAACAAGATCATCTTTTCGAATAAACATTTAAAAGTTAAACAGAAAATAAAATGTTTCAGATAAAATATTTAAAAGGTCATTTTAAAGAAAATAAAAAAAAAATTGCACGCAATTCGTTTCTTTCATTTCGAACATTTATCGATCTCAAATGTGCATTTCATAAGGAACCCGTAGAATTGTTCACCTTCCACCTGAAATACCCACCGCTGTTCGATACATTGAAAATTGTTTAACATGGAAATCGAACGAACAAGGAATTGTTTCGCAATAGCTTCTTTGCTTTTTCTTCTTGCTTAGTCTCGCGTTAACTTGCGAAAAATTCACTTCTTCACAATATTGCCATCCTCGTCCTTGCATCGGCGTTGAATGTATGTAGTATGTACCAATCGGCATTAGCTCCATCGGGCTGCACGTTCGCGTGCATCGCAAGAGACGAGAACGGCACCGATATCGCTCGCGAATATATAATATACAAAACGCCATTCGCCGCCGATTGGAACCGATCGGAACGAATGACGGCGTGCGCGTTGCTTTTCTTCGTTTAGCGTGGAAGTTCATTCTTCATACATGTGTGTGTGTGTGTGTGTGGGTGAGCGCACGCCACAATCTCGACGCGCAAATATATTGCATATAAAATATTCCAATTTATCGAATATCGAAGCGCACGCGGAGAAGTATCGAATCGTTCGCGAGTACCAGCGCACAACAGGCGAATACTGAGGAACGGAAAACGAGGAAACGAAGAGACGTAGAAAGCATATTGAATGCATTGAGTGGCGGAACTTGTATCTATGGTTATATATTGAAACGTATTTGAGAACTTCGGCGACAAACTGCTATGCGAAATAAATATATTTTGAGACGTACATTTTAAATATAAACTCCTATTTGTATCTTGTATTAATAATTAAATATTTCAAGTCAAAATTTTTAGAAGTCCAGGCGGATATTATCGCAGAAATGTAGGTCAAACTGAATTTTATTCATTCACTTTTTAGTGGATTCAATTTTCAATTAAAACGTTGGCATTCCTTTCCAATTTCAATTTGCAGCAATTTTCCAAACTACAGAACAGCATAGTCGATGGTTTTCCATTAATTAAACGTTTTTATCATCTTAGGAACATTAATACACTATTTTCTTTTCAATTAATATTGATTAACGACAAACATTAATTACCCACTTCTTAATTGTTTGTTTGTCAACTTTGTTTTAATATCAACTGTAAAGTTTACTCTAGTCTTTCATGAAGTTGGTTGGCGTTTATCAGATAGTTCCATCACGATGCAAACCAAAATTTGTATTTCAAGCGCGTTTGTTCCCTAAATTCGATGTTTGTATATTGAAGTTCCATTCGTGCACGTGCTTTGCGACCGTGGATATGCCAATCGCGAGTTTGTCAATATATTATTAATGTCGCACCACGTACGCATCGTGCATTTCAATCAACTTGATCAACTATACAAGTTCTATCTAATATAGGACCGCATTTCGAAATGCGTCCTCGAATGTTGTCCTATCATACTTAAAACTATAAAACATTTATATGAGAAGCACTTAAATAGTTTAATGGCTAATATTAAATATTGTTTTTCATGTTTTCTACTATTTTATACTTTCCCAAGTGGATATTACCAAAATGGCACTGGCGCTCACTTTGTAATAATTATGACTGAATGATAATGTTACCAAAACAACAAACAAAGTCCGTTCGTAATTATAAAGTGGTTAATTATTCATTTATTAATGTGCCGTCATAGGCAGTCGTTTGCTCGTTGTAAATTCATTGCACAATTTTACACCGTCATATTTACTTTAATTAATTCTCGCACATGTCATTAAATCGTAATATTATGAATTAATTAATTAATACCAAGATATTATATCATAAATAATTTTACACATGTACGCGAATAAATTAATTAATCAATACGTACGCAAACACTCTCTAATTGAAAATAAATTATAGTTGTGGGATGCTCTGCGGGTATCGTGCGCCCCCTAAATCGCTAATTTATTCGGTGGGGATACGCAAGTACACGCGTTTAAGAATATGAATTTCAGCACAGTCGGGACCTCTACGCATCTTTACGCATTCATTACGCCATCCTAAGTTATCCGCGGTTATCTAAAACGGTGCCTCTACTGGAAGTTGTTGCCCGTACGTAGTGAGACCAAGTTGCGTGCGGGGTTTCCGCTTCGCAGTTCTAGTACGACCATTAAACGCAGTTAGACGATTATGTCGGCGTTAGCCTAGGCGCCTACTCCCCTTAAACCGACTAACAGTTACTAACAATAAGTAACGTACGTAAGGACCATATACTGTTGTTAGGATCTGTTCGAGTTTAGTAACATGCGCGAATGGCTGGCGCGATATTCCCAGCGATGTAGTTTTCAGCTTGTTGCTTTACAATGATCCGTGTAGTTTTGGTGTTTATTTCGGGGCCAGTTGTACGCCGTGGCCTAGTATTGTGTTGTTGGTTGTTTTAATGTTGTCATTGGTGTAATGCCAATTTATCTCTATACATTCATGTTAATATTAAAGGTTTAAAGGATAATAGGCCGGTTGTAATTAGATAAAGTTACTAATTTTGGATTATGGGGAAGGATACAACCGACATGTGATGAGATTATTATATTACTAGCCTTTCCTGCGAACATTTAAAAAAGTAGTTTTTCCCCGCGACTTCGATTCGGTAGTGTTTAATAAAAATGTAATGTTATACTCTCTTGTTCTAGACATAGCATGTATCAATTCTAGCAATAAGATTCGCAATTTTATTTTAAAGAAATTCATTATATAAAGAATTGCTGATAATGCACTTCCGCGCCACCTCGGATTGAATTATTTAACTATAACTAAGAATCTCAATGCCAACTTTTATCCTATAGAAAAGGGCTGTTTTTAGGGTTTTCCCGGCAATTATTCGAATTTTTCTCACCGTAAAAACCATTCTAGTACTTCAACGAACATTTTCAAAAAGAATTGGCCATATTGATCTAGGCGTTGTTGAGTTATGCGCTTACCAACAGATTTTGCGATTCATTTTGATATTATAGATTATCCTAACTAATTATAGCGCGCTAACTGATGTTACAAAAATTATGTCGACATTTGCAGATAAATTTTTAAATGAAATCGTATAACTTGTATAACTTCACTTCCAGGTAACAAGATCGATAGATGATGCAAAATCTTCGATAACGCTAATTGCTTATTACAGTAACGTGCTAAACAATATCAAAATAGACGGATGTATTTATAAACCACGTAATCATACTAGCCGTGTTGCCTGTGGTGCACACACCACGGCACACCGTACACAAGGTTATGTGATGCATCGCCATGTAATTCAATACCGTGCAACCGGGCAGAAAAGCAGCGCGACAGCGAGGTATAGCGTTCCAGCACACAACACACCCTGACGGAATAAACCGCGAACGGCCTAGATCCATACACGGGATGCACACCTACTGACAGGTTGAATATTTTTAGTTATAACTTTTTCAATTATGCGTTCAACAATTTTAACCAGCGCGCGAATAGTTTCCAAACGGCCTAGTTATGCTAAAGTTGTAAACGGTGAATTTTATGCAAATTTTGGCGATACTTTATCTGTGGGAATTATATTTTTAAAGCAACATTTACATAAAATTTGGAAGTAAATTCACGCTTAAACCAATTTATTGAACTTTTTACATTTGGAGTTATTATTCAAGAGATGTTGTTTATAGATAGAATCAAAATTGTACACAGAATCCGTTTTTATTCAAAATTGATATAACTATAACGTAACTCATTATAAAAATTTATGTTCGGAAATTGTAATGCAAATTGGGATAATTTATTAGGATTAGCGTGCAACGTTCGCACACGCCGAAATAAATCACTAGGTTATAATAAATAAGAATAAATCTGTTCCATTCAAATGCACGCTGTAAACACGTTGTGTTCATTGTAAAATCGTTCATTGATTGATTGATTAATCGGCTTTTTAATGCCAGCACGCATGGTATGTAAAACACGGTTGTAATGCGTTCACGAGTATATAGCGTCGATTTTATAAAAAAATTACACACACCAGTTGACGAGCCTAATCGGCCTTGTCGCGATAAATAAAACAACCGATTAATCTCCAACTATACAAACTGGAAACGCACGCGCGCTCACGACTTGGGTTTCATGCAGCGGCTTGTCGTGTGCCGTTTTGGTTATGCCTGTACAGCACATGTGCGCGCTTTGTGTGATCGATTATGTGCTCATTTAACAATAAAAACCACCCATTCACGTGCTTACCAAATAAAAAGCGCCCGGACATGTGTTTACCTGTCTATACCTACAAAGGCGTGCGCGTTCGAGCTCTTTGATTCTTAACTTATTAATTATAATTAAATTTCCGATATGCTAAACGAAAACGTGCACATCAGGCATATGCCTAGGCACAGTTAATTAATCCTTCCTTTGAATGCATCTTTGAAAACGTCAGGTATATTTAGTGCTTTGCCTGCGTGCGTCTTATAAATTTTCTTCGTTTAATTCATTTCCCTAAGCCATGTCATATGAATATAACGTACAATTTTGTGTCTTCCGCATCTGATGTGTTTCCCGTTTCATCTCTAGGTCGTTATGTTAAATTCGCTTGCATAGTTAGACTCGATGTTTTCGCATGAATTTACTTAGTTACTTTAAAGTTTTCGTGCGTCGAGAGGAAAATTAATTAAAATTTGAAAGAAACTTGACAAAGTGTTCCGGCGGCTACGTAAGCAACGCTGATGTCTAATTGTAGCAAAACAGTCATACAAAAGTGAGAAAACTCGCAAACGTATTAAATTTTAATGAAACTACGATGAATATGAACGAATATTTGTGAATTTATTTAACTTGTTTCATCTGCTTTAATAAACTTTACCTATTTGATTATTCATACCAATTTTTGTACTGTTTTATTATTTTTTTTAAATCTAGACACAAGAGAATTGGAATTTACTAAAGTCTATGAAATACTCTTCTACTAGTAGCAGCAGATTGAAAATAAGGTTATAAACAATAAAAACAGAGGTAAACGTTTTGATATTTTTTTATTTATAAGCATGCATTTTTAAAACCCCAATAGCAGATTTACAACCCGACTGCCTGTGAAGAATGACTGTAGTTGTTCGTTTTTGTTCATAAATTTCCGAAAACGCCGCGCCGAATTTGGCGGCGAGCACACAAAAGCAAAGAAAGCAAAACTAGTCGAAAGCGCTTTGTCACGGGCAGCTTCAAATACTTTTCTATCCTTTTAAGGGTGAGCCCTGGCGAAACGAGTAACTAGAAGCGACTACACCGCATACGTCGGCCGAACTATGATTCAACTCGTTGCGCCTCGCCGCGCCGACCTCTAAACTGTTCTTTGCATAGGGCGCCGCGCGGTGAACTTTCCCAACGATATCTATCGTCGTCCGCCAGGTAGGTAGGTGTGCACATCACCCTCCTGCACCTGACGAAGGTGGAAACGCGCGGAAAACTGCGCGAAAGATGACGGGCAACCGTTCGTTCTTTCTGCTTTATCCTTTCAGATAGCTCTTCGGAGAGCATTTCATACATAACTATAAATTATTCTTGACTGCCACTTGCTCGCACGCCTGCCAGTTTTAGCGGGGCGCACATCCGCCACATTCACCACCATATACGCCGAGGCGAAGAACGGCGTAGGCTCATTCGTAGAGCTTTCGTCATGAAATATTTACATTTCGTCTTTACGTTTTATACGCACATACTACTACTACATGTCCATAAAATAATATACAAATTGTGTAGCACCGTTTTATTTTATTTTTGTAAAAAAACATGTTTACTGTCGAGTTATTAAATACATATTCTTAAATATTGTATATTTAGTTGTGATAACAATCTGTATATCAGCAGTTTTCATATACTCATACTCAATGTGTAAGTATGTGCTGCGCGTGCGAATTTAAATTTCTGTTTATCAAATTCCATGCGGATGTAGTGGGCGCGTTTATTTCGCTTTTAGTCTGCGTTTTTACTGCGAGTGGCAAACCTAGAGTGCATATTATTTGTAGTTATTTGACTACGAATTACCGGAATGCTCGACGCGTACTCGAAACATACGTGCCTGCTCCTCATCCATCTACGTGCACGCTCATAAACCCGAAAATCGAAAAATGCATATGATGTGCGCATAGCAACATGATGTTGGCAGCCCTCTTTCACCTCCCCGAAAAGTTCACTTGCATTATTTGCTCTTGAATATGCACTTGAATTTTTTCGTGTTTTCATTGTTTTGATACTTGTGTAAACTTCGTTAAGATACAAGATTTCCCACCGAGTATGACTGTTTCGTACACTAACTGCTAACTATAAACAGGTACTTTATTTCAACGCCGTATCTTTACATCAAGAAATATGAGAAACACGGGAAACGCCGGCTCACAACAACTATTTATCTTTCGCATCGTCGCCGGCGCACAGCGCTCGAAAACTTTGCGACAAAGTGCACTAAGTTTATCTTGAAATCACATATAAATATTGTTATAATTTCCGGCTTGCAAGGACAAATTGTCTAAGTTCGAAAGTGACTCAAGTCGTAGAAGGTTCAAAACATATGTTTATTTATATTTTACAAAAATTTTAACTTTTTGAATATTTGTAGTGCAGACAGAGTTGCAGAATGCTTGTAGTCTTAATTGAACTTGATTTATTTGCGGAAGTAATTTCTCTAACGGATTGGAACCTGGAAACCCTTATACCCACAATTTCGCAAACCCCAAAGCCATATAATCCGCCAAACAAATAAATCACTTTATTAACTGCCTCCGCACTAATAGCTCTCCGGTGCAATTGCACTAGTTTGTGTTCCAGTTTTTCCTAGTTTAACATATTTTATATTAACCCACTTTTTATCCCCCTTTTTCTCTGTTTGTCGATGTACCCTGGCATGGTCCGATAATAAAACAATAGAATAAATTTAAATTTGTTGAATATTCAATTCATTTCAATTCAAGCATAAACTAGCACGTTCATACCGGAAATGATTTTTTAATTGTGACAGCACATTAATCAAAATTTCAATAATCCCAGCGAAACGTAATAAAACAAATGTTTGCATTCATAAAGATGCATTTATCATCCGGATTTGTTCGCACACTGAGGATATGTGTGTTTTATGTGCTGGCAGGCATTGTGAATTCCGGGGGGTTATATAATTAAATAGTCCTAGTTAAAACTATTGAATTTTTAATTGCGGAATTATGAAACCGCTGCGAAATTTCGTATAACTGCGGCGGCGTGCACTGCTGCTACTCGTAAATATTCCTTTACGTTGCTGGACGTGCACGTAAGCCGAGGATTTTGGCTTATATAAGCATTAAAACTGACCCTTTACAACCCTTCCGCCGGAGGAAGGGATGCACGGGCGCCTTCACGCGCCCAGCGCCGGGGAACAACAAAGCCGACATATTTCCGCATATACCTAATACTTTCACTTGGTTCACTTGGCGCTTTCCAGAATTGCGCCGTGCCCAATGGCCGGACGCGGCGGCGGGTATATGTGACGAGGATTAAAATGCTTTAATGCGAAAAACGTTCGCCTTATGCTCGGTTCGCATGCCTACATGTTTCGCAAATCCTAAAATCTTTTCATTCATTTTTCTGCGCCGCTGAGTTTTTCCATGCGGAATGTAAGCCGTGTGCGTGTTTGGGTTCTTCGTGTTCGTAGCGCTCATTATTATTTTTAATTTAGCGTTTTTTGTATAAGCGTGTTTACATTCCGACTTTGTGTTAACAAATAATATTTTAGTTGATATTGCCATGAGATCAGTGCATTAGTTGGAGTTACTTTTACAAAACACAAAATCAACTTTTTCAGTTAAAGTAACAAAATATCTATTACATTCGCAATTGAGGTGAATTGTTTTAAACACCTATTATTTATTTTGAATAAGGCAGTTGTATTTAGATGTATCTAGATGTATTTTAGTTTCAAGGACGAAATATACTTTTTCGAGACTTTCCAAAATAGAATTTGTTCTATACATAAAAATATCCTAATCTATCCTAAATTTAGTAAATTGATTTCTTGCCCATTTCCCGAAACGAAAATTTTCTTATTTTCCAATCAAATCCTGTGATGTGAAATAAATTGTAAAAATAAATAGTAAAAAATTAAAACTTTGTGTAATTGGGTTTAGATATCACGATTGTAGCAAAACCACTGATTTGTACTGAAGGTGAAAGAAATGGGTTACGAAATTCAACCAGTTTGTGCGTTGATTTCGTTAAATCGATAAGGCAAGCGCACACGGCAAGTAAGTGCAGGTTACACGCATATAACACACACACACACTCACGTAAACTTGCCTCTTGTGCAATGGCAACGCAAAATAAGAAGCACCTCGCTTGGCCTTAGACTTTGGGATTGAATGTGACTCCGCAGTACAATGTCGTGGATGGTTTGGAACGACGGTTTGTTGCTAGGAATCGGTCGCCGTCGCCGCCGTCGTAGTCGGTTATGTATTAGTTTTGCGTTGCGTCGGTGGTGCGCGCCTTTTGCGTAGATAAATCATTCTTAACCTTAAAACGAACGCACATTTTTGTTGATTTACGATGGCTGCATCTAATATACACTGAGCGCAAGTGGCTAAAAGGCCACCTTCGCCGCCGCCATCGACGCCAGCGCCAGAGATGCCCCAGCTGAGAGGGAAACGAAACGAAACTGTTAAAAAAAGCACTAAATATTCGCTGGAATAATAAACGGAACGGAACGGAACGGCGACATTAAACAGAACACAATATCTAAGTAAACTAGAACAGGCATAAATTCATACCGAAATATGAATGTTTGAGTGCTTAAATAATGTGGTTTCTGTGCTTAATGTCCCAAAATTTGCGAAAATTATGTCTGTTCTTGATTAAAAATGTTTGTTTGTTATTTACTGGCTCAATCGGCAAAAATCCAATTAAATTTTACAAGATAAATAATATTTTGACGATGTAAGATTTGCGCCTAAATTTCCAAAAGGGGTATTTGTACAAGACACCAAATTGATATTCCTCGTTCAGCTTCATTTCGTTATTTGTCATCACGCAGCCATCGGCATATTATCGACGAAATGAAAGCGGGTGCGCTTCGCACAACAAACTATTCGCGAATGTAAACCGCAAGCCTTTCACGCACAGACACGTCGGCAGCGGCGGTGTCGGGCCATGGCACATATCGATTCACACACACCCAAGAGCCAAACCAAACGCCAATGCCTCTCTCGGCGGTTTCGATCGCGCGAGCCCGTTCAGCAAATTCGGTGCGCTTACTCGCTTGACATGCTGCGCTCAGTCGACGGATGAAGGACTAATAATATCGACGGCTCGTCGTCAACGCCGAGGAGTCCTTGACTGATTCAGATTCGTATCGAGTTGAGCGCCCGCCTCATTCGACGGAAGCGAATGAAAAGAACACCGCCACGCGCGCGTCGAGCAGAGAAAAGCGATTGATGCCTTTTAGTCATCGCCATCATCGTCGTTGCGCATCGTCGCCGAGATCGGCTTTATGTCTTGCGACTTCGGGGCTTTCACGCGTCTTAGCGCATATGAAAATTTTCATATGTTGTATGCGTCTACGTCGGGCAAACCTAATAATGGAATATCGCAGACAAGTGATTGACATTCAAATAATACAGACATAAAGTAATGTAAACATCAAACAGTGTCGTCTGCTCAGCCAATTTAATGTGGATCAAATTACACAAATATTTACAAATATTTCTTTATTTTTATTAACAAAAAAAATAAAACTAAAACATTGAAATTCTTGTTTTGTTGTTCATTCGACGAGCATTTATAATGTCACACCGAAACACATTGGTGGAGGTGGCAAAGAAGACCGAGAAGAGTAATGCTTTACTTTTTGGATAGACAGGATGAATGTTGCCTTAGCCTGCTGGCGACGATAAACTGGCACAGTTTGTGATGCGATTCAATGGCACAACGCGCATGGAGCGCTGTTCCGTGCAGAGGTCGTAAGGAAGCTGCCGTAATTAGTATTTATGAAAGCCCGAGGACTAAATTATTCATTGTATCCTAATTACCCTTGCAAACTTGAATGGCTGCAAATTCGAAACGCTTGCGTTTGCCAAACACTAGATTGTAAATATGCAGATTAGCAGTTTGTTTCAGTAGGAGGCAATCAATCGAGTAAAACGACCTAATTAGAATTAAAAGCTACCACCTATTTTTGATAAAGACTTTAAACGTGTTTATATATTACCAATTCGTGTATAAAGTTATATTCGTTATACATTTATTTAATTACAACTTTTTATTCCATAATCCATTTTATTTCTATAAACTCCACAAGAACAACTTGTAACTTGACTAAGTGATTTTAATCTTTTACCTAAAGTAGTTTGTAGTTATTTTAATCGAAACAGACACAACAAACTGTTAACATTCAACTACGCACACAATAACTTCAGCAATACACAAACCGTTTGAAAACACACCGAAACAGGGAACGGTTTTAAACTGTGACGATACGAGGAACCATTATACATACCACTTGTGACTCGGATAGTGCTGGTACGAGAACGGTACGGGAATGCGGATCGACACGCAAATCTCTTTAAGTAAATATCACGTTGTCGACGACAACGGCTATAGGAAACTCCTGATGCACAGGCCAGCGGCGAAAGCAAAGCAAACGGCGCAATAGAAAAGCTGCGGAAAACCAAACACGAGCATAAGACACATTTTGCTCAAACGTATGAATGAGACTACGAATGTGAATACGTATTGTTGAAACGGGCGAGTCGAAGAGGAAAACATCGACGAAGCAAAGATGTCGCTTGCATCGCATTAGTTTTCCCAGCGAACGGGGCGCACACATTGCGCCGATATTGTAATATAATATAGCTTAGCATAGCAAAACGGTGGATAACATAACAACATGACGCAATGTTAATGTTTTCATTTTATCTTATGCGGGAGAGTTGAGAGTCGGCGACTCGCGGCGTACTTTAATAGCGCAAGAGTGCTGTCCTCGTGTCAGTCATGTGTAGAAATCTGCATACGCTCTTATCTGTATCCTTCCACTTGGTTATGAATTTTGTTTTTAGTAGTATAAGTGTCTTTGAGCTTTGACACAGAAATATTTATCTAAAATGTAACAACAGCGTTATATCAACTACATTTAAAACGTATTAATGCTAAAATAAAGCATTTCAAAGTTTTTTTTTTTTCAAAGAAAATATATAACAAGTGTTTGCTGAAATTTTAATATTTGGTATTTTTAATTTTCAGGACAATGCAGTCGCCCACTAGGAATGGAATCCGGCGCTATCAAAGATATGCAAATATCAGCAAGTTCAGCCTACGATTCGGGCAGTGTAGGTCCACAACATGGAAGGTAAGTTTTGGCCACTATAATATTAATAATATTTTTGTACGTTGTGGTTTTGACGTGAGCGTCTATAAATACAAAATAATACAAGAAATTACCTGCAGTATATCGAGCTTATTTGAGGGCATTCGAGCGAATTTTTCTGACTTCTGACATTTCACGGTTTTCTGCTATTTTATTCTGCCTTACATAAATATATGTGAATATATAATATACAAACTGTCTAGAGTAATACATTTATTTAATAAAAATATATTCCGTCTTAATAATGAATGCCCGGCGCCTCCACAACAACAACAAGTAGAAATATTCTTAATAAGTTTTGACATGGTTTATTTATTTGTTTAATACCCGTATAAACCTTGTAGTTAATGTAGTGTATACTTACTGAAAGGTTGTAAAGCCACAGCAAAAGCAAAAAGGTGGAAAAGTTGAATTTGGCTTTGGCGAGACGAAAAAAGGTTCGTATCGACGATTAGGCCGATGTTAGAAACGAACCGTGGCACAAGGAGTCGGCAAGCAGTCGAAGCTGGACGTGCGGTTGTTGCGTTTTGTCGTGTATCGTAGCAAAAACGACCGCCGGATGCGAAACGATTTCACTTTCGTTTCGTTTCGTTTTTTTTTTTGGCAATCCGACGATGTGGAACATTAGCGTCGATCTTTCGCGTCTGGTCTTGACACTGAAATGCATTACTATACGATTTAAGACACATTTGACTTTTTTCTGAATTTGAACACACCTGCAGACGAATAATATTTTTGTTATTTATTATTCTATACAGATATTATGCAGATAAAATAATTTTTTTATTTGTTCGCTAATGGCATTACAAAACAATAATACACCTCACTGATTACTTGGTACTTTTAGTAATAACGTTTATCATGAAACGAAAAGAAAGGTGATTTTACTAAATGTATAACCAAGCCAGACAAACAAATAACAGTGGTATTGTCGCCTGGACAGACTAAAAAAAACGAAATTAAAGTATGAGTAATCGCCGTACACAAAGCCCAATTGTCTGAAAATTACAATTAACTTATTACCTTTTGACCCCAAACCTTAGACAGAATAAAACAGTAATTGCTTGATGATTTATTAATCTAAGTTTCTATTGTGTTTCATTTCTTTTATACTTTTATTAATATTGTTTGGGTGCGTTGTATATTTACAAAGATTTTTTTACATCATCAAGCTTTTCTGATTGGATAGAAAGAAAATAGAGTAATGCACATTGGCAATATGTTGCAAGTAGGAAAAAGTATACTTTTATTTGCTTTCCCTTATCAAGTTGGCTTCTTCTTATTGCCGTAACGTTTACTGTGCCAGCATTTTTCAACTTATCAAAGAGCAATTATCGATAGCCAATGTATTCGCTTTTCGAAAACGTATTCGTTTCTCATACTAATTCTCATAAAAGCAACGCTGGGAAATATTCCATTTCCAACCGTTCGCAATATACAAAGTGTATAAGTATCTTCCATTATTTGTTAAAACTATTCTATTTGAATTAATTTAATATTATATTTTACATACCTTGGTTTTATTATTGTTTTTATTTTTATATTTATATTAGTTACTTATTTAAACTCAATTCAAAAAAAATGTGTTTATTTAACACTCACTGTGTTAGACGCTGAGTAAAAAATCGAAACAACCGCAGCAATATGTGCCAGCTGTTGTTAGCCTGTATTGGCGCAACGTATTTTTATTCCACTACACATCTTCATTTATCTGGTTTAACTGGTTACATCAAGTGTCTAGAAATTTTTGTTAAACTTTTGTTAAAGATAATTTGTGTTACTTGCATGGCCACACCACTTAATCTAAAAATAGTTCCCAAGTTTTAAAAGAAAATAAATATTGATTTTGCATATTATTCAACTCAATTTAACAAATTGATGCATGATATCCCTAGTCGTAACTTTGTCTTCTAGACGTAGGAAATTCATCCTTTTATTTTTATCGCCACTAGACAATTTGCAGGACGAGCAGGTCTCATATGCAAATGATATATTTCAGACTTAGAAACGACAAGAACGGCGGCGCCTGGTGTCCTAGACAGATGGTGTCGCGCGACGCCAAGGAGTACTTGGAGATCAACATGGACGATCTGCACGTCGTCACCGGCGTGCGCACGCAAGGCCGCTTCGGCAACGGGCAAGGTCAGGAATATGCCGAGGAGTACATGATCGAATATTGGCGACCTGGTTTCGTCAAGTGGACACGATGGAAAAATCGAGAAAGTAAAGAAGTACGTATGATACCACAATATTTGCCACAACAAAATTTACAATTTATCCTTTCTCCGCCCGAAAATGTTGCGTTTGACTTCAATGTAAATACGTGTGGTGTACATGGGTAAATAAACAAATATAAGTCAAAGTGGAGGCGGTAAAAGTAAAGCGAAGGATGCTGGAAGTCGAGTGTAGTTTACTGGAAAGTGGAACTAATAGCGGCGGCCGGGTTGGCGTCTGCGTGGGCGGATCGGAGTGAAGTTACTTAGTTAGGATAAAGACCCCCAAAGAAGAGGGTTTCGGATAAAGTAAATAGGAAACTTCAACACCTTCTTCGACTCCATTATGTAGTAATTAAAGTTCCGCAAATAGTTTTACACTCGCGCGCGCTCGTTTTAGTTTTCCACTTTTATGCGAGCTCGTGCGAGAACCGGAAGCGGACGTGAGCCAATCCGCTAGGCGGGCAAACATATAAGAAGACAAACTTAAAAGTATTACGTGGTGTTTTACGCTTACTTTTTAGTTTCGCCTGTGAATCCGTAATAACTAAGCATTTCTTACTGCCATGGTGCTTTCAGCGCGCAACGTGCTCAAAGTTAAAGATTGGAAGTCGAGCGGGGAAGTTTGACGGTAATGGGTTGAATCGTTGAATAAACGCAAAGGTTAAAAGGTGCAAGGAGCAAGAATAACACTGGGGATTACGTGCGAGAGAAAAAAAAAACTCGATAGTGCAGAATGTACTTTGCATAAATTACTCCGCAGCCACTTACCACTTCCGCGTACCTTTTCCGATATAGATTCATGCAGCGAGAGTGTATAATCAGTATTAATAAACTTTAATCTGTGAGGTTGTTACGTCTGTGACTTAATCGGTAATTAGGTGCAATTAGTGTACGGATTGTGGGGTAAT